>NC_138864.1:69507445-70192456 GCF_965194805.1 Balaenoptera borealis
AACTGCCGCATTTAGTTTCAATTCTCTCCTTTTTTTTCTATAAAAAGAACTTCATACCTTGTTATTATTAATCCATTTATTATTTGCAAGGGGATTTATATCCGCACATCCAGGTGGTAGAACCACTTCTCTTTCAAAGATGGACTGGGGAAAGACATTAAGTTCGGAGCCGCCCAGGGCTGCGGATCTAGCCTTTCTCCCTCTAGTCTCCAGACCCACTGAGGTCGAGGCAGCCGAGCAGAGACAGAGGAGCCCCAGCGTGCCGCTCAGGCCCGGCCACCAGGTAGGAGAGCTGGACTGGGGACCTGGCGCCGAGGAGGGCTGGCCGGGCCGCGCCCGGGTCCGGGACCTGGGACTGCGGGATGCTCCGGGAGTCGGCACTGCCAATGGACCAGGACTGGGTGGGCAAGGCATGCAGACCCCCATGGGCTCGGCGCCAGCTTTCAGTCTGCGAATAGATCCAAGCCGCGAGCCTTTGGCCACACCAAGGAATATACAATCTAACAACTCCGGGCCAAAGTGTCTAGAGGTTGCGGGGACGAGTGTGGGTCTCCCTTTGGGAAAACTACGGGGGCCTTCTTTGCACCCTATTTGCTTGGACTCCATAGGATGTGTGACCCAAGGAACCTGAGAAATGGAGAATTTAGTGGTGCCGCTTGCCCCCGTAACTGCAGAAAAGGTGACTGCAGATAGGCAGCTCGGACCCTATTTACAAGTTGCGCGGAGCGATAGCAGCTTATGCTAATTGATTTTCCCAGCTCCCAGCCCCGGGTCTCAAAGCGTGGCTAGACTAGTTTGCCTTTTTCTTCTTCTTTCTTTCTTTCCTTCCTTCCTCCATTTTATCAGATGACCTGAAACTCGCTGCCCGTGGGTTTTCTCCAGGGTTCCCCGGGCAGCAGCGTTTACTCTCCTCTCCCCCTCCCTTTCCTAGCCTGCCGCGCTTAACTTTTTGAGCCTCGGGAGCCGGTTCAGTAACTCTGAATTCATTTTTAAGTGGCGTGCCTTGTTCCCCTCCTTTTAACAAGAGGTGCACTTTAACACGCGAACCAGTAACCCGATCCATGCGTTTACAAATCGGCAGTGAATTAAAACAACAACAAAAAAGGCTTCAAGGAAAATGAAAAGTGGGCTGGGTAAGGGGGAGATGTGTGTAGGGTGTGTATCTGGGGGGGGTGGGGGGTGGAGAAGGGAAAGTCATTAAAAGAGAAGGTTTCCCCCCTCCGCTGGCGTGCTCTCGGTGCACCCGGGCTGCGCGTCGAGCTTGTTTGTAATGTCCTCAGAGCCAGCAGGTAGACGTGGCAGTTTTATTGCTTTATCCCCTGCAGCTTGCTGTTAACACGGTGAAGACCCCCCGACCTCGCCCCCGCCTCCGTACATGTGTGTTTCTCTCTTTCTGCTCGCAGGTGCACTGCTTTCCTCGTCCACTTCCCCGACTCCGGCCTCACCCCAAGCGGGGCGAGTTGTGGCCAGGCCCGGGAAGGTCCCTGCACTGAGCACCAGATCCAGGGCGTAGCAGCCTCTATTTGCAAAGTTGTTGTTTTTTTTTCTTTTTCTTTTTTTCTTGTTTGCTTAATACCCAAGGAAGCCCGGAGGGCTGGAATCGTCCGAGTAGTAGTTACAGGGCTCTCATCCCTCCCCCATTAGATAGAGGATAAAATCCCAGGACCGTGTTCCAGAGGAGCAAGTATGCAGCTGCACCGAGGCAGCAGTTTTTGCATAAGGTAAAGACCTGCTGAGTGACCCAGAATGGGCTCAGACAGCCAGGGGTTGGGGAGTGGAGCGAACGAGGGCGAGGGGTCCTTCCCGGCTTGATAGAGGTCTCTGTGCGTGTTTGCAGGGTAGAATCCAAACTGCAGGCTTGAGCGTCCGGCTTTCCGGCTAGTCGTGGGAATAGCTAGCGAGAGAGCTAGTGTGGTCCCACACAGTGCGCCAAGGTGGCCCGCGGCGAGTGGCTGCCACGTGTGGCCTCTGCCACCAACCTCGGTGCGAGGAGTTTGGCGCTCAGTGGCTGCTTGAGGCAGGGGGCCCGCTGCCCTCGGCCTCTTCTCTCCAAATGAACCGGCATCTGGGCTGCCAAGTCCTTCGCCCAGTGTCATGGGCGGCGGTAATGAGCTAAGGCGAGTCGCCCCTGGTTTGTTCGTCCAGCCGGCACCTCCAGCCCATCCTTGAGAGTCAAGAACTCCCGGATTCTTCAGGGCTTCGAAGCGAAGGCACTCACTTCAGGGGCTCCAGGCCCCTGCGCCCTGCTGGCCGCCAGCTGCCAGCCCGGTCCTGGCTCCAACCTCTTTGTCTTGCTGGCTGGAAAACCCGAGCCAGCCCTGGGGGGTGGAGGAGGAGGGCAGGTGAGGCCTAAGAAGTTTTTATCATTCAAAACAGAAGTAAAGCCAGCCATCTGGAGACCTAAGTCTCTTTTAGGGCCTATAGTAGGTGAGGGTCCTATTCACTAAAAAGTTTTAAGAGGCAGGGTTTGAGGCCTAAACTGCCTTTTGCTTTTTAAGACGTTGAGGTGTTGGGGCTTGTATTCCGGCCATCAGTGTTATTTAGAGAGAAATACCAACTGATTGCCAACACTAGCCCCTGCGTGTGGGTCAGCGCACCCAGGGCCACCGTGGGAGAAGCAGTCTCTATGGGTGGAAAGTCCCCTGCCGTTCTGTCTATGGACCAGTGTTTGCAGCGCGCATAGGTCAGGGGGTAGATTGGGTGCCGGTGGAGGGTTTGCAGCCTCCTCAGGCTGTAGAAGTACGTTCAAGCCAGGCAGGGCCTGGCTGGGTTTGGTTGCTACGTTAGGCTCAGTTATCACGTTAATTCTAAAGAAATTAGACCTGGATAAATAGCCTTTGAATTCAAAGAAATAACTCAGTATTGATTTACATGGCCATGCTAAGAACCCCCTTCTCAACGGGAGACATTGGTGGAAAAAAAGAAATTCCTGCTAGTCTTTACCCCATTCAATGTAAAATGCTGTTTGTGTACGTGTGTAGGAAAAGAGTGCTCGATATCCTGGAAACCCAGGCACCTTTTCCCCCTCCCCCAACACACACACCTGGGAAAGCGTGGGGGGAGCACGAGAGCTGCCTCTGTCCCTTTCTTAGCCCAGGCCAGTGATGGCATCTTCAGGAGTAGTCAAAAGTATCAGACTCTTCAAGAAAGCACTGATATTATGGCATTGTTTTCTCTAGTGATAAAACTATAATGCCATATTAGCACCCTCCCTCCCAGGCTCCCCCCAAATGCAACTAAAATGTGGTCCCTGTTTACTCCTCACTCAGAAAGAGGCTCACTGAAGTCTGGGGACAACATCTCTCTCATCTATCCAGTCTTGGGCCCAAGAACAGACAGCTAGAAAACCCCAACATGGATGGCAAGGGCCCACCAGGGCCAGTGATACCTACTGGGGGCTTCACAGACTTTTTCTAGACTGTCCAATTTGGAGAATATTAACTAAGGATGTTCCAACTTAGAGGCTCCTCTTCCAGGTCTTTTTGAACCTGGAGTCCAACCAGATTTTCAAATTCAACACCTTTTGCCTCTCCCTGACCCCATTTCCAGGCTGTGATCATCCAAAGCTCTCCTAACAGAGAGAGTCAATGTGCTGGGCCTAGAATGGATTGGGGTGGGGTGGGAGTGGAAAAACACATATTCCTACTTTCCTCATTTCTGAGGTTGAGGTTGTATACTGAGTCTCCCTCCTTCCCTCCCTTTCTTCCTCTCTTTTATCAAGCATAGGACCCCACTCTCTAATAATACACAAATACTCTTCTTTCTCTCTGTCCAGGAAAAAAAGAACTCAACAGCGTTTGAATACTTAGATTAGAACAAGATAAATGGTGCTGTTTGTCTTTTTAATCTGTCAGATAAACCAAAGCTGAGCCCCCCATATTTGCCCTGCTGGGAAATGTAGCTGGGTAAAGCGGAAGGCAGAGGTGTTACAAGTCAGCTTTAATCAAGCCAGTCTTTGGAAACCAGGACCCCTGACCATTGGAGGATAAATGCAGTCCCGGAGTGGCAGGGAGCAAGCATCAACAGGAAATGGCTGACTATTTTTAGGCATAATAAGGAGTTAATATAGCTGGCCAAGCGTCTTCCTAAATGCCTCGAAGCATCCTCTGTTTTAATTCCTGCATCCCTTCATCAGCAGTAACAATAACAAAGTCACAGCAAACGCCTGAACATTAAGGGAGAGCCAGGTTTGGGACAACTCTTCAGAAAACCTGGGATGGAGCACATCCTCTTGCTATCATGTGAGTTCTTACATGGTTCTCTAGTTACAATAGAAAAAGAAATGAAAACCATTTTTCATTATAGAGTTGTTCTGTACCTGACTACCCTTGAGATGTCAATGCTCTGGTGATTTTCATGCTCATGCCTGTACATAGGCACTTCTTATTCCCTTTATTTTCTAACATCCCAATAAGTGGAAAGGTAATTTATTAGGTTTTAGCAACATTTTCCTTAGAGGGCAACTAGTTTGAGAGCCCTTAGAAGTGAGGGTTGTTAAAACAAACTCATTCCCCTAACTCTGCCCTTTCTCTTTTCTTTTGTTCACAATAAAATCCCTTTTACATAACTCTAGGAGAAAGAAAGCCCTCCCCATCCCACCCAGGGGAATGAAACAGTATTTTTCTGTAGGTTTCACTAATTTTGTGCAGAGAGCAAAAATTCTCCCTCTCTGTCAAGCGAGGCCCCTCCCTCAGAGCTCAAAGTCTTTGCTTCTTTACACACTGAGAGTTGTGTCCATTTGGACACACATCTGGGTTCCTATTTGGGTTCACCATCTTTCTTCCCACATTCTGTGTGGAGGTGAAACAGAGAGAGTGGAAAAGCAGAGGATATAGAAAGAAAGGGAGTTTGAGAGAGAAGGAAAATTAGAGTGAACAGGAGAGAGAATGGGTGTGAATCTGCTTCATTTTGAGATTACCTCTCTTCAAGTTTTCTTTCCATCGTGTTCATTAGGGACCACTGCCCCACAGTGTTAGTTGTTCAGCGAACAAACAAAACTAAGGCTGATAAAAGCAGCCCTGTTTCCCCGCGGGCCGGCCGCACCTGTATTTACTTGGGGGCCTAGGGGGATGGCTAGACCCCAAACCTAGTGGCCCTCCCACTAGTCTTCTCTACCACTTTCTCCCCTCTGCCCCCTGTCCCTTAGCCTGCTTTCCCTTCAAACACCTAGATCACGTTGCCAAGTCGAAGCTGGAGGACCCTTTAAAAAGTTACAAAAGGGGTCACCCTCCCCGGACAAACGAGTCATTTTAAGAAGGAGGCTCTGGTGGCACAAAGGTCTTGGGCCCAAGAGTTTAAAAGCGAGTACAGCGATTGGGGATTTCAGGGCAGCCAACAGACAGGCGGGCGTCCAGGGCTCCCCTCGGGGCTGGGGTGAAAGAAGGGACGGGGGAGGACAGGAGCCGGAGGGCGGGCAGAAGCAGAGGGCGACAGGAACGCCCGCGCCCGCATCTGGCTCCCACGCGCCGCTGTCTGCAGGGAACGTGGGGCCGGATAATGGAATTCAGGAGGCAGAGATCCTCCCAGAGCCAGCCACTGTCTTGTACAGATTTGTAGAGAAAGCCTCACTGTAATTAAAACCGTACAGTCAGATTAATTCAATGTGCTGCTCGGCAGCGATTTTAATGGTAAAAATCCGCTTTAAAATTGAATTAGGGTCGAAGAAAATTTCTGCGAGACTCGCCGGGCTTGCCAGTTTTCATTGAAGCCAGCCCAAGCTGGACTGGGACGGTGGCTGCACGGTGTCGTCCCCACCCTCTTCCGTGGCCCTAGAAAAGGGTGGGGGGAGGGGGAGGGGGAGGGGACTGATCAACTTGGGGCGCCAGTTTGGGCGCGAGGCTGGGCGGCCTGAGCCAGGCCCAGGCAGAGGCGCAGGGCCTGGGATTAGCCTTCAGCTCTCCAGGTTTGAGGCAATGCAGATTTTTGACACCCAGGGCTCCCCCTTCCCTCCCTTATCGCGAAGTTGACGGCTCAGGTAGGGTTTAGGGAAAGAGAGCCCTACTGTATCTTGAAGCAATTTCCCACTGTGTGTTCTCGCGTGCGGGGAGGTTGGAGCCCTCTCTGTTTGGACGCTCCAGTGACAGACAGGAGAAAGCTGTGGTCCTCCCCATCCCCACCCCCTTTCTCTTCTTGAAAGCCTTCCAAAAATTAAGAGTAAAATTTCAAGCGCGCTTTCAAAATGTCTCCCAAGCTTTGATTTGGCTAACCGCCCCCCTTACCCTCCCTCCTCACCCCCTATCCTTTGCATCTCTGGTGGTGGTGACATAAGCGTTAGTATTATTATGTTTTTACCCTTTAAGGTTAGACACCTTAGAGCTGAAAACGTGCCCCAAAGTTCCTGGAAGAGGTGGCTGCCGAGGGCTAGCCGAGAGGCTCTCTCTTGAGACCGGCTGGCGGGGCAGGGGGAGGGCTGAGGGAGCTGGACCCGGCTCTTTCCCGAGGACAAATGGGTTTTCAAGGGCCCAGAAATGGTCCCAGGCTGACCCCCGCCCCCACGGGCCCGGCCCTTGCAGTGGCCTCCTCGGCTGCTGAATATACGCGCGCGCACACGCACGCACGCACGAACACGCGCATACACACAACCTGAGACGAAAATTCCCTAACGAGTTAGTCACATCATCAGACCTGGGAAAACAAAAACCACTGTGGGTCTCTGCTCCTCCGGCAACATGCGCAGACGCTTTAATTGCGGCAAATTGTCACTCTGTCCCCTTTTCATTTTCTCGCTCCTCCGTTTATTTTTAGTACACTTCGAATGCCTACACACTTCCCTAGTAAGGAGAGCGCGGAGCAATTATTGCCTCTGCCTTCAGGGTCTGTTTTGCCAATCGCTGAATGGGGATGGAGTAAACAGGGAGAAAAGCGCGGCTCGTTATTGGTCTTGCTTATTTCAGGTGGAGGACGGTAAATAACTCTCCCTACAGGGCTACCCCCTCCTCGTTTCGCGGGTCCCAATTATCTGGAAGAAAGGACATGCGTCCCCCTCCCTTTTCCTCCCATCACACCCCACTCCGCGTGCGCCAAGTTTTACTGGAACCCAGCAAATCCCGCCAGAATTGGCGGGATCCTCAGAGAGTAGTTAGGAAAAGAGAATCGCACAAGGGCCCAGCTCTTAATTCTGTATGGAATAGAAAGACGCAACGTGAGCAGGCTTCTTCCCCGCCCCCCCTCCCATGCAGGGAAATAGGGTCCTTTTTTTCTGAGGGCTACGTGGGTGTTAGACGCCCCCAGGTAGGTGACAAAGAGCCTTCATGGGGGTCCTTCTCCGTCCAAGGAAGCTTTGAGATTGGTTTGGAACAGTTTTGGACAGTCTGTTAGGACGGCTATCGATCAACATTGCTGATGTTCTAAATATTAGCCAGGAATTCTTAGAGGAGAACTTTAACTGTCGAGATATGAAGTGCTGTCTGGAACGCTGCTGAGGGCCATTCTGCGCCCAACCGTCTCTTCTCCCCAACTTCATGCGACAGGCACTGCGGCCTGGGGTGGAGAGGGAGACAGGTGTCTGCAGCAGCAGCCGAAAGCGGTATCCGGCGTCCTGCAGATGGATCCGAAACAAATCAGTTCAGGATTAACTTGTCTGACTGCTGAATTGTCTCCAACTGCCAAAGCTGCTGGGCCGCGCCTGCCGGGGCGGGTTCGGTTACTCGCGTGTCCTGAGCGCGCTGTCTCTCCTCTGTCCCGGCCCACTGGCGGGCCGACCTGGGACCTGTCCGGCACCGGGGCCAGCTGGCAGGACGTTTTAAAGGAATGCAGCGAGTATGAACGGCTCCATTCTCTCACACATACCCTTCCTATTTCTTTTTTATGAAAACATTTACAAGGTACCTAATTTCAGATCGTGGAAGTAAATTTCATGCTAGGATATATTTTACAAAACATGTACTCTTTCGTGGCCGGAAGATGTTTAATTAAAACCACACTTTGACAAGTTGCGTTTCAAAGTGAAGTCACACCAGCGCAGAAGGCTAATTCATATTCAGGATGCAGCCTGGCGTTGTTTGAAAACGCCAGCCCAGGCAACGTGGTGCTCGCCCTGCTCTCCTGAGGACTGGCTTGGGTTAGCTGCCTAGTCTTGGGAAGATAGAAGAAAGCTTCCTGCAGCACCTTTAATGTCCTTAGAGTAACGCCTACAGCATGGTAAGAGGGTCCCAGGCGCTGGAGTTTAATCAGGAGATCAGACAGGGACTGATGTTGAGGCAGGGAGCCTGGAGAAGAAGTCTCAGTGGGACTGAGAGTCCCAAGCTCCCTAGCCACCTTCTTGCTCCCTGGCTGACCTGCACTAGAGGAAAGGGAATCTCCCCCACCCCTCTAACTACCTCGGTTCCCGAAGACCCAAAATAGGGAGGAGTAGGAAGTTTCTCTGCCCCAGCTGATTTGTGGGCGTAGCTCTCAGGGTTCTTACGGAGGAGGCAGCATTGGTTTCCAGAAGCCTTCGCACTATCAACTGCATTTTTGTAGTTGTCCTCAATAATCTTCCTTTTTACCCTCTGCCATTTCCCTATAACTTGACAAGTCCCAACTTAAGTAAGAGGGGAACAGTCCCACATGGGAAGGACGTGCTCCCAGCTCAGCTGGTTTACCAACACGCCGGCCGGCACAAAGTGCTAATGGCCAGCCTCACCTGCTGGGATGGGCAGGAGCTAGAAAGTACCCTACGGTCAGCACAGATGGGAGACAAAGAGTCTGCAGGGCAGTCTGGGTTAAAGCTGAGAGGATCCCTGGAAACAGCAGCTCCAGAGGCTGAAGCTGTGATGGAGGCTGGGCTCCAGGTCACCGTCCTGTCTGCACCTCAGTGTTTCCCACCTGACTCCCAGTCTGCTAGGCTTGTCTTTTCTCAAAGATGACAGTGAGTTGTCATCAAAGTTCTGGGACATGAATTTGAGACTTACGTTAGTTCAATTCTACCCAAAACCCCCTTCACTTATCACAGCCACTCCCAAGACAGGGATTTTGCTTCAACTGGGGGCAGTGAAAATTACTGATTGGCTGATGGACTTTTTTTTTTCAGATTTATATTTTCTTTCAAATACACCATTATTTTCCTAAAGCACAACAAAAAGTCAGTTTAAGAAAACCCCAAATTTAGTGTTCAAGAAGTATTTTAAACAACATGGCTATCTCATCTTGAAGGTTCTTTTGATTTTATTGGGCCAGTTTAGGAGAAAGCTTGATTTCTGCAAAGGCAACCCCAAAACACAATTGTGATAACCTGTTTTTCTCTATTCAGAGGCTACCAACCAAAACTTCTGAAGGTTCAATGGGTATCTCCTTCACAAATAGACATGGATGTTGGCAGCTAAATGTTTAACAGTATGTCAACTTAATACTTATTGGTCAAATACTACTGATCTTAGATTAACAGATAAGACCTTGAAGTCACCCTTTAGTGGCTTGCACTTTGGAGGGCTGGGGTGAAACTCTGGTTCACACCCTCCAGGAAAAAAAAAAAGAAAGAAAGAAAGAGGCTATGTTATAACGGAAGGGTCTGGAGGATGAGAAAGACCTAAGAGGCAAACAGAGGCATTGCTGGGATGGTTTTAAGCATCACATTGTTTGAAATGAGCACTAAAAAGTATGTACCTGACCAAATGCATTTGAAGCCTAATCCTACACTGGAGGCTTGTGAATTACACAAAAGGGGAGAGGAACTGCAAATAATAATCCCCACCTGTTTTATTTCAGTGATATGAACAAGCAGTTTTCCTGTCACAGACAGAAGCACTCTAAGGGGTGTTGAAGGCCCATTTGTGGGCAGTAATTCTGGCAAGGATATATGGCGGGAAGAGTACAGGGTGGTTGGTAACTGTCAGGATGGCGCTGCAGTGAGGGCAGGCAGCAGTGTGCAGATGGGGCAGGATAGGTAATATTTCCCAGCTGGCCCACCCTTTCTGCAGCTCCAGAGAATCAATCTCATCTTTTCCAGCCTCAGAGCTTGGGTGGAGGTGGAAGAGGCCCAGCAGGTCTGGAGATCCATGTCATGCCTCTACCTTTCTAGCTCCTTCTGCCCTTCTATAATTAGCCCCATTTCACAGATGTGGGAGCTAACCCACGGATCTCGCCACACAGACCACTTTGGTGTCTGGGAAAGGGAGAGGGGTGGAGTCACAGGTGTTCTGCCTGCCCAGCAACGATGAGGTCTGGGGATGGGGGTGGAGAAAGAGTCAGTTTGGGTTTTTTCTCAAGCCAGGCCTGTACATGTAATGTTTCTGCTTCTGAGACTCATTTGGTCAATGAGGTAGGAGTGATTTCCATGTGACCGATCAGGCTCGGGAGATAAAACACTGACACAAATCTCAGGGCTCTGAAGGCAGCAGTCCTCAGGAATCCTTGACCTCCCGTCATTGCTCTTTGAACAGACTCCTGT
Source organism: Balaenoptera borealis (assembly GCF_965194805.1). Classification (NCBI taxonomy): domain Eukaryota; kingdom Metazoa; phylum Chordata; class Mammalia; order Artiodactyla; family Balaenopteridae; genus Balaenoptera; species Balaenoptera borealis. Next base: position 69,517,812 of record NC_138864.1, read on the forward strand.
CTTCTTTTTCTTAAATTCTGACTACTTTAACCCTTGCTTGTAGTAAATGTATGTGTAGTTATAAAATATGTCTATTTTCCACAGGAATCCAGCGTGCCAAGGCGAGAATCAATACTAAAACACTCCTTTTATTTTTAAAGTGGGTTTCAAAGGCCTATTGTGGGGGTACCGCGTTGTCAATGTGACCCGGAGACGCAGGAAGAGCAGGATTCTATTGGCCGCCACCGCCGCCCCGGGGTCCGCCATACTTGGCTCACGTGTGCACCTTATCATGCAAATCCGACGACTGGGGCATGCGCACTGCTTCCCTGGGGGGGGGGTACCCGCCTTCAGCTCGTAGTTGGGACCAAGGCTTCCAGATGCGCAATAATTAGGTTTCCTCATTAAGCAAAGGTTTCCCCATCATTGCCCTCCTCCCACTGTTCTCAGCCGCGGAGCTCCTTACAAAATAAGCTGATTACTCGCCGCCCCGCCCTCACCCCCACCTCATGTCTGCCGATCCCAACTTCGGTCCACGGCTCTTACTTCTTTTTAGGATCTCTGCATTTTAGGGTGCTTTACATACCTCTCCATTATTCTGTTTCTTTTCTTTTGACCTGCTTTAAAGGATATTAATATCTGATTCTCTCTTAGATCCCTTCCATCATCTCTCCCTCTCAACGAGGTAAAAATTCCCTAGCGATCGCTCTGAGAGGACGAGAGGGTCAACACCGCTGTTCCCCATTGCACTGGGCTTTGACAACCCTCCGCCCCCGGGCCGTGGGGGTTTCAGTCCAAAGCGCAGGAGCGTGGATGGGCCTGGAACTCGGTAGGCTCTAGAGCCCGTCACCAGTCAAGCCCGACCGTCCACCCCCAGGCATCAAGCCGCTGAGAAAAACCAAGGACAGCATTTGGAAGCCCGCCTGGATGTGTGGGGTGCTGCTCTTCGGCTCTGAGCCACCCCCTCGCTGGAGAAGCGTACAACTCGGGGAACTCCTCCAGGGTGTCCTCCGAACCTCTCCAAGACCCCCTATGCGGGCACTGGGACCCCAGGGATCCATCTCCTTAGAGCAGAATAGCCTTTTCTGGAAAGAAATCGCAGTAGGCGAGAAATAGCCACCATTACGTTCAAAGTCTCCCGCGGGAAAGCTCCGTGGCTCTCTCTGCTGGGAGCTCTGCTTGACCCGCGTGCGGCGTCGCGGCGAGGACGGCGCCCACACGCGCTCCCGGAGTCGCGGTCAGCTCGTTCTCCCTGGTATCGCTCCTTTGGCTTTCAATTACTCTCAGCTTACCTGCAGGGCGAACGGATTTGTATTTTTCCACCAAAAACCCTCCTGCCCTGGATTCCCCCAGGTTCCCCCTTCCCCCTCATCCGACCTTAACCAAGAGAAGGGCGAGAGAGGGGTTTGATTCTCTGATATGACACGAATAATTGTTGCATCATGTAACTTCCTACATCTTGGTTTTAATTTGCAGTGAACCAAACAAAGATATTTGCAATTTAAAAATAAGCACTCGATTTAATAAATGGGAACATTGTGCACGGAAGACTATGTTCCCCCCCCCCCCCAAGCCCCTTCAGAAGACGTTATTAGCTCTGACAGCATGCCGCTCAGGTTTGCGGAGAGGATTTTGTAAAGGGATGACAGACAGGAAGGCCAGCAATCATGGGCTCCTTGGGCTGAAGCTTTTTTTTTTTCTTTCTTTCTTTCTTTCTTTTTTTTTTTTTATCAGAATGTTCTGTTCGATGCCATTTATCCTTGATGATAGAAAATTGCGCTGTTGCCAGGACGCTGCTGCTGCCGCTGAAATAGAGGGCAGGAGCCACATTTCCATTTTCCGGCTTGAAAGCTATTCAAATGAATTTGCAGAGAGGGGGGAACGTCTAGCGATAAACAAATGAGAATAAATCGAGTTCCCCTTTCCATTCTTTCCTTTAAATGGGAAGCTCTTCATTTCCGATATACAGATTTTTATTCATCAGTGTTTGGGAATACCTGGGAGATAGTGTAAGCCAACGTACAATTTATTTTGATGCTCTTAAAGTGACTAACCACATAAACATTTTAAAAGAATGTATGTCTAAATATATATAAAGTATAAGAATTATATATACATAGATCCCGTACATACATGCCTTCACACAATTCCAAACTACAGTGGAGGATAAACTCTTAGCAGAGTTTCAATTGAATATAATTTGCAGGCAATGCTGGCTAGCAATGGTAGTTATGGACTTCTTACTAGTTTGCATATATGTATTGTTAGATGGGATCGATTTTAAAGCCCTCTCCCCGTGTTATATATTTTAGGACACTATGTAATTTAATTACCCTGTAGATCTTAGCTGATTTAAACACCTTCCCTTCCCCCAATAGATAAAAGTCACCCTCTTTCTTTCAAGTTAATTTTCTAAACCTACTTTTGAAGTTTTGTTTCTAAGTTGGCAAATACAAGTCAAAAGAGCTAGTGCACAGCGCCTTTAAAGGATATGAAACAGAGAGAGACTGAAGCCTGCGCTTCCCTTCCTTAAAATTTAGATTCTTTGCTAGATTAAAAAGATCATATATTAATAGGAACTTAAGGGATCATGCCCAAAATATGACATTTTAAAAATGAACACTTCTTAAAAAAATCCAAACCACTAGAATACATATAAAAACATTAGCAATGTCCTGACAGAAACTATAAAACTTGTGGGACCACCACTACGTTTTAACAATTAAATAACTTTTATTGAATTCTAACTTTAATTTTTTTTCCAAAGTCAGATCCCGGCGTTTAGAAAATTTTCAGTAATGTAAAGGCTTTTCAAATACAGCGACAAATTGTATTTAAGATTTCAGCTGGTACTTTAAACTTGAAAAAAAGAAAACCCACCCGACAATATTTTAAAACGTAACACTGTTTAACTGAATCGTGAGTCTCTAACTACTATGTTTTTAGCTATAAGATTGTTTCCGAGTAATAGGTAACCGTTGGCCAAACCAGGATTGCAGAGAGAATAACAGTGTAAAATCAGAAAAAGAGAAGGGCGGAGAGTGAGTTCATACTGGTGTTCCGAACTTTTCCAGTTGAATTTTCGGGTAACTCCCTCCATGCATCCTTGATTTCTAGTTACTGATTCCGAAACAATCCTAGTTCCAGCTGAAAATGTCCTCGTTAACAAATTCGCATGATAATGAGAAAACAATTAACAACGCCGTCAGATGAAGCTACATAAAGCAAAGAAACGGCCTAAGAAAGTCCAATTTGCTTGTGTTTGTTGTGGTTAAAGCAACTGGAGGTGAATGTAGAGTGTTTAGGCACTGAAAGAGATTCTTTTCCCCTTATCCTTGGCCCTGGGAATTGTGTTCCGGACAAAAAGCTTCACGGGCCGGCTGCTTTTCCAGTTGAGGCAATTCACGAGGTTCCCCGGTGAATTCCCCTCCAGGTACGAGCTTGGGGCGGGCGGCGGGAGTCCGGCACCGCCGGGACGCGGCGTGGGCGCTGGCGCGGGGCGGCTGGGCTCCAGCAGAGGGGACTCCCACCCCCACCCCCGCACCCCTTGCCCTGGAAAGAGCCTGGCTCCAAGCTCCCCGCGGCTCCGCCGGGACGGGCGTAATGGACGTTACGCAGAAAGAGGTGGAACCCCTATGGGTGCCAGGGCGGGGGTGAGCGCGGGAAGGACCCCCAGTTCCCCAGTGTCGGGTGGTGTCGAGACCTCTCTCCCGGGTCCATCCTGCGGTGTCTTTGTCTCGAGCCACTTCCTGGGCTTTGGCCACGGAGCGTGGGCCGGTTTGGAGAGTGGCCTCCAGCCAGGGGCGGGAGGGGAAAGGGGGAGGAGGCGGTGAAAGCACAGAAATGGTCTTCGAGCGCTAACCTAGAGGAACTGGGAAGAGTGAACCCGATGGAGTTGCCCGAAGGAAAAAGCTGGGCTCAGCTGGGTGAAGGGGGTTTAGGTGTTAGGAACTTCTCGTTGTTTATGGGTTTATGTGTGCCTGGGCGTGCCGAGTTGCGGAAGAGTTGAGTTTGGGGTGAAACTGTATAAACCAAGAGGGGAGACCGTGGGGGTCACACCCGGGGCTGAGAGAGCCTCCGCTCCCACCCCCGCCATCCGGTTCTCCGCGGAGTACCGAGTCCCTGTAAAACTGCACGTTGAGCTACTCTCTGGCGCGCCCTCCTTTAAGTAACGCAGCTAAAAATCACAGTCAAGTTTGGAGGAGGGGAGCTTTTTCTCCCCCTCCAAGAGGTGTATACACTAAGCATTAAAAACGAAAGCGATTTTTTTCCCCTTTACATTCTGAGATTCCAAGAATAGGGGACTTGCCTTTTTCCTCGACAAAGCACAAGCACTTCTGAAAGATGGTAGAAACACTCGCTCTTGAGGGTTTCCACTATCCAGGAATGCCACACGCGGTGGAAACGCAAAAGCTCAACATTTTGGTATTTTAAAAGATTTTACCCTCTTTTAAATCCTCTGCGTAAATTCCAGTTGTAAGGTGAAAGTGATTTCGTGTGAAAACATGCGGCAGGGTTCCCTTCCCTTTTCATGTGTACTAGCAGCTGCAAAACATTCCAAATGAGCTAGAAGGTCATTGTGGAGACTTATTAATATGACATTCAGTGCTGGCCTCATCAACTAGCCAAAAGCCTTGCCCCAGAAAAAAACAGAAAGCAAGTGTGCTTAAAAATACAAAGTACTCTAAATTCTGTATTGCTTCTCAAATCCCAAATAACTTTTCATAGCTAGCCTTTGCGCTATTAACCCTCCCCATTCAAACTCCGTTTCTCCCGTGTTCTGGGGCTGCATTTGTACTTATTGCTTAGGTCTCCAGAGCTTTGAGATGTGCAACGCAAACAGTAAAGAATCACATTAATCCTGCTTTGATCTCCGAAGGGAGATCATAGCAGAAATCAGGTCACCACACAGATAGACACTGCTGTGAAAAGGAGCCCCCTCCTTTAATTTTTTTTTCCTTTATTTATTATTATTTTTTGTTTGTTTAAAGTATTTCTTCGAGATATCTCTCCTGGCTTCAGGACAACCATGGCCAGTTGGCAAATTGGAAAGTGTCAGTATGATCTATGAATAACTTTTTATTTAAAAGCTGGACGATTAAGCTTCTTATATAGAGCCATTTTTTGTCTTATAGCTCTGGATACTGGAGTTAAGGTACTCATCTTGTTTACCTGGTTATTTACAAAAATACCTAAGACCATGTTTCAAATACATGCCCCCAGTGCAACCTCCACAGGAGCTTAATTGCCTGGAAAAAAAAAAGCTGTATTTCCTTTGCTTTTTTTACCCTGGAGTCCTGTAGGCATAGAATAATGGTTGTTAATCTGCTTAGATAATTTAAGATTTAAAGATTAGAAGGCCTATACTGACAATTTCAAAATTCAAGTCTGAGTGCTTTGGCTAAGGAAAGCTTAGGAGATGACAGAAGTGATAAAAGAACTGCCAAAAACTAGACTTTATTAAAACTAAAAGGTGTGATGTTTTTGTGGCTTGTAAAGATATGCTTGTTATAATGCTCACTCAATCCAAATGTGTCCCTAAACAAACAACTACAGGGGTATTTTATTTTATGCTACCTGATATTTATGCACACAATACAGTATTTCACTCTGCTTGCATATATACACTCAGATCAATTTTACAGTGCTTTTCAAACACTTCCCATGTATATAAATAGAGTTAATCAATTAGTTTAGTTAGTAGAGCTGAGCTACATACTCAAGACAAGTGATGTGTACATAAACATTTGTGCTATGTACACATCCTTATTTCTCAGTTTTCTGTCATAGCTTCAACATTATATTGCAAGAGGCAGCTTATGAAGTTACAGCTGCCACCCAGTTTTCTTCAGAACTTGTAGAATGGGAGGAACACATGCAGATATCTGAATTCATTAAAAAACTTTTTCTCCTTCCAGTCATCCCTGTAACAGTTGATTTTCATTTAACCTCAGTGGGCCAGCCTCCATGACAGCCCAAATCACACTGACACTGAGGCTACCCAAATGCTTTTACAAGTAGGACAAAGTACATTAAACTGCTTTACATCAAATGTGTCCTTTTAAAGTGATTTTAGACAACTAGCTTGGGAGCACAGCTTGGAAGGAGGACTAAAATGGAAAGAGAGAGTTCAGGAAGGAAGAGGGCAAGGAGAGAAAGGAGGTGAAGGAAAAAGAACCACAGGAGGGATTATTTAGGCAGAGAAATCTTTAGTGGTCATAGACTGTGTCCTGTGAATTGCTGAGGTTATTTTCAGACTCAGTGTCTGTTCTCACTTTAGTGGCCTCCCTTTTCCCTGATCCATTCCTCTAAATCTGCAACCATTAAAATCAGGTTCTAGAAAATTTGCTGTGGAAGCTACCACAATATTTCTTGATAGGATGTTAGAGATATTTTATTGGATACAGATACATAAAGCATTGCATTAAGCATCCCAGGAATGCTCATTTTGGTGATGTTAAGCTGAAAAACGTGTTGTCACGTTCACATGAGATGATTTGTGCATTGTCTTACTTGTGACTTAACCTGCCTCTACAGTTCATTTTGTAAGCTAACTTTATGCATATTTTGAAGTCAAAAGTACTTTTTCTCTCTGGAAAAGCAACAAATGTTGGTTACTTCTCAGTCCTTAAAGATGGAAATCAGCATTATATCTTAATTATATTTAGAGTTTTGCTAAAAATTCTAATCTCTTCAATCTGCTCTTTTCCTTTTCCCAAAATCCCAAGAGCCTAGCATGTCACATGTGTGTAAAAGGAGAGAATAGACCTCCTTGTCTTTTTAATTAAAGTTTATGCAGCTTGCAGAAAGTAGTAATTTTCTAGAAAATTAGATCATTTTAGGTCACTATAGCTCCACTCTTCCATCTTTAACATGGTTCTAAGCAAATCTTGCCCTTTAAAAACCATCAATTAAAAGCAAAGAAGAAGTATTCAGATTTAAAGTACTTGGATTTAGAAATATGACCCCACCCCCACAAGAATAGGTATTAATGACGGGCCCTACCATATATGCTCAGTGTGACAACTCACGTTGGTTTCTGTACGGCACATCAGAGTAACACGTGGCAGGTACCCATTCCTGCTTGTTGGAAACAGCAACACTGTTACCTTCTTCCTGATTCTGGGGTTTATGATTCACACGCACAAAAGGACCTTTTAAAGTCACTGATCATTTTCTAAACAAGGTAGAAATCAAATTCAGCCAGAAGTAATCAAGGTATTGAATCAACAGATAAAAAAACCCACAACACTTGGCAAAGAATGGGGGTCTTTTTCTCATAAAAAATGTTAGACTTACTTTTAGGGGATTCACCTAAAATTTCTAGTGGCTCCCCATTGCCTATAGAGGAAAGACGCACTTTGTAGTCTGCCATACCTGAGGAGTTTTAGAACCGGGTGTGACCATGGAGGGCTCTGCAGTCAGACTGCTGGATAATCTTGAGCCTCAGTTTCCTTTCTGTGTAATTGGAATAACAATAGAATTGACTTATCTGGTAATGGTAGAATTAAGTGAAATAAATGCCTATAAAATGCTTAACAAGGTGCTTTCTGAAAAGTAAATGTTCAAAGAATACCAGCTAATGCTTAACATTAACATTAATATAGAGCTTAACAAGGCCTTTTGGTTTCTGTTTCTGCATATGCTATCCCCTTATTCCAGAAAGCTCTCCCTGGCCCATCGCACACCTGGCTAACTTCTTACCTCTCCACCTTAGGTCAAGTAATACCATCCTGGGAGTCTTTTCCGATGCTTGAAATTAGGTGTCTATGTTTATGCCTCTATTTTGTAGGTTTTATTGTCATTGTTGATTTATTTATCTGTCTCCCTAATTAGAGTGTAAGCTGTGGCAAGCATAATATAGTATTTATCTTTCTTTCTCAGAGCTCACACTCAGCCTGATGGACAGTAAATACGCCATACATGTATGTTGAATGAATAAATATTCAATCTTTTCTTTCTGTTTTTCTTATTTGTAAATGAGTTGTAATTGGATGAATTCTTCTACATTTAGTTTTTGCTACTTAGTATCCCTCAAGGAGAGTGCTCAAAGGAAGATAACATTTATTCCCATAAGTAACTTTATGAAGAGTTTTGCTTGTGGACTCTGTATTTTCAGGACAAAATATCTTCAGTAGGTTTCCCATTTTAACTGAAGAACTCATGGACAAGTTGGGTTACCTGTCCAATCCTTAGACATTTGACCATACTACTATTCAACATATGGCATATGCATGTTCCTTGGATAGTGATTTGGATTATCTGTATGAGTGTTAATAGTTAGGTTTCAACTATCACAATGCCCTGGCCAAGTGGGCTTCCAATGAACCCAATTATTTAATTAGTTTAGAGGATATATGTAAAAGAATATACGGAAAAGTCATTAATAGAGATTGGAGGGATCATAAACATCTTCAAAAGACCATATAGGCTTGTTTCACTGGTATCTTGGGTTCAACAACTCTTGAACAGAAATCCAGGGAAACCCTCACTATGGAAGACTAATCTGATGGAAGAGCGGTATAAACCATGATATACGAGAATATAGAGTATTGTAACCTACTGTATAGAAAATATTTACACAAGCCAGGGACCAATACTCTGCAGCTGAGCCCTCATAACTGGGTCTGCTTCAATAAGTAGGTCAGAATTCTTTGTAATCATTTCATTAATTGTCAGAAACAGTTATTACTGGAGTGTTTGAAAGCAGTTTGTTTTCTTAAGATTAATCACCCCCTGCAAAGCTTATTTAATTAGATTTGTAACCTCTCTTCCACGAAAAGAACAGTTAAGCTGATTTGGCATCTTGGAATTATCAAATGTTTCAAAGGCACAAGGTCCAAATTAACTAGATTTTCCTGGAATAACAATAAGTATATGGGTTAAGTGATAATAATGATGATTCCTGCTGTTCTGCTCATGTAAACCACAATTAATGTTTATAAACTTTCTTCTAGTCCCCTCAAAAATAAAATAAAAGCAGGGACTTCCCTGGTGGTGCAGTGGTTAAGAATCTGCCTGCCAATGCAGGGACACGGGTTTGAGCCCTGGTCCGGGAAAATCCCACATGCCGCGGAGCAACTAAGCCCACGCGCCACAACTACTGAGCCTGCGCTCTAGAGCCTGCAAGCTACAACTACTGAGCCTGCGTGCCACAACTACTGAAGCCCGTGCACCTAGAGCCCATGCTCCGCAATGAGAAGCCTGTGCACCACAACGAAGAGTAGCCCCCGCTCACCGCAACTAGAGAAAGCCCGCGCGCAGCAACAAAGACCCAATGCAGCCAAAAATAAATAAACATGTAAACAAACAAATAAATAAAATAAAGCAATACAAAATTTAAAAATAAAAAAGGAATTTCCACACCACTGTGGGAACAACAGAATTTCCATTGATGATGAAGGGATATTAGGCTCTTCAAACTAAACAACAAAGTAAATATTTTTACTTGGTTGCAGGTCCAGAGAATGGGCCTCACAGCTGCTTGCAAGAAAAGGTCATGCAGCTTATGTTCTTGCACCCAGGCAAGGTACTCCTATGCTATCAGTCCTACTCAAAGCCCAGTGCAGCCCTAACTCCACGCTCACATGTTCCTATGAGGCATATCAGTTACCTGCTCAGACAAAGGAGATCAAGGAAAGGGTAAAAAAAAATGGAGAGACAGGAATTTGTTTTTGCACCAGGCATAAGATGATATGGGGTATGGAATTTTAAATAACTAGTGAGGGAAATGGTAAGGTTTGCCATGGAAGTGGATCTTTCCATTTCTGCCACTTCTTTTGTGCCACTTCCTATTTATTTATGCTCCACATATTTCCATGAAGGATTTGAAGTGGCTTTAATAACTGACATATAAAATAAAACAAATATTTTACTCCTCCCACTCTCACTCGAGATTCACGCTAGGGAGTTGCTCACAGCAGGCTGACCAAGAAACTTTTGCCAATGGAACTAATCATTCACTAGTTTTATGATTAACACAGTGACATGCATAAAAACCCTTGCTTTCTTTTTCCTGTGTTGATAATATTGGTCCAGAAAAAGACAGCCTTCTTTCCTCCCTCCAAATATCAAAATCAGTTTTCACTACATAAATATCGCCTAGCTGGTCCATCTATCAACTGTATTTAAAAGATATTAAAACTAGAGTCTACAACTTCTCTTGGAAGACTATTTCTTGTGGTTGCTGAAAGGATAGTGTGAAAACTTTTTATTGTTTCAGATTGGACCTCCCAAGCCTGACTGTGAATTTTTATGCCTGAGTACCTAAAAAACTCCAAGAAAAACACAGCTCAAACCACCACATTTTGCTTGCTTTCAGGTTCAAACCCTATAAAACCACCACATTTTGTATGGTTTCCACCCCAAACCATAAGTTGGCATGGGATCCCAGTCGATGCTTTCTGCTCAGGTCTAATTGAAATGTTTACCAACCTTGACAACATTTTTGACTAACTTGTCACTAACTTGGAATGCAGTTGAAACAAGCTGAGTTCTCAGCAATAATTTCTTCATTAGGATCCTTTTACCCGACCCCCTGCCACCCAACTGGGGACACAGAGTCATTGCATTGTCCCCGGTCAATCATTGTTATTTCCTCTATGACATTCTACTCATGCTTGCCTTGCCTTGGACCTTTCTAACTCTTTTCTTCCCCTAAAAACGAACCTCTTCTGTGTATTATTCCATCACTTTGTGTACTTTGAAGCTAATCAGATAAATCAGCTTTTGCATTAAAGAGTTAATGGATTTAAAATTTTTTAGGGAATGCATAGGGCCCTAGATTGTAAGTTTCTCGTGGTCAGGCATGATCTCTTGCTGACCATTTGGAGTTTCCAGGTCAAATATCAATACAAGATTTTTATTTGCTAAATCTGGCACACCTAGGACCGTTGTATCTCCACCTTCTAGAAACCCCCCACATGGGTACTCAATAAATACTGGCTGACTGAATGAAAAAATGAAAATAGCAGGGGATATATACCTTGGGATCTTTTGATTCTCTCTAAATTACATTGCATAGGGAGTTGGCTTACCCTGTAGGCCTGGACCTATTTGGTACGGTCTTAGGTATCTGCGTTTTGAGAGAGATTGGGATAGGCGTGGTCTTGACTTTCTTCATTCTGCTTTTTTCGTGTGACCATTGTTCTAGAAGGGCATCCTTCTTCCTTGGAGGAGCCTGTGGGATAGAAAGGGGTGAGGGAGTGAACACCTGCTTTTAGCTCATAGCTCACCAAGGGAAGAGCAATCCTGACAATTGGATTGGGAGGTCTTGAGAGAGTGGGGACATTAACTGATTGCTTCCTGCTGCCATTCTTTCTCCACCAGAAGTGGAAGCTCCCTTGATAACCACATATACAAATAGGAGCCTCCTGGGAATCCATGGGTACTTGGAGTGGGGAGTAATAATAGCAGTTTGGGCTTGCTAGAATCTTTTATAAATAGTCCTAATGCCCCCAAAATCATCATCATGAGAATTCTTAAGGCCTCCGTGGAAGGGGAAAAACTGTCTCAACATGTTTATTTTATAATTATGTTAAATTATCAATTACATTTATTATTGAAACTGCTGTAAAATCATAAGGGTGCTTTTACATTAGGAGCTAGGGGCCATTGGACATAAAGGCAGTGTTGACTTTGTCTTCATTTTTGCATCTACTGTTTTCTTCAGGAAGTTCCAGAACTTTCCTAGTACTTTGATATACTCTCATAAAAATGTGACTTGGAAAGGGAAGAACTTGCATCATATGTTAGCATGTTGTCTGTTTATTTAGAGCTGTGACTAAAGTTCACGGGAGATCTATCTTCATATATTGGCTGCCCCTGAAAGACAAGGGAATGACTTTAACCTTGAGACAAATCAACTCTAAGCCAGACTGAACCCAGAATTCACACTCCATCCCACACACTCCCTCAAGTTCTGTTTTGTGAGTGGATTATCTCTGATGCTTGTTTATCTGATTTCTAGAATCTTTTTCTGGCCTTAGGCACTGACAGATATAGGAAACTATGTGCTGTCTGGCTACTGAATTCTGTTCCCCTACCAAAACAAGGTCAAAATGCCTTAAAGTCCTATCTAGGAAGAGTACTCTCAAAGGTGTGGAATTTTGGTTTTCTACACATGATGATTAAAAATGTGGGCTTCGGAGTCAGATCTATGTGGAATGGAATCCTGTAACTGTCTCTTTAGTAGCTTGAATCAAGTTGCTTTACTCTTCTAAGCTCCAGTTTTCTCGTATACTAAGGGGAGATACTTATAGTACTTACCGTATAGGGTGCTTGTTAGAATTAAATGACCTACTGCATGGAGAGTCTAGCTCACATATAGTAAGTGCTCAGCAAAGGAGAGCCATTACTGTTCAAAATCTGGAACAGAAGATTTTCTTTTCAAACAGACTCTCAGAATGTTTCTGTTCAACAAACACACCTGTATGGCCTGGATTGTGCTTGTAAGCCATGATGGAAACTGTGGCAATAATGTCCCTGCACCTGGTTGGCCGCATTCCTCGCCCTTCCCCTGAATGTCCAGCTTCTGGTTTAACTGGAAGTTGGGAGGCAGGGTCAGGACACTCTTGCGCCCTCTGACATAGCGAAGACTGGAGCCCTGTGGGAAAGTGGGTGAGGCCTCCCTGGTGCCAACCCAAATTGCCTCTGACATTCCTGGCTGCTCCTCCCCCCCGCCCCAGCTTTCTGGGGGTTGTTTTGGGGATGGTGCATTCCCAGCACTGTAAAGGTGGTGGCTGAGCCTGGGGCTCTGCTGGGTTTCTGGCCCTGCTTCCAAACTTCCAGTGCTCTTCTGGCTCAACCAGAAGTTCAGGTGTGGGATGGCCTGGTGGTGTGTGTTGGCCTGGGAGAGTGGGTGGGGTGCAATGGAAAACACTTAAGCAATGAATTTAGAGGCCCTGGGGATGTTGGATTCTTTTTTTAAGTGGAATTTTACTTCATGCCATTTATCCTTTCTATCTACTCTTAGCTTTCAAAGGGTTCAATCCCACCAGGAGTACAAGGGCCATTGCAGGTGAGTTGTGGAAATAGATTAGAGGAAGAAGGAAGAAGTTGAGATGGGTTCCTTCCTTCAGCAATGTCTCTTCTCCTGGAATCTCTCCAACACTCTTTCTCCTCCTAGCAGTTTTTTTCCCCCTGTTAGTTTTTCTAAAATGTCCATCCATAGAAAGAGAACTGAGGTTAAAGGTTGAGGAGCCTCAAAATTCTTGTTTTTCCTTCTTTGTTCACCCTTCTAGCCCCTTCATTCTTTTTTGCTCTTTTTAGAGCATGTTAAAAGGGAGCTTTTAAATTAATACTCAAAACATGGGAAAAAACTTCAGAGGAAAATAAAACAGAGGGAAACAAGGCTAGTAAAGTAGAAAGACGGAGAGGAGGAGGAGGAGGAAGTGTGAGCCCCTCAATCCCAAGTTGACCAGAAATGGCCCAGGGTTAATACGGAGAGGGCAAGCCCTCTTGTCTGTCTTAAACTTCAGAAAGGAATTTGCTGAAATTTGGTAAAAATGGAAAGGAGAATTTGAGGGGGCGAAAACCTCACCCACAAGACTAGTGATTATATTGAACAATTCAAAGTGTTGAGGAAATCTAGCCATATGTCTGCAGATGATGCGTCCAGATAGACCAAAAGGATTAGAATTACCTCCTGATACTGGTAATTTTTTTTTGGTGACGGATATGATGTATTTTATATATAAGGTAAGCATTATAACTATAGGCTTGCTGTAACAGGCTTTATTTTTTTATTGAGCATACATTTAGTTCACATTTATTTATTTTGAGCATATTTGAAACATCCACCAATTCTGGTAGAGTCAGAGCAAAATAAAAAGATAATTCCTGTACTTACAGGAGCAATAAATTAAGGAGGAGACCCCCTGCAAATAGGAAAAAGCCAATTAACTTACGTCATGATGGGGGTGGGGGAAATAGGGAGGGGTTGGTAAAAAGGTCTGGGAATCTAATGTATAACATACTGACTATAATTGATAACACTGTGTTATATAATTAAAATTTGCTATCTCTTAGAGATATTTAAAGACCTTGAATGCTCTCACCAGAAAAAAAAAAAGATAAATATGTGAGGTGATAAAATGTGTTAATTAGATGGGGGAATGCTTTCACAAGGTATACATATATCAAATCATCACAATATACACTTTAAATATCTTAGAATTTTATTTGTAAATTATACCTCAATAAAGTTGGAAAAAAAACTATTAGGAAGAACAAATGCTTTCCTTTCATGGGATTATATTACCTGTATGGCTTTATAAAATAAACTTTCTAAATGCTATTGCAATGGTAAAAGACCCCACTTGGAAAGAATCCCAGGTGTGTCATTCCTCCAGAAGAAGGTCAGGGAGTGGCCACATTTGTCTTTGTGTCTCCTGTGCTATTACAGCGCTGGGCACACACCAGTGTTTCTCAAGCCAAACCAAACTGATGGAGAATAGTGAAGGGGGAAGTTATCTGTTTGTTTGCTTATTTCAGCTTTCTTATTCTCTTGTTGGTAATCTGGTTTAGGAACCTATTCCCATTTTTCTCCTGACACTAAACTCCCAGAATATTCTAATTAAAAAATATTTTTGGCCCCTATTTGTTAAGCGCTTATTATGTATCAGGCCTTTAAATATCTTGGGTGCTCAGTACTCCTCACAGGTGATATCACCTAATGCTTGCACAGTCCAGTGATACAGGGATCCTGACTGCTGTACACAGCACCTTGCTCATTCCAGGGCTCAATACAGCTTACACAATAGCAGCAACAGCTGTGAGAGGAATCCAAGGACCAATTTGTTGGAATAAAACAAAACAGGGTTTTACCATATGGGAGATATATCTCAGATGGGTTTATTAGATGTAGGATGATTTTTCTTGTAGCCTAAGGGCTTTCTGGAGGGAATCTGAAATCTTTTCACTATGCCCACATCATTGCCAGATGTGGAAGTAGTGAAATAGACCTTATCCTGTGTGTGTGTGTGCGTGCACACACACACACACACACACACATATGTGCACGTGTAAAAGTGGCAAATTCTGGCTCATAAACTGAATTTCAGTTTATCTCACTCTCACTTTCTTATGCAAAAGTTTCTTCATGAACCTTCTAAATATGCAGCAGGACTCCTGCCCGCCCCCCATTTGAATAAACTATAGGTCATACCATGTTCACCAATATGTAAAACCAGAGGCAGTAAAATAATGATAAACATGGTAATTTCATAAAAGAGCTTGTTAGTCTTGTCCTCTACTAGTAGGAGGTAATGGAGTGCTCCACCAAAACTTAAAAATTCATAATGATTATTGATACCATTAATCAGAATTTGCCATGTGAACAGCTCAGAGATCTGCTGTATTAAGCTGTCATGTGGTTGCAATCATACTTTTTAAACTGCCATCAGAGGTAACTGTCAGCAACACCATATCTTCTCTCAATTACGGCTTCAGGTCCCCGGGGTTCCATCCTGAGTCCAGGGCAATTTGTATGGTTTGCTAATGACCTGCTGATTGTCTGCACAAAAGCAAAATTCAGGCAACACAGTGATTCCACACAAAAGCAAAGGACTGTCTGCTGTCAAAATAATACCACACTCTAACTTTGATAAAGGTTTTTTAACTGACTACAAGGTACTATTTGGTGCTAAAACGAGTGGCAGAAATAATGTTTATTCAAATAACTAACAAGTTGGCAGCAGGGAGGAAAATTTCAGGTGTGTGTGTGTGTGTGTGTGTGTGTGTGTGTGTGTGTAAAAAGGATACTGTTTAGATAGCTGTTTCTGTTCGGATTTTTGGTTCTGATTTTGAAAGGTACAGAAACTAGCAAATATCTGTTTCAACTGAATATTCATGTTGGTAATTATTAATATACTTTAAAATAATATGCCACCGAAGTGTTTTATTTCTAGGTAGTGAAAATGTGTCCTGAACACTACATTGATCTATCTACCTATTTATTTCTTGACCTACCTCTACGGTGTGCCTCAGGGAGCAGGTTTGGGGTCGTAGAGGGCTGGGTGAAGCCATCTCAATACTCTACATGGGTGTGTCTGCCCCACAGCGTCTCCCCTCTAAACCTGAGGACACAGAAGAGAATCATTTAAAATCCTACCCTGCTCCTCTTTTGCCCTGCCCCCGTGCTCCACTGGCTCTGCAGGCTGGCCAGTATGTATGTATGTCTAAGGGGCTGGTTCTTCCTTAGGGGACTTGTCACCAACTCATTTATCTGTTTAGAGATGGAGGAGAACTCCTGCTAAGACTGTGACCCAGTTTCCAAAGCTTTATTCCAAGACTTGACTGATTTGATTGTTCATTCATTCATTTGTTTATTCTTTCACTCATTCGGTGATTTTTAAACCTGTTATTATATATCAGGCCCTATCTAACCACTGGAATGATAATGATGAGCCTCAGCCCTTAAGCCCCTCGTGGACCTGTAGGAGTCAATTGGCAATTACCAAATTCTTGATAAACTGTCAAGGATCCCTTCTCAGCTCAGTCTTGAAAGGATTTAAAGAGAATGTGAGTTGCAACATGTTGGCAAAATGAAAGCTCCTCCACTAAACTACTGTAAGCTTGTTTAGGGCAAGAAGTGAGCCTTGTCCTTGGAATTACTTATAGCTCTGAGCACAGGAAGCATATACATCACATATCTAAAAAATATCGGTGAAATTTTTGGAATGTGTAAGAATCTTCAGCAATGGACAGTAAATTGCAAATGTCAAGAGTAGGGGTTTTGGGGTCAGTTATGGGTTTGGCTTCCACTGATATAGCTTCACTTAGTAACTTGTGATGGCCCTTGCCTCATCAAATTATTATCCATTTCAAAACATATGTGTTTAGCAACAGATACACCAGTGCATGTGCTAGGTGTTGTGGATTCAAGAGTGAAAGAGATAGAAACAGGATCTTTCCTCCTGTAACTAGCTCACAGTAGAGGAGGTGTAGGGATCTCAGAACAGATACAGATAATTCCAATAAAATGTGTTAAGTTTTGTGAGAAACGAGTACTACTGTTACCTAGACTACCTAAAAGGAGGGGTCAGGAGGTCAGGGAGAAGAGTGCTCCAGGCATTAGGGACAACGTGCAAAGGCCTGGAGGCGAGAATGATCCATGGTGCATTCCAGGGACTTAAATATATTCAGAGTCATTGAATTGTCACCTGCAATGAGAGGAGCTTGAGATGAGGCTGGGGAGGTGAGCAGGGCCAGATCCTGAGGGACCTTGTAGGGAATGCTAAGTAGTTTGGACTCCGTTGAAAATCAAAGGGAATTTATTGAAGGGATTTGAGTAGGGCAGTGCCACAACGAAATTTGTTTTTGGATGATTGCTCTGGCTTGGATACATATTGGATGCAGGATGGAGAGGGTGAGCTTTACCAGTTGGGAAGGCTTTTGCAGTAATGTGGGTGGCAGATGGCCCATAGTCAAACAGTATGGTACAGTGGAGAATGCATAAGCTTGAGAATCCAACAAGACTTGGCTCTAAAACTTACTGTCTATGTGATTTTTAGCAAGTAACTATTTTACATAGTTTATTTTACACTTTCTCCTGCAAAATGGAGTAACTTTGACTGTCTGACATGGGACTTAAATACTGTACATAAGCTGCCAGGTATTATATGACACACACTTCAGTAATGTCCCTTTCTGCTGCTCTTTCCTCTCTCCTGGTATTTCTTCCCCTTTAATGTACAACTTTATGCTTTTAAATAGGATCTTTTGTTACTGTTGTTGTTGGTCCTTTTTATCCCTGGACCATGTATATGGTGAAGGCTCCTCCTTTTAAAAATTCTGCCTTTGTGACAGCTGCAGTTCTCCCAGAATGTTCTGGCCTATCACAAGGTTACCTCTGAAGGAGCTGGTTCTGTTGAACACTTTATTCCGGTCTGGGCCATGTTATAACCAATGAAAAGCAAGCTTGGTAAAGATGAAAATTTTCACTCCTTTCCCTTTTAGAACTTTCTGGTAACTGCATTCTCCCCCTCAAGCCCTTGGAATGCAGCTTTGGTGTTATCTTTGGCCATCCTCTGGGCTGCTTCTTAAGCACTTGTGGAGAGAGAACTTTGTATTTTTTACAGAACAGACCTTATTTTCACTCTGAGAATATTCCAAAATCCTGTCATATTTTCCTTTCTGACATCTCTAAAATTCTTCTTTTCCCATTGATCTCCAATAACTAAAATCCTTTTCCATATTTTGGCCCTCTTTTTCTTCCATTCCTTATAAATACCTCTATTGTGGTCTCTATTCTTGAATTCTGTCTCTGTTAAAGCAATCTCCTTGCTGCCTTTATTATAGCATCTTTTTAAAATGCCTTCCCTGATATCTATCATCGGCATTAAATATGGACTTTAGGGACCTTCACCGATCTTCATTGCCTGATTATTTTTTTCCCTGCTGGTTCCCTATATATCTTCTTAATTTCTTAATATATGACCTCCTTATATGTGTTTTTATTTTTTTCATTCACTTTTTGTTTTCCTAGGCAGTTTTCAAGCTGTCTCCTCCCTAGCCAAGTACATTTTATTTCCTTTTTACATGCCAAACCCAGCCTCAAACAAGTTTGTATCCTGAAACCCCTCTTATTTCTCCCATGGCTCTCTTCCTCATGTTTGCTGTCTCCCTCTTCATGATGATGGTCTTTTCTTTTTTAAAGAAAGCCATGTGGAGAGGGCTGTCTTTTTTTTTTTTTTTTTTTTTTTTTTTGGCTGTGTTGGGTCTTCGTTTCTGTGCAAGGGCTTTCTCTAGTTGTGGCAAGCGGGGGCCACTCTTCATCGCGGTGCGCTGGCCTCTCACTATTGTGGCCTCTCTTGTTGCGGAGCACAGGCTCCAGATGCGCAGGCTCAGCAATTGTGGCTCACGGGCCTAGCTGCTCCGCGGCATGTGGGATCCTCCCAGACCAGGGCTCGAACCCGTGTCCCCTGCATTAGCAGGCAGATTCTCAACCACTGCGCCACCAGGGAAGCCCAGATGGTCTTTTCTTTATCGAGTGATGCTATAGCTATGTGATTGAGTGTACGTATACTCTCTTTTGATACAAGCAGATCTATCATTTATTAAGGAAGTTCTTCGCTTAGTTGATTTAAGTCCATTCTCTTGCTTTCATTGCCACCGCCTCGGTTTGGGGCTGACAACTGGTCTCACTGCCTCAGCTATCTTTCCCAGCTATTCTGTTCTTCACATGGATCTCAAAAATGTCTTTCTGATTTGGTCCCTTTCTCTTCTGAAACAGAAAACAAAACAAAACAAAACAAAACCGCACAGCTTCTGCTTTCCCTAGCCTGTAGAATGAGATTTACCTTCCCCAGGTGTGCATCAGGAGTTTTCATACATGGCCCCTCTTCATCATTCTAGACTCATCCTGTCACTTTTTTACCCTCGATCCTAAATTCCAGTCACAAAGAATTGCTGGAGGAGGTCATTTACCTTATTTGGAGGTTTAGAGTGGACTGCTACAGGACAAATATAGTCTGCGGAATTCTTTGCCATTTTTTTAAAACCAAAAGATTTCATGTAAAACTCTGTTTTTCTGGCTTCTCTCAGAAAATAGGGCAGTACTGCACCATATACACACCTGGCAACAAAGAGTTCGAGTTGAATGGTGGCTGCCCCTTTAGATGAAGTGTGTTCTTTCTCCAATTTGCCACTGTTTCTGTCACTTCCTTTTGTGTCCCCAACATTGAGGCAAAGTGTCATTTGCCATTTATTACTGCTCTTGTGCTTTTTTCTGTCTTAAGTATTGAGAATATTAAGTATTAACAGTATTAAGAGAGAATTGTACCACATCTCTATATCTACAGACTTACTGATAGATAAATAAAAGATGGGTAGATATTGTTTTGCATTTCAAGAAACATATGGGGCCCACTTCACTCTTTCATCCTTAGACCCCGTAGGAATCTAAGTTTGGATCTCTGACAAAGTGACTTAGCACTAAGGGTCTGTGTTCAAATCCTGCCTCCATCACTTACTAGCTGTGTGGTTTTGGGCAGGTTACTTTAGCATCCTCTGCCTTACTTTCACCTCTGCAAATTGGGGATAACATTAGCGTGTACCTCACAGAGTTTTTATGAAGATTATATGAGATAATCTATGTAGAGAATTTAGTAGAGGGATTGGAACATGGAAAGCATTCAATAAATCTTCACTACATTGTTATCACTATTACTATTATTTTTATTATTATTCTATTTTCCCCAAATCTAATGGTGGGAATGTCAGATCCATGAGGGACATGGTTTTGGGCAGAGTCTTTTGGTGCCTGTTTAACCACACCTCCCTAGCACTCAATTTTGCCACTTATTAGCTATGGGCCTAGTCAAGTTCTTTAACCCCACTTTAACCCCACTGTGCCATTTTATCATCTGTAAAATGTTAACAATAACAGTATAATAATAGTATCCACATCTTTGGTTCTGATATATCATCTAAGATAACTATGTACTATGTATTATGGTGTCTGCCACATAGTAAGTATGCAGTAAATGGTAGCTGTTATTGTCATCAGCTACCCTGGCAAAATTTTGCCTTTGTTTCCCTGGAGATATCACTTGATAGTTGTTAAGGAGCCAGGGAGCCAGGTGATCCACCTGTATGTGATACGTGGGGCCCATACTTTTACATGAGCTTTTCAATAATTGAGATATAATTCATATACCATAAAAATCACCCTCTTAAAATATATAATCCAGTGGTTTCTGATATATTCACAAAGTTGTGCAATCATCACAACTATCTAATTCTAGAATGTTTTCATCATCCCCCCAAGAAACCCTGTATCCGTTAGCTGTCATCCCTCAAACTTACCCCCCAGCCCTTGGCAAGCACTAATATGATTTCTATCTCTAGGGATTTGCCTATTCTAGATGTTTCATGTAAATAGAATCATACAATATATGGCTGTGTACATTGGCTTTTGCCTGTGTGTTTCCCTAAAGAATAAAGCTGTACCCTTTTCCAGAAAACAAATTCCTACTGGGAAGATAAAGGAAGCCCTAAGCAGGAAGTAAGAAGTAGGAAGATAGCATAGGCCAAGACTGACCTAAGAGGAATAAAACCAAACATGCATCTAGGGGCCAATTTGAGTAGGCTAGGAATGTTGAGGAGCTGTAAACTGTGACTATAAAGAGCAACTAAGCTAGATTCCTTTGGATTCTTCACAGTCAGCCCTCAAAAACAATATAAGGGTCTCAAATGCCCATCTGTGAATTCACCTGGGAGTTGGTTCAAAATGCAAATTCTGGGCTTTTCCTCAGGCTCGCTGAATCAGAATCTCCAGGATGGAGGTTTAGGAACTGCCACATGCTTCCGCTAGGCAGTGGGTTTGGAAGTCATTGGACTACGTGGAACATGCTTGTATGACACTGAGCTGTGTTACTGTGTTCCATTTCAATGATACTGCTCTGTATTGTTGATGCTCTTCTTAAGTATGTATGTTGATCTTCCTTTTCTTTGTGCCTCTCAGACCTGCTGCACAATGATACACAAAGTAGGGGCTCAGCACATTTTAGAAGATTGGTCATACAGGAACCTTGAGGGTATGGCTGGATTATTGCTGGCCACAAAGTCATTAAGGTCAACAGGGCCTAAGAGGAGACCTTTCTGGCACATTCTAAGCATTCTTTCTTTGAGATTTCAAGGCTGGGGTTTGTCTTCAGGGCTCTGACTTGTGCCCCAATGGTCAACAGCCCTTTGATCTCTGGGCTCCAGAGGATGTCCCCAGAACAGACCCTCAGGGGGACCTTCCAGCCATATGCTTGGTGCTGATAGGTAGAGGAGTAACAACAGAAGCACAGGGGTGGTTCCTATACCTCACGGATCAGAATCCCCCAGGGGACCTGTTAACATTCTTATGCCTCCCCCAGACCCACTGAACCAGATTGTTGTCCAGGAAGGGGAAATTACTACTCAGACACTACCCAAATACTGCTGTAGAGTTTGAAGAACCTGATCCTCCCGCCTGTGTCTGGGGCTAAAACAGTGGGTTGTGCTCACGGGGATTTACTTGGGCAGGGCAGTGGACTAGAATTTGGGAGATCTAGGCTTAGTGTTGGCACTACCATTTAGTTGGTCCCTGTGTGACACTGGGTATGCCACTCACCTTTCAGTGTGCATCTTTGTAAAATGAGGGATTTGGACCAGGAGAGACATCTAGAATGCAGACATGATCATTGGTATCTGTAGGAGGCTTCTCTAAAGGCTTGGATGTCAGCTCTAAAGGATCCTTTTCTTCATGTGCTCTGAGGACAGACCTGCTATCTCAGTCTGGAGTTAGCCGCTGTTCAGTGTCACTGGAGGCAAAGTTGCTGAAGCCCACTGTTTGGAGGCTGGAGGTTGGTGTGGAATGGTGGTGAGATTAAACAAGAAGCATGACAAGCCCTACCCCTTTCCCTGCTCATCCTCTCCTCTCTCTTCTTCCCATATTCCAGTAATTAAGAGTTTCATGTATATAAGCCCATTTTTAAATTGAAAATATCCCATGGGAATGTTAAAGCCACCAATTGTTAATACTCTAGTATGAAATACTCAAATCTAGCCATTGGAAGACTTCCTGTTTAACTAGTATTTGTGGTATTAAAGAAATTTGAGTGGATGGGTAATAGCACATGCACTTGGGTTCCTGGAGCCTGAGGTAGGGGACACAGTGGCACAGCAAGGGAGGGGATGGCAGCCAAAGATAGTCGTTGATTTGGTGGTTTTGCCTAGACCTTGGCAGTGGTGCGACAGTACATCTCCTGTGATGCTTTGGGCAGAGATGCCCTAAACTAGTGATGCTTCACCTAGACCATCTTCGGGTGAGGTTCTTATCACTCTTATTTTGTTAATTATACTGGAAATCAATCATTTTGGCTGCCCAGGAATTGGGTAAAGCTTGGGTCACTGTACTTCTCACTTTTCATGGGATCTTAAATCCAAATTTATCCCCAAATACTATTCTTTATTCAACTCTCACTCAGGCCACAAAATCAAACTCCATTCAGGTGAGCCCTGTGAAACACTGTGAAGAAACAGTGGCTGGTTTTGGATTCTGTGGGCTCTCTCCTTTTCCCCCAGTTTGTCTCTCCCTAGCCCACTCATTCTACATCCTTTCTACATGCGGATTCACTTGTATTTAATAGCAATTATAATTTTTCCTCTTTCTTTGGTTTAGCAAAATAAACGAAGGAACAGAGAATCCTTAGGCATACTTTGTGTGTTCCTGTAGTCTCTGCCCCATTGTCTGAAAAACCAGACTTCATTTAGATGGCAATGAATCCATCAACGGGTTTTGTTTAAGCCATGTATTTACCAAGATCCTCACTTGAGCAGTGGCTTAACTTTTCAATCTTTCATTTATAATTTTACAGTTGCTGAGACAGAAAACCCACTCCTTTGGAGGAGCATGGCCTTTTCCCATATTGCTTCCCACTGCTGCTTCTGAGCTTCTTGAACCCTGGCCCCTGGACACCACCATTAAGAAGACCTTATGGATGGGCTATCTACCGCCTGAGAGAAGAGGAACATCAACTGCAGTTTCTAACTAGATTGCCTTCTTCATTTCAAGTAATGGCTGCCATCAGGGTCAAATTAAAGACAGACCAGCTGGACAACTGCTTGGAGGACTAACCCATAAGGGCACTAAAATGTCCACAGTGTGCTAACACATCTATGGAAATATAGGGAGAGGAAAATAATACCAGCTGTTCTTTTAGGGAGAACTCTGTGTGGGGCTGGAAGAAATGGTTTGAAGTTTCTTGGTGGTGGAAAGTAGGTAGTAATCAGAATATAGAGGAGCATGGGGATGGTTTACTGCAGGGATCCTGTTTTTCCTACTGGGATATATAAATTGGGTGCCCCAGCTGGATTGTTTGTGACCATGGAGGGTAGGCAGACTACCCCAGTGGTCCTCCTGCTCAATTCTTCTCCACACACAGCTCAGCCTGTCCTCTAGTAAAGATCCTGCAAGCAGTGGTTTGAAGGAGACACCAATTTATTAGCGTACACATCTCCATTCTGCACTCCAGGGCTTGTAAATGAAGACATAGTCATAGATTGTCTCTCTTCCAGTTCTAGAATGTTAGCCCTTAATGTGCCTTCATTTACTCGGAGGTAAGGGTTGTTAGCTAACAGAGCAGATCAAGTCAAATGGAGCTTGAACTCTTGTGGGCTGGGTGATCAGATCCTGTGTTAACTAGATGGAGACCAAGTGGAATTGAGATTTTCAAAAATATTTCGCTGAAGGGTGGTACTGTCAATTATTTGCAAATGAGGACATCAAGGAACATTCTTGGAATCATGAAATATAGAACTTGTGGTCGTGTTCAATAATTTAATAGATAGTTAAGTACCTAGTGGACACTGTGGAGACTTAAGACCAAGATAGACATGGTTCCTACCCTTATGGAACTTATATTCTACTTTCTCTTGAGTGTGAAGAGCAGTGGCTACAGCAAACAAGTGGCCACAAAGATATTCTCAAGTCCAGGATTCCAATTAATAGAGTACTTTCTCTTGCCTTAATCATGCCTAGTGACCAAGCTTTTACAAGAATTATAAGTCTGCATTCTATAAATGCTCGGTGAACCAGTGTGAACTGTTTCCCTAGCAAGCTTAAGTCCCATGGTGTCAAGGGAAGGGTTTAGGATTAGTAGGATTTCTGGAAGGGGAGATATTAAGTGACTTGGGTCAGGAAATATGAAGGGATAGAACCAGCAATTGCTTCTGTCCTATGTAGGAAAACTGCAGTGTGAGACATGCTGGGCTGGAAACTTTGAGACCCAGGTTTTAGTCTTTATTCTAAGACTATCAAGCTATGTGACTATGGTCAAATCACATTACATTCCACTTGGAGGTATCTTGAATGACTTCAAGATCCCTTCCAGCTCTAAAAATGTTAACATCAGGCCCTGGACTATAGGACAACTGTCTAGTTTCTAATTCAACTGTTCCTAATCTGTTAGGTCAAATAGATCTGCAATAGTCATTTGACTGTTATTTTTTGGAGGGGTTTTTATCAACCTTGTAGGATACAATGAGTCTCTCTCTCCCCTTTGGAGTTGAGAAGGTTCTAGAAACATACCCTGTAGAGCTCACAGAGGCATTATTCCTTTTTTCATCCTTTCTTCTCTCCCTGCCTTTCTCCCTCTCCTTTCCTTCATCACATTTCTATGGAGCATACACCACATGCTTTGTACTGGGTGTGGGCTAGGTTTGGAGATACAAGGTAAATCTGACATATTCCCACACTCCAGAAGCTTTCACAGGAGAGGGGACAATACCCTCCTTCCTTTCATCTGCTGGCTTTCCTTTTGATGATGTTCCAGGGGAGTGTGCTAGTGGGTAACCGGCTACAGGCAGGTGCCTCATTCTGCTCAAGCAATTTTGAGGTGCCCTGAGATACACATCCAGGTAATTATTTCAGCCCAGGGTCACCATGAAAAGATCTATGTCCAGATAAAAGGAAGAGATGACTTTTCACTTCTTGGAATAAATCTGAGATAATCCACTATACAATGATGGTCACTGTCTACCCCATCCTCTGCAACCCATCTTTGCTCAGGTGGGGAGACTCTAGGTGACTAGTTCCTAAACTTAAAAAAAATCTCTCTCAATAAATAGACATCTTTCTTGTATACTGTGTTTCATATATTCACTATGGCTGGTGGCCTCTTTAAAAAGGAAAGGGAAAACACTAATCAGACAAAAAGATATTGTTATATATTCTTACCTCATTGTGAATCCTATGTAAGTGACTTCTCTTTATCTTTCTTCCATCATTAGCAACTCTATTTGACAGTTATCTCTAAGTGCAGAAAATATTTTATGGAAAAATAAATCAATGGAATTTCATATTCAGAATTGCTGACATAAACTGTTTTATTTGAGACTTTTATCTTGGGAAATAGTTTTAGGGACTTCAATGTCTGGCTTAAACGCTGGAATTAATTACTCTTGACTCTCAATTTTGCCTCCCATTTGAGGTCAAGGAATGTACTGACACCTCCAGTTAATGCCTATACCTCTCTGCGGCCAAGAGCTTTAATTTTCTCTATTGCTTTCATTTTTTTTTGCAGCGGTACTGCATTACTAAATGGATTGATTAATGCTTCATCTCTTCTCCTTGTTCTTACTTTACCTCTTGTAAATATACTAAAAACAGTGTAAGGTTCACAACATCAGATGGCTGATAGGACGTACAAGAGAAACAAAGGGCCTGATAACTCACATAAATGGAAAATCAACCCTGGAATAATTGACAGCATATTCAAATATCTTAGTGCAGTGTTACTCTCATTAAGCAGAAGTGGTATCAGTAAATCTATACAACTCTACATATTCTAATGAAAAGGGAAAAATTTTTTTTTTTACATGCTGGAGGAGCTGTAGCAGAAAAGGGAATATTTTGTCAAATGTCTCATATTTCCAAATATCTGGATATTGGCCATTATGAAGAAAAAATACAAACGATGGACTATCTCTTATTTGCCTACTCCAAAGTCTTGTAGCTCCAGCCGTTGACTCTAAGGCAATTTACATTTGTTTTCTCTGTCCTTCTTGAGAGGAAACGAAAATCTAATTTTTTCAAGCAATTAAAATTCTTTTGCTTCAGCTAGGATGAAAGAATTAGGAGTTCTGTCTCCTTGTACATAACTGTATATTTCACCTTTCTTAATGATTGACAGAAAACAGATAAACTGAGACATCTCTGAATCAGGGTTGAATGTACTCTCTTGGTGGCCCCATTGCTAATCTGTTTGACTATTTTGCAGGATTTCTTTACTCTGTAATGGAAAGGTTTATTAAATATGAGGGGTGCAAAGCTTTCTGAATACAAATGAACTTATTTGCCAAAATTTAAATGCTCCTTCTTGTCAGTGAGTGCCTGTCTCACTTAACAGGATCCAAATTGAATAATAAAGAAAATTAGACTATATTGTACCTCAAGAGAAATCGTGCATGAATTATAACATAATAGTGAGGGGGAAAGGGGTCATATTTTTGAAAAAAGGGTAGATGATTTGGATCATATAAAAAATGATTAACTCAGAGAAAATGAATTCTTTTCAAAGAAATATACTAATTCAATGAGCAGGATTTCCCATGCACAAGCAATCTACACCTTTGGCTAACTTAGAATTTTTTTTGGCTGCGCCACACAGCTTGTGGGATCTTAGTTCCCTGAACAGGGATTGGACCCGGGCCCTCGGCAGTGAAAGCACCAAGTTCTAAACACTGGACCGCCAGGAAGCTCCCAGGCTAGCTTAGAATGAAACTCATAATCATATGGAAATGCATGGTAGGTTTCAGTGGTTACAATTTACTAACCTTATTCCATCATATACCTGTGATGGAGTTGGAAATCCAATAAACATCCATTGAAAAATGAACACAGATCTCCAGAGAAGTACAATAGGGAGACAGAATTTGAGAAATTGCCCCAATTCTTTCTTTAATCATGGGGTAATGAGGCTGTCCCTTGGTCAGTACGGTTATTCCCATTGCCTTGATGTTATCACTAATAAAGCTGATGATCACAATGCCTTTCCCTTGCTAGCATTCGAGGGGCACTGTGGGAAGAAGAGGGCAGCCCTCTTGACCAGGGAGACAGGCTGGGAGAACTTCAGCAGCCACACAAACTGTTGACCATGCTCACGGATGGAAACAGAGTGCATGTGTGGAGTAAAATAAACTGGTAGAGGGGAAGTGAGGAAGAACATAAAGGTGGGACTGTGCAAAGACAGGAACTGGTCCCTGTCATACACTTGAAATAGGAAGGTACCTGTTGGAAAAGGATGAAGTGAGGGAGGATCCTAAAGTAGAGAAAATAAAGGGAAGAATGTCTCCAGAGTTTGCTGAAATTAATTATCCTGAGATTTCAGGAGGTGGAAAGGAAGATCAAGAGAAAGGAAGAAGGCTCTGAAGCCTGTGAAGTTTCAAAAACAAAAGAAAACACAAACAAAAAAGTTAAAAAAATAAAGTCATGCTTTTCTTGGAGAAGAGACTGGGCATTAACAGAAAGTTTGATAGCAGCAGGATTTGTATTTAGGGGTTTACTTTCAATCTAAGAGAAGTTTTATATGACACAGATGCAAAAGACATTAAAGTCTTTTGGCCATGATACTGGGCTTCAATTGCAAAGGGGAAAAAGGATGGTCAGCGCATCTCAGATAAACACCAACTGTGCAATACTTCATTTGAGATTTGTATTATCTCCAATTAAGTAAAAAAAAGAGACCTAGTGAATTTGATTGCCTCTGTAGGAAGGCTTGAGAATTAGAAACCTAGATTTCCCACATGGGATGATAATTTGATATTAAAAATTAATAAATAGAGAGTCTGGGGACATTAAGATTCATCTCCACCATTTCAAATCATGATCCACACCTTCAGAAAAAAAGAGCTTGGGACTTGGAAAGTAGACAGGAGAAGGGAAAGAGATGACTGATCGGTGGGTGAGCAAAAGGGGGAAATGAATGCTGCAAACCAAATAACTACACAAATTGTGAGAAAACTAAATGAACAACAGAGTTTGAAAGATAAGTGGTTAATGAGGAATATGAGGTAATAAGACATTTAAAAATAGGAAATTACTATGGAAAGTGAGGATGAATGATGAATTACATGGGAGATGATTAAGGTACACAGGAAGATAAGGAAGGGAGGAGGTAACTGGGATGGAAAACAAAACGTGACTAATAGGTGGAAAGGGCAGGCTTGAACTCTCAACGGCATGTCCCCCAACCTCTAGAGAACGTGCACAACCTAGAAATAAAGGAGGAACAGATGAAAAGAGTTCACGGTTAACGTGAAATCGTGAGGACAACAGAGGAAGCAGTAAGTGTCATTTGTCCTCAGGAATGAAAGCATTTCTAGAGAAATGTATTAGTCTGGGTTGTCCATTCATCTATGAGTAGAATTGTCTTCATCTACTTCTTACAAAATGTTAAATTACAAAATGAGTGCTATTAAAGAAATGCTAAGCACTGTCAGAGGAAGTTGAAGAAAAGATTGCATCTAGAACAACTAAAGTGGGGACTAAGTGAGCAAATCTGTTCACAGTCTTTTATATATAAAATTTTGGAATTCAGCCTCTTAATGAAAAAAAACTGGAGAGAATTTATCCAAATAGAAATGTGGGCAGTGATGGGGGAGGGGAGAGTTTTAACTGTTGTAAATATTTTAGAATATATTCTTCTACAATATTTTTTTTTCCTCATCAAATGAGTGAGATTAAGCTAAAAAGCTCCTGGGTATTGCTTTAAACACACTGGATGAGAGGGTTTACAGCAATGTAAAGTATTCCTAGTAGTAGAAATAGCATAAATTTTTTAAGAAGATTAATATCTGGAGCAGGTCTAAATGCTTGTGATTATCCTTTCACTTTCTCGTGTTTGTGCAGGGGATTCCTTTCAGCGAGACAGTACCAGACCCCCTTCAGAGGGAAGCTGATAAAGTAATTTAGGTGGAAAGGCCTAATGAGATAATGATGTTAAGGCCGGTTAACACCTAATAAGAACATAACCACCAGGGATGATATTGTTGCTTATTAATTATAATGATGATGTGGAGGAAAGAGACAAGGTGGCACTCATTTAGCAGAGAGCACTCAGGAGTAAAGCTGTTTTCTCAAAGGGCAGGTTGCAGGCAGTTAGAGTTAGAAGTAGGGCAACACGTAGCCGAGTTTGAAATTTATGGCCGTTGGGTTATACTGGCGACCACAGAACGCAGGAGGTAACAGATGCCTTCCTGATGGTGACCAAGACTGGAACGGAGATACTGTGGTTGCAGGGCCGGGCCATGCTCAGAGTCAGAGACTCCGAGCTGAGGTTTGGGGGCTGCCCTCTTGCCTCAGATTCCACAGTGGTCATTCGTGGGCAAACAGGCAGGTGTCCAGAACTGGACTGGGTGTGCTTCCAGTTCTGTGACCTTCCCCTCCACTCCACTTGGTCCTGGCAATCAGACCCATAGCATAACTCTTCAATTGGTGATGGTGCCCACCCCTGTTGAGGGAGCCCAGAAGATCCTTTGGGCCTGTTTTTAGAGTCACAGACTTGATCTGTTGCCTTCATCTGCTGACTTGAATGTAAGGTTTCTTGGTGTTAGTCACTGCCCCTGCTCTGCTTCCTGAACTCCCCGTGGGTGTGGTTCATCCAGGGCAGGGGAATTGTTTAAGTTCATTGCAGATACACTGGTGTCTGTATTAGTCACAGAGCAGGAGTCGAGGATGTGAGGAAGAAGCAGCCATGTGAAAAAACTTGAAGCTTTTGGAAATCTTGAGAGTCCTCAAGGGAGGCACAGCAGCTTGAAGTCCAGGAACAATCTGGGGAAGCAGATTCGGGGCCGTTAGGGATATTGGAAACTCTTCTCCTGATTCGCTGTCTTTTGCCTCACTATGTGGGTCTCTATCTGGGTCCTAGAGCCTAGGCTGTCACTCACTCGTCTCTGGGTCTTTGGATGCCACCTCTGCAATAATAGGACGTAGTTTTCCACACCTTCCTGTGCTATTAATTTTATTAGCTGGATGAGGGCCATCTCACAGGATTTTTCTTGTTCTATGTGATGGCGTCACTGACCCTGCCATAGAAAGGAAATAACTTTCTCATCGTTAACTTCTTAAAGCAAGTATTTTTATATTTATTAAATGTGTGGTTTGAGAGGCAGGAAGTGAAGAGTGCTGGACAGGAAGACAGAAGATGTGGCTCTAGTCCTGACCCTTCGACATATCCCTGTAATCTTGGATAAATCTCTTGCTTTTCTGAGCCTCAGTTTCGCCATCCATAAGGTGAGAGTTTGGTGAGGGTAATCTTTATGGTTTTAAAGTTATTTCCAGCCTTAAAATTCTACATTTAAGTGTATATGTGTGTAAGGATCCTACCTCTATTAAACCTTTACGAGAGAATGACAAATATCGCCTTAAATCCATGGTTCAGAGTGGACAATTAAGGTTGGAGTTACTGATGAAACAATGGCAGAACTATTTATTGAGCACTAACTACTTACCTGGTAGCCACAACCTTAAAGGCAGGTGTTTTACAGGTGAGGAAATGAAGGCTTCAAAAGGTGGAAAAGATTGTTTAAAATCCTATAGTTAATGAAGGAGTGGGGCCAACATTCAACTCCGCTCTTCCTGAAACAGAAGTCCTTGACCTTAATCAACGTGTGCCCATCTCCCACTCTTTAGAACCCAATACTTATGTCCCATACCTGCTGGAACCAGTCACTGAAGTTTTCTTCAGTTACAGTGGTTCTCAACAGGTGATGGAAGGAAGGAGCAACGCAGGGAGTGGCTTGACAAATCTCCCCAGTTGATTCTGATACACACATCTCGCTGCCTCTAAACCCACTTTGAGACATCACCAGGTCAGAGTCATACTAACATGATGACAGAAACAGTACCTTACTGGAAAACTTTCTGCCATGTGCCGGTTCTCATTTCTGCTTCTCTCAGCATGGCTTGGGGGGTGGGCAGAGGCGCCAAACACAATTATTTCTCTTGTCTTCCAAATGGGAAATTGAAGCAAAGAGAATAGAATAATGCAACTTCACACACCCAGTGGTCAAAGAACGACATGAGGACTCATACCTTAAGACTCCAGCCACCACAGGATATTGTCTTTCTAGACAATTCAATTAATAGTGTATTTTATATACAGGGAAAAACATCACTTTTTTCCCCTTGGAGTTTCCTAGTAGATGTGTCATTTCAGTGACATTAATTTATTCAGAATATCTGTAAAACCAGCCTCTATGAATAGTGTCAACTGTAATAGCCATTAACAAATACCAAATGGAGGAGAATGATTTCTTAACCAGGCATTTTTATGAACAAAAATGACTCTCTAGACTTTCACTGATTGGTCCCAGAAAAATGCTTTATCAGGGTTGTTAAGAGGGTTCAGGCATTCAAAACAGAGAGATGCTCTTCATTGTTCATATCTTCTTTGAAAGTAATAAAAAGATGAATTCCTTTTTGAAAATAAAAATATTAGCACCTAGAATTTCAAATTACTTTTCAAGAATTAATTTTAATGCCACATAGACAAAGCCCCAGACTTAGTTTTAATCTACAGTTCTTTATAGTTTAAAATGCCTTCTTTTGGTCTTCCTGTATTTTGGTTTCTTCTCTTTTCCTTTGCTGAATAAATTCTAAATTTTTGCTCAGTATGGTTGAATTCACTTCATTGTGAAAAGTTAGAAATATCCAGCTATAGGATTTGATTAAGTAAAGATAGAATACAATGTTGCCATTTAGAAGAATGAGGCAGCTCTATATAGAATGATGTCTAAGATATATAGTTAAAATTTAAAAAGCAAGATATACAACAACATGTATGGTAATCTACCATTTATATAAATACAACATATCTGTGTTTATTCACGTTGCCTAGCTGTGAAAGAACATTTAAGGATCTGGTAATAGTGGTTGCCTCTGGGGAGAAACTGACTGCTGGGAAATTACAGTGAGATTCTCTATATACCCTGTTGTCCCTTTTATATAGTGTATCATGTTCATGTATTATCTATTCATATTTTTTTTTATAAAGACAGAGGTAGAGCCTTTTTTATTGAGATGGAAAAATACAAAAGACATGTTAGGTATAAAAAGCAAGTTGCAGAAGAGTATGAATAGTATATGATTCTATTTTTATAAATTAATTATACATACATATATGTATGTTATAAATACACCCATACACATCTCTAAGGATATGCACCAAATTAACAGTGGTTCCCCCTAGAGAGTAGAATATGAGAAAGTGTATGTGTGTGTGTGTGTGTGTGTGTGTGTGTGCGCGCGCTTTCATTTTCTTGCCCTATGTACTTCTATATTGTCTGCTTTTTTTTTACACAAACTACATACTAATTCACAATAAATAACTTAAAAACTTATAAACCCAACCAAAGGATTGCACTTGACTTCTACACACCTATAATCAAAATTTCCCAGAACAGCCCTTCCAGTCAGCCATTTTTTGTTTTTTATATCCCACAGATTCATTTCAGATCTCTTCCTTGACTTCTTCCTTGAAGTTTTCTGAACTGTCTGTTCCTTTATCTTTGCTCTCCTACATTCCCCTCTATGAGTAGGGCCCAGATAAGGTCATGACCAAGAAATGATAGTAACACTAGTGACAGTTCCTCTCTCAACTTTCCCTTTAAATCAATCCAGAATGATGCAGCTAAAATCCCCCTCATTCCTACTTTAGAGACTTCAACCTTGGGTTAAATCTAACTATCTATTTCAAGAAAATTTCTCTGCTTTCTGGATCAATCCTATCAGCACATAAATATGCTATAGCTCCAATCTCAAACAAAAACAAAACTCTTGGCTTTGTTTTATTTTGTTTGCTTAGTTTTAGTGGTGAAACCTCCACTCAACTCTCTCAACTCCACACCTTCTCCAAATACTGTTCCATTTCTCTGTGCTCCTTTACAGCAATTTTCCTTGAAAGAGTTGTCTTGCCTTTTGTAAAGACACTTCCTCCCCTACCATTCATTCTTTTTTTTTTTTTTTCCCATACATTCTTAAAACCACTCCTCTCAGGCTTTCTGCCCTACCACTCTCCCTCAACTGTCTTGTCAAGGTCACTTAGGGCATTTACTTGCCAAATTCAACGGTCAATTTTTAATCCTCATTTTCTCTCTCAACTCATTTACAGTTGATCACTTTCTCCTTCCTGAAATGCTTTCTTCTCTTGGCCTTCTGGACACCTTTCTTGGATCTCCTTCTACCTCACAGTCTGCTGCTTTGTCGTTTCTCCTTTATCCTCTTCATCTTGAAATATCAGGACTGCTCAAGGCTCAGTTCTTGAGTCAACCTGCCTTCTCTATTTAAACTCATTTTCTTGGTGATCTCATCTAGCCTCTTGACTTTGAATACCATTTCCATGCTGATGTCTTTCAACTTTTATGACCAAACCCCAACCTGGCCCTAAACTACAGACCCCTTGTCTTCAAGGCCTATAATGCTTCCTGTACTCACACTACATCCCTGAACTCATCCTCTGTCACCCCCTTCCCTGTTCTCAGGCCATATTGACCTTCTTGCTGCTTTTTGAACATGCCAGGAATACTCCCACCTCAGGACCTTCACATTTGCTGTAGCATCTGTCTGCAATGCTCTTTTCTCAGATACCCACACGGCTCAGTTCCCTCCCTTTATTCTGCCCAAATGTCACCTTATCGGAGAGCCTTCCTTGAACACTTTTAGAATAGCACTTGTCTATCTTGCTGTGCCCCTTTACCCCTTTATTTTTATTCTGAGCAGTTACTATAATCTGAAGCATTATGTATCTATTAGACCATTATTTGCTCATTATATATCTGCACTGGAATGTAAGCTCCATGAGAATAGGAACTTTATTTTGTTCACCACAGTGTCTCAACATCAAGAAAAATGATTGTTATAGAGAAAAGTGCTCAAAAAATATTTCCTGAATATTGAATAAGGAATGTTGAGGGATTCACTATAGTTTCCTTTAGTGTATTCAAATTACATGAAATTTGTCTTAAGGCAGTTTATTTCTCCATCTCAACTTTCTCACTTTGTTTTCTTTTTAAAAATTTGTTTAAACTTTTTACTTTGAAATAATTATAGACTCATAAGTATTTGCATAGTCCAGGGAAGTGCCGTGTACCCTTTACCCAGCTTCCCCCCAAAATTACATCAGATATAACAATCCTTTTAAAAAAATTATTATTAGTTCCTTGGTGTCCTTTCCTAAAGTTTCACCTGTTCTCTTCTATGAGCTTTTCTATACAGGCTTCCAGAACTCTTCATCTCTTATTTCTTGCCAAGCCATTGATGAGCTTTCTTCAACACCAACATCAAATCCCTTCTCCAAGATAACCGTCCTAAGCATGGGAGGGATAGAATACTTCAATTAAGTGTGAAAACCGGGTTTTGTTTTATTTTTAATACTAACAAATAATCCAAAAGAAGAGAAAAACTGTTTCATCTCTTAAGCTTGCAGGATCTATGGAGAGATACTGTCTCCTCTGTAAGTTCTGAATAGCAACCTGCTTTGCTGTGATTTTTAAGGACATGCAAAATGATAATTTGTTGACTCCAGTGTGTACTTTTATTTTGTTTATGCAACTATTTAGAAAGAGTTGAATAAAAGCAAATATATGATTTTCTATATATGTATTCATATTTCTTTAAAACATTTAATTATTCTGCTGAGTACATGTCATTCACTTATTCAACAAATATTTATTGTGTACCTACTATGTGCCAAGACTCCATGCTAACAATGGTCTTTTATCCCCCAAGATGATCTGGAATAAACGTTACCTTTAAGACACGACACGTCCAAAAAGATAGATTGAAAACTCCTGTTTTCCAGGTAAGTAGGTTACTCCCCAATGGAATGGGCATTCATGTTCAGGAGACAAGGGCATTATTATGCTCTACTAATTGGTTTTCAGGGTTAAAAAAAATCAATGTCCCTTTCAATGTGTCTGAAATATATAAAATAACCTACCATTTAACAAGATAAGACTCACTGATTTAACGATCAGTACAAAGAGGATATGACTGGGATATCACCAACCTCTATAGTTAAAATGAGCATGTATTAAACTCCTTTAAAAAATGCCTTTTCATATTAAATATTAATTAGAAACCTGCCCCATGTCAGTGTTCTTCTCTTATAATTAATCCCCTTCTCCTTTCTAGTATTAGTACGGTGATCATTTGTCCCGTTTGCCTGAAATGTTCTAATTCACACCTGTTGTTCCAGCATAATTGTTAATTGCACCCCCTTTCACTCTCTAAAAAAAAATCTTGGTTTGGACGATAAATTATACAGTCAAACTAAGTATTAGGGTCTCTGGGATGAACGATCAAGGCGCCATTCCTATTTATTGTTATTACCTTGTCACAAGCTGTAAAAACAGTTTTTCTTTTGATTGTTTCTTCCTGAGTTGTCACGAAGACCTTCACATAAAACCACTCTGTCCCATTAAAGCAATTATTGAAACCCCCTTCAGTAATGACCACTTGTTTTAGTTTTCCTCCTCAGATTCCAAAGATGAAATGTAGACATTGCTTTTGCTGGGTCAGCATCGTAATTGTTCAGAGGCACAGCCTTGTACAGGGAAAATTTTGCCTATCTAATCCACAAGAACCTTAAAGAGACATTTTTCCTTGGTAACATTATCTGGTAGAAAGAGTCTGTGATTGACTACTAATTTTAGCCCAAAGAAAGGAAAACCCAACATACTTAATTTCAATGGAAAATATGTATTTCTGGACCAAGATACCTAATGTCTCTAGACTACAACCAGGGAATGAGTAATGGAAAGGTGAATTTGGGTGGCCTCCTTAGATATAATCTCCGTTAAAACTATTTAATCTGTGTGGTTCACAAGGAAAGCTTTTCTTGAGTTGATGAATGGAATGACATTTCTGAGATTAAATGTTTCTATAACTATATTCTTGGCTGATTCTAGTAGCTGCACCACCATTGATTCATTATTTAATTTTGGAAAATTGATCACTTTTTTTTTCTTCTGAGGTTGTGTCCTCCTAGCACCAAAGCACTCAATCAATTCAATGTTTTTTTTTTTTTTAAAACACATTTTAAAAACATGGGGGGACTTCCCTGGTGGTGCAGTGGTTAAGAATCCACCTGCCAATGCAGGGGACATGGGTTCGAGCCCTGGTCTGGGAAGATCCCACATGCCGCGGAGCAACTAAGCCCGTGCGCCACAACTACTGAAGCCCGCGCACCTAGAGTCCGTTCTCCGCAACAAGAAAAGTCACCAAAATGAGAAGCTGGCACACCGCAACGAAGAGTAGCCCCCGCTCACCCCAACTAGCAAAGCCCGCGCACAGCAACGAAGACCCAACGCAGCCATAAATAAATAAATAAATAAATAAATAAATAAATAAATAAATAAATAAATAAAATAAAATAAAATAAAATAAAATAAAAACATGGGATCATGAAGACAAAACAACTAATGAGGGAACTAAATTGTTTTTCACCTGATTGTTTGCCTGTTTCTTAACCCATCTGTAAACTGTGGATAATTCTGTTGATTTTTGTCTTCCTGATGCAGTTGCTATGAGAGTAAATTACATACTTAGGAAAACATTAGGGACATTTGGGATAACAGAGGCTGAATGACTTTATCATTCTTGTTTGTAGTTTGCCTGAAAAATTCAATTGAATGAGATGAAGTGGCTAAAGTGTGTTTTTCACTTTTCTTTGTTTCTTCTCTACTTAAAATGAAAGTACGTCTTTAAAAAATATTATTACTGATACAGCTTTATCGGAAGACACTGACGGATCCTGAAATGTCAATGACACTCCCCTGTTGTTGTTGTCGTTGTTTTTAAATCCATGCTTTTATCAAAATTAAGAAGGTATCAGGAAAACCAGGCTCCTAAATTCCTTCTTAACCCAAGGGACTGGGTTGAATAGCTAAAGAAATATTTTCCTGATAATTATCTCTTTCCCTATTTCAGGCATGAACTCTACCTCCTTCACCCTACCTCATCTGTACCTCTAGAAAACGCATAACAAAACCTGGAGCGCCCCCTTTCTTATGAGTCAAGGCAGCTCCTTTCCCACGAGTTCCAGGGCCTGTTTGTGAAACATGGCCTGGGCAATTTCCCCAAGAGTCCCACAGTCCTGAGTGGATAGGGAAGTCCCATGATTCGGAAGCAGTGGCATCGAGTGGTTGGAGGTGTGGTGATAGTCCAGGCTTCTGGTCTTCCAGGAAACCAATTTCATTGGTATAATCTTAACAGGTCCTATTACATATTACATACTAAAACCATCTGCAGTTCTCTTAAAGGATAAAGACTTGCAAAAAGAATTGATAAGATAGTAAAAGATATATATATATTTTTCTGATTAAAAACAATGACCTATTCCTGACTATGGAACTACCAGATAGGAATTACCAGAAAGTACTGTATCTTCTTTTGACAAGGTTATGCTGAGTAGCCTGTGTACATTTCTACAGTTCTCAAGAGGTTTACTTGTGGTGTTTCAGGCAACAATATAACAAGGATTTATTGATGTTCCAAAGTGAGGGCTTGGGTGTCAGAACTGGGAAATCTGAGATATAATCATTTGGTTGAAGAGCTCTAGCTTCCTTGAACATTCTTGTTCCTCCAAAAAACCTTGGAGGCTGCCATAGTAACTATAAGTTTCCCAAATGAGAAACTGGGGCAGAGGGACAGAGTGGGGATGGGGTATTTGTTTATGGTGGAGGGGTGACATTTTTTCACCATATATTTTGCTGGAAGGTCTACACTCTAGCAGCAGGACCAGCCTTAGGAAATGCTGGTAAGTGGTTCTTTGGCAACATTTACTTATTTTGGAATGGCTCTTCCTCTTTCCTACTTCCCCTGCCTAGAGGTGTAATTCTGTAATCTGTTTACCCAAGGTCCCCTCATTGTGGCCCTCACCTGAGCTGATATGCTCTGGACCTTTTCCACTTCTCATGTTGACCAAATTTTCTATCAAATTCTACCTGCATTGTGCCCCATTCCCACTGGATATTTACTTCCACTTTCAAGAGAGCAGGGCATTATCTGGTAATCTAATTAGAATGAGAGTAGAAAGGGTAAAAGCAGTTTAATACACCGCCCCTCTTACTATGGATGATTAGCATTAACTCAAAGATGTGAATTTTTAGTGGTGAAGTTTCAGAAGCTATGTTGCAAATTGATGGGAGTAATATTTTAGGGACATAGACACATTTTTTAGCACACCCTTAAAATCATGCACAAAGACAAATACCTAGTCTGAGTAAGGAAGGCCCAGCCCTCGAGCCTGGCACAGTCAGAGTACCTGTTTTTCATAGCCCGGTCTCATCACTGGTGAGGGAGGAAGTGCTGGCAGGGAGCAAGACAGCAGGAGAACATGCCTAACTCCTCTGTCAACAGGTAGACCAAGGACTGAACATACCTTTCTCCTGGGGGCGGGGGGTTGGCACCGAGAGAGGGTGCTCAGCACCTCTCCCACGTGCACATGCACCCTCACCCAGGCATTCCCGGCCTCACCCCGTGGTTTGCCTACAGGCTGATTCCTAAAAGATCAGAAAGACAAATGATTCAGAAGTGCCTGCAGCTGATTCCTACTTAGAATATGTAATCTCACAATCCGTGCCTGTTTTCTTTTAAGTGTTTATATGCCTCTGATCAAATCTTCACTCTGCTCTCTATAACTGTCCCTTTGAAAGCAGCAGCAATGCTTTATTTCTGATTACATGATGACTTAAGCCAAATAACTTTAAAAATGCCCATGGCAGTTTTGATTTGACACTGTTTATGTTTCATTTTTGCTATCCTAATCCAAGATTTTCTGAATATCTTCGTAGCCTAGCCGGGACACATTTGCTGAGTTATTGAGTGGGCAGGGCTCTCATTTAAGCTCTTAGGAAAATTTCCCATGTGACTTACAGTGATTTTCAGTGAGAATCAAGGGCACCATTGTTGGTTCCTAATAATTATGTGGTTTCTGTATGTAAACGCATGTCTTTCACATACATAAATGCACATAGGGCATAGGATTTCCAGTGCTGGCTCAAGTGCATGTGCCTGTGCCTACACACACAAACACCATGAATCTCTGGTCTTCATTTACTAATTGTTCTCTCATTTGACGTAACTTCTCCACTGCTTCTATAGCTATTAGATAATAACAAATACAAAAAAAAAATGCTTAAGGAAAACAACCTAAAGCCATAATTTATCACTTTTAAGAAAGAATGGCATTGCAACTAGACACACAACTACACAGGGATTTTTCTGGGAAAGTGATGAGGTAAATACATTACAGAGCTACAGTAAACATCATCTGCTTTATCAGCAAAAGAGTAAATAGGTAGTTATGGGACTTCCCTTGTGGTCCAGTGGTAAAGAATCCGCCTTCCAATGCAGGGGACGCGTGCCTGCAGCTGATTCCTACTTAGAATATTCCTACTTAGAATGTTAACCAAAAATATAAGTTAAGCGGGTTTGATCCCTGGTCGGGGAACTAATAAGATCTCACATGCTGCGGGGCAACTAAGCCTGTTCACCACAACTACTGAGCCCGTGCGCCTCAGTGAGAGAGCCTGCGTGCTGCAAACTACAGAGCCCATGTGCCCTGGAGCCCACGCACCGCGACAAAGATCCCGCATGCCAAAACTAAGACCCGATGCAGCCAAAAATAATAAATAAATAAATTTTAAAAATATATATATTTAAAAAAAAGAAAAAAAAAGAGTAAATAGGTAGTTTTATTATTCCTTTAAATGGTGATAAAACATGAAGAAATGCCATTCAGAAGGTTTTGGGTTTTTTTTTCAAATGCAATGCATATCTGTGTGTGTAAGCCCACACCATTCCTTTCATTAAAACCACAATATTAACACCGTCTAGAGATTACTACGGTGGTGCACAAGGCTGCAGTGATGCTGCATTCACAGAGTCCTCAATAAACCTGAGCAGGAGGAAGTATATATGAAAAATAAACAAAAAATTGAAAGAACTGTAAATTAGGTTCAAGGCAATTCCCTGTAGAGAGGAAGCTATTGGTTATCATGATTGCACCACATTAAAAAAAATTCCCATATCATGTAAGTCTTTAAATAATAATGGCAGATAATGTTTGAGTACTGACTATTTCAAGCACCATGCTTAGCACTTTACTTGCTTTCTCATCTGAGACTTATAATTTTTCTGCAGATGAAACTATTAACATGCCCATCTTATAGATGTGTTTTAGAAACATGTACGTGTAAATGCCAACACCTAGAACACGTGAATCTGAAATCCTCCCAAACAGATCTACATGACTTGGGAGTGGTGTTAGGCTATATAGAGAGGGTAATTTTTTTTTCTTGAAGTCACTATTGATGGGCTCCACAGCATCGTGATGTTTCTATGCATGTGCACATGTGCAAAACACATTTTAGGTTTTGTCACCAGTTTTCCCCCTTTTTCTATTACCTTCATATTTATGATGGACAAATCTCACTTTGAAGTCTCTTGCCTTGGAATCTCTTTTCCAGTAAAATTTCATGGTAGTTCACATTTCCCAGGAAGTCACCTTTAGAACTTTCAAAAGGATATTAACTTTTTAAAACACAAACATACAAAAAGTCTTACACTCACCATGAGAGAAAGGTTATGTCTCCCAGTGCATCTTCCCAGTTACTGCATACACCCTGAAGGCTAATATCATTTAAGCCAGGACCCCACCCTGTTCCTTTTCTGTCTTTCTTGTGGCTTGGGGCCTTTACAGCTTTCACATCTCTTTGCCTGGCTTTGAGATCAGGCTCTCTGACACTGTACCTCTGTGTTGCTTGGAGAGGCAACTTAAAATATACAATCTCCAGACGGGAATGATTTAGCAAAATTAAAAACAGACAGGGGGCAGAAAAGGCGGGAGGTGTCAAATGTTCCTTCCACCCCACTATCAGTTTGATGTGGTGGCCTTGTTCCTACCTAGTCCCCCTTCATGCTGTCCACTACCCAAAGTTAAAATGCCTGAAAGGTTAACAGAATACACATGGATAGAGATATGGATACCCTTTCTTCTGCCTTGTAAAGCAACACATGGAGTTTTAATTGTGGCTTATTTCAACTTAATTTTGCTTCACCCTTAGGATGAAAGAGACTTGTTTCAATAAGTCTCAAGAGGTATTGTAAAACGTATAAGTACTTCAAGAATCTGCCAAGCCACCTCAAAAGAATACTGGTGGATACTGAGCACTTGATTTTGGAGTGAGCTTCCTTCCTCTTTCCAAACACAAACATGGTCATATTGATGCATTGATATCAAAGTTGCAGAATGTATAACACACACTCTTATTCATTACTAAAACACATGGGTAAATAAAAACTCTGCTTTGGTTAGAAACAAATCTAATAGAAAACAGGCAAAAGAGGTGTGGATAGAGAAGCAGTATCATGTAATGTATCCTTTTCCTCAGTCCCTGCCTGGGGTGAGATAAGGAATAAGGCAGCTCAATAGGGCTGGGAGGTTTTATTACAAATGGAGAATTTCCCAGTTATCCCAGATCTTGAAATCAACCTGGTTCAACATGACCCATTAAGCCATCATTAGGCCCAAGGTAAAGACTCACATGGGGATGGGATGGCTATCACCGAATGCAGAAATGCATTGCTCCACTGTTTTCAGATCTTATGTTCATTTTAAAATCCATACCAGACAAAAGGCTACTACAGGTTAGGTTGTGTCTAATCTCTAGCATGACTCCTGAACAGGGTCATAGTATATACTTAAAGCTGTGTTAGACTGTGACCAACTTTCAAAGTGGTTTCAAGCATAATTTCTGAGTTTTAGTGGGGATGAAAGCCCTTGTACCCTGCTCTAGTTTCTTGTTAGTGTCTTGCATGACTTTCTGCAAGATATGACCCATGGAATTCTGCAGCACAAAAACGATAAGATGTTTGCTATCTTTCATTTTCGTCAAATAGTCTGTATTTACAATACTACTCCAGTGGTTTCTGACTACTGCTTAGGGCGATTTTGCTTAGCCTAGCGGAATGTCCTGGAAACTAGTGGCAGTGATTTAGCCTCCAAAATTGGAACACATTGGTAGAGACAGAAAGCCTATGAACAAATAGTGGGCATGTGCCAGAGTAAATAAGTGTGGTTCATGAGCTGCGGTTAGAAATGTCTCTCTTTCAGTATGCAGGGCAAAGCTTTTGCCAGGATTTGCCATAAAGTCATCACACAAAGCAGTTTTTCCTCTTGGTAAGACGGACTCAATGAAAGAGGGCTTCTAGTTTCACAATCTACTGTTGGGGCTGCAGTCATAGGTCATGTGAAGGAGACCTGAACGGAGGAGTCCTTTTTTCAGCTAGCCTTTCTCACTCTGCCTGCTGCCAAGCTTCTGTGAAAAAAGAATGAAACCCAGGAGGGACTGAGGAGGAGGTCGGAAGGGTTG
The DNA here is from genome assembly GCF_965194805.1 of Balaenoptera borealis. NCBI lineage: Eukaryota > Metazoa > Chordata > Mammalia > Artiodactyla > Balaenopteridae > Balaenoptera > Balaenoptera borealis. The sequence goes on from NC_138864.1 coordinate 69,560,697, forward strand.
GAAGAGGAAAGACTCTTTGTAACGCTCAAAGCTCCTCCCAGGATCTCATAACAAACCACAGAGTCAGTTTGCTTCCTCTCTTTTCCAAACCCAAACTTGGCCCTTACTGTATAACTCCTTCGAAGCACTTGGTGAGGCTATCATTACTGGGTGAAGCATTAAGACACCTTCCTCGGCAGAGTCCTGTCAGAGAGGCTCAGAGGCTGAAGGAGACAGACAGATATGGTTTCCACGTTAGGCTGTTGGCATTTTCCTTTAGAACTTAACTCCTTGACCACACAACACAGGAGGATTTAGTACATTTGGATTGGAATAGCATGATTTCTGGTGCAGTGTGCATGCTTGCCCTCTGAGCTTGGAGTCTGGTTTCACACAGTTTTTTTCCTGTATAGACTGCGCAGTCTTAGCAACCACTGAAATCCAAGAAGAAACTGGTTTTTCTTTTAACTGAAGAAGCCATTAATCAATACTCCATGAGACTCATTCATTGTGGTAACATTGTTGTAGGGGCATGTATAGTTCACCTTTTAAAAAGGAACATAACGAGAGATGTCATTTTACAAAGTCTTCTTACGATCACCACTGTCATCATACCATAAAAGAGTAAAATATGGATAAATGTTTTAGAATCACCTCAGATATGACAACTTTGGAAATAAATCTGAAATATCGTTTCTGCACTAGTTAACAAATTTCCTGATTTATTCCCATAATTATGGATCCCACAGTTAATTTCAACATATATTCATTGGATACCCACTATGTGTCAGGCATTATTCTAGGTACCAAGAATATAGAGATGAAGGTCTCAGAGACTTATTTGCTGAAAAATCCTATATAAGCCAATAGCACTTTGTCATATACATATATCAAATATACATTTGACTACAGAAAGTTATGCTTCATTTTTCTTTCATCTGAAGATCTCCAAACCCTTTCCTCAAAGTCTCATAACCCAGGACTCTGAGGTCCTAATTGGAGTCATAACTAGACTTCACATTACTGAATAAGTTCATTCCTCAGCCCCAAGAATCAATAGGCTTTTGCCATAAGTGAAGTTGGGAGACAGAATGAACTAGTAGGATGAACATGGGCTTTGGAGTAGATGAATCTGTGGTACCTTAACATCCCTGCATCTCAATTCCTCCTTCTTCAAAGTGGGATAATAATATCTATCTCAAGGTTTTGTGAGGATTAAATAAGTACGTGAAATAGTTGGAACATGGTAGCCATTCAATAAATTAAAGCGCTTAGCCCTTCCCTTAAGCACTAGTTACATTGATCCATAATGATCCCAAATTTTACTTTACTGTACTCAAGTCTCCTTCTTACAGGAATTGATGCCAAGAAGTAAAATAATCTATGTAGGTATTTAGATATCAGAACTGAAGTGACAATGAACAGAAAAGAAAGAATCAAAAAGGAAAATGGAAGGACATGTACACTTACCACATTAGCTGATCTGGCAGTTCAGGGTTGGCCTGAGTACTAAATGAATGGTGTGCTAAGTGGAACTGTCAGGGGCTAACTAGGATTTGCTTAAATTTGAAACTGGACATTGTAGTCTTGCTTTGCTTGTTTTTCAGACTCCTAACTCATTCCCCCTAAATTTTACTCCAACAAAAGGCCAGCACCTTTCCCTTCCAGTGTCCCAGTTCCTTTGATGCTCAGATTTGTGTTCTTTTATGCTGGCTCCTGAAGATGCAGTAGCAATTTTGTCAGCCAAGCTTTTGCAAGGAGCACTGCAATCATATGGCTTCTTCACCTGCTTTTCCCCTGCCAGTCACAAAGAACAGGCATTCAAAATGCACAGGCAAAAAATAACAACCAATTACTGGAAGGACAAAAAGGTTTCATGGTGTATATGTCATTCCTATCCAAGGTTCTGAAAAATGATGCTACATTGTCACGGCTGTATTCCCTGCTATGGCTCCATCCTTCCCAGCAAGGGATAAAAGCCTAGTTTAAGAATGGAGAGATGCATTCCACATAACAAACATTCAATTCTCTTCAAGATGGCTTAACTTTTTGATCATTCTCAATTTAGTGATATTTTTTACCAGTAGAAACACTTTTTCCTTGTCCCATCAACTGTTTTCTAAGAATTTCACATTATATTACATATTAACAAAGAATTATAATATCTGATAAATTATGGCAGAGTCAAAACCTAGCCATCATCATTATGATAATCTCAGCCACACCCTATGAACACATTAAAAATTGATTTGATGAGTCTTTATTTCCTTTAAAATCCCCCAAAGCTATATGTGAGAAAAGAAGATGCTATGGAACCTGGTGAAAGCAAATCACCAGACTAAACTAGAACAGGCTAAATAACAGGCTTTTGGTTTGGTCAAACTGTAGTAAGCAAATAAAATTGTTTTGGCAAAGGAGAATTCCCTCTCTCTCTCTCTCTCTCTATCACATACACACACACACACACACACACACACACACACACACACACACAGAGGTCTGTAGACTAAGTTTCTTTACCTGTATTTGTTTCCTCTATCTTGCCTATCCTTGCCTGATTCTGCATACTTCCAGTATTTAGGTTATCTAACTTTCTATTTATTTTGGTAAAAAAAACTCTTATGTTATTTCAAAGGCATAAGGGAAACACAATTGAGAAATGGTGTAAATCAAACGGATCCACCTTTCTAACTTGCGATGTGGTCAGGGTATCTGGACACTGTCAGGGCATTGTAACCCACATCCCAAAGTGACTTTGTTACATGAAAGTAGTTGAATTTTTTTCCTTTTTGTAACCTCATGAAATTTCCACATTAAAAAGCAATCACATCTTTCAAACTAGAAATGATTGTGTTTGGCACCATGGCCTCTGGTGTAATGGGTTGAGCTTGTTTTCACTAAAACGAAATCAGCTTTCAAAATAAATCATCTGTAACAACATTCTACTCCCTAAATCGTATAATCCTATTAACAGAATTTCATTTTTTTCTTTTTTTTCCATTTTCACCGGACTGACAAGATTCACCAAGTTTCAACATGGAGAAACAGAAAGCCTTGGAGGACTTGGCTAATGCAAGCAGAGCTACCCAGCTTCTGCCTTGCCAGACCTTAATAAGCCCTTAAATGTAATCATCTGTGTTTCACCTCCACCTAATGTGCTTCGTGGGTAACACGGTTATCCAGTCACTCAGCAATTCAAGCCATTCCACGAATAGTCCAGTTGGGACAACCAAAGGACAGTGGGCTATCATGGTTATCCCAGTGAATAAGACCTTTATCAAAATTACATAAGAGTGCCAATGGCTGAATGAAAATGTATCCCAAGTGGCTGCTGGGAGAATCTTTGCCAGAAGTGTAAATTATGTGGCAATATCTAAAAGAGCATGTTATAATATCAGATTTCTCAGGAAAGTGTATTTTTCTTTGAGGGTAAAAAGAAGAAAAAGAAACATCTTATAATAACCAACTAGATTTGTTTTCTTCTGCCAGCAGGAAGAAAGAGCTCCTAGAAAATGTTTAGGGAGTTCCCAGCCAAAAGGTACTGTTCAGCTTGATCTTTGCCTCTTCCAAACAGTATGAAATACTATTTGCATTTAGGTTTATCAGTCAGGAAACTGACAGTCTGTGAGTGCAATTTCTTATTAAAATAACCCATCCAAAGCAGCTGGAAGCTGTGGTCAATTTAGAATTTTCCATAGTAACTGACAGGTCAAAAATATTATTAACCTAACCAGGGTCCTGTCCTGCATAGGCTGCTCCATTTGGGGCTGAAATTCACAGACCGTACACCTCATCTCCCTGGAGAATCCCCCTTCTAGCCAGTCCTTGGGGAAAGCTTTTTTCTTAAGCCACTATCTTCCAGCACAACATTTACATGTAGGTTTAAGAGTAACTCAGTTCTCCAGTCAATGCAAACTCGATGTTGGTCTGATCTTGTCCTTTGGAAAGCTTTTCCCAGGACAGAGGCTCATGTTAGACTCCTTGGTTTTCAGTTTTTCTTACTCTATTGGAGAATTGCTAACCCTGACTCTAGAACACAGTTCTGGGTTTGGAGTCTGTCTCTGCTGCATATTAGTGTGACAAACTTGGCCAAGGTATTTAGCTTTGTTAAGCCTCAGCTTCTCCGTCAATTGAACATATATAATAACATTACCTGGCTTAAAAGATTATTGTGAGGACCAAACAATAACTGAAAATTAGCAGTTATCCCTCTACCCCTTATAATAATTGTGAGGCCATTTTGCATAAAATTAATTCCTATATGAGTGAAAAACAGTAAATAGTAGAAATAAATGATTTTGTAATTTCAAACCTAAAAGCATTTCACTCAAACTTTTATTATAATAAAAAGGGTAATTAGATGCAAATGGAGGGTTCTAGATGTTCACCATTTGCCTCCCATGAATCCCCTAGAGATATAGTGGTCTCCTTATATTACAGATTAAACAGTATTTGAGAGTTGATTGATTTCTTAGACCACGAGAAAAGCAAGTGTTTTCTATGGGAAGTTACTTTTGGGTCTGAACTAGTTTTAGATAAACTGGCAAGGATCATAGAGCTTGAATGCATGATAATTGGCTTTTGTAAGGTTTCCCGCTGTTTAAAATTTTATGGTCATTATTTCAAACCAGTGAAAACAGAAGTCACATTAAAGAAAGAAGGATATTTCTCTTTCAGCCAAAAGTTTAGTAGTTATGCTGAAATGGATGAGCACTTTTTCCCCCTCTATGTAAGGCATCTAGCCCTAGGGAAATAGGCCATATTGCTTATTGAGATTTCAATTAAAAAAATTAAGTACTATCTTTCTCTGAGGGAAATTTATATAAAGAGTTTTATCAGAATACTGAATAATTATACTTAAAGGGATGGACTTTCTGTGATCATTTGTGAGATTATTCTTATTTTCATTCTTTCTCAATGACTGAAATACTTGTTTTTATTTATGCTGTCTAGATCTAAAAGATATTCTCTGTTTAGCTGGAGATATAAGAAAACAAATGTTCATCTTGATTTAAAAATGGTTAGTTGTACATAAACCAGGTCAGATTTTGACAAATAATTTCTTATGACAAATTGGGGCATTTAGGGGCCATATTAATGCCATATTTCTTCAAGACTGATTGGGCTGGGAATGAAGTTAATTCAAACTAGTTGTCAAAAAATTCAACACCTATTTATGATAAAAACCCTCCAGAAAGTAGGCATAGAGGGAACTTAACTCAACATAATAAAGGCCATATATGACAAACCCACAGCCAACATTGTTCTCAATGGGGAAAAACTGAAACCATTTCTGCTAAGATCAGGAACAAGACAAGGTTGCCCACTCTCACCACTATTATTCAATATAGTTTTGGAAGTTTTAGCCACAGCAATCAGAGAAGAAAAAGAAATAAAAGGAATCCAAACTGGAAAAGAAGAAGTAAAACTGTCACTGTTTGCAGATGACATGATACTATACATAGAGAATCCTAAAGATGTTACCAGAAAATAACCAGAGCTAATCAATGCATTTGGTAAAGCAGCAGGATACAAAATTAATGCACAGAAATCCCTTGCATTCCTATACACTAATGATGAAAAATCTGAAAGAGAAATTAAGGAAACACCCCCATTTACCACTGCAACAAAAAGAATAAAATACCTAGGAATAAACCTAAGGAGACAAAAGACCTGCATGCAGAAAACTATAAGACACTGATGAAAGAAATAAAAGATGATACAAACAGATGGAGAGATATACCATGTTCTTGAATTCGAAGAATCAACATTGTGAAAATGACTATAGTACCCAAAGCAATCTACAGATTCAGTGCAATCCCTATCAAACTCTCAATGGCATTTTTCACAGAACTAGAGCAAAAAATTTCACAATTTGTATGGAAACACAAAAGGCCCCGAATAGCCAAAGCAATCTTGAGAAAGAAAAATGGAGCTGGAGGAATCAGGCTCCCTGACTTCAGACTATACTACAAAGCTACAGTAATCAAGACAGTATGGTACGTGGCACAAAAACAGAAATATAGATCAATGGAACAGGACAGAAAGCCCAGAGATAAACCCACACACATATGTCACCTTATCTTTGATAAAGGAGGCAAGAATATACAATGGAGAAAAGACAGCCTCTTCAATAAGTGGTGCTGGGAAAACTGGACAGCTACATGTAAAAGAATGAAATTAGAACACTCCATAACACCATACACAAAAATAAACTCAAAATGGATTAAAGACCTAAATGTAAGGCCAGACACTATCAAACTCTTAGAGGAAAACATAGGCAGAACACTCTATGACATAAATCACAGCAAGATCCTTTTGACCCACCTCCTAGAGAAAGGGAAATAAAAACAAAAATAAACAAGTTGGACCTAAAAACTTAAAAGGTTTTGCACAGCAAAGGAAACCATAAACAAGACGAAAAGACAACCCTCAGAATGGGTGAAAATATTTGCAAACGAAGCAACTGACAAAGGATTAATCTCCAAAATATACAAGCAGCTCATGCAGCTTGATATTAAAAAAACAAACAGGACTTCCCTGGGGGCACAGTGGTTAAGAATCTGCCTGCCAATGCAGGGGACACGGGTTCGAGCCCTGGTCCAGGAAGATCCCACATGCCACGGAGCAACTAAGCCTGTGCGCCACAACTACTGAGCCCATGTGCCACAACTACTGAAGCCCATGTGCCTAGAGCCCGTGCTCCACAACAAGAGAGGCCACCGCAATGAGAAGTCCGTGCACCACAACAAAGAGTAGCCCCCACTCACTGCAACTAGAGAAAGCCCACACACAGCAACAAAGACCCAATGCAGCCAAAAATAAAAAACAAAAATACCCAATCCAAAAATGGGCAGAAGACCTAAATAGACATTTCTCCAAACAAGATATACAGATTGCCAACACATGAAAGGATGCTCAACCTCACTAATCATTAGAGAAATGCAAGTCAAAACTACAATGAGGTATTACCTCACACTGGTCAGAATGGCCATCATCAAAAAATCTACACACAGTAAATGCTGGAGAGGGTGTGGAGAAAAGGGAACACTCTTGCACTGTTGGAGGGAATGTAAACTGATACAGCCACTATGGAGAACAGTATGGAGCTTCCTTAAAAAACTAAAAATAGAACTACCATATGACCCAGCAATCCCACTACTGGGCATATACCCTGAGAAAACCATAATTCAAAAAGAGAGGGGCTTCCCTGGTGGCGCAGTGGTTGAGAATCTGCCTGCCAATGCAGGGGACACAGGTTCGAGCCCTGGTCTGGGAAGATCCCACATGCCGCGGAGCAACTAGGCCCGTGAGCCACAACTACTGAGCCTGTGCGTCTGGAGCCTGTGCTCCGCAACAAGAGAGGCCACGACAGTGAGAGGCCCGCGCACCGTGATGAAGAGTGGTCCCCACTCGCCGCAACCAGAGAAAGCCCTCACACAGAAACGAAGACCCAACACACCCCAAAATAAATAAAAAAAAAAAAAAAAAAAAAAGAGACATGTACCACAATGTTCATTGCAGCACTATTTACAATAGCCAGGACATGGAAGCAACCTAAGTGTCCATCGACAGATGAATGGATAAAGAAGATGTGGCACATATATACAATGGAATATTATTCGGCCATAAAAAGAAACAAAATTGAGTTATTTGTAGTGAGGTGGATGGACCTAGAGTCTGTCATACAGAGTGAAGTAAGTCAGAAAGAGAAAAACAAATACCGTATGCTAACACATATATATGGAATCTAAAAAAAAAAAATTGTTCTGAAGGACCTAGGGGCAGGACAGGAATAAAGACGCAGACTCAGAGAATGGACCTGAGGACACAGGGAGGGACAAGGGTAAGCTGGGACGAAGTGAGAGAGTGGCATGGACATATATACACTACCAAATGTAAAATAGATAGCTAGTGGGAAGCAGCCACATAGCACAGGGAGATCAGCTCGGTGCTTTGTGTCCACCTAGAGGGGTGGGAGAGGGAGGATGGGAGGGAGACGCAAGAGGGAGGAGATATGGGGATATATGTATATGTATAGCTGATTCACTTTATCATACAGCAGATACTAACACACCATTGTAAAGCAATTATAGTCCAATAAAGATGTTAAAAAAAATTTTTTTTAAATAAAAGGGGTAATATATGAAAAAACCCCAAAAAACCCAAACTAGTTGTCAAAATATCTAAAAATAGCAGATTGGCTATTTATTGTTTATTTAACAATATTGTTTATTGTAGACATAATTATTAATGTTTACTGGGGCAATTTTACATACTGTAAAATCCTTCCATTGCGAGTGTACAATTATGTCTTAAAAGTAGGGTTATAGATTTGTGCAACTATCATCGCAATCCAATTTTATGACGGATTGACCAATTATTGATCCTGAGTTTTTGATTGTTTAGACAGAGCCTCAATGATGTGCATCCAAACTAGAAGGGTCCCCAGACAAGTTCACCATTCCCAGGTTGTATTACTAACCTTTACCATACAATGATGAAGTCTTATGTACACAGGTCTGTGTCCCTGACCAGCTTCTGAGCTTTCTTGGGGTGAGAATATGGCATAAGGAAATACTTTAACACATTACCTTAGAATATCAAACTCTGGAAATGTTTCTCTGTAGATGGTATCCAGTACCAATGGCAGCCTCAATGTTTGAGGCACAAAGTTCCAGCATCAGGCCTGCTCTCCTGGTTCCTCAGGTTCTCTAACTTTTGGTTACCTTTCTTCAGTGTGGCTATGCCCAGTACTGGAAATGTTTTTGGTGAGTGTAAAATAGGTAAAGCCTTCCCACCACTTTGGGATGCTGACTTAGCATTTCTGAACTGCAGTTAAAAGGACGTCTTTACCAGCAAACAAAAATGGTACTGACCTGAGAAGGTGGACATGGGCCAATTCTGAATTGCAGGGCAGTGGGCAATCTGTTGGTACACCTGGTTCTCTGAAGCTGCTTCTCTCAAGGACTTATCCTGTAGCTCCACTGTCATCTCAGTCAGTATCTTCATAGAGCAAGGGATATTTTGTAAATATCATACAAAACTTGCAGTTGAACTTTGCTGCTCTCCCAAGCTAATCATTTTGCTCCCAAGCAAACAGATGTTGAACATGGCGCTGCAGCCATTGAAACTAGCCTCCTTCACTCTGATGACAATAGCATTCAACCAGGACAGCTTGTCTGATCCTCCTCTGCAGGCTGCCAAAACATTTGGTTGAAAAGTAAAAATGGAGTCAATCAATTCACTGCCTTGATATATGATGGATCCCCCCCTCATCCCCACCCCACAAGGCCAAACTCATTTGAATGGCTTTTCTTAAAAAACTGGCAGCCATTTTGGCAGCTTGTACAGAATAGAGAGAGCCTCAATGAAAAATACTATGCAGCACTTACTGGCCTCATGAAACTTGATGATTTAAACCTTATGCTTCAGTAGTAGTAAGCACAGCTGCAGGCAGGCCAGGTAGTCACATAACACAATGCCTGACAAATCTCTCTAAACAACGTAAGAATTTATTATATTTGTCAGCAAAGACTCTCACCTCTCCGGGTCTCTTTTCAGAGGGGTGTGTTCTAAAGGGAGATGTGTTTGTAGCCTGCCGAAAAGAGGGACAAACACTCCATTAAACATTAAATCCTTTGGTCCCCTTCAGAACACTAAATCCTGACTCCTATAGACAAAAGACAGAACCTATACTCAGAGTTTACAAAGTAAATGAAGCTCTGAGCTGAAGTAAGCAAGGACATTACCCCATTAACCTTGGACAGACAACTGGGCTTATATCATGGTCTGGAATCTCGCCCTTAAAATCCACAACTGCTGTGTCTTACATGATCTCTTGACTGCTAACAATTACTCCCATGTGGTAGAATGACTTTTTTCTCTTGCTCATAATAATATGTCAATTTCCCTGGGGCACAGGTGTCATCCAAAGAAGGCCTTATCTTCTACAGGAATTTTTTTTTTTTAGAAGTTGGCCAGGCCAGATGGCTACCACTTACTTCAGTGCCTCTATACTCTCACTAATATTTTCTGGCCCAAGTATGAATATGTAAAAGAAAAACAGGAGGGGACATTGGGCTTTTAACACTTTGGTAGAGTGATGGATCAAAGGCCAGAAATCATGTAAATAAGACTTTTCACTTCTGAGAGTGACATGAATTTTGGCCAGTTCAAGATGGCAGCCTCTTCACTTGAGCATCTAAAATTTCTAGATCATAAGAAAGGGCCATAGTGTTATGCTGGCTGGCCAGGTTGAAACAGAACAATGGGCAGTTGAGGTGAACTCATCAACCATAGAGCCTCAGATTAAATTTGCAGCACAGATGGCAAAATATACAACATTTCCCCTTAGCTCCTATCCCATAATACTCTATGATCCAATGATGGAGCTTGGGATGCATTTAGACACTGTGCACAGCTGTATTAGATATATTGCTGTCCCTTATGGTCACATATGTATATGACTGTCTTCTCTATTAGACTGTGTCTCTGTGAGGACAAAGACTGTATCTTAGGCATCTTTGAATCCCCAGCTTCAAGTTCAGGGGCACAGTAAGTATTTGTGAATGAATGAATCATGGCAGTGTAAAGAAACTATAGGCATGAAGGGATACATCTTGAATGACTTGGTGCTAAACTTAGCTAAAGTTCTAGGATTGGGGATTTTCCTAAGTTCAGATCATCATGTGACGAATAATTCATCTTCCAATTTTGGCTAACTTCAGCCTAACTTTAAGCTACCATGTGTTTGTCTTCCTTTATGAAACTTGGATCAAACATAATGTAAGATCACCTTTAATAGATATTACTATAAAATCAAATTAATTAGAAATATGTTCAAAATATACTTCCAGTCTTTAAAATCATCACAAAAGGCTAGAGACACCATTAGCGACTGCCATCTCTGACTAACAACCACAGAAACACTGTTAGGTTGCCACTACCTTTGACAGAAAGATTACACAGATTTACATACGTCTAACACCAAACCCAGAGGTTTACATTTCTATGAAAGAGATTGTTATTGCATAGTCACTGACTCTTCTTAGTTATTAAGGCAACTCAAGGAGGAGTAAAGCTAATTTTACCTGTTTAATATACAAGATAATGCTGCTCACACTCACATGTGTACATAATGGGGTGGCTTGGGATTCTTGGGTTTTAGATAACTTTAAGTTTTACATAACTTGATTTCTACTAGATTTGTGTTTAATAGGTACCTTAAAACCTGATTGTGTATATACTATACTTAATTTACTATACTTTTTACCCCAGGGAGCTCAGAGTGGTAGGTCAGGTATCATTTTATTCATTCCCACTACATTTCAATAAAGTGGCAATATTCTAATGCTAATTATGGCTTTGAGGAATTGAAGGCAAAGATCAGAATAGAAAAAGAAAACAGAACACAGAACAGAAAAAGTGTTTAAATTCCTGTGCTCTCTCTATCTAGCAATATTCACATGCCAAATATTTATAACTTGTGCTAGTTAGGATAACGCTAGCTGCTATAACAAGCAGGTACTAAAATGTGTAAGGGTTCACATACAATAGAAGTTTGTTTCTCGCCCATAAAATGTCCTGAGTTGTTTAAGGCAAATGGGGAGTGGGGAGGAGGGGGTGTTCCTCATCATTCAGGGACCCAGGTATTGATATCTGGAGTTTCTGCAATCTTTAGCATTTAGTTTCCAAGGTCATCATAGTGTTTTTTTTTTGTCTGGTGGCTGGAGGAGAATAGGGCAAGTGTGGGAGGTTTTACGAGTGGGCCTAGAAGTAGCACACGTCACTTCTACTCATACCCAGCCCCACCACCCCCCGTTAGCTAGAACTCAGGTACATCGCATTGCCAAGATGCAATTATCTTCGTGGCTAAGAAATTATCTTCCTGGCTGCACAACCTATGTTACCACAACTCCAGACCATGAAGGGGAAACAGATTTTGGGGATTAGTTAACTGTCATTGCCACATAACTTAAGTCAAAGCTAGGCTTTTCTGACCTTATCCTTTGAAGCCTTTCACCAGTCTGTCCTCTCCCACTGGGGTCACTGGGGTGATGATTTGATGTCAGGGCAACCTGGGCTCTTTTGGACAACAGCAGCTACGCTGAGGGTCACGGTTTACATGTGTTTGCTACTTGACCAATTTCTGTTAATTAAGCCTGGGGCTTCCCAGGCCTTTTAGCTGGTGCTAGTCTAATGCCTGGGTCTATGTAACTGGGGTTCAAGCTCATTCTAGTGACTTTCTGTGGTATTTCCTAAGGCATCTGCATTAACTACAGACCAGCTTGCACCCCTGTCTATTGTGTTGGTGAACCCAGTAGTGTTTGTTGTGTATCATTTAAAACTCCTTTATAAATAGCTGTCTCTTGTGTAAAGTGTAATCATCTCCTACTTTTTGCTGTTTATTGTTGGAAAGTCTCTTGGGAGCTAGAAAATAACAGTTCTTCATTTTGAAAAATGTTTTTTTTCCCTACTTCTAGCTCTGTTCCCCTCTCCCCCGACTTCTCATATTATATCTTCTGATGGCTTGAAAGTACCTTGAATGTACCCACAGGATCTGTTTTGATTATACCCATGAGCCAAACAGGAGTTTTTCCAGGATGCTGAATGACTACATAAATAAATTGCGGAAGAAAACCCCACCTGATTCAGATGTCAATAACTACGGCTAGCATTTATTGAACATGTAGTATTAATACTTGCCAGGCAGAACGCTGAGCTCTCTATAAACATCATTCTATTTAATTCTTATATTCACTTTTGAAGTTGATATATTAATTGCACTTTATACATGATGAAACTGAGGTAGAGAGGGGTTAAGTAACTTGTCTGGGATACACTAGTGGTAAGTAGTAATACTATAAACGGAGCCAATATTTGCATAACTCCAAGTCTGGGTATATCACCCTTCTGGTGTCCTGCCAATAGATTACATTCTCAAAGTTCCTATTTTCCATGGGTTCTCCATGTATGAAAACTATATAACTCATTCGTATTCTTGGAAAATAAATGGTACACTAAATAAAAATAGATATTTCAAGACATTTTTCGTTATCGTCTTGTTCCTCCCATTAAATTATACGCACTAAAGAAGAACAGACTTAGAATCCAGAGCACATTTCCCACCAGATGAGTCAAGATTTGCAGCTATAATTGTAGTACTTGACAGCATTGCTTAATAAAAAGATTTAAATCCACCTACTACTTTATACTCAATAACAGATTATACCATCCCTAAAGGCAAAACAGTGTGAGAAAAATGATAATGTAACTGTTCCCTACTGGGTATTGATTAAATGTGAGCACTATGAGCTCATTACATTGGTTAATTTAGGTTGGGATTATTAACGCAAGTTAAGTTCAATTTAGCACAACTGACAAAAATCCAGGAATATCAATGGAAGGAATAAATGACACATGTGAGCCATAATATTTAAAATTTTAAGGCTTGATTTATCTTAAAGATATTTATTTTCATTTACTTATTCTAATACCATCTGGAGTCAGAGAGGTCTGACACCGTGTGTGACTTTGGGCAAGTTACATAACCCTTCTATGTCTCAGTTTCCTCATGTTTAGAATGAAGATAATAATAGGGCCTAACTCACAGGGTTTATTATGAAGATTAAAAGAGATAACGCATATGAAATACTTGGTAATCACTAAGCAAGAGTGAGTGCTTGTCTTAGTTTGCTTGGGCTGCCATACAGAATACCACTGACTAGGTGACATAACAAATTTATTTTCTCACAGTTCTGGAAGGTTAGAAGTCCAAAATCAATGTGCTGTCAGGGCTGGTTTCTGGTGAAGCCTCTCTTCTTGCCTTGCAGGTGCCTGCCTTCTGATTGAGTTCTCGTGTGGCTTTTCCTCTGTGCGTGGGGAGACAAGAGAGTTCTCTGATATCTCTTAAAAGGACGCTAGTTCTTATAAGTACACCAGATTTATTGGATTAAGGTCCCACTCTATGGCCTTATTTAACCTTAATAGCCTCCTTATAGGCCCTATCTCCAAATACAGTCACACTGGCAGTTAGGGATTCAACATATGGATTTCAAGGGGATACAATTCAGTTCACAGCAGTGCTCAAAAACAGCACAATTATTTTTTTCATTACTTCATTTTTATTATATATCCACTCAGTATAAAGCTTTATTTCATAGGGATATGAGACTGCATTAATGTTTTCAAAGTTAAGCTCAACTTAGATTCCTTGAGGGAATCTCCAGAGCAAAAGTAGTTTAGGAATTGATCAGAGTTACTGACAGAGTGAGATATTAATTTGATCTCCGAGACATGCGGTGGTGGTGGTATGTTTGCATGTGTATGTGTGTGATGCTATCTAGAGAGCACACCACAAATAGAGTCTCGAAAATATTAGTTCATAGAACTGAGATTTTAGAATATCTTGCATGATTAAGGCTCTGATGAAAAACGAATGCTTCTTTCCTTTCCTTTTGCCATTTTTTTCTCTAGTTAAAATTGAGCCAGGTCTCTGAATTCCCATTTTGGCTGAATTGGAAATCTGGAGTTGATGCTCAACTAAATGATTTTTTTTTTTTTGCATTTTGTACACTGCCTTCTTCTTTCTGCCTTATCCCGTCCAAAGCATCTGACAGGTGGTGGGACTCCCTATCTTGAAGAATCAAACATATATTCTAAAGTTTAATGCTTGAATTTTTCATTTGGATTCTGGATTTGGGGGTCATTTTGCTTTGTCAACCAAAGATTGACAACACGGAGCAAATGTCAGCAAGACAACAGGCATTGGCTTCTTAGTCAAAGCAATTTTGAAAGCAAGTCCTAATCTTAAAAAGAGCTCTTTCCAAGGCTTAGAAGTGACAGGCTGCCTGGGGGTGGGGGAGTCTGCTCTGCTGGGCAGAGCCACCTGTATTTCTGTGCAGAATAATTTTGAAAGAGCTTTTTTCCCTCTTCTTTTGGCAGGACATTTGTCATCATAATAAAGATCTGGTATTTACCAGACCCTTTTAAACAAATAATCTGAAAGCAACAGGAGGAAATCTGCAATAATTTACAATCAGCTCTTAGAGCTGTTTAGCTTTTTCACAGTATGCCTGAAATGAGCAATGTTTATAAGAAGTTCAAGACTTCCACAGGCAAACCCGTTCTCCTGAAGGTGA
Source organism: Balaenoptera borealis (assembly GCF_965194805.1). Classification (NCBI taxonomy): domain Eukaryota; kingdom Metazoa; phylum Chordata; class Mammalia; order Artiodactyla; family Balaenopteridae; genus Balaenoptera; species Balaenoptera borealis. The sequence continues at coordinate 69,575,819 of NC_138864.1, forward strand.
TAGCTTGCTCCTGACACTCTGAACCCAAGGCCTGGGGTTTCACATCATGTTCTTAGAGCAGTATCTGAGCATTAGGTCTGCAGCTCTCTAGAGGGCTTTATGGGGGAAGGACCACTCTGGGGGAAAGGACTGTTCTCCCCAGAGCTAACATTTCTGTTACATAGGCTTCAAGACAAGTGAATCTAGATCTATGCCGGGGGTGGGGGGGTTTGGGAAAAAAGAAGAGTAGAAAATCTGATCCTTAATTCCAATAGCATATAAATGAGGTAAGATGACATGACCAATGTACCATCAAGACCCTATAATGAAGTACTGCACGATGTGGATGCAGAACTCATTTCAAGATCTTTACTTCCCAGCAAAGGGAAAGACCACTGTGGACTGAAATGGAAAAGGTGAGACTTCAGCTAAGTCTTTTCATTCCTTCGGTAAATATTTATTGAATATTTTCTACATGCCAGTCACTGAGTTGAGCGGAGGATGGTGATAAAGAAGAAATGGGCCCTTGTATAAAAGTGCTTATGTTCAAAGGGGGAGAGAGGCATTAAACATCTAAAAAAGAATTTCAGGTTAGAAAAAGGGCAATGAGGGAAATAAACAAGGTATTTACAGAATAAAAAAGTAATTTTTAGACAGTGTGGTCAGGGAGGTTCTCTCTTAGAAGGTGACATTTTAGCTCCTGTTGGATGATAGGAAAGATCCAGCCATAAGAACATTCAGGGGGAGAGCACCGCTGAATTGGAAACCACCGATGCGAAGGGAAAAGGTGACGAGGCTGGGGTTGACTGAGCCTGACAGAGTTGTGGGAGAGGACCCAGAATTACTGATGCTGGGTGTGGGGAGAGGGAGTAATTTTAAGGAAGAAAATTGACTAACTTAGAATTGTACTTCATCCTTCCACCTTGGCCCTTTACTGATATACCTTCCCTGCAGAGGTACGCTAAGTAACATGCTCAGAGCTCCTTGAAGCGCAACAAATACAGTGAAACCAAAAGCTGATTGTGTCCATCAACCAGTCATTCACAGAGCACCTTCAGACCTGGGAGTTCAGGTCTCTACCTCCTTTGTTCCTTTTAAAGAGCTTACATCTTTTCCATCTCTATGAGAAGAGGAGACGATTTACTGTTATGATATTTGCTTATCATTAAAACATGAACTGTGCCTTCCTAAAGACAGTTAATGGTGTGTGTGTGTGTGTGTGTGTGTGTGTGTGTGTGTGTGTGTGTAATGGCCTTGCATCGCTGAAGTCTGACTTGGGGTAGGCCCCAGTTTCCTTCCCTTGCCTCCTGCCATTCACTCATGTGTCACTTGAGATCTGCCAGAGCCCCTCTCTAATGGTTCCCAGGGCTGTGCTTAGTTAGGGCCATGCAGCCAGGGCAGGCTTTTTCCATGGGGGCTCATTGCTAGTACTCCCTTCTCTTACAGCTCTGTGAAAGTATGACTTTAGTGTTTCTGGTTCCCATTCTTTGGAAACCATTGTGAAGGGCTTTCATCATAGTACTCAGTACTGGGCCACACAACTTGGCATTGCATTCTGTCCCTGAATCAAGTGTATGTGTGGTGGTGTATTTTTTCAAATAGGTCATTAACCAAAAGACTCTGTAGCTCCCATCATAGTGCTATCTTGGGCAGAATATCACCTTGGTCTGTGTTTATTTGTAAACAGCCTCAGGCCCTGAAGTAAAAGAAAGATTTGTACCCATTAGATGTGCAGGATAAGACCCACATATCTCCCTAATTTACCCTGGAAAGAGATCTTGGTACAATTTTCTGTACAGACGACAATCTCTGCTCTTGAACAGATTGTTTCTTAGACTGCTTTCCTACAAATCAATGTGCATCTCTGAAAAGAATTCATTGCTGTTTTCCTAATGAAAGGGGAGCAAAAAAAAAAAAGAAAAAAAGAAAGAAAGAAAGAAAGAAAAAAACGATGCCAAATCATTATAAAAGGTAACTCCTTTACGATAAAATCTTTAGAAAAGCCCTAAAGGTGGGAAGAGGTGAATCAGCTGGTCTCTAATTCATACAAGGTGGAGGGGGGGGAGACATGCAAATGTTATTAGGATACTAGACAGAAATATAAACGATCTCATTAATACTCAAAGGGATAAATATAAACATCAAATTCCAATTGTGGATAACCTAAAATTATAACTAAATTGTACATAGCCAATATTTTCAGGAAGAGGATCTTTTCTGTCTCTGTGATTAGAAACAAAAGAAAAAATTTTTGATGAAAATAAAATTGATCATATTATGACTACATTGTTAAGGATGCAGTAGATCTACAAATATTTACTTCTCCCAGTGCCTTTTTAAATTCTGAATTCGAGACTCACAATATTAACTTTGACTCTACACACGTCCTTCCTATGAGGAGCTTCACACATTTGGGGGGTATTAGCCCATCGTGGGAGTGAAGAATAGAGAGGGAATTCTGTGTAAATTTTCAGGTGAGATGCAGTGGGGTGTTTATAACTCACCTCAGCAATCATCTGGGTTAGGAACAGAATTGCACCTAGGAACGTCCAGTCCAGGGCATTAGTCACTGGTCAAAGAAGAGGTGAGCAGTAAATCAGTGCAGCAAGTTCCATGAGGAAGACGGACAGGAAAGGTGACCAGCCTGTGACCATGCTGCCCCACTCAGATCTGTATTGTCAATTATGGCTTCCTGCTGGGCACGTGAGCGGCGTCTAATTGCACCAAGTATTAATGGAGTGTACATGCTCTGCTCATCACTGGGAGATTACCGGATTACCCGGGATTAAAAAAAGGGAAGGTTGTCAGATCAGCTGACACCAGGTCCAATTTAGGCTTTAAAACTGTAACAACTTCTCGGATTTTAAACAAGCCTATCAGCAACTTCTCTTTTTCAAGGCTAAAGCCACCTTTCAAGGGCTTCTCAGAATTGGAAGGCAATGAATTTACAAGTGTTCCTGAGTCCATAATGGGTAGGTATCCAAGTTTCAGTTTCCTCGTCTAAAAATCAGGATAATAAAATCTATTACTTCTTAAGGCTGCTGAAAGATTAAATCAGACAAACTAAGTAAAACTCATAGTACCGCCTAGAATATAGTGAACCCTCAATAAAAATGAATAATTATCATACACCAACAATCTTTGGTGCTTTTTACACATTATTTCCTTTTTCTGGAAATATAAGTGTTTTCTAAGAAATAGAACTTGGTCTCATTTAACTTGTTTCAGACCATGCTATAAACAGATAAATGTATTCATCTATCCATCCACCCATGCATGCAGCAAATATTTACTGAGTCTCACTTACTTTTATTTGTGCCAGGCAAAGAGGAGAGACAAGGTCCCTGCTCCCATAGAGTGTAAACTCTTGTGGAAGAGATAAGACTAAACAACAACCAAAGATATATACTGTGTAAAATATTAGGCAATAATAAATAGTAGGAGGAAAAAAGGTGAGAGGATGGAGAATGATCAGCAGAGATGGCAGCTGTCTTTGATGCAGTGGTCAGTGAAAGCCTCTGTGGAGGTGACATCTAAGTTAAGGCAGGAATAAATGGAGAGAAATGAGGTATTTGATGATCTGGGTAACAGTATTCAAGACCAAGGGTACAGGAAGAGCAAAGGGGTAGGAAGGAGATTGGCGTTTTCAAGGCAAAACAAGAGAGCCTCAAGGTCTTACTTCACTTCTTCTGCTATAGCAGCCTCCTGGCTGGTGTCCCTGCTTTGGCTCCTACTGCAGTCAATTCCCCAAGCAGCAACCAGAGTGCTTTTTAAAAGAAACTTAAATCGAATCATGTTATTTCCCAGATCACAACTCCATAGTTTCCAGTTTTGAGTGGTTTCCCATCTCACTCAGAAAAAAATCCAAACTCCTCATGTGGCTTTCAAGGGCCATCCAAGACCAGCTGGTCCTGCCAATCTTCTCTAGCACCATGCTCATCTAGTTTCCTCCTCTCCAGGAGGGAGGGAATGAGGTCAGCATGGTAAGATACCACTTAGGAGCTGTTGTAGTCAAGGTGAGGATTGAAGGACTGAGTGGCAGTGTTGCGGCGGGGGGCGGGGGTGCAAAGCATTTAGATTGGGGATATATTTGAGAGAAATGCTGATGGGACTTGCTGAAGGATTGGCTGTGGGCTCTGGCTTTATAGCTCCTTGGTTTCTTCAAGTTGTGAAGTGTTTTTAACGGCTGCTCCTAGTTTGGGCTTCCTGTTTCCCTGGAGGGATTATTCTTCTGTAGCAAACTAAAAGGCTACACATGGAAAACTTGATTTTTTAAATGATCAAACTTCCCCCCCATGAAATTTCATCTCTGCATGACCCCAGAATTGAAGCCAATTCTTCAGAATTGTAGTGAAACCTCAGCAGTGTGGGTGGATGTTCTATGGGTGGATTATTCAGGGCCTTGAAGAAGGGGTGGAAAGGGAAAAGAGATGAAAATCAAATCATACCTATCAGCATTATTTATATGCTGATACAATTTTCATGGAAACATATATTGACAGTATTGGCTAAAAATGAGTTTTGAATTATCTGTACGTCTCTATTATTTTTACTATGGAACTTATTTTACAAGGTTGAAAATATTAAATGTATGAGAATGTATTTTGTAAAAAGCAATATCCTAGTCCTGTCAAGACCCTGTGTAATCTGGTTGCCATTGCCTCTTTCACTTTGTTCCATTCATATTCTTCTCTCACCTGGTTCCAGTCTTGCTCAACTGTCACTCCCTCAGTGAGCTGTACTCTGACCATTCTATTTAAATTGCACCCAGCTCCCCAGCCCCATCCTATTCCCTCGCTCCTGATCCCCCTTACCCAGTTCTATGAATTCTACAGTGTGTATTCTTACCTACTATATAATTTACTTTTGCATTTTGTTTGTTTATTGTTTGTCTCACTAGGATGAAGCTCCTAGAGGGCAAAGTTTTTTAACCTATTTTGCTCACTGAATAGATCAAGCACCTAGAACAGTGCCTGGCACATACGAGCTTCTCAGTGAATGTTTGTTGAATGGATGAATGAATGAATGAATGTTTAGTTTTGTATTAACATGTTGGGGTAAGGAGCAGAATGAAAGAAATTGTAGGATGAGGACCTAAGCTATACATGCCTACCACAAATTCAGACATAACTTCCCATGAGTAGTATTCCTAACATCCAAAAAAAAAAAAAAAAAAGCCTAGTGAGGAGTGAGGAAGAGAAATGACTGGACAGAGCTACCCAGCTGATCCTCAGCTTCCTGGCCTTAAAGCCCTAGGGGCTAAGTATCACCCTCAAGCCCTGCTCCAGTAGGAAGCAGTTACTAAATGAGGAAATAACTCATCCTGAGGAGGAATTTCTAAAATAAGGGCATCAAAAGAAGTTGGTACCCTCATTGCATCTGATCCCTCCCCCTTTGGACCAGGGCCAGAGTTCTCAGGAGATGGGGCTGGAAAAATAGCGGGGCTAATAAAAAGGTAAGTCACAAGGCAGCACTGTTTTGCGGCCTAGTAGCAGCGTGTGATGGCTGTGGGGGGAGCATATTTCCCTACACACCCACTTCAGTTTGGAAACTATTGGCATGTCATGGGAAAATGGCCTCATAGGACAGGAGTAGAGAAGTTGCTCCAAGAATTTCATGCATGGTCTACTGGTAGCTGGGTCTTGATTGCAGGAGATTTGTGAAATTGCACAATGATTTCCCCCTGGGACCACAGATCACAGTGTGGGGTCAGGAGGATTGCTAGGAGTGGAGGGATTTAGAAGAAAGCATTCTCCAGCCACCTAACTAGGGTGGGGGAAGGCCCAAGAACGGGTCTATAATTTCTGTTGCTGGGGTCTTGCTATACCAAGACTGGTGTGCTTGAGGAATTTCCCATTTGGTCATGCTTATTGCTGGTGTCACTGTCAGAATGGGGCAATAGAGGGATTTTCAAGTCAAGGAGAGTCTTTCTAGGATCTACACCATGTAGCCCTGGTTTGGTATTAATATGCAGCAGTGGAAGAAATGAGCCCCAGCACTGAGAGGTATGACTAGTATTCCTGGTCACTCTGCCAGAAAAATCATCCAAAATCCCCGTGGACTTGAGAATTTTGGGAAGGAGGCAAGGACAGGATCCAGGATCCTGTCAGTCCTGGTCAGTGTCATAGGCTCTGGGCTCAGGGTGGCATGGTGAAGACCTTCCTACTGGATTGTGGAAATCACATTTGCAAAATGAAGTTGGCAGCATCAAAGTGAAGAAGTAAGAACTAAGAAGCCCATTTCTCTGCCATAGACATACGAACTGACAGCACAAGAAACTGCTGAGTTTCCTTGGAGGCATCATGGTCCCAGAGTTGTACAACTTCGTGAAGAATGATGTCAGGAAAGAAAGATGTGATACTGCAGAAGGATCTTGTTCAAAGTCACAGGAAGCAAATTCTTTACATTAGAAAGTACTGGCCATTTGATGGATATAAACTTTGTGAGGTTCCATAATTTCCTATTTTTTTATTGTCCCAGGGCACCCTAAATTGTTTTGGAACAACACAAGGTATAAATAAGCACATGAGTAAAAATACACATTTCCTTTTTGTTTCCTCTCTTGGCAGCAGCAGGCATGCCTGACTTACTGCCAAGTGGCACCAGGGGAAGGAGACACACACTGAGTGGGGTTTCCTTTTAGAGTTTGAAACCATAAGTTTGACCTGTGGGCAGTAGTTCCTAACTTTGGCAGATCTTCTGGATTACTCTGGGGAGAGCTTTGAAAATTATAATCACTGTGATCCACCCCAGACTTGCCTGGAGGGTGGGGCACAGGCGTCTGTATTTTCACAAGCTTCCCAAGTGACTCTTGGGGAATTCCAAGGGTCCAGTGTCTAGAGGTTCCATGGAAGGGAAAGCCAGCTTAAGGGACCTCTCTGAGATGCTAAGAGATGCCTCTGTGGGATGTGGGGTGTGTGTGTGTGTGTGTGTGTGTGTGTGTGCATGTGTTTAGAGAGATGGAAAGGAGAGGAATAAAAAGTAGATAGTTATGTCTTGAGATGAATAAAAGGAGGATAAAACTTCACAGTAGTTCCTGCAGAACAGTCACCATTTCAGAAATCCTTTGATTCTGGACCTTATTCGAGAAAAAGGAAAGGAAAGCAGACTCACTGAATGCTTGCTATGCATTTGACCCTGTGCTAAGTGTATGAGTTCATTCATTTATTCATTCACAACCACGAAGTGCATCTCACATGCCAAGCACTGTGCTAGGTGTCGGGATTACAAAGACAAAAAAGACTACCCAGAGAAATATGTGCTATAATTGAGGGGAGAATAGGGTGCTTTGGGAGACTTTGGGAAGGGCTTTCAACCCATACTGGATGGGGTAGGGGATGAGTCAGGGAAGGTTTTCAAGAAGAAGTGGCACTTAAACAAAATCTTAGATAATTCTAATTCTAATATTAACTACTGTAAATAGTCCAGTATGGTTGGAACAGAGAGAGTTATGGGAGGGATAAGAAGGGAGAGGGATAGGGGATGATAGAGCCAGAGGTGAGACTGGAGAGGTAGATGTACTGGAGCCAGGTGATGAGTTGCTTGACTTTATCCTGAGTGCAGTGGGCGATACTGAAGGAGTCAGGGTGGGCGACAACAGGATCACATTTGTGGTTGAGAAAGAACAATATGGTGGCAGCACAGAGAATGCATTAGGAAGGGGGTGAGACTCGAGATGGGAGCCTAATGGCCTGGGATGAAACAATGGGAGTGAGAGTGGAGAGGAAGGGATTGACAGGACTGGAGAGAGAGGGACGAGTCAAGGATGGTGCCCAAGTTTCTTTTTTAGCAACTGATTGGCTCATGGTGCCACTTACCATTCACTATTTGCTTTAACATAGTTCTTCGGTTTGCCTTCATAATTATCTTATGTCATTTTTAACAGATCAAGATAGAAAAGCTCTGAAAAAACAAACAGAAAAACGGAGGAAAGCTCAAGGTCTCCAGCGTGTAAGCTGAGAGCTGGGATCCAATTTCAGGTCGGCCTCGGTTCTGAGACCATGCTTCCAATGCCCCAGGCACATGAAAAACTTAATAAAGCTAAAAAAAGAATATGGCGGGCTTCCCTGGTGGCGCAGTGGTTGAGAATCTGCCTGCTAATGCAGGGGACATGGGTTCGAGCCCTGGTCTGGGAAGATCCCACATGCCGCGGAGCAACTAGGCCCGTGAGCCACAACTACTGAGCCTGCGCGTCTGGAGCCTGTGCTCCGTAACAAGAGAGGCCGCGATAGTGAGAGGCCCGTGCACCACGATGAAGAGTGGCCCCCGCTTGCCACAACTAGAGAAAGCCCTTGCACAGAAACAAAGACCCAACACAGCCAAAAATAAAAAATAAAAATAAAAAAAAAGAGTATTTTCTCATAAAAAAAAAAAAGAATATGGCTTTGAGTAGGCTACATTCACAATAGAGACAACATGAGCTAAGATCTGAAAAGCAGAATCCCCACACCTGAAATTTATTCTTTACTGCAGTTAGCATGGTGAGATATGACCTCCTTTTGACAAGGTCGTCAATGTTCTCTCTCCAATGCTATGCAGCCTCTTTATACCTCACTGATGGCAAATAGGACTGAATCAAGATTTTAAAGAGGGAAAAAAATTGCTGTTAAAAATGTCCTTACAAAAAAAAAGTGACATGGCACATCTTAACCTTTGTCTCACAGATTTGCTTACACCACCTCTGAAAGTAATTTGTTTAAAAACAGTTATCTTGCTGGAGGAGTTTAATAAAAATTTAAAAGTTTTTGGGTGGAAAATACATCTTTACCCAGAATCTTGTATGGTAGTAATGTGACACAATGCTTTAAAGAGAGTACATTTTGGGGACTTCCCTGGTGGTGCAGTGGTTAAGAATCCGCCTGGCAATGCAGGGCACATGGGTTCGAGCCCTGGTCCGGGAAGATCCCGCATGCCGCGGAGCAACTAAGCCCATGTGCCACAACTACTGAGCCTGCGCTCTAGAGCCCGCGAGCCACAACTACTGAAGCCTGCGTGCCTACAGCCCGGGCTCCGCAACAAGAGGAGCCACCACAATGAGAAGCCTGTGCACACCAACGAAGAGTAGCACCTGCCAGCGGCAACTAGAGAAAACCCGTGCGCAGCAACGAAGACCCCATGCAGCCAAAAATAAATAAGTAAATAAATAAATTAATTTAAAAAAAAAAGAGAGAGAGTACATTTTGTATTTAGGCTCTCTGGGCCAAAGGGTTATACAGAAGTCCTCTGATATCAGGCCATTGGCAGAAATGCAACATTCAAACCCACCTGGGCAATATATGCGTCATTCCTGCAGCCATTAGGTACATATCAGTCTGACTTTGAACTTCTGCTGTTTCTTTGGCTGGAACTGAATTTAGCCTGCATGTCTAATATCTTTGAAGTTATCTTTTCCTCTCAGTTTGGATGGAAGCAGCTTCCTCATTAGTGGAATAGGAAACTATTTATAGGAACAGAAAATATATAGGAATATTTGTAATATTTCTAGAATATGCTTTTTCATGCTTTGAGTTGGCTGCATATTAAAGATAGGTTTGATTTAGATTTGCCTCCTATATCTTTCCCTCAATACTTATTTTTATCCAACTTGTCTCCCTAAATATACTTTTCCTCTCTCACTCAAAAACAAATACACCCCAGTCAGGAGTTACATTTGTTGGCTTGAACATTTTGTTGGTTTGTCACTCCCTTTCTTGGGCTTCTACCTGTTGGGGCTTGTGCCAGGGCTCCCAACACTTTAGTTTCCACATCTGTTGGATTGCCTTCACTCACCTTGAGAGATCACTGTGAGGCAATATAGCTCATAAATGTCATCATAAACTGCTCTGCAAAAATATGTCTCAACATCTGTGATGCCAGATTCAAAAGAGCTCGATTGTGTGTGTCTGGTCAAAAAAAAAAAACAACAAGGTGGCCTTCTGATGCTGAACAGCAAGGTGAGGGGCTGGCAATCTTCATGTTTCTTAAGGGCCTGGACTGCATTTTCTTCAGCTGTCCTTGCTAGCAGTGAAGTGCTCTAGCATTCTTTCCCATTAATAGCAGCCAGCAGGCTTACAGGTCAATTATTTTTCTTTTACTTAGAAGGGCCTTCTTTCCCTAGTTTTTAAGAGCAGGGATTTTGAGACAATAACCCCACCGTTCCACAGCAGGTCACATAAATGTCTAGGCGCCACCCTCCCCCCATGGGCAGTCGGCCCATTTATGCAAGAGAACAATAAGGAGATGGTTCCTTGGCTTCTGCTTCTTTGGCAATGGAGGAGAAGGAGGTGGCTGAAGCTAGACACGTTGTACATGCCCAAGCCTTTTACAAAGTCTCACCCTATTGAGCAACAAGAAGGCGACTGTCTCCATGTTAATACCACCAATGACAGTGTTAAAACTGGATTGGCTAGGTTTTTTCATTGAAATCCTGGCTTAAAGGGTGTGTCCATGTGCCTGCAAAACATAAACGGAAAGAACCAAAAGGGAAGAGAAGCAAAGTGAAATGACTCCTTTCTTGGCAAGGAAAAAAAGATTCCATTTTAGAATAAAGGCAATTACCACTATAGCTGAACAAACAGCTAGTTTAAAGACAATAACCAATCACTTAAATAGAGAGGTCTTTACGTCTGTGAAACTCAGTCACCTATAAACTGAACTATCTAGGTAACTGTTAATTTATCATTCAGGCCAAATGTGTTTTCTGCCATCATTTTCAAATTCTTGTGCTGAGCTAGGACCGTGCCACACCTATTATTGCAGGTACTCTTCTGCCTCTTTGCCTTTGTGCCTGCTGTTCTCTCTGCCTGAAACGCCCTTCCAGTCTTTTTACACTTGGGGAATGCATATTCACTTTCTAAATTCTGTCTCAAAGATCTTCTCCACCTTTTCTGTGCCCCAGACAGAACTGGTTGCTCCTGAGGGGCTCTGTTCAAATTATACCACAGGACTATGGTTTTCTTGAATTTGAAGGTTGTTTCTTGTTCATTTCTGTATTCTTGGTGCTCTGTACAATTCTACACACTATGCATAATTAACTTTGTCTGCTCTAACCATAGGGAAGAAGCCTGTTAGTTATCCAGACTTCAGTTAATGATGATATTTGTTAAGATGGGATCTGATTTCTGACACATGTTCTGGATTTTTGGCTTCATACAGTTTTTCCTATTTTCATACAATCTGAGGGTGAATGTGGAGGATCTATATTGCTTTAAGAAAACTTGTACTCCAAGTCAGTAAAATCTTCCTTTTGAGTAGAATCTAGGACTTTGGCATTTTGCCATGTAGGTGAAGGGAGAGAGGTTCAAACATGACTGAGAAAGCCAGTGTAGGTTGAAAAAAAAGGAGGAGTGATATCAAAAAGGCAAACTTTGTCTTCAGTACAAAATGATGTTTCTTAAAATTGGGTGTGTCAAACCAAAGCTACCTTCAGGCAGGTTTTACTTGCATAACCTGCATATATTCAGAATCTAGAGTTTTGACTGACCTTAGTTTCAAAGGCAGGATTTTTATGTGAATAAATTCTTTCATCCATTTATTAGATCAATCATCAGTTTTCTTAAGACTCCAGGCACATTTATCTCTCTGCATTCTTTCACCTATAATAGAAGAAAGCCAGAGCTCTGAATTCATTTAGTTCCTCTCAGTGCTTTACATTTAAAAAAACATTTTCTTAAAATTAAATAAAATGAATCCACTTAATTTTTAGGAAAATTTAAAATGTAAATCAGCAGAACACACACAATTACCCATAATACTGATACCTGGAGATAACCACTGCTAACATATTTATTAGCTCATTCATTCAACAAACGTTTCTTGGTATATAAACTTACTTCCAGAGGTATCTGTTGCATCTATATACCCATAACCACACTTTATATTTACAGAAATGGGATCATAATATCCTTATTGTACTATTAGTATTTAATGTATTATTTGCACACTTCTCTCCCAGGTGTTCTGTTTTATGGATTACCATGATTCATTTAACCAGTTTATTATTATTAGGTATTAAGGCTGTTTCTAAAGTCTTGGTATTATAAACAGGGCCGTAAGGAACATTCTGTAGATACTTCTTTGTCTTCTTGTCCAATTGTTTCCTTAGGAAAATTTTTAAATAAAAAATTCTGGGAAAAAAGGAATGCAATTTTTAAAGATTTTGATGTATTAGGCTAATTTTGCTCAGAAACATGGTATCACTCTTTTTTTAAATTGAATTATAATTGCCCTACAATATTATATTAGTTTCCAGTGTATGACACTGATTCAATATTTTTTTTAAATTTTTTTATTTTTTATTTTATTTTTAAAAAATTTATCTATTTATTTATTTATTTTTGGCTGCGTTGGGTCTTCGTTTCTGTGCGAAGGCTTTCTCTAGTTGTGGCAAGCGGGGGTCACTCTCCATCGCGGTGCGCGGGCCTTTCACTGTCGTGGCCTCTCTTGTTGCGGAGCACAGGCTCCAGACGCACAGGCTCAGTAGTTGTGGCTCACGGGCCCAGTTGCTCCGCGGCATGTGGGATCTTCCCAGACCAGGGCTCGAACCCGTGTCCCCTGCACTGGCAGGCAGACTCTCAACCACTGCGCCACCAGGGAAGCCCTGATTCAATATTTTTATACATTATGAAATGATCAACATGATAAGTCTAGTTACCATCTGTCACCATACAGAGTTATTACAATACTATTGACTGTATTCGCTATACTGTACATGACATCCCCGTGACTTATTTACCTTACAGCTAGAAGTTTGTACCTCTTAATCCACTTCACCAGTTTTGCCCAACTCCCCATCCACTGGCAACCACCAGTTTGTTCTCTGTTATCTATGAATCTGTTTTGTTTCATTTGTTTTGTCTTTTAGATTCCACACGTAAGTTAAATCATATGGTATTTGTCTTTCTCTGACTTATTTCACTAAGCATAATACCCTCTAGGTCCACCCATGTTGTAGCAAATGGCAAGATTTAATTCATTTTTATGGCTGAGTAATATATATATTTATATTATTTATATAATATATAATAATATATAGTATATATTATACTCTATAAATAGTATAGTATGTATAGTATATAGAATACTATATATATAGTAATATATATATATATATATATAAACATCTTTCTTATCCATTCATCTATCGATGGGCACTTAGGCTGCTTCCATATCTTGGCTATTGTAAATAGTGCTTCAATGAACACAGGAGTACATATATCTTTTTGAATTAGTATTTCCGTTTTCTTCAGATAAATACCCAGAAGTGGAATCGCTGGACCATATGGTAGTTCTATTTTTTTAATTTTTGAGAAAGCTCCGTACTGTTTTCCATTGTGGCTATACCAATTTACATTCCCACCAATAGTATATAAGGGTTCCCTTTTCTCCATATCCTCACCAACACTTATTTTTTGTCTTTTTGATAATAGCTATTCTAACAGGTGTAAGGTGGTATCTCACCATGATTTTGATTTATATTTCCCTGATGATCAGTGATGTTGAACATCTTTTTATGTGTCCGTTGGTTATCTGTATGTCTTCTTTAAAAATGTCTATTCAGATACTCTGCCCATTTTTAACTGGGTTGTTTGGGTTTTTTTTGATATTGAGTTGTATAAGTTCTTCATATATTTTGGATATCCACCCCTTATTGGATATATAGTTTGCAAATATTTTCTCCCATTCAGTAGGTTGCTTTTTCATTTTGTTGCTGGTTTCCTTCACTGTGCAAAAAGCTTTTTAGTGTGATGTAGCCCCACTTGTTTACTTTTGCTTTTGTTGCCCCCCCAAAAATTGCTAAGATCAATCAATGGATAGATCATCCGGAAAGAAGCAAAAAGGAAACACTGGCCTTCAATGACACATTATACTAATGAGCTCAATAGATACATACAGAACATTTCATCAAACTACAACAGAATACACATTCTTTTCAAGTGCACATGGAACATTTTCCAGGATAGATCACATGTGAAGGCCACAGAACAAGTCTCAACAAATTTAAGAAGATTGAAATAATATCAAGTATCTTTTCTGACTACAATGGTATAGAACTAGAAATAAATTACAGGGACAAAATTGGAAAAAATACAAATATGTGGAGGCTAAACAACAAGCAACTAAACAATCAATGCGTAAATGAAGAAATGAAAAAGGAAATTTAAAAAATCCTTGTATTATGTGTTAGAGTGCCTGTTTTTCCCATACCTTTACCAATATGGAGTATTATCATATTTAAAACTTTACTAATCTGATATGTTAAAAAATAGTATATTGTTTTAGCTTTTATTAACTCCTTAGTTGTGTTGAACATGTCTTTGTTGTACATTTGTGTTTCTTCCTTCACAAACTGCCTGTATATTTTTTGCCTTCTCTTTAAAATTAAAGTTATTGCTTTTTCTTACTGATTTGTAAAAACTCATTATATATTAAAGATATTAACCTCATTACATAGTAAAGCTATTCCTGAAATATTAACCTGTTCTTTTGTTTATTGTTTTTTAGTCTTTTATTACTCATTAGAGAACTTTCATGAAAAATAAAGGGAATTCATAATCTTGCTCTTAATGTGGATTTGTTTTTTTTTTTTTAAACATCTTCATTGAAGTATAATTGCTTTACAATGGTGTGTTAGTTTCTGCTTTATAACAAAGTGAATCAGTTATACATATACATATGTTCCCATATCTCTTCCCTCTTGCATCTCCCTCCCTCCCACCCTCCCCATCCCACCCCTCTAGGTGGTCACAAAGCACCGAGCTGATCTCCCTGTGCTATGCGGCTGCTTCCCACTAGCTATCTATTTTACATTTGGTAGTGTATATATGTCCATGACACTCTCTCACCCTGTCACATCTCACCCCTCCCCCTCCCCATATCCTCAAGTCCATTCGCTAGTAGGTCTGTGTCTTTATTCCCATCTTGCCACTAGGTTCTTCATGGCCTTTTTTTTTTTTTTTTTTCTTAGATGTGGATTAGTTTTTTTTCTGAAGGCCTCTGCTCTGTTATTCTTCTCAAGATTTGTAAAATTGTGAGCCAGAAGAGTGATTGATCAAACTGAATATCTAGATATGGAATCTAAAAAGCAATATACCTAAGCTTCTTTTCTAACTAAATGGTTTATTTTCATTTCTGTACCCTACTTTTGGCACCATGTGTCATCATGTGAAGATAATTTTATAAAATATAAATGTTTATATGCCAAGGGAATATTCTTATAGTTCCACAGTTTGTTGGATTAGATTGTAATCTTTGGGATTCAGGAATGAAAGATCAAAATTCCCAGGAATTGTCAGGAATTCCTGAAAGCATAAGTTGTTTTTGTCTTTAAAATACTTCCCACATTTTTTGTATTCTTTACTCACAATATTATGGATATCTAAAAAATTTATTTTACAGGCATAACTCAGAGATACGGTGGGTTCAGTTCCAGACCACCGCAATGAAGGGAATAGCACAATAAAGCGAGCCACATGAATTTTTTGGTTTCCCAGTACATATAAAAGTTATGTTTACACTATACTGTAGTCTATTAAGTGTGCAAAAGCTTATGTCTAAAAAACAATATACATACCTTAATTCAAAAATACTCTATTAATAAAAAATGCTAACCATCATCTAAATCTTCAGTGAGTCATAATACTTTTGCAATAGTAACATCAAAGATCACTCGCCACAGATCACCATAACAAATATAATAATAATGTAAAGTCTGAAATATTGTGAGATTAGCAAAATATGACACAGAGGCAGGAAGCGAGCAAATGCTGTTGGAAAAATGACGCTGGTAGACTTGCTCCATGCAGGGTTGCCAGAAACCTTCAATTTGTAAAACGTGCAGTATCTGAGAAGCTCAATAAAGCAAAGCACAATAAGTTATGCCCGTAATGAATAAGAAATATCAAGTTTGGAAGTATTTACAAAGAACTTATTTGGTCTATAGCAAATATTCAAATGCTGTAAAATGCCAGCAAACACTATTGGGTAGTATTCAAACAACATAACACTCAAATCTCTCAACACTATGCAGAACCATGTCTCTAAATTGCCAATTTAAAAACTCATATTGCTTCCCAAACTTGTTATTTCTTGGGATACCACTCATAGGATTTGTTTAAACTATTCTGTGTACATAAATGTACTAACATTTATTTTATTTGCAAGCATGACTCACTGTTAGCACCAGCCAGCACTGTAAATGTTCACTTATAACATAGCAACAGCTACAAGCCAAACTGACCGATTAGATTGTGAACTCTTCTTCCCTCTGTGTTCCTGTTCCCGTTCCCTGAGATTCTGGTCAACCTTAACCTTCGACTGTTTGTATTCACATTCCCTGCTCCTGCTTTTGACCTGATGTCAGTGGAGCTCTTCAAATCAGTAACATCTTTATATTGACAGCTACATTTTAGTTCTTGCAGGAGAATCAGAATAATTTTTCCAGTTTTCCTAATTTCTTATCAGATTTTCCTGGAGATTTAGGAAAACACATCAATAGCCCAAGAACTACTAGGAAGGAATTCCCACATGGATGTGCGACCCAAGCCTGACCCCTCCAGGACCGACCAGGGCTGCTCCTTGTGGGCCCAGGCTGGGTGGAAGGCAGTGACATGACGGGGCCCCACAGGACTGGGCTTCAGGAACCCTGGGTTTTAATCCTGGTTGATCCATTAACTATAGCTTTGGAACCTGGAGTCAGTTTCCTAACTTCTCAGGGCCTCAACTTGCATCTTTAAAATAAAGCCCTCTCGTTAGTTTAAGAGAAGCTGAAAGTGTATAGGAGAAGAAAAAACGCTTCACGTCTGCGAGGCCTTGAGGTCACTGTGAGGGCAGAAGAACAAAGGTGTGTCAGGAAAGTCTCCTAGGTGGGAGAGGGGTTCTCCAAGCCCCTGGAGGAGAGGCTGGTGGCTTGTGTTGGCTCCGCCGTACCTCGCTGGGTGTGCTCCAGCCAACTGTGCAATTGGGAGTGCAGGCTGCAGCCAGCAGCAGACTCCAGCTCACCCAACTGATTAATTTCCAGCTTTCCTTTTCCTTTTCAGACATTTTAGGATCCTCTGTGCTAAATCCAGACCACAAAGAACCCTATCTGTTAGTATATGAAATAATGATAAAATAATAATAAAAATGTCTATCATTAAGACTAAGTTCCGAAGTTAAAACCAGCAACAAGTGTGATTACCTCAAATGTTTCTGTGGATTTGACAAGGTGGGGTGGTATGGGGAGCAGTGTGTTTTTCTTCATAAAGGTAAGGGGTTGGTGCTAAGTATAATTCAGTGAAAATTAATAATAAACATGTCAATTTGTTTCTGGGAGCAACAAGTGTTGTTTAATGTAATTAGGTACTGTTTGCTAATTCTAGGTTTGTCAACTTAACTTGTTTTGAGTAGGAGGAGTCCTGAGCAGTGCAGGAGGAGCTAGATTAGAAAAATATCTTGGGAAAGAGTTATCTAGTTATGCCACATTTAAATGTTTACATTGCTATAAAACATTTACCATCCACAGAGGAATTAAAACTTCCTGGTGAACAGTCTCAATTTCACATACATATTACTAAAGTGGATTACACAAAATACACACACACGCCCACACACACACACATGCACACCCTACATTCCCCATCTAGCCTACTCTTTCTCAGCCTTCCAGTCTCTGAAGCCTGCCTAGAGCCCCCAGGTTCACATCAGGCACCTCCTGGGTATTCCCTCAACACCTTGTCCTTTGTCCAACAGAGCGTGAATCCCAAAAGGCTGCGTGTTCTCTGAGAGCACAGACCCCACGCTGTCCATTTCACAGCTGTATTCTTACCATTACACACAGAGACTGACATAGAGAGTGAACTCAATACATATTTACTGTGGGTCAGATGCTGAGCCAGACATATCACATACAAAATCTTATCCAATCCTCTCAACAACTTTATAGGATAGAGATTATCATTACAATTTATCAATGAAGAAACTGAGGTCTAGAGAGACTAAGTAATTCATTGATGATAACAGGGCTAGTAAGTCCCAGAGAACTGATTTTTGAATATGGTTCATTGGCCATATGACTGTATTTGCTGTACTGATTCAAAGACATGAAGGACATATTCACTGGCCTTGAAGAGCTTACTCCTGAGTAAGAGTTCTGTGTACATATTCTGTCATAGTTAATAATTCTTGAGACTAAAATAAAACATCTGATGTGTTCTTGAGAGATTTTTAAAGAGGCACTCATTAGGAACATTTTGCACAATAAATTTTTTTCCATAGGTTTCCTATAGGTGGGGTAACTATTGCCTTTGTAATTTTGTTATAAATTTTTCAAGAGGATACCACATATTTGGGCTTGGACATATATTGACTGATTCTTCATAGCTCATTGACATTTACTATTCTTTCTTAAAATCCGATTTTGATTTTATCAAAATCTGCTCCAACCAACTTAAATGAAAAAGCACAGGATAATCAAGTTATCTAGTTAAACAAAAGAGCACAAGTTAATAATCACATTCATAGTTGGATATTTCATGATTACTTTTGCTCGTAGGTGCTGAAAGTAGTTTTTTAAGATGATATGATAAATTTCAGAAGGACGAAATCGATAGCATTTTGCAAAAGAGGTATTTTTTCAAGAGCTAGTTTAGTAAGTGAGGAGGTTTAGGGGCTCAGGAATCAAGACTGAATGGAAGAGGATTTAGAGATAACCCTGTTTCTTGGGGAGAGAACCAAGTCAAGGAAAAGAGTTAAGAGGCCATTCTGGGATGACAATTGGAGATTTTTTTAAAAGGGCAGAAGCGCATGCCTTTCAAAGGACCTGTCTTTTGAACCTGGGGCAGAGCTTCTGACTTTCATAAGCCTTCCTTCATGATGAGTGCTATACACAGCAATTCACCCAGCTGGCTTTGGTCCTAGTTACTGTACCTTGCTTCTTGTAAATCCATGTGGCTTTGGATTAGATTTCCCACTCATGAATTTGCTCTAGAACTCTCAGATTCTAGGCTGTTTGGAGTTGAAGTGTCCTAATGATGTGGCCTGGCACAGTCCATATTCAAGGCTATTTATTTCATTGGATGGTCGATGTTTTATTACCTCATGTTTGACCTCAAGCAGCTGATCCAGGCCTTCCCCTGGGTCAGGTTTTTCCTCTGCTATTTTGTAGCAGATAGCTCTTGGGGATTTCATTCTACCTTGCTGACCACGATGGAACAGTGCAGGTCTGAAGAGGGGTGTCACCATCTAGAATGGAAAGGTTGGAATTCAGAAGTATTTCAAATGAAAAGTTAACAGGATATTGTAACTAATTAGATGTGGGTGGTAAGGAGAAGAATCTTTGTAAAAAAAGGTTTTGAGCTTAAGAGACTGTGAGGAAATGGTGCCACCTATGAGAGAAGTAAGAAGAAGGACTTAGTTTGGGGTACAAGATATTGACCTTGAGACTTCTTGTCAGGTATGTATAGCAGGAATTTGAGGCTTTACATGGAAGCCTGAAATAATCTTTTCTGGAGATAGAGACTGGTGATTGCTGATATTCTACGGCTGGAAGGGATTTCAACTAAAAGAAAGGGGGAGGTGGCTTATGGTGGAACCTTGAGGCGTGCTCACACAATGAGATGCAAAGGAGACAGGAGTCTTTGAAGGAGATTAAGCCAATCTTGTGAGAAAGAAAAGAGCAGAACAAGGTGAGGACTTCGTAAGAGAATCTGAAGGAAAAGGCAGTGTCAAAAAGTAAAGGGCCAAATGTCAAGGACTGCAGAAAGCTTGAGCAGGAATCTAATGATGAGGAAAGCACTGATCAGCTCAGAAGAGCAGTTCCAGGAGAGGGCCACCTTAGTTTATCTTGGTGCCCTGGAGGAATCAGCTCTTCCAGGAGGAGAGGGAGGACAAGAGCTTGGAATGCTATCCCAGGATGAATCTGAAACCAGCATGGGTGGCCATGGAGAGTGAGGTATCATGTGGGTCGAGGAAAATGAAAGCAATACATAGCTAGCCTTGAGACAGAAAGCCCCTAATTCTATAAAGTTAGTATTCTTTAACCACTAAGCCAAATAAAGAGCAAAAAGGTTGGAAGCCAAAAGAGACATTGCAATGGCCTTGTAATATAAAGTTAGCCACACACAGTTATTGTTATAATTTAATCTGTTTATTTTAATCCAACGAATCGACACATTTCCAAGAATAAGCAAAAGCAGTTATACAAATTTGCATAAACTTAAGATCCAGGGCCAGAAAGGCTAGGCCCAAAGATTTCAGTTGGAAAGGATAGGGAATATAAATGTTAATGATGAGTGAAAACTATGTGATCTTAGCCTGAGATGCATTCTTTGGCCTTTTCTGAACTAAGAGTATTGCAGAGATCATGCAACTGCCATGGATACTGCAGCAGGCACACACAGTAGCATTTGATTAGAAGTCAATATCACATACATGGCTGGTGACAGGCAACAAAATCAGCTGTGTTCATGTTATGACTCGAGTAAGCGTGGGCAGAGATTTGATGGCTATAGAAAAAACACCAGCTCTTTTTCATCATTGGGCAAGTGGAGGTCACACTGTCACTTAACCTCTCCAGGTTAAATTTTCCTTGAAAGAAAAATGAGGAGGTTGGACAGATTATCTCTAGTTCCATTCCAGAAGTAAAATTCTGTGATTTTCTGACTCTAAGATTCATCTTCTTATATCCATTAAAAATTCAACATAAGATGTTTGCTGAGCTCTTGATTAATTTAAGTCTGAGAATAGGATGGACTACAGCAGCTTTTGTAGACAGACAGACATTTACGCAGAACGCTAGTCCTCAAAATTCTTGATTTTGCACCTCTATTGTTAAAAATACTGTTTGAGCACAAACTTCAAATGTATGCATATTTATTTATAGTTACATATATATATACTTTGGACTTATACATACATTACAAAAGAGACGCAAAAAATGAGAAAAGTATGACATAAGAATAAACATAAATCTAAAGCAAACATCTAAGGATCCTTCCCTACCCTACATCTTAAGGTATTATTTTGTGCACTCCATTGGGCAAGCATGGTCTTTGGAGACCATTTAGAGATAGGTATTTGCCACCTTACACTAAAGACTTAGTAGTGTGGGAAATAACTTTTCCAAGTCAGCAATTATGCTATTTGATAAGAAAGTCTTCCTAAAACCTAAATATATTAAATTAGGAAATAAAAGGAAATTAATGAAACATGGTAATCCCTTGCTTTTCAAAAAGACAAACTCTTCTAGACAGCATATCTGAAAGTAACATGGTGAATCTGATTTTTACCAAGCAAAGTTAGCAACAGAATCTGCATTCAAATGAGGAAAAGCCATATTAATAACGAAAAATCTCCCCAAATCTCATCTACTACACTTGATTGAAAATTATCGAGTAAAGAGGTTTAGTATTATCACATCTGTTGTGTAATAATTATTATTAATGACCAGAGGGGTCATTTCTGTTGGTAGGTCGATCTGCTTCCTAGACATTTCATTTTCCTTGCTAACTTTTGTCAACACTGAGCTTGTTCCGGTGCTGTCAGCCATATCTCTGGTATGAATGTTTACATTTGAGATTTCAGATTATGTAGAACAGAGTCACATTCTACTCTATTATAGATGGGGGCACTTATGGAGTGTAAGCTATCTAAACTGTTAATGACCTTCAAATCCTGTTTCTAATTCTCCTGTCAGAACCAGAGGAGGCAAGAATGATTTTCTCACAAATCAAATACAAAATGTAAATGGTAGAAAGAAGGTTAAGTTTACAGGTCATTTCTTTAAACAAATCTAAATAACTTGACTCAGACAAGAAGAGCTGATTTATATCTACCACAACAAACATAAGACACATATCTGTACCATCTCTTGAATGGCTTTAAGAAGCCATTAAACCTGTTGGCCCTTTACTCTAAAAAACAGTAGTTTAAGACAAGCTCTGTTAAAAATAAATTGCTGTCGTTAGCAAATATTATTCATTAAACAAATAACATTCATTAAAGTAATTGATTCTCTATATTAGGATTCATCCTCAAAGCATGTAACTCACTTGCTGCAAAACAGTATTGACAAGAATGGCTGGGTCTGTTCTGGGACCCAGCATCCTGGGCCAAGGAGATGCAAGGTCAGTTCAGGAACCACATAGGCTCTCAACGGTCAACACTGATGCATTCTGACCTACTCTGACCCATCCTTACCCACTGTGGTCCATCTTTCTTATGGAGAAAATAACATCTTCCATGTTCTATGGCACAGAACTTGAAGGTCTCAGTTGAAGACACGTGCAAGGATGTGGGAAGAATAAAATCTCTTTGGGGAAATGTACTATATACTGTCTTTGGGCATTTGGCATCCATTTATATCTCACTCTCTGTCTCCCTCCCCTATACTGAAGGGCTGAGGATAAAATTTGCATTTTTCAGATTCCTCAGCAGCTAGGATTCTGGATGTATTATGATAGGCGCTTGGAAGAGATTTGGAAAGTAGATGGAAGTTGAAGGCTGTCTTTTTGCAAGAGTGGCAGCTGACATCTAAGCTCTGGACTCTACATTTCTCTTAGTCAGCAGCTTCATGAGTGGGAAGCAGCCATGTTCACTGCAACAGATGTATGAGTAGTAGCAGTAATTTCCTAAAAGCTGGTTCACAGTTGACCATGAAACCAAAACACCCATGGCAATCCCCTGACTTATGCTTTTCTAGCCCTTCCAATTATTGTATGATCATCTGGTTTCCTGTACTAAATCCCTTTCTGCTGGAAATACCTAGAGTGGTTTCTGTTTCCTGCATTAAATACAGAGAGTCAGAAAGACTTTTGACCCTATGCATAGATAACCTCTGAAGGCCACTCTGTGGCTTGGAGTGACTCTCTCTTTAGGCACAAATACAAGCCCATTGGTTTTCAGAGCAAAATGTCAGTTTTGCTACATCAGATCTTTGTTGGGATATTAAAACCTTGAATGCATGTTCTCCAGTACCTACCAAAAGCAAATTTACAAAACATGTATCTGAGAAAGATATGTTAACTCTTCTTTCCTCTGATCTTTTAAGCTTTATTCCTGTAATATAATTTTAATTGAAGTTACTGAAAGTTAAGTAAGAGTTTTTCAAATAACCCTTATGTAAGAATCTGAGTGACCAATTTCTACTAGCATTTATTGCCAGAAAAGCATTTGTTTCTTTTGGTGATCTTCATAATAAGAATGATGTAACCCTCATTTTCTTTCCCTTATTTTGCTCTCTCAAAAGCTCAAAGTCAAATTAGGAATTAATTGTAAGCACTCTTCTGGGCAAAATTACTTTTATCCTCTGTCCTCTTGGTTTCCAATCATTTACCTCTATTTTAACTATTGTACCCATTAGGAAATGTGTACATGGAATTTACTTAGAAATAAGGAATAAGGGATATCTGTACTATATATAAATAAAAATAGAACCATTTCCTCCCTACTCTGTATTAGTAACTGTTATTAGCCTTAGTGCTGTTTTCTATGTAAAGTCTAACAACATCATTTTATATTTCTTAGACATTGATGCAAAAACCTCTTGGATGGTGTGTCTTACACACAAAATAAAGAGTGCCAAGGAGCTCTTCTGAAAAACAATTATTTTCTCAATGCTTTACAGTTCTTTAGTCCTAAAGCTGATTCAGAAAACCATGAGTCAAAGCAAAGCAAACAAGAGTATTGTAAACAGCAAAGAGTTAACTTGAAAAAGTATGAGTAACAATGAAATACAAAAATCCCCCTCAGCTTTTTTCTTTCTAATATTCTCCACACACAATTTCCTGTTAGTCTCTCTGGCTTTTCTGAGAGATATTATTTTCCTTTCCAGTACCAATTTCAGCAGTGATGGCCTAAAAGGTTCTGGTGCCCCAAGTGAGACTAGATTATAGGACTCCATATGGGGTCAAAGATAGGAGGGTTCCTAAGGATTTTTACCAACAAAACAAACGCGGTGGGGTTTCACGTCACTTTAAGTAAAGATGCCAATACAAGCATATTCTCCTCTTGTCATATTGATAAAGAAGCCAAAGACTCCTCCCGTCACACTGGTGGGAGCACTGATAAACTGAGTTGGGAACTGAACTATGAGCTGGGGTGTTTTGTGAAATTCTCCACTCTGATGTATATACACCAAGTGGAGAATGTACACACACACATACAGATATTTGAGATCAAGAAAGAGATTTTAATTTTTTAAACAATACGTGACCTTTAGTAGGTGTCCAGGAAGTCTAGCATAAGCACAAGAAGTTTCTGGGAAGAGTTCGCCATCAATGACGAATTTACTTCCCGCCGTGACATAAGGGATTAAACGATCATAAAGGGGAGGTGGGAAGCAATGAGAAACACACTATCTCTTGCCTATTTTTTCTTCTTGAAGGGCTCATGCTTTCTGTGAGTTCCAGTGTCTTGCTGTCTGAGGACCAGTATGCAAAGGGGCTCATAGACTTCTTGTACCTTTGTCTTAGTACTTATTGTCTCGATACAGGCAAGCTGCTTCTAACAATTGTTAGTAATCTCACTCCTTGGACTGTTGTAATCTTGAAGGAGGGAGGAAGTAATTAGTGCTTTTCAGGATGTTGGAGAAGTGCCAACAGAATATTTGTATTCATTTTTCCACTCCAATGTCCTGAAAGCCAAATATGAGTTCCATGAACTATGAATTGTTCCCCTTCACGTAACAGTTGTCTTCTCAATTCCATAATAGGTAGAATCAACACTAATTCAGAGAAGCCTTGCTTGCTCTACAAAACACTGCTTTACTTCTTCAGGATCAGGAGGAAATGGTGCCTAGGGTTGTGACCAGAGGCTCTGTCTGGCTGTATTCCTAGCCGGCAACAGCACAGGCTTTGCAATCAAGCAAACTGGGTTGGCGTTCTGGCCACTTCACATCTCTCTGTAAACCTCAGTATCTTCATATGAGAAATAGGGACAGCAATTGACTCTCATATGGCTGTGAGGATTAAATAAAATGATGCAGGTAAAGTGTTTAACCAAAGCCCAGCACCCACTAAGACCTCATTAAATATGAGCTTCTGAGGTAGCTTCAGGGACTAACTCCTGCTGCCTCCAATCTCCTGCTCATGGTGTCTTGGGTTCTGTCTGTACATCTGTGCCTTGCACTTTGCATTGCTGACTGGCTGGTTCTTCCCATATGTTTTATTTAAAATTAAGGATTTAATTGTTATTAGTCGACAAAGCTAATTACCATCTTTTTACTGAGTGAAGCCCTTTCAGATCATCTGTCAGTTAAAGGTAATTCTATTACAAGATACTTTATTCTGGGACCATTAGAAAATGCCAGTCAGTTATTATTAATTCTTCCATAACCTCTTCTATTAATTAGTCTTGCTTATTCAGGACTAAGATTAGGATTATGATCTGGATAGTATTTGTATTATTTTAAAGACTTGTTTCCACCTGCTTGTGTCTAATTTCAGGGCCAGTTAGAATGCTCTTTGCTGAGGATCAAACAAGGGGCACCAACTCTTTAGTAAACTGCAGCATAGACTCTCTTTAGAACTGGTTCTAGCCTAACCCTTGATGAGAAACCAGGCCAAACTCTGCTTCCTCATCGTGTTACATTTCTAATTAGCTGCAGAATTCTTTCTACTCCAAATGGCCCCAAGCACCCAAAGGCAACAGCAATCTAAACTAGCTTTTAATTTTTTGGAAGTCATATTAGTGAAGTTCTTGTTATGTCATGTGAAATGCTGCCCAGTTGTTTGCCAGAGATGTTTAGAGGCAGCCTGTTACTTTATGGGTGGCTAATACCTGAGGTAAAGTCAAGGAAACACGAAAGTTCTTATATTACTTGAGGTTAATTATCTGTGTGGTAAGGCTTAAATATTCCGTTTAACGTTTCTGGTTTGTTCATCTCTCCATCTAGATGGGCGTTACCTCGAAAACTGAAGGCACGTTACTGTCAGTGGAGTTTTGGGTACTGATTTTTATGAGTGCTATGGATGATGCACTTTTATTTTTTTAATTGTGTTTTTTGTACAACAGAGCAGCCAAGAAATAAAGCAGGAGTCCGTGAAATTTCACATATATGAGAAAATCCAAAGCATCTTCATATTAGGGTTAGGATAATTTCCATTTCTCTGGAAGTAAAAAACCTAAATCTCAATTTTCTTAATGTACCTAATGTCTTTATGTAATGTATTTAAGGGAATTATAGGAACAAATCAGTCATTTTAATTGCCATTAATTGTTCTTATTTTTTACACGAGCTATGCATTGATTTTTTTGTGGCATTATTAGTTTTAAAGTTGAAACAGCTAGGTTTTAGCTTTAGTATCTGGCCAGGAGTTAACACACAGCTGGGTAACTATGCAATCATCCTAAGAGAATTTATCAGGTTGCAGGAAAACTGTGAAACCAATGGATATTTTCATAAAACAGATTATAGACTCCTGTGGAACTTATAGATAAATATTATCAGGAAGGTTCTGAGTCACCTAAAGAGAAAGTGTTAACCAAATCAGCACAGAAATGTCTAGTTGTTTTTCTCTTCTTGGTATATAGAACTAAACCAAGGATGAGGGCTATGTGGGCACGGACTGTCTCTACTTCCCCCTACCCCACAGATAACAATTTGTGGACAATATGAAATTTAAATGAAAACTAATATGAGTGATAGTGATTCTTTATTTCTTATACCTTTGCTGAAAGTCAGCTTGGAGTAAAATGGCTCAAACGTTGACTTTGTGAAGAAACAGTGGTCACAGAACTGATGGCAATTAGGATCATGACAAGTGTTGAGAAATTTTAAGGATTCTGCCATGAGTTTGTCACTTTCACAGCAGGGCATGTCATGCCATTTGAGTTGGATTTTAAATGTACAGTTCGAAATATTCAGAATCTTTTTTGTCTGAATATGGGTCCTAAGAATGTCTCTGATGTGAATGAGAGATGGGTGAATGCCATGGCTTAGAATGCCTACTTTGGAACTGTTCTATTTTTTCATGTTTACTGCACGTGAACACAATAACTCCCCATCTAAGTAGGTGGAGAGCTGAACATAATTTAGGTGAAATCTCACTGCTCATTTTTGTGGACACTGGTATCCCCAAAACATCAGTGCTCAGATGAAGCAACTGGGGAAAATAACCAGTGCCAAATAGGTCTTGGTTGGGAGAGACTGCAGAGCATAATTGAATTTGTTCCTGTGGCCTCCAGAAATCTCAGTTACCTGAGGTCTTCAGTGTTAACTTTTCCATTTTCTCTTTCAAGAAATCAAACCCGAGAAGAACCAATTTAAAGATGTTTCTGTTAGTGATGATTTCTTTGCCGAGATGTATACGGTTTTCCCATCTAAAAGAGGCTGCCCAGCATGGAATTGGGTGGAAAGGTAAGGGAGGGCAGGGAGATTATTAGGTATGTCCTTCTGCTCCTTTCTGAGTGTTATGAAATAGTCGTACGGACAGTAATAGTGACAGGCGAGCCTAGCAGAAAAAACCCAAATAATATACAGAAACACACAGTACCCAGAATCTATTATTTTTCTGGTGTGTGTGAAAAAGATATGCAAGAAGAAGTCACACAGCCTGCTCGTATTAAAAAAAAACAACAACAAAAAACAAAAAAACTCCACAAACCCTACTTCCTAAAGAACAAGCTAAAAATCAAATATATGGAAAACCTACAGGAGTTAGTACAGATTTTCCTATTTATCTTTTCTATGTCTATCTCAGTTTCCAGGAGCATGAGGAGTATCTAGTCTGAGAATACTGCAGCCAAGCTTAAATGATGGTCCATCACACGAAAGTCCCTCTAGTCTGGCCGCATATTTTAATACCTGAGCAGAGGAGGCACAAAGGAGGGCCAGCTGCTTGACACTGTGAGCCATTCCCACCTGATGTTTTTTCAACACCCTCTGTGTGTGTAGCTCTACTAGGACTTTGGCAAAGGTCAGCTTTCTAAAGATCTTTTGTAGGCAGGAGACTTAGATAATTTACATTCTAGAAAGTGCACATTGACTAGGAATGTAAGATCAGCTCAACTTCCCTGCTCTTTCATCTTCATCTTGCTTTTGCTCCTCTAGCATCTCCCCCATTAGCACATAGCTGTCTCCAAACTGCTCCAGTTCCCAAACCAATCCTCACCAAGGCAGGGATGAGAGCAGCAGCTCTCAGTGGTGGAAGGAGGCTTTGCAAGAGTCAACTGCACTTCTAGAGTTAGGGTCTAGGGGTCCAGACACAGCCTTAGTTGTTACCATCGAAGCTCCTTGGAATCACCTCTCCCCCAAACACACTCATACCGTGGTCACTGAGCCTCCTTCCTGACAATTAGACCCAGCTGCTGTCCCTTAGGCCTGGGGCCTCACCTGAACTCCATCCGTCTCAGCTTGCAGGGATACTGCTCAATAACACATTTCCTGCTGAAAACTGCTCGCCCTCCTAACTCCTCTGCACAGAGCATGGGCAGCCTCCCCTTCCTCTAAATGGCCAGGGTGATTGATCTTTTCTTTGCTGGTGGAATTTATCACACTGCACCTTATAATACAACTATTCAAATTTTAGAATGTCAGTTTGTCAATGACAATACCATTTCATCTTTGATTCCCACACAGTGCTACTAAGGAAGGAGCTAAAATTCTCCATGTCTTCTCTGGGCCTAATCTGTGCCTTACAGGAGGAAAGGTACAAAAAAAATCTGCTAAATAAATGATTTTTATGTCCAAGTGTTCCTTCAGCCTCTGGTTCTCAAGCCTTGCTAACGGCTATGAGAAGGTAGTTGATCCTACATGCAGAGTTTTAAGGAAATAATTAGGTGTTCGAATGCATACTGTAGAAATGAAATTTTGGATTTTCAAACTCTCCAGCCAGGGACCATCTTGGAGGAGTCAAGAGTGAGTAGATGACTGACAGCAGGAAAATGAACATTCATCCTGATGCTTTATTGTACGTTTGCAAGAAAAAATGAAGACACTATAAAATTCACTGTGGTATTTAGGCACTCATTCATTCACTCATCCATTTACAGGTTACTCATGAAAAATGATTATTTATCAGCTGGTATTATACAATGTATTAGTCACAAGTTTAGTTCAGCATGTTAAGGATTCCAAGGGTTATTAAATGATTCAACGTGTGCTCCACGTAAAACAGTTATTTTCCCTAGAAGGGTGCATCTCAAGCTTTAACATGCATACAAATCACCTGGGTGGTCTGGTGAAAAGGCAAATTTTGACTGGATGAGATGGAACCTGAGATTCTAAATTTCTGACAAACTCCCAGGTGATACTGATCCTGTTGGTTCATGGATCATACTACTAAGAGGGAAGGCTTTAGAGGAATTTGTTCTGCTCTGAATAACTTTCTTTAAGAGTCTAACAGAAGGAAGACCTGTGCATGATCTAGGTTTCTCCTTCCCAGGATAACGCCGTGGGCAAAAGAGCATCAACTCTTTGAGCATCTATAAAATGAGATAAAATCAACTCTGCCTATCTTAAATGTGTTGTTACGATTGTATGAGATGTATGTGAGTGCACTCTACAAATAAAAAGCACCATGATTAATGTTGATAATGACAATTAAGTACTAATTTCACACTTCAGTTGAAATGTGGCGTCCTGAATAATGAAAACTTCAAATGCGAAAAAGACAAAAGGTTTCATAACACAGATATCTCACTGGTCTGATTTCTTGACTGACAGTAGAGTTGGGTGGCTTCTGACACAGGGTGGTGCTTGGGTAAGAGACACATTAAAGAAAGCTTTGCTGTGTGCCGAGTGGGGGTGATTTTTCCTTTGTTGACACATAAATAGGACATCAGTAAAGAAACAAATTCCATACAAAGGCTTTGGTGTTAAATTTTTTTTTTTTTTTTTTTTGGGAGTTAAATTTTGAATTTACATTTTTATCTCATTTGACTTGCACATTAACCCTAGGCATTGATATTATTTATTCCTATTTTAAAGATAAGGACCCAAGAACTCCATGAAGGCAAGGGCTATATTGTTTTGCCCATCAGTATATCCACAGCAGTAGCACAAAGCCGAAACATAGTAGGCATCCTAAACTATCTGCTTAATGAATGAATCAGACTCAGAGAGATGAGGTGCCTTGCTTATGGTGACATGCAATTAAGTGGTAGAGCAAGGCATTGTCCCAGATCCATTTGGCTTGATCCCTGGAGTTTCTCATTCAGCAGGTCTAAGCTGAGCCCAATTATTTGTGTTTTTAATGAGTCTTCCATTGGATCCCTTTGACTCAATCATTTTTGAACATGTATTTATTAAACACGTAATATATATCAGTCACATTCTAGGCGCTAGGGCTCCATCAGCAAACAAAACAGGCAAGAACCTCTGCCCTCATGGAACTTAAGTGCCAGTGGGACATCAGGCCAGTTTGAGAAACTCTGCATTACACTGTGATGATAATAGGTTCTGTTTATTCAGTTAAAATTAGCATCCAAGGGAGATTTCATTCACCCCTTCACCAAATTTGTTGTGAGAGCTAAGAGCATTCTGGGCAGATGAAAGCAAATACAAAAGGTCTTCTTTTGATAAGAAGTCAGGGCTTTTGGGGTGGAGCAATCTTTTTTTCGTGGGCCTGTTTGGCATCCCTGGCCCCTGGCACTAAATGCCATGAGCACCCCCTCATTTTCACTTGGGACAACTGAAAATGCCCAGTCCCCCTTTCCTGTTGAGAACCACTGGAGGCACTGAAGGAGAAGTGTACTGGTGGGAGGAAGCTCTGGCTGAGCCTCAGAAGGCCTTTGAAGTCTTTGAAGGACTTTCAGCCCCTAGAGGATTTTTTGGTTCCCCCTTCTGGGGATCAGGCTCTATTTCATTACGTGGAGGTACTTTATTAAGACAATGTTGTATTTTAATTATCTGTAAAGCTCCCACAGATCATCATTTTAGATTTTTGAATTGTTGCATGAAGGGTCTTGATTGCTACCATTTAACATGCATTGCCTCCCTCCCCCACTCTCTTATTCAAAATGATGAATAGAAATTTCAGGCAGGTGAAAGAAGGGGGCAAATGACTCCCTGAGTTTTAAGTGTCTGCTACTTAAAAAACCTGTAGTTACTTATTCGTTTAAATGAGTAACCTGCATAATTGCCATATTTTTAGTCCTTAAAAATCTGTTTTTGCAATGGAAATCTTCATGCAATCAGTATAATCAATTGCAAAATTAATAAACCTGGGAGATCCTCAACACAGCTTTTTTTGCTTTGAGAAATGAGGGGAAAAATATCTCCATGTGTGGTTTAGACCTGGAAGATTTTTAGTAAATTCTGAATTTTATGGCCTTACTTTGAAGTTGCTGATGACGCTCATTTTTCTGTCATTTTCTTAAATGTTTTCGGTGCCAAACTCAGCTTTTAAAATGGACAGAAGGCAGCAACTCAGGGAACCTTTTGCAGTGGGGTGGGGGGGGAACCAATTTCTGAAAGAACTTTGCATAAAATTTCTGTATTAACTATTCCTTATTTTAGAAAAATAGCAAAGCTAGTTACATATTCATGGAAACGTGGAGGTAAATGGGAAATCAACTGTTCATCTCAAGATTTTCATCTTGTTAAATAAAAGGTGTGCTTCATTCACTGTCATAATATCAGGAACAAAGTTGTTAATGTAGGTGTTATACAACAACACAGAAAGTTCAGATGGTTGAGGACCGTGACTTCCTACTTGGAATCTAAGCAAGCATTTAGTGGGGTTTGTGCTGGGTGGGTGGCAACTCATATTGCTCTAAGAAATGCAATTAGTTGCTGAAAAATGGCTCTGTTTAAACAGTCCCAGTGTAACCATTGCCAAAATGTCTTTGTCTGGAAGGCACTATCCAAGTAATGCTATCGGAAATGTCATAAAAGAGGCAAGGGAGGTGTTTTTAGTCCTCCCCGGGCATTGCTTGTTTTGTGAATATTAATTTATTGTTTATTGCATGATGTAAAGCGAGTCAAGTGTCCCTCACTGAATGCTCCATAGTCCCGTTCTCCTGAATTTTGCTAGCTCTCACGTGGTACTGGAGTGCCTACTCCTGAATAGGTATAGCCTGCTTGAAGTCACCATAGGGAAGCTAAGTTCCATAATTTCTTATAGTCTGTGTGTAGTCTGAAATCAAAGTCTGCAGAAAATTTTAGACATCTATATCTATAGTTATAGTATATATAAACCTGGTCAAATGATATAACATATTTTTAAAGGTCTTTTTTCATCCAAGTCAACAACAAAGCACGCTGTCCAAATGAAGAACACTTTAATTGTCGATTTTTTGAAGTTTTTGTTTACTTTTAGTCACTCTCTAAGTGAAAGTAATAAAACGAAAAGGGAGGGGTACATTTTCTGTTCATAATGGGCCTCATTTTGTTTGGCATAGCACAGAACTACCTCCAGTTTAAGTTCTGTTAATGAAAAGTCCAGTGGTGTAAAAAGACAAACTCAGGGGTAGTTTGCTATGGAAAACCTAAGTCAAAATTGGTTACATCCACTAAAGAGTTGGTTTTCATTTTGCTTGGTTGGGGAAAGAAAGAAAGTAAATTAACAATCCAAGCCCTAAACTCAATTGCTAATACTGATATTCTAAAAGCGTTAACTAAGTAGAAATTTGCAATAAGTATATATGTAATCATGATATATTTTATAGAGTTGAAATTTAATTTTGAATTATTTTTCTATTTAATGCCAAATAAGAAACACAGTAAATTAATGGACAGCACCTTTTTAAAATACAGCCTAGTGGATTTTTAAAAAATCTGTTCATACTATTGGAAATGTGAAAGTAAAAATAAGGTTTTTTACTTTACAGTTTTTTTCCTTATTTCTTTCATGTCTTTGAAAGCAGAATTGTTTTTTTCATGAACAGTTAAGACACAGGACACAATGAAATACAAGTGCTATGTAAAGACATATCCTCATTTAACAACTAGCTGCTATAAAAATAAATTATACCATATGACTCAGGGAAGTTGTTAATAATTCTACTTTGTTTACATTATGCTTAGAAAGCAACATAGCTTAATGAGATCAGATATTAAGCTAACAGTGTATCTTGGAGTCATAACGTTTTCAAGCTCTGCCAAAACCATAGGCAGATTGAATGTGGGTAGTTTTTCCTGATAGTGTTTTCAAAAGAGGAAATGAATAAGGCCCTACTTAGTATAGAGGTTATGCATTCATTACCTTGGAAAGAGTATGAAGTACACACAAATTACTAAGCTGCTTTGAAAGGACACAAATAACATAAATGGGGAAAATTCAAGAACCATGGAGGTATTTTTATTTAAGAACTATGAATAATAATCATCATAAAAACCTATAGAAAGCCCATAATAATAAGTGACCAAGTAACCAAAAAAATTATGTGGTCATGTTCTAAAGCAGGTGACCAGTGTTTAGAATTCCCATTTTCTACAAAATAAAATTTCTTCCTACTCCCAGAGCTCTTTGGATGAATTAGTTAAAATGAAGTGGGCCATAGTCAGTTTTTCATTTTTATGATTCAGAGAAACATTACACTTCTTAACCTTGGAGTTGCCTACTTGATGTTTAAAATAAATGTGATATTCAAGTAGATAACACTCGCTCTCATCCACCTTTTATTAAGGGCATGACTGATTGTTCATGTGCTAGAGCAATTTCTCATTGTTTTCATGAAAAATGCAAAAGTAAAAGTTACTGGCTGTAATTTTAGTTGCCATAAACCTGGATGTCTCTAACTTATAACACTTAATTAGAGCACAACCACCCAGCACAGCAGAATATCTAACAGCAGATTCTTTGCAGGTTTGTTTTTTGCTTTTTCAAAATCAACTTGGTATTATTTCCTCTCTCTCCTTATACTCAAGCTTTGCAAAGTGCCAAAAAATAAAAATAAATAAATAAAATAAATAAAAAGAAGCAATCCCAAACACCCACTTTGCCAAATTAGTGAGAAGGCAGGATCTGTGAAATGTAGAAATTATCCGTTTGCACCAGTAGAACACATCAGCTGTATGCGCGCAGCTGCCATGTCAAGCAAATGCACTTTTTCTAAAGGAAAGGTACGGCATGTGTCAATACTTTCAGCTTTACATAAAAATAAATACATTTCAAAATAAGTAAAACAAGGGCAACAAGAAAAATGTTTTGCAAAGCTTCTTGCTAACTATTGAGAGATGACGTGATGCTACTTTGTTCTTGCATCCAGAGAGTGACAGAATTTCTAGGGATGGAGGGAATGTACACAGTATAATTTAAATTAGTTCTAGATCCAGAAAGGCATTGCTTATCTTGAAGACAATGCTGTCAGATGAGTATAAGCTGGCAAAATCTGGTGCTGTAAGATGTGTGTGTAGGTTATTAAGCCATACTACCTCCCAATTTTTCTATGAAACTAATTCTAGTTAAAGGAGCAAAAGGAAGTGAGTGTTATGGATGGTGGTTAGTCCATCATCCCTTCAATTCCTATCTTGTTGGTGATTACAGAAGTCTCAGAGAAATAAATTCATAGATAGTGTCTTCTTCTTTATAGAACGGTATCTGTTTTGGTTATTATTGCTGCATAACAAATCACCCCAGGAAGTTAGTGGCTTAAAACAACAACAATCATAACATAATCTCATAGTTTTTGTGGGTCACAAATTTGGGATAGGCTCAGCTAGGTGGATCTAGCTTGCAGTCTTTTACACGGTTAGAGATAACTAGTAGTTGGTGCTGAAATAATGGTCTGGAGCAGTTGCTGGCTGGCCTGGCATATCTCTTCCTATCTATCTCTCTATCTTTCCATCTCTCCATCTATCTATTGTCTTCACATAGCGTCAGGGCTCCTCCATGTGGCCTCTCCTGGTGGGCTAAGTTGGGCTTCCTCACAGTATGGTGGCCTAATGGCAGTCTGACTGCTACATGGTTGCTTAAGGCTCAGTATGAGTGTTCCGTCAAACAAGGTGGAAGATATAACAGTTTTTTTTTTCTGACCTAGGTTCAGAGTCACACAGACTTCTACCACATTTTATTGGTTACAAGGAAAGAGGATAATTAAATTCCACTTCTTGATATGGGAGTGGTAAGGTTTAGAAGATCTTGTGGGAGCAGAGATATTGGGATGGCCATCTTTGGAAAATACTGCCAGTGTTTTTTACTCTGAAAAGGTTATTTTTGCAAAGTTGGGGATGGTGATATTTTGAGTAAAAGTAAATGTACTCTTTGCTAGTAGGTAACTGATGATGAATTATTATAGTAAAAAATTAAAATAATAAAAGGAATCTAGTAGTCTCTTGACTCCTTGAGGCAAGATATGTTATTTGTTAGTGATACCTCTATTCCATGGAAATTCTAGTAATTTCCCTCATCATTAGTAGGTCTTTGTTATTTCTTCTGCCTCAGGCCTGCCAGTAGGTCTGGAATTACACCCTTAGTTGAAACAGATTCACTTTTATTACAAAGATCCAGCAACAGTGGGAATAACAGAGAAGTAAAGGCCATTTGGCTCAGTTAGGTTAGGAAAGAGGAGAAAACTCATGTCGACATTGAACTGACAGAGGGGATAAACTATCTTATGCCAGTCTGGTAATCTCTCTTGGTGCAACTTTCCCCTCCTGTGAAATAGAAAGGAGCACTCCTGACAAAACAATCGTGAAGCAAAGCTAAGAAAAATATTTGGGAAACAATTTGCAAATACATGGTTCTATCTGAATGCCAACTGGAAGATGCAATTATAGCTCTTGGATTGACTTGCCTACATGTCTATGGCATGGTCTTTGTCTTTGGACCATGGACCCATCACCAGGACACTTCCTTTGAATTTTTTTTTCCTCTAGTCGGGTTGGATTTCTGCTAAGACACCCACATTCCTACCTGGTCTTCCTCTCCAGCAATGGAATGTCCTCACTTGGTAGCTGGCAGGGTGAGCTAAACCCCTACTAAGAGGAATAAAATACTCTGAATTTTCTGACACTGTGGTCTATTAACAGCAAATTTTCACTAAGTGAGAAAAAGAAGTCTGATCACAAAGGTCTGCAAAACCTCCGAGGCAAATGCCTACTGAAATCTGATACAAACTTGAGAGTGAGCAGTACATAGGCACTTGCATACTTGAAAGCAGAAGCAAGAATGTGGTAGTGTAAGAGGAATGTTTAGTCCACAGGCATCAGAAGCCTACCTTAAAAGGGTAACCCAAAAGGACAAAGATTGTTTCACTACTTGGAAGTCAGTGAAAGTTCATACTCTGCAAAAGGATTTGGTGGTGCCCAATGAAGGGCTACCTGACTGATTATAGTACTACAGAATATATGAGTTGGAACTCATCTCTTCAAGATCATCAGGGCTGGCAAACTGAAGCTTTTCTGAACGTGATGTTCTGAGATGAACATTGCTCCAAAATTCCAAATCTATGGGATATTTAAAACACATTTACTGCAAGGCCTCAGAGGCAGGTTGCAGTCAGCTTCATGCTACAGGATAGGAAAGGTAATACTTCTTGGTGTTTAGATAAAGATGACCACTTATCCTTGACACTCTCAGCTACCTTTCCATTCCCATTAAATAATTCCTGATTTTAAGATATTTGGAAGGAATCAAACCCTGATTTTAAGATATTTGGAAGGAATCAAACCCCAACCGATCTTAGAAAAGCATATTAGAGATATAGCAATTATTGCCCAGATAAGGAGATAAGAAAAGTTTCCTACAATCCTTTAAGTCAAATTATTTACCTGCAAGAGGCTCACCTGTATGGCAAGCACAGCTTGGTGCTTTTGTAAAGTCCTCGAACTCTCTTCTAAAAGAAGCCGTGTTTAAGTAATCATCCATTTATACCATTTATACTGGCAGATAACTGCACACCAAGCAACACTTTGTACTTTTCAGAGAAAATCTGAAAGAAACAGATTTTCCTAAAATGGGATTTCAGTGATATTTTGAGTTAAACACAGTGTTTCTATTGTTTCTGTACTTTAGAGTCTTTACTATCGGTGAGCAAAGAAAAGCAGTGATTCCAGAGACTTTCATAAGGCAGATAATATAGATGGTATTCACTCTTTTGCATTGTTCCTAGTGAAAAACTTCCACTGGGCTAATTCGTCTTGGAAAAAATTTCAACTGTGTACTGCACTGTTGAAAACTGGGCATAAGAACAAGTAAGGTCCTCCTTGAAAACATAATATTTCATGGATTCAAGATGCATCAAGGAGGCATAATCCCAGATTGAAAGACTGAGTTGCTCTGGATAGAAAATTGATACAAAATGTAGAACTTTGAAACCAAAAACCTGCCTACTTTTGCTTAGCAATTGCATACTGTGGTTTCTCAATGTGAGCTTTGTATAAACAGATTAACTTTGTTTTCTAAGTGTTTCCAAAGAGCCTGGAAACTAAGGATCAAGTACTGCTTCTGCCCAGCCCTCAAAAACCAACGAACTCTTCCCCAAGCTCAACACCTGTTGTTGAAAATCTACCACACAGTGGCCTTCATCTTCTATGCCAACAGATGTGAAGATGCCCAGAGGTACCTCAGATGTTTGTGCTTCTAAGTCTCCTGGGGCACCAGGAAGGGGAGGGAAAATGATTCCGGAATTCCAAAGGTCACTGCTGGATCGAAATAATGAAAATTGCCCACATGTTGGAAAAAACTCAGATGTGATTACTGGAAAGTCTGGCAATCAGACCAAGAAGAACTAACTGGGTTAGAGTTTCATTTATACTTAAAAAAAAGGGAGAGAGAGAAAGAAAGAAAAGAAAGGTGTGCCAGGGTGAGAGAGAAATAATTATCAGCCTTCAGGCTACCATAATTAACAAATTCAAACAGAAAACGGAAGAACTCTTAAGGGATCAAGTGTGAACTGTCACACCTAAACAATTACTCATTTCTGAAAATAAATTTAAGAATTTAAGTGATTGAAGAGAGTGAAAATTAGAGTATTTTTTTTTTTGCAATAAAGGAAGACTACAATATATATTTGAATTTTCTTTCAAAGCACTTATAGCGTTTGATAATCATTTCCTTACAACTATTTTATTCTAAGGACAGCTTTTCTCTCTAATTTCTCACTACTCTTTACTTGGCAGTACTGGAGCTCTGCATGGTGATGCTAACATGATTATATATGTAAAAATATGTACTTTCTGCATAAAATAAACTTGATGATTATATGTCACAATCTCTGCTTTGAAATCCTTTTACTCTGGTTATTTAGAGGCACCGTGGGGTAGTACCCACGGGGTTTGGAGGCTTAGTCAGAACTTGGCTCTAATACCAGCTATATGGTCTTGGGTACAGGTTTTCCTGTATGTATTATTCCTTCACCTAGCAAGTAAAATAGGCACCTGAGAAGCGACAGGGTAGGTGTATGTGCTGTAGTTACACAGAGATTGCCACCTTACCCTCACAGAGCTTTTAGGCAATTTCACTTCAGTGTGCCCCATTCTAGAATAGAAGCATGACCTGGAGGTTCCCAGGAAGGGCCGCTGAGTGCTGAGGGTGGGATGGGGTGGGGTGGGGTGAGGAGGGGAGGTCAGGGAATACTCCTCAGAAGATAAGACTGGGACCAGAGGCTCTAGTAGGAGTTAGCCAGCAGAAGAGCAAGGAGGGGTTGTGGAAAGAGAGCTTTAGACAAAGACAACAACATGTGAAGACCCAAAGGCACTTGATCTGCAAATATTTTCTGAGTGGGCTTTCAGCCTAATATATGTGTTTTGAGACAAGAAAAGACAAGAGTTTTGTGGAGAACTAGAATCTTTTGGAGACAAACTGAAAAGATGATAAACTTTTGAATAGTATCTGTAGTAGTTATCAATGGTTTTCATGCAGTTTTCATTTTTTTTTAGTCCAAAGGTTTCATGGAAAAGCACACAGGTGAAGGCCCAAGGCTTTGCTTAAAGTGACAAGTGGAAATTTCTTACATGACACCAGCACCCCTGAAGCTGGTGAGGATGCAACCCAGGCTTCCCCAATGTCTGATGCATTTTCCAAAATAAACACATATTTTAGGGTGAGGCTTCTAAGCTTTTAGTTTGTATAAAAATCACCTGGGGGTTTTGTTAGAATGCAGATTCTGATTCAGTCTGGGTGGGCCTAAGACTGGGTGCAGAATTCTGATACTGAGACTCTGGGTAGGCCTCAGAGTCGCTATTTAGAGTTCCCAGGTGATGCTAATCCCTGTGATTGAGGACCTCACTTCAAATAGCGAGGTCTTAAAGCACTTAAGGAAGGCCCAATTCAGGGAGATCAATGTACTGAAAGTTTCAGTATTTTGAAATAATTTACCTAAAATACATTCTGTCATTCTTTCTCTCTCTCTCTCTGACACACACACACAGGTGTACATACTTAAGTTCATCCTGAGGACTATACACAAATGTATAACAACTAACCAACCAATAGAGAATGTAGCAACTTTTCTGGTTATTATTATCAGTCTACAAATGGGTTAAACACATATCCTGTCGACCATCACCCTTTTTAATGTTTATGCACTTATACTTTTCTTTCTGTTTTGTTCTAGTGTTATTAGTATCAGAGTAACACAAATACACGTTGCCTCCAAAGTCCAAGAAGGTCCACCAGGTGTTGTTTGTACCTTTATCTTTGTAGGGGAAGGCTCAAGGTGCATCAGTATGTCTCTTCTTTAGAAAAAAATATCCCAATATGCTCCAGAACACTGAACTCACAGAAACTTCCCCATGGGGCAGACCTGTGAACTTTCTTTACGTCCCCCTCTCTGGCACACATATCTTATTAAGGCTTTCAGATCCTTGCCTTTTCCCACTCATCAGATCCAATTAGTATACTGTCCCCAGAAAATGGACTGGGGTGATGTTTTGTGGGATACCAATTCAATCAAGGTCCCTG
Source organism: Balaenoptera borealis (assembly GCF_965194805.1). Classification (NCBI taxonomy): domain Eukaryota; kingdom Metazoa; phylum Chordata; class Mammalia; order Artiodactyla; family Balaenopteridae; genus Balaenoptera; species Balaenoptera borealis. The sequence goes on from NC_138864.1 coordinate 69,615,538, forward strand.
TGAGAATGATTCAGAGATAAGTGGGTATTTAAAGCTATCAGGCTTGCCTGTGTTTGTCCAAATATCCCACCCCAATCATGAGAGCCCTACTCCTTCCCAACTAGTCTCCCATGTTAGCAAAAGAGACCTGGTGGCCTGGTATATTTAAATGAAATAGCAATTCCAACTCTTACAGTCAAGCCCTGGCCTGATTCTCAGCCAAGTCTGCCTTTCAGCTACATGAGATGAGGAAATTATACGGCACCATAGAGGCTTTCTGGTTCTCTACAACTGCCTTGGGTTGGAAATTGAAAACTTTATGTTTATCTTTTTCTTTACATACACTCTCCAGAGCAGCTGTAAGTAGTCGTCATTCTCCCACCCCCCAACATCTTGGTAATCACTAATATTACCACAGCCACTACCTGCCAGCGCCTTGGTCTCCATCTTCACTCGAGGCCACAATTGGTAATAATCTGAGTGACTGTGATGCTATGCTGTGGATTACCAGTGTTTTCTATTCCTCTGACACTCTGTGCACTCTTCAAATAGGAGCAACTCAATCCCAGAATCCCATTTTGAGGATCTATTTGTCACGCCCCCATACCTGGTACCAATTACTGCCTCGGTCAGAGTCCCAGCAGCAAGCACAGCACACACACACACGAGGTTTAATGGTCGTTTAAAACAGGACTAACCCAGTTGTCTCCAGAAATGCCCATCAATCTGTGCTGGCTGCAAAGAGCCAACATTTTCTTCTATTAACTGTATAGTATTACCTTTCACAGGTAAGTTTTATAAACCATCTAGAATTCACTTCTGTATATCATACAGATTCATTTTTTCTCCATAGAATAAGCCAGTTTACCATGAACCTTGCTAAAAATCATCACTGATTTGTGATGCCACCTTTATCATATATCAACTTCCCATTTATGCAAATGTCTGTTTCTAGGCTCTGCATTTTATTCCATTGGTCTATTTGTGTGTTGCTTTTATTATTCTGGCTGTGTAGTGTGCCTGAATATCTGGTAGACAGTTCATGTGCCTTACAGTCATATACATATATGTCAGATTCAGTATATTATGATCTTCACACAATCCTTCATGCTCAATTACCAACAGATGATTTTAAACTACCATGTAGAGAGGGTGAGGGGTGATCTTTAGTACTTCTGTTTTGCTGAGCAAGGTGTACAACAAAAAGATAAGCTGAATTACTCATTTGTCATCTGTGATTTTCCTTCTCCACCCTTTCCTACACAGTGCTCCATCTTTCCTTTCAATAATACTGACTATGGGCTGAATTATGTCCTCCCCCCAATCCCCCACCCCCGCCAAAAAATGCATATGTTGAAGTCCTAATCCTAGTACCTCAGAATGTGATATACTTGGAGATAGGATCTTTAAAGAGGCAATTAAGTTAAAATGATGTCATTAAGGTGAGTCCTAATCCAATATTACTGCTGCCCTTATTAAGAAGAATAAATTTGGACACAGAAATGTACAGAGGAAAGACAATATTCAGACACAGGGGGAAGCTGGCCATCTACAAACCAAGGGGAGAAGCCTCAGAAGGCATCAAAACAGTTGACACCTTGATCTTGGACTTCTAGTCTCCAGAACTGTGAGAAAATAAATTTCTATTTTTTTAAGGCACCCAGTCTGTAGTACTTTGTCATGGCAGCTCCAGCAAACTAATACAACCAGGTATTGAAAGAATATCAGTTTAAAGGGGTGCACCAGAAAAGTTAACTATGTGAAGTGATGGATGTGTTAACTAATCATATAGTGGTAATTATTTCACAGTCTGTCTGTATATCAAATTGTCACGTTGTATACCTTAAATTTACACAATGCTACATGTCAATTGTATCTCAATAAACCTGGAAGAAAATAGTCACGTTAAAAAAAATAAAGAGGTGCACCAAACTTTAGTCTAGTTATCATGCCCATATACCTTAATCTTGCCCTGTCCAAACCTATGGCTCTATTTTGGTCTTTTTTCTGAGGAGTAGACCCGCTCATCAACTGTATTTTTGCCATTCCTCCATGGATATCTATCTAGTACCTGGAACTCAAGTGCTCCAAATCTCAGTTGTGACGTTTTCCTCCAATTCTGCTAATCTCTGGTTGTCTCTATCTTACATAATGGCCATGGAGAGGCCTAAGAGTCATTCTAGACTTCTGCTCCTGCCCTCCTATACATCCCTTTGAATACACATCAAAAGAGTCAGTTTATCCTACTTTGGATCTTTTCTCAGGGTGTGCTGTTATTCCCTTGATAGGGAGGGTCTAGAGCCTCAGCAGGGTGTGAGACGGGACTTGCTCTCTGCTCCTTGGCTGTTGCTGCCCTGTCAGGGGCAGGGTCTGCTCCCCAATTGTTGGAACGAAGCCCTAAGGGTTGGCTTGATCAGGCTCTGTTGCCCTTGAGTGCATGCTCTGCCCCAAAGGAGGCGATTGCTGTAGCAAGTGAGGCCCTTGCGCTCACAGAGAACCTATGCACTGCTTGTGTAGGCGTCTGTGGCTCTGTTCAGAAGCAGCCCAAGGTTGCATCCCTTCCTCTGTTGTGCCTGTCCCAGATCTGGTGCAAAGCTGTGGTGTGGAGTAGGCTGGGGCTGGGGGTTGAGGCACTGTGGCTGTAGAAATTGAGGTGGCTGTGCTTCTGCCAGAGATCTGGGCTGCCTCTGTGGCAGTCTTGTCCCAGCACCTATTTTCCCCAGATCCAGCACTAAGCTGCAGTGTGGAGTGGGCGGGCAGAGCCGGGGTACTGTTGCTGGGAGAGGAACCGCTGTGTGCTCCTGTGGGCACTGACACTGGCCACTGCCGCCCCACCCAGGTCACAGTCCAGAACCCCTGGTCTGTCTCTGCATGACTAGACTGCGTCTTTTCCCAGGGCTCTCAGTTGGCCCAGATCTTACAGCAGGCTGTGGTGTGGAGTGAGTGGGCCTCAGGTGTTCACCCTGTTCAGACTGGGAAGTGCAGTGAGTCGGCTGCCGCCTGTGCAAGGCTATCTCTCCCTTGATTATTGGCGAGCCAGCACGCACACACTCCTCACGAGTGGAGTCTAGGCTTCACCAGCCCTTCTGTCTGTCCCAGTGATTCTCCCAGCAGCCACGGGGGCTTGTCTCCTCCACACAGGATCCCAGGACTGTGATGTCCAGATTGTGGCTTGACCTGTTGGCTCCCCAGGGTGAGGGTCCACCCATGTGAACCTTCTCTTCCTTACAGACCCTTCCCTGGGGTGCAGCTCCCGACCCGATGCCTCTTTTCTGTCCTACCCAGTTACATGAAGATCTTTCTTGCAGCTTTGATTGCTTAGGAGTTCTTCTGCCGGTTTCCGGTTAGTTTTCTGTGAGAATTATTCCACACAGAGATGTATTTTTGATGTTTTTGTGGTGGGAGGGAGCTGCATGTCCTCCTACTCCACCATCTTGATCTATGATTCTATTATTTAAATTAAAAAGTTCGAATTCCTCAGCAAGGCGTTCAAGGTCTTTTATAATCTGGTCCAAACTACCACTTCATCATTTTTATTACCACATCTTCCTCTTGGCTAAGTACCCTTCACTCCTGCCACACCAATAGATTTTTTTACATCCTCCAGTACAAAATATATTCTCACACTTTGTTTTTGGTCATGTTAGTCACTGCCTGAGATGCCTTTCATTCCCTACTTTACTGTTAAGACTCCACACATCCTTTGAGGCCCAAATAGATTGGTATTTTCTCCAAAAAACCGTCCTTGTAAATTGGCACTCCCAACTGTGATTGGCAGTTTCATACTTTGCACCTCCTATTGTACTTTTTGAATCCCATTTCCTTCATATTTATTACATTTTGTTTTAGTTTGGTTTCACTGGCCTTCCCCAGGAGGTAGGAAGGTTTGTGAAAGCAAAGGCAATTTTTTTGTTCATTTTTCTATACCAACCCACTATACAGTGTAGGGCTTTGTACACTATAGGTGATCTTTAAATGAGCTGAATGAGTATAAGAGTTTGCCAAGTATCAATTCTATAAGAGTTTTGAGTTTGAAAACATGTTACAATTTAATTAACTTTAGTTCACTTATTTTGTGGAAAATATGGTTTACTTGTTCACAGACCCAAAGGCTGATTTCTCTTTTTGGCTATAAAGTAGATCTTAGAAAATATTATGAAAAATGAAGTGCAAGTTAATCAGAGAAGTGAAAATTAAATTTTCCTTGAAATGTCCTCAGAATTAAAATTCAGAGAAACCATTCAGAAGGCAAAAATGTGGTTACATTTACCAAATCTAAAATATTTTTAGTAATATTTTATGGTGATTATCAATCTTCTCAGGGCTCAGACACAGACTATGGAAGAAGCAGGTCTACTTTTCTGAATCTAGAGGAAATGTTATTTGGAATTGAAAGTGGCCTTGCAATTTGAGAGACTATATAGCAAAACATACAGCACTTGAGATGTAGCCAACACTAAGTAGATTCAAACCTTTCATTATCTTTACCCTTTCCCCCAATTATTTCTGAAAGCAAGTCTGGTATAAGTACCATTAACTCCTAGGACAGGATCCTGGGGAGTCACTGCCTAACCCATTACACACTCTCAAGTTACGGTATCCTTTTGCCTTAGATTTAGTTGTTGTGTTTTTGTTTCTTGCTTTAAGGAAGAAACTTCTTAAAGTTTCTTACTGTAGAGTTGTGTTGGAGAAACAGAGGCTGTTCTAATTTAAATGTCTGATAGGATTACTGTGTGTGCTTTTTAAGGACTCCCCAGTGATGCCTTTTAGAGCCCTGGGTCTTCAGAGTCCACGATTTGAAAATTGCTGACTTAATAATTCAATTTAGCTTTATGGAGGAAACATAATAGTGATTTTGCTCTGACAGCATGAGTTCTGAATGTTTCCACTCCCTAGAAGGTGATAAGGCAACTCTTCACTAGATTTCTTAAAACTCAGCAAGGAGAATCTCTCTTAGTAGTGGTCAAATGAAATGCAGTTAGAAAATTTGACAGGAGAAGGTAAAATATTTGACATCCTCTACATACTCATATATAATGCTCTCCACACATGTGGATTCCATTTCTCCACCCAATTCCATATTAAATGTATAGAGTACTGAGTAGAGTTCTCTTTGCTATACAGTAGGTCCTTAGTAAAAATACTTAATGTTTTAAGTTGCCAAGGCTGTGAGTGGCTGGAAGGCTCTCACACTGCCTTTGGTTTATCTCTTATGTTTTCTCCCTTAGAATGTAAATTGCTCAAGTACAGCTACAAGTTCTGGACTTGTGCAGTGAATAACAGGAAGCGGTGCAACATACCTTGGGCTAATCCCTCTGAAGTCCCACCGCCCCCCTCCATTAACTTCCTTGTGCTATTTCTAGTTGGCAGCCACTGCTCAGCATCTCAAAGAGATGGTAACTGGATTTAGTGGGACTTCTCTAAATCCCACAGTCATGGTGTCATTAAACTCTCATGATTCTATTTCCACTTATATTTATCCTTTATTCTCATAAATAATATCAAGACACTCTGTTGAATCAGCTATGGAGGATATTAAAAAAAATAAACACAAAGCTCTCACTGGATGCATGACGCCCTTCCTTAGGTTGGCTTTTACATTCTGAAACATACATGGAAGAGTGCATATAATGTAAATGTACAGTACAAAATAATAAAATGAACAGCAATATACCCTCCACCCAGTTTGAGAAATAGAACATAACAATACCTCTGAATTTCCCTATGTCATGGGTCCCTCCCTAATCCTATCACCTCTTGCCTTTCAGAGGTAACCACTATCCTGAATACTGTTTTATTAATTCCCTTGCTTTTCTTTATGGTTATACCACATATGTATGTATCCTTAAATAACAAATCACTTAATTTCATGAGCTTCTGAACTTCATGTAAACTGCATCACATCTATGTGTATGCTTCTGTGACCTGCCCTTTTTTGCTCAACATTATGGCTTTGAGATTAACCTGTGTTGTTGTCTAAAGCTGTGTTTTGTTTATTTTTATTGTTGTATTTAATCTATTGTTTGATCTCAATTTTTATATCTATTCTCTTATTGATGGACATGTGGGTTGTTAAATTGTATACACTAAGATTATACATTATACCTTACATTAAGATATTAAATAGAAAATTTCTAAACAAAATACTTTCAAATTGTTTAATCAGATTTCCTTTTTGCCTGAAATGGCTATATGCAATTCAACTGAACTTTTCTCTAATTCGTAAACTGCTCAGGCATTATCATAGCAGTCACTTTGAAAAGATACTAGTGATATGCCGCTAAAAGGGCGCATCAGCCACAGACAGACAGAAATATATTCTGTAGTGGGTTGAATAAGTGTTCCCCCTGAAAGTCCATGCCCACCAGGAACATCATTATGTGCACTTATTTGGAACTAGGGTCTTTGCAGATGCAACTAATTAAGATGAGGTCATACTGGATTAGGGTGGGCAGTAAATCCAGTGACTGGTGTCCTGACAAGAAGAGAGGACACAGAGAGACACAGATGCATGGAGAAGAAGGCCATATGACTATGGAGGCAGAGATTAGAATAATGTAGTTACAAGCCAAAGTATGCTAAGGATTGCTGGGAGCCACCAGAAACTAGGAAGAGGCAAGGAAGGAGTCTTTCCTAGAGGCTTCAGAGGGAACATGGCCCTGCCAATTGATTTCAGACTTCTAGCCTCCAGGACCATGAGAGAATAAGTTTCTGTTGTTTTCAGCCACTCAGTTTATGATCATGTGTCATGGGTGCCCTGGGAAACTAAAACACCCTCTATGAGTAAAGATGGATGAGATGCACCTCATGGAGCTTTGTATTCTAGAAGACCCTGCCTAGTTTCCCAGCTTCAAAACTCTCAAGTAGCTGCGTCTTGGTTTGCATGTGGGGCTCCTTGGGCACCAGGATCATGACCTCCTACAACAGTTCCACAGGCTGAACTGCAGTCCACAATGGTCCATCTGCAGTTGGCTGACGGAGTTGATGTCAGGTTATAGAGCTCCTGTTGGGCTGTACTCAGTGAGTTCAGGCAGTGGTGAGGGGCAGCTGACATTATAGGGCTTGTCCTCTGCAAGGACTGTGGGCCCACCCACTCACTGTGCCTGAGCAGTCCTCCTCAGTCCTGGAAGAGGCCGTATCTGGATGGAGGTGATTAGCCTAGTGGAAGCTCTGGCTGCCCCAAGTCCAGCAGATCACCCCAAGGGTTGACAGGATTTTCACACTGGCTGGGAAGCTCAGCTCTCAGCCAGAAAGCCTCAGCAAGTACCTGTAGGGCAAAAGTTGCCTCCAGTGTTTAAACAAGCACTGTTGGCTCTGTTGGCTCTTATTTTCTTATTTCTGGCCTCTCAAGGAATCCTTTACTTCTCAACAGCTTTGCTATAGATTTTAAACATTTTCAATGTTTTATTTAGCATATTAACTTGTGCTGTACTAGAAGGTTTTCTTTGGACATTTAGTCTATCATTTGAGCCTAGCCACCGAGGGCTAGAATTTAGCTGTCCCTTGCAAAACGGCATTAGTGGTTAACCAAGAATCACATTCTACTGAAGAAATATAGGTATTGTAATCTGTTAGCTGTCCATGTTCATTCTTTAATTCAATAGTCATCTATATAGGTAAGCCAGTGTACTAGATATCGTTAGGAATCCAAAGACAATAGAATCGACCTAAGCCTAGCAGACTATCTATAAATCAGATAAGTATCTGGTAATTTTTTTTTTTAATTTATTTATTTTTGGCTGAGTTGGATCTTCGTTGCTATGCATGTGGGATCTTCCTGCACCAGGGCTTGAACCCATGTCCCCTGCGTTAGCAGGCAGACTCCCAACCACTGCGCCACCAGGGAAGTCCCAGTATCTGGTAATTTTGTTTATAGTTTACCCATGACATAATTCTGTGTATTAATTTATTTAATTACAAATTTCAAAATAATAAAAAGAATTTCCTTCCATTGTTGTTAAAGGAGAAACATCTAGATATGGCTATAGATTTGATTGATCATAATGTCTAAATTTGGGATTACTTATGAATTAATCTGCCAGTTACAAAGATATCTGTAACAGGGAATGCCCCTACTTTAATTTTATTTTTTATTGTTTTGAAAAGTTAAAAATTCCTTAATTTTTTATTCCTGGTACGACTACCACAATTTACAGGGAAATATACCTGATATAATGAAAAGAAAAAGGACGAGACAAAGCTACAACAGATAAAAGACCTCAGGAATGTACATCTAATTGACACTCCATTGCATTAATCAACAGCTGCACTTTCTGCAAGCTGTGGCTAGGACAGTCCTGAACAAGAAGGGTTTCCTGTTTAAGCTGTAGTACCGTTTATAACTATGGATCATCGTTCCTTCTGCGGCAGGTTTTTACAGTTGCTCTAATGCTTTTGGGACGACTGTCTCAAAGTAACCTGCAGCTTTCTTGACAACTCCTCACTCTCTCTCCTGCTAAGAACCGTAGCCCTTTTCTTCTGAGTTTTTAGAACCTTCTGCTACCATCCACCACTTCCACCACCAGATCTATAACCACCACCATAGGGACTGCCCAAGCTTCTTCCACCAAAACTGTCCCCCTTTATGGGTCCATAATTTGATTGCTGTTGTCCACTATAATTTCCAAAATCATTATAGTTCCCAACACCACCATAGTTACCTCCAAAATTTCCTCCTTCATTGTAACCATCATATCCTCCACCACTGCCTCCGTATCCACCACCTTGGTTTCCATATCCAGGTCTACCACCACCAGCCTCCTCTTCCACCAAAGTTTCCACCACAGCCAAAGTTACCTCTACCACCTCCAAAGTTTCCTCCACTACCCATAAAGTTGCCAGATCCACCTCCATGACTTCTTTGTGATCCAGCAGACTGCATTTCTTGTTAGAAAGGGGCCTTTTTCACTTTACAATTATCCCCATTAATAGCACGGTATTTCTGAACAACAATTTTATCAACTGTATCATGATCATCAAAAGTTACAAAAGCAAATCCTCTCTTTTTTCCACTCTGCCTGTCTTCCATAACTTCTATGGTTTCAATCTTGCCATACTTTTCAAAGTAGTCTCTCAAATTATATTCTTCTGTACCTTTTTTTTTTAACATCTTTATTGGAGTATAATTGCTTTATAATGTTGTATTAGTTTCTGAGGTATAACAAAGTGAATCAGCTATACGTATACATATATCCCCATATCTCCTCCCTCTTGCATCTCCCTCCCACCCTCCCTATCCCACCCCTCTAGGTGGTCACAAAGCACCGAGCTGATCTCCCTGTGCTATGCAGCTGCTTCCCTGTATCTTCTTTAATACCACCAACAAAAATTTTCTTCACTGTTAGATGGGCATCAACCTTGTGTGGCTGAGCACACATTGCTGCATCCACCTCTTCAACACAAGAGTTAGTCACAAAACCAAGTTCCCTGGGATGTTTTGTTTGGGGGGTCTCTCATCACCACATAATCTGTAAGTGTGCCCCATTTCTCAAAATGTTCTCTTAAGCTATCATCTGTAGTTTCAAAGCTCCGACCACCAATAAACAGTTTTCTCAACTATTCTGGTTCCTTTGGATCATGGCCCTGCATTTTGAGACTGGACTCACCTCTTCCAAATTGAGTTCAATATCGCCTCTACTTTAAGTGTAGTCAAGTAACTTAATTTCATGTAGGCAGCTTCCTTTTTGCTTGTAGGGAAAGTAGGTGTTGGCTCTTGTATTCTTTTTGAATGTTATTTCAAAAGCTATTTCTGTGTACCATCTGGTACACCATTATTCAGTTTCTTTAACAATAAATAGCAAAGTTGTCACTAACCTACAGAAATGAGGGCTGTTACAACTCCGCTTTCCTGAACTTGAGGCACCAACTTGATTAGAGAAGGGAAACTAAAGACTCCACTTCTCTCCCCTCCTATCCCTCATCACAGCTGATCAAAGTCCTTTCTCCTGTACAATCTACCAATGGGGGAGGGATACTGGTTTGCATGAAATTGTACAGTGAGTGATTGAGAGATCAGTCTCTGAAATTCAAGTCCTGGCTTTGAAACATCCTAGTTGTGTTACTGTGGTAGGCTCTAACTTCAAGCCTGGGTTTTCCTCATGTATAAAACTGGGTGCAATAGCATGTTTTGCAGGATTCAAGTAAATATTAAATAGGATAATGTATGAAAAGTGATTACATATATTATCTGGCATTAGTTCAGTGTTAAATAAATGTTGATATGAAGCTATGACACATGTGGTCCAGTCTTACAGCAGTATAGCAAAGCCTGGAAGTTGAAAAAAATCTAATATGCTCAGTTTCCTTACTTATACTTAACCAACCCTCTGAAGAGGACACATAGCCTTTTGCAACACTTCTTAAACCCTCTTTGCTTTCACACCTACTCAGTCAGTTATTTGACTCACGTTAAACTCCTGCCCCATAGACAAAGAGCCTCTCCTCCTTTCAGTCCTCCCTCTTCTCCCAATTTTGAATCACCTAATAGCAAGGAAAGACACTTCTCTAGGGAGATCTGAAGAAGAAAATGAGTGGGCAAAATCAAAATTCTCTGAGTGGTTGTTAACCACTGTTTGTTTGATGGTGATAAAATGGCCAACATACTAATATACAAAAACTGCTTTCTCCCATCACGTTTTATCAATTCTGATGTCCTTTTAAAAAGTATCATTCATTCACACATTATTGTAAGATTCTGCAGCCAGAAAACTGAATCACTGACCAATCAGATTCAAAGGACTCGTAGCTTTGATGGTCAGGGGAGCAGGTAATTTCGGAGCAAGATGCTCCAAACATAGAGTGATAATAAGAAAACCATAATATCATTTAAAGTATGATGTACATTTGTATTACACTTTACAATTTTATGAGTGTTTTCACATAAGTTATTTAATCTGATTCCCCACAAAAATCTTGTGAGGTTGGCAGACTGAGGATAATTGTGTCCTTTTTAATAAATGCAGAGACTGTAACATAGGAGACTGACATGGGAGGTGCTGCAGTGAGTGGCTTTAGACAGTCGGAGAGTCAGATGAGAGCTCTGGTCACCCAGGAGGGAGGCCGATGAGGGGCACAGGAAGGGAGGGCCCCTCTTAGCCCTGCCATGGACCCTGAGGAGCAGAGCATCCCATTTGGTACTGATGCCTTAGCTTGTTGATTCTTGCCGTATATCCTTCCAGGCATTTTGTGGCTATCTTATGATGTTGGCACCATAATGGAATTTTATCTGCAAAACACGTTAGCCTAAGAGAAAATTCTATTAACACTTGCCTTTCCTTTCTTCTGCGCGGATATAAAAAAAAAAAAATGAGTTAAAGAAAAATTATGTGTTTTTTTTTAAGAAACAGGAAAGATTTTCTTAGGTTGATTTTTAATAACTAAGGATTGTTAAACATGTCTGTTGTGGTTTTTAGAGCACAAGGTACCACAGTCAAGTAAGACCTTTTATCCCCCAGTAGAGAGCAATGGTACATTTTATTCAATACATTAAATTATGTAGACATTAGCCACAACATGTTGATTCAGCTTCACAGGAAATGAAAATCAATACCATCTGTGTGGATAGCGGCTCTACATTACCACAGCACACACTGTAATGTGTTCATTGCGTCTCAGCTCCGAAACCTCACTTCATTTAGAATGACATTATTGTAAGATTTTTTAAAGTCACTTTAATATGCATATAAAAATCCAAATCAAGAAGTCAACAGATTTTGAATACAGATTTTAGAAGCAATATTCTCCAGCTGCTTTGAATTTGCCTAGAATCTGATAAATTTTGAAACTGTCATGAGATACAGATCTTCAAAGGCTGTGAGATATGGCCCAAGTGCCTAGCATTGAGCCCGGTACACAGCAGGTGCTCAAAAAATGTTTGTTGAATTAATGAATCAGAACAAGAGGTACTATCAATTTCATAACATATTCTTGGGGGACTTCCCTGATGGGGAAGAATCTGCAGTGGTTAAGAATCTGCCTGCCAATACAGGGGACACAGGTTTGATCCCTGGTCCAGGAAGATCCCACGTGCTGCGGAGCAACCCAGCCCATGCGCCATAACTACTGAAGCCCGTGTGCCTAGAGCCTGTGCTCTGCAACAAGAGAAGCCAGCACAATGAGGAGCCCGTGCACTGCAATGAAGAGTAGCCCTAGCTCGCTGCAATTAGAGAAAGCCTGTGTGCAGCAACGAAGACCCAATGCAGCCAAAAAAATAAATAAATAACATATTCTTGGGAAAAAAGAAACCTTAAAGTAAATGTACCCATTGACTGCAAGATGCACAATTATTTAATTTTTAAAATATTTATTTATTTATTTATTTATTTGGTTGCCCCGTGTCTTAGTTGTGGCAGGCGGGCTCCTTACTTGCGGTTCCAGGGCTCTTTAGTTGTGGCTCGCCAGCTCCTTAGTTGTGGCATGTGAACTCTTAGTTGCGGCATGCGTGTGGGATCTAGTTCCCTGACCAGGGATCGAACCCAGGCCCCCTGCATTAGGAGCATGGAGCCTTATCCAGTGCATCACCAGGGATGTCCCACAATGACTTTTAAAATGTGAAAAAAACTGTGATTAAGAATCTAGGGAGGGACTTCTCTGGTGGTCCAGTGGTAAAGAATCCGCCTTCCAATGCAGGGGACACGGCTTCGCTCCCTGGTCGGGGAACTAAGATCCCACATGCCGCGGGGCAACTAAGCCCATGCGACACAACTACTGAGCCTGCACGCCTCAACTAGAGAGACTGCATGATGCAAACTACAGAGCCCACGCGCTCTGGAGCCCAGATGCCACAACTAAAGAGCGAAAACCCGCATGCCACAAGTAGAGAGAAGCCCGTGCGCTGCAACGAAAGACCCAGCATGCTGCAGCAAATATCCTGTGTGCCACAACTAAGACCCAACGCAGCCAAAAATAGTAAAATAAATAAATAATAAAATAAATAAATATTAAATTATGTTTAAAAAACAAGAATCTAGGGAAAGCAGTAGTTGTTCTAGGAGAGGCAAGTATAAATGCATTGGAAGTCTGAAGGACAAAAAATTTAATTTCAGACAGAGGGACCAGATAATTTTTTTACTATAATTATCTGGAGGCACTGTTAGGATGGGCCCTTTTTTGAGAGCTCCAGAATTCCTGAGTAGGAGTGGCTTGGAGGAAACAATCTGGTTGGGAAGAGGATGACTGAGCAGCTAAGGGACTTGTTCTAAAAATGCATATGTTTAGCGAGCACGCTGATTTCTTTAGATTGTATGTTTATTATCTGGAGGGCCTGGATTGGACTGGAGGTGAGGAGGGGTTGATGGTGAGTATGTAGAATTTAAAAATTTTCCATTTTGGGCATATAGGAATTTATGTCTAGATCTGTATCTTTATCTGTCTACTCTCTATCTGTCTACTTGTCTATCTCTCTTTTGCTTTTTTAGTGAAAGCAACAGACTCAAGTTATCTGTCTTTATTGAAAATAATCAATGTTTATATTTATTCTATACTATTATACTTCATCATCCTCTTCCATATTCAGGGAATTTCCTGACTGAGCATCTTTGTCTTCTCCATCTCCATACCCACAGCATTAGTTAGCACAGAGCCTGGCTTTCAGTAGGTGTGAAATGAAGTTATTTATTGAAAGGAATGCTCTTGAAAAGCATAGATGCTATGGTTAATTCTTTTCAGCATGATCACATATCAGGTCATCTTTCATTTTGTAGACAGAATGATGAAACAAGATTAGAGACCCAACTTAGAGTCATAAATAAAAGTCAGGGCTTCCCTGGTGGCGCAGTGGTTGAGAATCTGCCTGCCAATGCAGGGGACATGGGTTCGAGCCCTGGTCTGGGAAGATCCCACATGCCGCGGAGCAACTGGGCCCGTGAGCCACAACTACTGAGCCTGCGCGTCTGGAGCCTGTGCTCCGCAACAAGAGAGGCCGCGATAGTGAGAGGCCCGCGCACCGCGATGAAGAGTGGCCCCCGCTCGCTGCAACTGGAGAGAGCCCTAGCACAGAAACGAAGACGCAACATAGTAATCAATCAATCAATAAATCTTTAAAAAAATAAAAATAAAAAGCCTGTGCCTTAAAAAAAAAAAAAAAAAAAGTCAGAAGAAAACCTGAGCTAGAATCCAGAGGATTCAAGTCCCAGTAATGTATTTTGCATCATATTCTCCAAGTTCCAGCAAAAATCACATGGATGTTCCTTGCATATGAATATGTCCTTTGTGGGAATTGGGACCGTATTATTATTATGTCAAACCTTGGAAAGTCAGACATGCACTTTAAATTGATTTTGGGGGGTAGGTTTTGACCTCTCTTGTTACTATGTCACATGCATGCGCAAGACGGCTGATGGGAGGGGATGTGTGCTTGCCTCCATGTACTTACATGCTATGCAGCCTCATCATTTCTGGTTCTTTAATCCAAATGTCTTAAACAACTCCTTTCAAACTGGATCTTTAGTACAGCCATTCCAATTCTATAGCTTCAAAACAAAGTCATTTTTAAGCTATTTGAAAAAATATTTGGGAAAAAAATCTGAACGATTTCTGAAAGCACAAAGCAGGTATTTTCTTCAAACTCAAGTAACTGAAATAACTGAAGAGATTTAGTTCAAACTGCAAATAAATTCACCTTTGGATTGAGATGAGGCAAGAGAAATATCAGACCCAAAGGTCAAAAGGAACATTTTGGTGTAAGTTATAAACAGAAAATAGGGATTTAGAATGGAAAAGATGAACTCAACAACAAGATGGGGTCATGGCATCTTGGTAAGTATTTTTTATTATTTTTTAAAACTCACTGTGCTAACCCAGCACTTTATTTTCACTGACTCTAATTGAGAATATTTTAGTGATTTTGTGTGTGTGTGTATGTTTAAAGGACCAGGGAATGATACTCTCTACTTTGTTATGTCTTGGTTCAGAGAAATTTAAAGCATATAGAAATCTTGGGCTAGATCTCTTCTCCATTCCCTGACTCTCCCTAGAACACTTATGCCAAAAATTACCATTCTCTGTGGCTAGTATGGTATCAGATTCTCAGGGAGAAGTAACTGTTTAGAGGAATTCATTTTCCAAATGCCCAAATTTCACCAGATTCAAATAGTGCTGATGTAAATAAATAAAATTGTAAACTTGAAAAGTGGATAAGATGATTAGATGTGCCTGTCGATAGGTAATTAGCACAAGCACATTTGTGATTTATTGGAAAGTGCAAGGGCAACTGGAATGACTTCTGTTATTCTGCAGTTGCATGTTGGAGTTAAATCCTGTGTTTTCTGGAGCTGCAAAAGTCTGTAGTATGATATTCATCATCATATTAAATGTGTATATTGAGTGGGAGGTCTCTAATTAGGAATCTGCTCTCAATCCAGTTGATGCTGGGTTAAAATTTACTTTTTCACCAGCTACTTAAAAAGAGTTCCTAATCCAGCAACTCCACTCCTGGCTATTTATCCAAAAAACAAAAACAAAAGCACTCATTCAAAAAGATATATGCACTCCTGTGCAGCATTATTTACAATAGCCAAGATATGGAAGAAACCTAAGTGCCCATCAATAGATGAACGGGTAAAGATGATGTGGTATATATAGATATACACACACACACACACACACACACACACACACACACAAAATGGAATATTACTCAGCCATAGAAAGAGAAGAGATCTTGCCATTTGTGACAAAGTGGATGGACCTAGAGGGAATTATGTGAAGTGAGATAAGTCAGACAGAGAAAGAAAAATACTGTATGATTTCACTTATATGTTGAATCTAAAAGACAAAACAAACGAACAAATATAACCAAACAGAAACAGAGTCACAGATACAGAGAACAAACAGGTAGTTGCCAGAGGGGAGGGGAGTAGGAAGAGGAGAGAAATAGGTGAGGGAGATTAAGAGGTACAAACTTCCAGTTACAAAATAAATGAGTCATAGGTATGAAGTGTACATTGTGGGAAATACAGTTAACAGTTATGTAGTATATTTGTATAGTGACAGATGGTAACTAGACTTATAATGGTGATCATTTTGAAATGTATAGAAATATTCAATCACTATGTTGTGTACCAGGAACTAACAATGTGTTGTAGGTCAAGTATGCCTCAAAAACAAACAAATTCACAGAAAAAGAGATCAGATTTGTGGTTACCAGAGGGGGGTTGGGGGGGAGAGGTAACTGGATGAACGTAGTCAAAAGGTACAAACTTCCAGTTATAAGATAAATAAGTACTAGGGATATAGTGTACAACATGATAAATATAATTAATACTGCTGCGTGTTATTTATGAAAGTTGTAAAGAGAGTAAATCTTAAGAGTTCTCATCACAAGGAAATTTTTTTTCTATTTCTGTAATTTTGTATCTATATGAAGTGATGGATTTCACTAAACTAACTGTGGTAATCATTTCATGATGTATGTAAGTCAAATCATTATGCTGTACATCTTAAACTTATATAGTGTTGTATATTATATCTCAATAAGACTGGAAGAAAAAGAAAAAAGGAAAAAGAAAAAGTTCCTAAAGCCAATCATCAGTGTAAAAAAAGATTTAGGAGAATATCAAATAATATTTGTTGACTGACTGAACGGAGAGGGTTGGGTCGGAACATATAATAAGTTTACCATTCTTCCAAATCTCAAAGTCTACACCCTATCAGGTTTATACTTTATCTATCCTCAGTGGAAGTGGGGTGGCTCTTCTCACTTTGCAGTGATTTGTCACTCTGCCTAACTAACTGGCCAGTCTCTTGTGATTTTCCCACAATTGCACTGTAGCTTCTAGCAATACCAGGTGTCTCGCTTTTCTGCAACCTGTCTCCATGCCTGTACCCTTGCTGTTCTTTCTCTGTCTGAAGTGTCCTACTCATTAATCTCAGCTTTGAGTCAGGACTCAAATGTTATTGCCTGGATAACTGGACATTCTCCTCTCACTCCCAGCATACGCAGGTAAGGTAATCTTCTGATTGTATTTGCTGGCTGGTTTGCATGTCTGATTCCTCAGTAGACTGAAACATCCTTGGGGGCAGGTGCTTTGTGTGTCTGCATTTTTGTAACCCTGAAACCTGGCATAGTGCTTTCACACATGGTATGTGCCCTTGAAATATTTACTGAGTGAATAAGTATATTCCTTGGTATAAATCATAAACATAACTTTATACTGCCCATATATCTTGTAAGATTTCTCATGTCTATCTCTTTCAGGTATAATTTTCTTTATATAAGTGATGTATGACTAAAAACATATTTTAAATTTTGTGAATTTAATAAAATTCTAGATCCATGCTGCATTGTCCTATAAAGGAGTTGCTAGCCACATGTGGCTATTTAAATTTAAATCAGTGAAAATTAAATAAATTTAAAAAATTCAGTTCCTCAGTAGCACCAGCCACATTTTAAGTGTTCAATAGCCACATGTGGCTTGTAGCCATTGTATTAAACAACACAGACAGAGAACATTTCCATCACTGCAAAAAACTGTATTGAACAGTGCTACCTTAGAGAAACTGGTTATCTTTGGTAATGTTTCAAATTCTTCTGTAAAGTAAATAATCATATTCAAACTAATTACCTTTGAACATCTGAATGCTAATATAGCCAGGTTTTAAAATACTAGTCTTAGATATGTTACATTCTCTGGTACAGACAAACCTTTTACAAATATTTTAAACAGTCTATATTTAAATGTAAAAAGTGTTCAGAAAAATAAAATATTGAGACTAGTGAGTCACATGATGACCTAGGTGCACCATTTTCTTACTTCTCCCTCCTGAGACACCAATAAAACTACAGCAAAAAAATGTTTTAAGCGCTCTCACTCCACAACATGAAGAGAGTAAGACAAGGATCATCAGTGGACAAGGGGATTCAAGAGGTTTATGAAATATAGAAAGTTGATGAAGCATATTGGAGAAAGTGGCAGCCTACACTCTACCTGGAGGGGTATAAGTCACCACACTTGGAAACATTTGATGCAGAGGAGGTCAGGAATGAGTTGTGCAGCAAAACAGGAAGATTTGTTAAAAGTCTGTCAGTTGGAGAGAACCTACAGCCTGGCACAACAAAGGAAAAATTACCTATATCTGTCTCATTGAGGCATTTTAAAACATCAGGGGTAAAGAGAGTATGGAGAGAGACAGAAAGAGGCACCTACAAAATAACTGCCTGGCAAGAAGCTTCTCATCAGCAGCACTGGGTACTGGAAGATAATGGAGCAAGGCTCTCAAGGTTTTTTAACCATTAGGTAGGAGGATAGAATACATTTTCAGACATGTTCCATACATCTTTTCTTAGAAAGTTACTAGAGGGTATTCTCCACCAAAACAAAAGAGTAATGAGTAAGGCATATGCTCCTTTGGTGGACTGGACTATTGCTTCCTATTGTTCACATCTCCCCTGTCACTGACTTATACATTCATGTCTACATTTCCCTACTCCTTTGATGTTGGGGTTGCACATATGATTTGCTCTGGCTAGTGGGACACTGGTGGATGCCGCATGAGCAGAGGCTTTCAGTATGCTTATTTGGTGTGTCTTGGTCTTCCTCTTTCTTCTTCCATCTTCCATGAGAAGAGTGTGCCCCAAATAGCTGCTGGTACCACATGAAAGACACATGGAGCAGTCTTGAATTTAACCCACATTCTGAAGCAGAGTGAGAACAGTAAATGTTTGTTGTTGCCACTGAGATGTCAGGGCTGCTTGTCAGGCAGCATTATGGTTACACAGCATTTTTGTAGTAATAATTATTAAGAAGCTTTCAGGAACAATTAATCCAATTTGAGAGTACTGACATTCTTCCTCTAGAATGGTAACTGTGCAGCAGACCTGAGAGCAACTGGTCCAGTTGGGAATATGAGGATTAGTGGCTCTGGGAGGGAGATCTTCAAGAAATAAGAAGAATCAATAGAACAGAAGGTATGATTGAGACCTTGGGAATATAGTTAAGGCAAATGGAAGAGCACAAAAATGGGAAATCCATTCCAAACGAATTGTAGGAGCATAGCAGTCATGATATTGGACTCTTTAGAAAAGGGGTCTTGATCCTATCAGATTATTAGCTCTGTAGTGAACACTATTTATATAGATGTAATTAAGTAAGCTCCATTTATAGTTTCCACCCCCACCATGGGTATACACTTATATCCAAACTCATCAGGTTGTGAACATTAAATGTGTACAGCTTTTTGTATGTCAATCATACCTGAATAAAGTGGTTTAAACAAAAAAAAAAGAAAAAATGAGAAAAAGATAAAACAAAGCAGAGGGAAAAAAAGGAAACAAAACAGACAAAAAGCCAAAGAGGGAAAAAGCTAACTATGGTAAAAGTCCCTCAGGTCATCAAAAACCAACTTCCTGAGCTAGAAGGACCAAAAACCTAGGCCCAGCCAGGGATTTGTATAGGTGCTTGGGATTCCATAAAAATGGCTTTTTATGAGGTAATAGCAAGAAATGAATATCAAAGCTAGGGATAAAACACAGTGGTTTTCTCACTTTTTGGTCTCAAGACTCTTATTCTTTTTTTAAAAAAAGGGACACCTGAAGCACTTTCTTTTTATGTGGGTTATAGCAATTGGTATTTACCTTACAAGAAATTAAAACCTATAGGATGCTTCAGTGGTCTTTTCATTTCTAGTTTGAAAACCTATTATAATTTTTGGTTTTTAAAGAGCTCATTAAAGTCTACACTTAAAACATTAATTCTTTTGTCCTTAAACTCTGAATGATTGGTCTCAAAGGACGACTTAGCTGGCATCATGATACTATATGAAATTGTTCCATTGTGTAAGACACAATAAGGTATATCATTAACATCTGTAAAGTTAAGAGGAAGATAGCTTTCAGCATAATTTTATTTCTTATTTACAGTTTTGTCCAGTTTCTTGCAGTAGATTCCTTTTCTATGAGCCCAGATAGCCTGCTATGCTCATTCCTGTATCTTTATTTATTTATTTTTTCAATAGGTTTGTGGGGTTTTTTTTTTAACATCTTTATTGGAGTATAACTGCTTTACAATGATGTGTTAGTTTCTGCTTTATAACAAAGTGAATCAGCTATACATATACATATATCCCCATATCTCCTCCCTCTTGTGTCTCCCTCCCACCCTCCCTATCCCACCCCTCTAGGTGGTCACAAAGCACTGAGCTGATCTCCCTGTGCTATGCGGCTGCTTCCCACTAGCTATCTATTTTACATTTGGTGGTATATATAAGTCCATGCCACTCTCTCACTTCGTCCCAGCTTACCCTTCCCCCTCCCCGTGTCCTCAAGTCCATTCTCTACGTCTGCGCCTTTATTCCTGTCCTGCCCCTAGGTTCTTCAGAACCATTTTTTTTCTTTTAGATTCCATATATATGTGTTAGCATATGGTATTTGTTTTTCTCTTTCTGACTTATTTCACATTCCTGTATCTTTAAAGGCAGAGGTTGCAGCTGTGGGGCAAGAAAGCAGCAAGTTGTCTCCTCTTTCTTTTTAAGCCCAACAATTCATCGTGCTCGTGTCTGACTTATTCAGCATGGGTAGGGGAATCTGGGTGCTGGGCATGGCTCCAGTACCTCAGAGAAGGGAACTGAGAAGTCCCTTTATTTATTCCTTCACTAATGCTCTTCCTTTCTTCATGTAGATCTGAGTTTCTGACCTAATCATTTTCCTTCTCTCTGAAGAATATTTTTTAACATTTCGTGCCAGGCAGATCTATGGATGACAAATTCCTTCAATTTTTGCCGGTGAAAGTCTTTATTTTTCCTTTACTTTTGAAGGATAATTTCACTGGATACAGAATTCTAGGTTGGTGGTTTTGTTCTTTTCTGCATGCATGGTTTCTGAAGGAAGGTCTGACGTCATTCTTATCCTTGTTCCTTTATAGATAAGGTTCCTCCCCCCACCTCTCTGGCTTCCTTCAAGATTTTCTCTTTGTCTTTGATTTTATAGAGTTTTAGGTATTTTCCTAAATAGTGTTCTCTGAGCTTCCTGGATCTATGGTTTTCTTTCTGTCATTATACTGCTCTTTATTATGAAACTTTATATCAGATTTAAGTTTTTAAAACATAACATGTAAAACTAATTTATTTTTAAAATAGCTACAGCATTTTCCAACCGAATAATGCTCTATAACATCTTTTCATATTTAACATTCTTTTTCAATCTTTTTAATGATTCCCTTCACATAAATATCTATAAAAACACCTAATTCACTTTATTGTTTCTTAAGAGTCCAAACCCTCACAGTAGTTAAATCTGAGTCAGTCACTTTCCATTATTTTGCAATAGCCAAAAAAAACCAAACAAACAAGAAAACAAAAACCCTCTAGGCTGAAACTTGACTTAAATTTATTTTAGCTGCAAAAGAGCAAAATAAAAATTTCCTTTTTTGTATTGGCAAAATTTTAAAATATCATACAATCAAGTTATCCTTATAGTTTTAAAAACATGATTTTTTTTTTTTTTAAATAAATTTATTCATTTATTTATTTATTTTGGCTGTGTTGGGTCTTTGTTTCTGTGCGAGGGCTTTCTCTAGTTGTGGCAAGCGGGGGCCACTCTTCATCGCGGTGCGCGGGCCTCTCACTATTGCGGCCTCTCTTGTTGCGGAGCACAGGCTCCAGACGCGCAGGCTCAGTGATTGTGGTTCACGGGCCCAGTTGCTCCGCGGCATGTGGGATCTTCCCAGACCAGGGCTCGAACCCGTGTCCCCTGCATTGGCAGGCGGATTCTCAACCACTGCACCACCAGGGAAGCCCAACATGATTGTTTTTAATGTTGCAGTAGTTGGATGTTGGGTAGCCCATGGGAACAGGTATCAGGGTAGTGGGGGAGGTGGGCTCTTATTCAGGTCTGTTCGAAGGGGAGTATCCTCTTGAGCCTTGGTTTTCCATCTGTAAAATATGCATAGTGCCTACTCTGACTCTTCACAAAGAAAGAAAAGAAAAATTTCTGATTTTTGGAGCTGTAATAGCCCTGAGAGATCATTTTGTCAATTTTGATGAGAAGACAGAGGCAAAAGTGGGTTGAAAACTTGCTCAAGGGCAAATATCAAGGGAACACATAGAATCACTGTATTTACGTTTGGCATTGACAGTGCAAAGCTAATGTTTTTATTTTTATAACCCCAGTGCATCCTGTGTAAACTCACTATAACAGTATGAGCCTTATGGGCCACTTACATTACAATAACATATTTCTCGGACAGAAATCTGCCGGTATGGAAAATGTCTGCTTTTTAAATGGGATCAATCTCCAACTCCATAAGCTGTCCAATAACTGCATTATCAGTTCCTACATCTTGTCTTTTCTGATAGTTACCAAAAATCTTTGGGTATATTTTTCATAATATTTATAAGCTGAGTCAGGGCCTGTGAGTTGAAAGCTGAGGTAGGAGTTAGCAAGATGGATGAGACGGGTACTCTGGACATAACAACCCTGACGGTTGAAGGCACTGAGATGGGAAAGAGTAGTGTGTTCACTACATTACAAGTAATTTGCTTCTGAACTCATCCTCTTTTGTTAAAGCCATTCATCTGTGCTCTCCTTCCTAGAGGCACAAGGAAGAATTTGGTGGGTGGGTGGGTGTGGGCATCCTTGATTTCTCACCCTTCTCACACTTAACAGACGTCCTACTGATTCTGTTAAAGATTCTGGAATGTGCCCCCTTGTGTTATTGATTTTACCACAGTCTTAGTTCAGGTCAACACTTTTGCTTAAATAACTAGTTACTAGATTACAATTAGCCTCTTAACTAGCTCACTGCCCTCACCCAATTGACTCTCCACAAACATCATTATGTTTCTCAGTCACTTAAATGCTTTCAACCTAAAGATAAAGACCGAATTCTTTATTGTGACATTTAAGGCTGATTCCCAGTGCCCGCTCTGGCCTTGCCCTGTGCTCCTGCCCTGCGAGCACTCACACTGCTCTAGTTTACTGGCCTTTGCTGAGTCACCGGCTCTTCCGGTGATGCCCTCCTTGTCCTCCCCCTTTTCTCACATGGCTAATAACAAATTAACCTTTTCTCTCCCTCCTTCTCTCTCTCTCTCCCTCCTTCACTTCTTCATTCCACAAATATTTATTGACACTCTTCTATGTGCCAGTCATTGAAGGTGCATTAGTGAGCAAACCAGGAAAAGCTCTGCCCTCAAAGACCTTACACCCGTGTGTTTGTGTTGGGGGTGACAGAAATTAAGTGTATTACCTAATAAATAATGCTGTATGTTAGAAGATGATAAGTGTTGTGGAGAAATAGTACGCTGTAAATGGAAGGGGAGGATGCAGGGAGAGATGTCATTTTAAATAGAGTGGTCAGAGTAGGTCACACACACAGAAGATGGCATTTCAGCAAAGAATAGGATGAAGTAAGGAAGGGAGCCATCAGGTTATTTGGAGGAAGGATGGTTCAGGCAGAGGAAGCAGCCAATGCAAAGGCCTGGCATGTTCAAGGAGCAGCAAGAGAGCTAGTGCATCTGGAGCACAGTGAGTGAGGAGGACTCACAGAAGAAGAGGTCAGAGAGGTTCCTGGGGGACCTGACAGCCATCTAGGTAGTGGTAAAGACTTCAGTTTTTATGCTGAGAGAAACTGGGACCCAGTGAAGGCTCTGGAGCTGAAGAGAGACATTATTCGACACATGTTTGAAAGAGAAGAAGTAGGGAGACCGGTAAGAAGGCTACTATAGGGGCTTCCCTGGTGGCACAGTGGTTAAGAATCCGCCTGCCAATGCAGGGGACACGAGTTCGAGCCCTGGTCCAGGAAGATCCCACGTGTCGCGGAGCAACTAAGCCCATGTGCCACGACTACCGAGCCTGCGCTCTGGAGCCCGCGAGCCACAACTACTGAGCCCATGTGCCACAACTACTGAAGCTGGCATGCCTAGAGCCCGTGCTCCGCAACAAGAGAAGCCACTGCAATGAGAAGCCCGTGCACTGCAACGATGAGTAGCCCCTGCTCGCCGCAACTAGAGAAAGCCTGTGCGCAGCAACGAAGACCCAACACAGCCAAAAATAAATAAATAAAATAAATAAATTTATATAAAAAAAATAATGCAATAGATAGATGGTGGTAGCCGTGACCAGGTGGCAATAGAGGCTGATGAGGATTGGTCAGATACTGGGAGTGTATATATATTTTTTGCATTTTAAACAATTTTAAACAAAATATCATTGAATAAACTTGACTCTTTGGTATACAGGTCAGTGAATATTAATACCCATACAGATTTAAATAGTTACCACCACATTCAGAATATAGAACAGTTCCTCAAACTCCTAAAACTCTCTCAACCTAACCCTTGTCAAACACTGTTCTCTATCACTATAGTATGGTATTTTCAAGAATGTCATATAAATAGAATCATATAGTAGGTAACATTTTGAGACTGGCTTCTTTCACTTGGTACAATGTCTTTGAGATTCATGCAAGTTGTTGCTTGTGTTCATAGTTTGTTCTTTTTCATTAATTAGTAGTATTCCATTATATGGCTGTACCACAATTTGTTTATCCATTCACCTGGTAAAGGACAGTGGGTTGTTTCCAGTTTGGGGTGATCATGAACACTGCTACTATAAAGTTAGTGTATAGGTGTTTGAATGAACATACATTTTTATTCCTCTGGGATAAATGCTCAATAGTACAAATTCTATGTCTTACGGTAATTGCATATTTAACTTCATAAGAAACTGCCAGACTATTTTCCAGAGGGGTATACCATGTTACAGTACCACTAGCAAAGCAGGAAAGTTCTAGTTGCTTTATATTCTTGTCAGCACCTGGTTCTGTCAGTATTTTTTATTTTAGCCATTCTAATAAGTGCATTAACAGTATTTCATCATGGTTTATATTTGCGCCTCCCTAATTCCCTAATTTGGGAATTATATGGCTTCACAGGCGAATTCTATCAAACATTTAGAGAAGAGTTAATACCTATCCCTCTGAAACTATTACAAAAAATTGCAGAAAGAAGGAACACTCCCAGCCTCATTCTATGAGGCCACTCAACAAAATACTAGCAAACCAAATCCAACAATACATTAAAAGGATCGTCCACCATGATCAAGTGGGATTTATCCCAGGGATGCAAGGATTCTTTAATATTTGCAAATCAATCAGTGTGACATATCACATTAACAAACTGAAGCATAAAAACCATATGATCATCTCAATAGATTCAGAAAAAGCTTTTGACAAAATTCAAAACCCATTTACGATAAAAGCTCTCCAGAAAGTGGGAATAGAGGGAACTTACCTCAACATAATAAAGGTCAAATATGACAAACCCACAGATAATATCATTCTTAATGGTGAAAAGCTGAAAGCATTCCCTCTAAGATCAGAAACCAGGCAAGGATGTCCATTGTCACCACTTTTATTCAACATAGTTTTGGAAGTCCTAGCCATGGCAATCAGAGAACAAAAAGAAATATAAGGAATCCAAATTGGAAAAGAAGAAGTAAAATTGTCACTGTTTGCAGATGACATGATACTATACATAGAAAACCCTAAAGAGGCTACCAGAAAACTACTAGAGCTCATTAATGAATTGGATAAAGTTGCAGGATACAAAATTAATATACAGAAATCTCTTGCATCCCTATACACTAAGAACAAAAGATCAGAAAGAGAAATCAAGGAAACAATTCCATTTACCATCTCATCAAAAAGAATAAAATACCTAGGAATAAACCTACTTAAGGAGACAGAAGACCTCTACTCTGAAAACTGTAAGATGCTTATGAAAGAAACAGAAGATGACACAAACAGATGGAGAGATATACCATGTTCTTGGATTGGAAAAATCAATATTGTCAAAATCAGTATACTACCCAAGGCAGTCTACAGAGTCAATGCAATTCCTATCAAATTACCAATGGTGTTTTCCCCAGAACTAGAACAAAAAATTCTAAAATTTATATGGAAACACAAAAGACCCCGAATAACCAAAGCAATCCTGAGAAAGAAAAATGGAGCTGCAGGAATCAGACTCCCTGACTTCAGACTATACTACAAAGCTACAGTCATCAAAATAGTATGGTACTGGCACAAAACCAGAAATACAGATCAATGGAACAGGATAGACAGTCCAGAGATAAACTCACACACCTATGGTCAACTAATCTATGACAAAGGAGGCAAGAGTATACAATGGAGAAAAGATAGTCTCTTCAATAAGTGGAGCTGGGAAAACTGGACAGCTACATGTAAAAAAAATGAAATTAGAACACTCCCTAACACCATACACAAAAATAAACTCGAAATGCATCTAAGACCTAAATGTAAGGCCGGACACTATAAAACTCTTAGAGGAAAACACAGGCAGAACACACTTTGACATAAATTGCAGCAATATCTTTTTTGATCCACCTCCTAAAGTAATGAAAATAAAAACAAATATAAAAAAATGGGACCTAATTAAACTTAAAGGCTTCTGCACAGCAAAGGAAACCATAAACAAAACAAAAAGACAACCCACAGAATGGGAGAACATATCTGCAAAGGAAGCAACCAACAAGGGATTAATCTCCAAAATATACAAACAGCTCATGTGGCTCATATCAAAAAACAAACAACACAATAAAAAAAATGGGCAGAAGATCTAAATAGACACTTCTCCAAAGAAGACATACAGGTGGCCAAAAAGCACATGAAAAGATGCTCAACATCACTAATTATTAGACGAATGCAAATCAAATCTACAATGAGGTATCACCTCATTCCGGTCAGAATGGACATCATCAAAAAGCCTACAAACAATAAATGCTGTAGAGGTTGTGAAGAAAAGGGAACCCTCTTACACTGTTGATAGAAATGTAAGTTGGTACAGCCATTATGGAGAACAGTACAGAGGTTCCTTAAAAAAACTAAATATAGAACTACCCTATGATCCAGCAATCCCACTCCTGGGCATATATCCAGAGAAAACTCTAATTCGAAAAGATATATGCACCTCAAAGTTCACAGCAGCACTATTTACAAGAGCCAAGATATGGAAGCAACCTAAATGTTCATCGACAGATGAATGGATAAAGAAGATGTGGTACTTATATACAATGGAATATTACTCAGCCATAAAAAAAACAATGAAATAATGCCACTTGCAGCAACATGGATGGACCTACAGATTATCATAATAAGTGAAGTAAGTCAGACAGAGAAAGATAAATATCATATGATATTGCTTATATTCAGAACCTATTAAAAATGATACAAATGAACTTATTTACAAAACAGAAATAGAGTCACAGATGTAGAAAACAAACTTATGGTTACTGGGGGGAAGGAGCGGGAGGGATAAATTGGAAGGTTGGGATTGACATGTATATACTACTGTATATAAAACAGAAAACTAATAAGGACTTACTGTATAGCACAGGGAACTCTACTCAATACTCTGTAATGACCTATATGGGAAAAGAATCTAAAAAAAAGTGGATATATGTATATGTATAACTGATTCACTTTGCTGTACAGCAGAAACTAATACAACATTGTAAATCAAGTATACTCCAATAAAAATTTTAAAAAAGAAACTGCCAGACTCTTTTCCAGAGGGGCTGTACCATGTTACAGTCCCACTAGCAAAGTATGAAAGTTCTAGTTGCTTTACATTCTTGTCAGCACCTCGTGCTGTCAGTATTTTTTATTTTGGCCATTCTAATAAGTGTATAACAGTATTTCATCATGGCTTAACGTTTGCGCCTCCCAAATTCCCTAATTTGCATTTCCCTGTGCACCTAATAGAATGGCTAATGATGTTGAACATCTTTTCATGTGATTATATGTTATTTATATATCCTCTTTGGTGAAGTTTATAGTCAAGTCTTTTGCTCACTTGAAAAAAAATTGAGTTGCTTGTTGTACTACCATTGAGCTTTGAGAATTCATTACATACTCTGGATACAAGTTGTTGTTTGATATAGTTTTGTAAATATTTTCTCCCAGTCTCCAGCTTGTCTGTTCATTCTGTCAACTTCCACAGAGCAAGCATTTTTTTAAATTAAATTTAAAATTTTGAGATAATTGTAGGTTTATACACAGTTTCAAGAAATAATGCAGAGGAACCCCATATGCCCTTTACTTAGTGTCAGTCAATGGTAACAGCTTGCAAAACTGTTGTACAATATACAGCCAGAATGTTGGTATTGAAATAATCAAAACACAGCCATTCCATCACCACAGGCTCTCTCATGTGGCCCTTCTGTAGCCTTACCCACTTCCCTCCCAGTCCTACCTCTTCCTTAACCCTGATGACCGCTAATCTCTATTTCCATACATTTTGTTACTTCAAGAATGTTACATAATACAGAATCATACAATATGTAATTGTTAAGATTTACTTTTTTTTCACTCAACATAATTCCCTGGAGATTCATCCAAGTTGTTGTGTGTATCAATAATTTGTTCCTTTTATTGCTGAGTGGTATACTCCATGATATGCATGTACTATAAATTTGTTTAACCATTCACCCACTGAAGGACATCTAAGTTGTTTTCAGTTTTATTATATTATATTATGAACAAAGTTGCTATGCATATTTGTATACAGTTTTTATGTGATAAGTTTTCATTCCTCTGAGATAAATACCCCCAAGAGTGTAACTGATTGATGACATAGTGGTTGCATATTTACTTTTTTAAGAAACTACCGAACTGCTTTCCAGGATGGCTGTACGCTTTATACTTTCACCAGAAATATATGAGTGATCTAGTCTCTCTGCATCATTGTCAACAGAGAGTGCTCACTATTTTTCATTTTAGTCATTCTGATAAGTATGTAGTGATATCTCTTGTGGTTTTAATTTGCATTTACTTAATCACTACTGATGCTGTGCTTTTGTTTGCCATCTGTATATCTTTTTTGGTGAAATGTCTATACATGTCTTTTTCCCATTTTCTAATTGGATTGCTTTATTTTTTCTGTTGAGTTTTGAGAGTTCTTTATCTATTCTCAATAGCAGTCTTTTGTCAGATATGTGGTTTGTACATTTGTTGTTTGCATTCTCTTTAATAGGGTCTTTCATAGAACAACATTTAAAAACTTTCCCCCTCCAGCTTTATTGAGATATAACTGACATATAACATTGATAAATTTAAGGTGTACAATGTGATAATTTGATGCATGTACATATTGCAAATATTTTAAACCTTGATGAAGTTTGATTTATCTAATTTTTTTCCCTTATGGATCATGCTTTTTGTGTCAGGTCCAAGAGCTCATTGCTTAAACTCTGATCATGAAAAGTATCTTCTAAAATTTTTATAGTTTTACATCTTACATTTATATCTCTGGTGCAGTTTGAGTTAATTTTTGCATATACTATGAAGTTCAGGTTGAGGTTCATTTTTGGGCATATGGATATCCAACTGACCCAACACCATTTGTTGAACACACTATCCTTTCTCCATTGAACTGCCCTGGCAACCTTGTCAAGAATCAGTTGGCCATTTATTGGTGTGGGATCTAGTTCTGCATTCTCTGCTTGGTTGCACTGATCTATGTGTCTGTGATTTACCTCTTCATCAACACTACACTGTCGTAATTACTGTAGCTATATAGTAACTTGTAAAATTGGTTAATATGATTCCCTCAGTTTATTCTTCTTTTTCAAAATTGATTTTGCTGTTCTAGGTCCTTTGCCTTCCCAAAAAACTTTTAGAATAAGCTTTTCTATATCTAAAAAAAATCTTGCTGCAATTTTAACTAGAATTTTATTAAATCCCTAGATTAGTTTGGTAGAGAACTGACATTGTTAGGATATTTATTCTTCCAATCCATGACCACTGTAGGCCTTCTTTGATTTCTTTCATCGGCTTTTTGTAATTATCATCATACAGGCTCTGTCATATGTTATACTTAGGTATAAATCTAACAAAACATTTTAAATCTATCATTTTTCTTGAAGCTATAATAAACATATATGTATTTAATTTGTCAATACACATATAAATTAAAGTTTTAGTTTCCAATTGTCATTGCTACTAGATAAAATATATTGATTTTTGCCTGTTGATCTCATATCCTGCAACCTTGTTAAAGTCACTTATTAGTTTTAGGAGATGTTTTGTTTTATTTTTAGAATCTCTGGAATTTTCTTATAATCTTCATATATAATCATGTCATCTCAGGATAGAAACAGTTTTATTTCCTCTTCTGTAATGTGTATGCCTTTTATTTATTTTTTTTCTTGCCTTATTACGAGTGGCAGTATGAGTGGTGCTCACTGACATCCTTGCTTTGTTCCTGATCTTGGGGGAAAGTATTCAGTCTTTTACCATTAAATATGATATTAGCTGTAGGTTTTTGTAGATGTCCTTTATCAGGTTGAGGAAATTCCCTTCTAGTCCCTATTTGTTGAAAAATTTTGATCAGAAATTGATGTTGAATTTTGTCAAATGCCTTTTCTGCATCAATTGATATGATTATGTGGGTTTTCTTCTTTGTACTATTGATATGGTAGATCACATTGATTGATTTTAAATATTAAAACTTCAGCCTTGCATTCCCAGTTTAAAATCCACTTGTTCATGCTGCAGTATTCTGTTTACATATCGATAGATTTGATTTGTTAATATTTTCGTGAGGATTTTTGTGTCTGTGTTTATGAGAAGCTAACTTTGGCAAGCCGTTTAATATTTCTGAGTTTCAGTTTCTTCAGTTCTAAAAATTAATTTTGTTGCCCCTACTTATGTCACAGGGTATCTGTAGACGCAAAATAGAAATCAGCTAAATGATAGCATTTTTTAATATGCAAAGTGCTAAAAAAATGCAAGGAATGAGGATTGCTACTTTAACCTTTGACTTCCCTCCTCAACTAAATAGCAAGCCACTTTTTGTAGTCTCCTTAGGAGTGGCATTCTTTTTTTTTGTTGTTGAAAGATCCCTATGGGAGTGATAATCTGTATAAACTTCTCAGCAAATCTGAGATAATTAGGGCAAGTCACCAGGATCTTGGGAAATTGGTATAGAAAGCTTTGGAACTCCTAGGAGACCAGGAATAACATTTCCAAGTAAGGAAAGGACATAGTGGTCCAGGACACCTTTGGAATGTGGTGTCCCTAGTAATGCAGGAAATTTACCTGGAGGTTGTACTGTAGAAAGGCAAAGATGGATGCCTTACTGTGCTACTCTGGCTGACTCTCAGCAGGGAAGAATACAGTGAAAGGCATCACTGGGTGGTGTCTCTCAAACACCTCCAGCCCAGCCTCTATGAACTTGCTTCAAGGCCTTAATCAGGAGGGATTGTAAAAGCTCAAAAGGGCCAGCATTTCATCTGGGCCCATGAAAGAGTTTAATCACTGTGGAAGCATGTACAGGATTTGGGACAGTGATGGGAACTGCTCACACCAAAAAACCTCTACCTTCCTCCTTTCACCAAAACCAAAACTTTCATGAAAATCAGTACAGACAAATCAACTCCTCTAGGACTTGTACCACCACAGCTAACAGGAGCCTAGTAGCTGCAGCAGCAACCTCAGCTAACGCCCCTCTACAAGCATTTTTTAAAGTGGCAAAATATCTGTTATATTGACGAGTTTGTCAGTTATTATGGTTCTTTCCCCATCTAAAATGATTCTAAATTTATACTCAGAGATCCATGCCAATTCCTTTGTTAATCAGGATGGGAGGACAGGTGTACAATCTTTGCAACATCATTATCCACAGCATCACTGGGAATTTAAAATCCAATGTCACTATAAATAAAAATAACCAATAAAATGATGCAGGAAATAAATTCTTAATCTTGTAGAATAAGGTAAGAGAAGGCACAAATATGTGAAGCTAATTTCTCCACAGGTTTACATGGAGAATGCCCCTCTCTGGATGAAAATCAAAGACTAGTGTTTGCTTCCTAAAGCATACTGGGAAATTGAATTTAATATTATAATTGCTATTGTTTTGGGAAAAATTGTTGTAACTTCTTTTAGCAGCGCTCTCTTGCTAGAAAAAAATTTTTTATCTTCTTGGTTTCATAAAAAATCCAAAGGTTTTATTAGAGGAGGGAGTTTTGAAAAGAGGATGTGCATTTTACCTAACTTCTCTATTGTTAGCTGGAATCTATATCTATACCTATATTTAGCTATTTTTCTTTTAAAATCTTTCTTGTCCTCTTATGTTTCCCACTTTTTCAATTTTATCTGTTTCTCTTGTACATTGGCAAAACAAACACAACTTTAACAAAATTATCCAAACCATCTCTCTGAGAACCCAGGACCTAATAGTAGAGGCAGTGTGACTGAATTGACTGAGCAGGATTTGATAGAAGAGGGGATGTTTCCAGATTCATTT
Source organism: Balaenoptera borealis (assembly GCF_965194805.1). Classification (NCBI taxonomy): domain Eukaryota; kingdom Metazoa; phylum Chordata; class Mammalia; order Artiodactyla; family Balaenopteridae; genus Balaenoptera; species Balaenoptera borealis. The sequence goes on from NC_138864.1 coordinate 69,647,776, forward strand.
CTTATGAGAATATCAACCTACGTGGCCATCCAACTGACTAAGAAATATTTTGCTAAAGACTCTTATTTTAAGGTCCCATCTTAATACATAAGCAACTTTGTCATTTTCTGGTTGTTAAGGGCAGTGTGGCTTCTTTAGTACCAAAGGGCTATGGAGGGCTGCATACTCTGATATCCATTCCCTTGCAAAGCAGAGGCATGTTGGAGGAGATCATTGTTTAAGGGAACCAGGTGTGCCAGAGGGAGCCCTTGGGATGTCAGACCTACCACTGAGCTCTTATGAGATGTGAGGGGGTCCAGTTGGCTCCTGACAACTCACAAAGTGCAGATTAAGTAATAGAGGCAGAGTGAGCACTAAATTCCTTCTGTACTTTTCTTTGGAACTACTGGAAATGTGGTAGAATGTGTAAACAAAGTTTTTAAAATACAAGTAAATAGGACAGAGTTCAGAGGAGAACAAAAAAATTGATAAAGGGTTTGTATAAGTCAGCCTCCAGAAAAGGAGGTGCAGCGTACTAAGCATACTCACTTGAGAGGGAAAAAAAAACTGAAATGAGACATAATAACAGTCTATAAACACATTCAAGGATGTTAAGAGAGATTCCAATTACCCTCATTAGTCAATAATGGGCTTAAACTTTAGAAAAGTCACAAAATGTAAGATATTTGGAAACAATGATCTTTTAGAGACTCAAAGACAGAAAAAAAATCCTGCAGTTCTCCAACTGAGTTAGTTAAATTAGGAGCTACACATTTAGGTTTGTATGTTTTTAACACATGCAAGATGAAGAATATTTAGGTTTATGGCTCAGCGTTAAATTACCTATTTGCATAAATAGACATTGTGTTGATGAAAACTACAGTTTGGAGGAAGGAGAAATACAAACTCATCATCCACAGAGATGATTTAAAATCTTAGAGTCATAGAGAGCAGGAGAGTTAAAACAGGACCTAAGCATATTGAATATTAGTACAAACTAATCAAAAAGAAGGTTAAGAAACTAAGCAGCATGGAAACCATACTGAGAGTTCCCGTAAAGGACAAGAGAAGTTTATTCACTGTAGAGAAGAAAAACCCTTGTAAATTCATTAAGGCAGTTAAAAGTTACAGATGCAAGAATCTTAGACCTTTGCAAGAGTTCTTAAGCCCTATAATGGCTGTGAAAACCACGCTGAGAAAGTGACACTAATCGTCTACAGTAGTCTAGATTGTAGGGAAAGTCAAGAAAGATGAATAAACCACAGTGTACAGCTGAAATGAATCCTAGAAGCTGAGCAGAAAGTGGGTCAAAAAATTGAACTTGACAGATGTTTCAATCAGATTGGAAGTATCTAAACAAGTGCAAAATGGAACCATAAAGAAAATCACAAAAGAAAAGCTAAAAATCAAAAGGTTTTGAAAACCTACAGGATGCTATAGAAAGGAAAGGATATTAATATAGACTATTACAAAGGACGAGTCTGCAGAGCTGACCAAGATTACAAAGAAAATCTCTCTGGAGTGATAATGGTGAAAAGGGACACAAAGATTCAAGGATATGGGCTCAGGGTATATAGTCAGGGGACTTTGAGTAAGCTCACCACATGCAGGGAATTAAAGAGAGGGTGGTTGACAGAAAAGAATAAAACGTTATTAGGGAATGTGTCTCTTTGTGCCAAGTGCTATCTTCTGAATCCAAACAAGTGGATGAGTGAAGGGAAAATTTGCAGTTGGATGAAGAGCCTGTAAAAGGCACATGCCTGAATCACAGAAATCAGACCCTGGCAAATGCCTGTTGGGTGACGGAGTTCACCTGCTATCTCATTGCACTGTCACTCCCAGCATGTGGTTGGCAAATGCTGTGTCCAGTCAGGTTCCAGGCTAGCAGAACAGAGTCTTGTGCACAGCAGGCAACCTTTCAATTACTATATAAAAAAAGGGACGTTAATACTCATGTATTAACCATTTTTGACAGACAGAATAGAAGTTTAGGCCCTTTGGAATATCAGTAGAGAGTCTCTAAGGAAAGTGCTCAGGGAGACAGTGTACACTCACTATAACTGGAAGTGAAAACAAACAAAAGGCCAGGAACAGAGGATACCTGAGGGAGCGGTCAGAACTAAAGGACTGGTGACTTCATAGGTGTCTTGGTGAAACTATAAGTGGGCAGATATTTAGTATAGTGGAAACGACTCCATCAACATTGACAACTAACTTGAATGAAAGACTCACCCTAAAGCAAAATAAAATCTAATCTGGAATTAGATGAGTCCTCCAGTCCATGCATATTTAATGTTAAAGAGGAGGTAACATGATATAGTGTTTATTTAAAATGACAGGGGGAAAAAAAAATGACAGTGGGGTGGGATCATGATGTGTACTTGTGGAATTTTAGTTCTGTTCTAGAAACTACTCCCCCTCCCCCCTCCCCCCAAGGTACAAAATAGATCCTCTTCTATTTTGCACAGGGAGAACACAGAGGGAAGTGGTTACAGCAGTGCTCTGAGCAAAGTTAAGGCAAAAAATAAGACAGCAGGCATTCCTAGCCTCTTATGTAACCACAACAAAATTTTCCTGAGGAAGTTGGGAAGAAGCAAACATACTTAAAATACTATTAATAGATAATATAATCCCTGTTTCAAGGGAACTTGGAGCAACTGCAGCTTCAATGACTGAGCAAACCCACCAATAGTTACAAGAGCCCTGATATAAGAAAGAAAGCAGCAGAACCAGAGGAAAAGAGAACCCAGATCCCAGGGTCTCCCATTAACCACTCCTAGCTAAGAGTTTTACAACTTCCTCGGCGGATAGGCGCACTGGAATCATCAGAATCTCATTTGAAGTAAAGCGTCTGAAAATAATTATTCATAAATACATGTGTATATACATATATTGTATACATATTTATAGCATATGCATAGTTATTATTCCTTAGGATAGGCACTTTTGTTGTCTTCATAGCAAAGTCATCTATTGCTGAAAATAAATATCTGAACTGAGCAAACTCTGATTATAGCAGCTAAAATTCTATGTAGAGGTGGAAAAGCTTAGGACTCTATTGGAACTACAGGTTGTACTGTGACAAACTGTGACTAAATTCACAATCTTGTCAGTGGGAGAATTTTTTAAGCAAATGACAGCATTGGTTTCTTGGGACATTAGTTTTACTTTTATCTGTATTAAAAATCATCTGAAGTTAATTTAGAGATGTGAAATTTCTCCAGTCAGAATAGAGCTTGGAGTAGAACTCTTCTGTTGGTCATATCCCTACATATTTATGTTGCTAGATCTCATTGACCATTATTGGCCACATCTCTCATGGAGACATAAGCTGGTGGTGCAGCCAATCATCTTAAGTCATGTGATCACAGACTTTATTCTTAGCTATACTCCATACTTGCTATGTAATAGGTGAAAAAGTATCTAAATGTGTGCCTTGGTTTACGTATTTGTTAACTAGACGTAAGAAACTAGATATTCCCCAGCCTTGGAAAGCTGAAGTGAAGGCTAATGGGCAAATATAAAGCACTTTAAAACATAACAACTATATTGATAACAGAAACAACAACGTGCCAAAGATAAAAACAAAACCAAGGAGTACTGTAGCACTCTATTTACAAAACTACAATAGAGAGGAAAACTTCATTCTTGTTCCTTTAAGTCGGGAGGAGAATTTCATCCTTAAAACTATGGATGTTTTCCCTGAGATAATGTCCCATGACTTGCAGGTTTAAAGATTTTCTAAATTATTATATTAGCAATAGTAACTAAAACTGATCAAAGTCTGATCTTGGCAAATTAGGTGATTCTACATGTATCTGTTGAATATTTTTCAGAACTGGCAATTCAGCAGCACTTAAAAAATTGTGCCATCGAAAATTTGTCATATCACCAGTTGATTTCTGATTTCATAATAAATGATTATAATTTACCTGGTCTCTTTAACACTTTTGCTAATGTTATAGCAAATATTGTTGATATAGGAGTCATAAAAACATAATGAAAACATCATGATTTAATTTTCTTTGATTTTCTTCACTTGTATATAGTATTTTATCAACCTTAGGTTTCTAGATGTAGTCATACCAATTATACATAAATATTATAAGTATCAGGTAACAGAATCTAACTGGTTTCCCTGACTGATAAACCCATCCTCAGTTGGGAAATAGATTTCTAACATTAATAATAATATAAGCCTCATATGATCTGATTAGTTGACAATTCTGATCTTAAATATTCTGTCAGATTAAGCCATAGTACTATTTATGTCCATTCAACAAACTTTGCATTTTATTAGTTTTCCCATTTATAAAGTCTTCTAGAATTTGTAAAAGGTGATAGGGAAAAACATTTTCTCACAAGGAATCAAAACATTAATTAATTAACGTCTTATTTTGTTCCCAGAAAACTTGAGGATCACAAAGATAGATAAAGCAAGATAACACAATTTAGTGAGAAATCCACAATGAAAAGAAAAGACAGGACCAGCTAATGAGCCCAGGAATGAACTAGAAACTGAAACATGCACTGTTGAGCCCTATTTTATTGTGAAAGATGGGTTTCAAATTAGGTTCCATGCTTTTTAATGGCCAATGCAAAGAAGGAATGCCCTCAGTTATGTGCACCTCAGGGTCTTTATGATAAATGTAAATACACTGTCTCAGAGAAGCACAACTATTTTACATACTAAGACTAGAAAGAAGTTTCTAAAAGAGTCTGCGTAGAAATTGTCCTGACCAACATGCTTACATCAATCTCAGGAATAAGTTTCCTAGAACTGTTCCTTAAAGCACCCAATGGAATCAATTTAGCAAATATACAGGAGATGAGGAATGGGGGTTAGTTTACTGGGATCTACTTCCTTGGTGCTCTGAAGGTTCACAAAAATAACTGCTACATAAACATGAGGATATGAACTCTTACTAATGAAAGCCTCATAAAATAACAGTATCAACTTCCTATGCATATGAGTTCTATTTAATATTCATTTTAAAATGGGAAGTGTTATCATTGTGCCTCTTCTTGAAAAGCTCAAATATGAGTTTTTGGCTTTTCCATATGTTATCTGCTTTTAAAGAATTGTTTATAACCAAAGGGAAGACTTTAACAGGAGCATATTCTTTTTTTTTTTAACATCTTTATTGGAGTATACCTGCTTTACAATGGTGTGTTAGTTTCTGCTCTATAACAAAGTGAATCAGTTATACATATACATATATCCCCATATCTCTTCCCTCTTGCATCTCCCTCCCTCCCACCCTCCCTATCCCACCCCTCTAGGTGGTCACAAAGCACCCAGCTGATCTCCCTGTGCTATGTGACTGCTTCCCACTAGCTATCTATTTTACATTTGGTAGTGTATATATGTCCATGCCACTCTCTCACTTTGTCCCATCTTACCCTTCCCCCTCCCCGTATCCTCAAGTCCATTCTCTAGTAGGTCTGTGTCTTTATTCCCGTCTTGCTCCTAGGTACTTCATGACCATTTTTTGGGTTGTTTTTTAGATTCCATATACATGTGTTAGCATATGGTATTTGTTTTTCTCTTTCTGGCTTACTTCACTCTGTATGACAGACTCTAAGTCCATCCACCTCACTACAAATAACTCAATTTCGTTTCTTTTTATGGCTGAGTAATAATCCATTGTATATATGGGCCACATCTTCTTTATCCATTCATCTGCTGATGGACACTTAGGTTGCTTCCATGTCCTGGCTATTGTAAATGGAGCTGCAATGAACATTGTGGTACATGACTCTTTTTGAATTATGGTTTTCTCAGGGTATATGCCCAGTTGTGCGATTGCTGGGTCATATGGTAGTTCTATTTTTAGTTTTTTAAGGAACCTCCATACTGTTCTCCATAGACGCTGTATCAATTTACATTCCCACCAACAGTGCAAGAGGGTTCCCTTTTCTCCACACCCTCTCCAGCATTTATTGTTTGTAGATTATTTGCTGATGGCCATTCAGACCGATGTGAGATGATATCGCATTGTAGTTTTGATTTGCATCCCTCTAATGATTAATGATGTTGAGCATTCTTTCATGTGCTTTTTGGCAATCTGTATATCTTCTTTGGAGAAATGTCTATTTAGGTCTTCTGCCCATATTTAGATTGCATTGTTTGTTTTATGACAAAAAACATGAGCTGCTTGTAAATTTTGGAGATTAATCCTTTGTCAGTTGCTTCGTTTGCAAATATTTTCTCCCATTCTGAGGGCTGTCTTTTCGTCTTGTGTATGGTTTCCTTTGCTGTGCAAAAGCTTTTAAGTTTCATTAGGTCCCATTTGTTTATTTTTGTTTTTATTTTCATTTCTCTAGGAGATGGGTCAAAAAGGATCTTGCTGTGATGTATATCATAGAGTGTTCTGCCTATGTTTTCCTCTAAGAGTTTGATAGTGTCTGGCCTTACATTTTGGTCTTTAATCCTTTTTGAGTTTATTTTTGTGTATGGTGTTAGGGAGTGTTCTAATTTCACTCTTTTACATGTAGCTGTCCAGTTTCCCCAGCACCACTTATTGAAGAGGCGGCCTTTACTCCACTGTACATTCTTGCCTCCTTTATCAAAGATAAGGTGATCATATGTGTGTGGGTTTATCTCTGGGCTTTCTATCCTGTTCCATTGATCTATATTTCTGTTTTTGTGTCAGTACCATACTATCTTGATTACTGTAGCTTTGTAGTATAGTCTGAAGTCCCCGCCGCCCCCAGGAGCATATTCTTTATTATTGTCCCAGAAGAGATAATTACAGAAGTTTAGATGTGTGACTGCATATGGATTTTAAATAAATTATTATGACATTAACAAAACAAAGAATTGTTTATAAATGCCTTAAAAAATAAACAGCACAAAGTTCTTATGACTCTCCCTGATTTAAAAACATCCCATTTTCCTGAGCACTGGAGCCTATGGGCTCTTTGGTATGGCTAATAGCAGACTCTGGGAGGGCTTACACCAAGGAATACTTCTCAGAACTTCTGCTGCCAGTGTCCTTGTCCCCACAGTGAGGCAGAGCCACCCCCCACCTCTGCAGGAGACCCTCCAACACTAGAAGGAACTTAGGATAAGAAAATTAAACATTCAATGGGAAAAAGGCAGACAGCAGAAGCAAGAAGAACTACAATCCTGCAGTCTGTGGAATGAAAACCACATTCACAGAAAGATAGACAAAATGAAAAGACAGAGGACTATGTACCAGATGAAGGAACAAGATAAAACCCCAGAAAAACAACTAAATGAAGTGGAGATAGGCAACCTTCCAGAAACAGAATTCAGAATAATGATAGTGAAGATGATCCAGGACCTCGGAAAAAGAATGGAGGCAAACATCAAGAAGATGCAAGAAATGTTTAACAAAGACCTAGAAAAATTAAAGAACAAACATCTAGAAGAATTAAAGAACAAACAACAGAGATGAACAATACAATAACTGAAATGAAAAATACACTAGAAGGAATCAATATCAGAATAACTGAGGGAGAAGAACAGATAAGTGAGCTGGAAGACAGAATGGTGGAATTCACTGCCACAGAAGAGAATAAAGAAAAAAGAATGAAAAGAAATGAAGACAGCCTAAGAGACCTGTGGGACAACATTAAACGCAACAACATTCACATTATAGGGGTCCCAGAAGGAGAAGAGAGAGAGAAATGACCCGAGAAAATATTTGAAGAGATTATAGTCAAAAACTTTGCTAACGTGGGAAAGGAAATAGCCACCCAAGTCCAGGAAGCGCAGAGAGTCCCAGGCAGGATAAACCCAAGGAGAAACATGCCAAGACACATAGTAATCAAACTGACAATAATTAAAGACAAAGAAAAATTATTAAAAGCAACAAGGGAAAAATGACAAGTAACATACAAGGGAACTCGCATAAGGTTAACAGCTGATTTCTCAGCAGAAACTCCACAGGCTAGAAGGGAGTGGCATGATATATTTAAAGTGACGAAAGGGAAGAACCTACAACCAAGATTACTCTACCCAGCAAGGATCTCATTCAGATTCAATGGAGAAATCAAAAGCTTTACAGACAAGCAAAAGCTAAGAGAATTCAGCACCACCTAAGCAGCTCTACAACAAATGCAAAAGGAACTTCTCTAAGTGGGAAACACAAGAGAAGAAAAGGAACTACAAAAACAAACACAAAACAACTAAGAAAATGGCAATAGGAACATACATATTGATAATTACCTTAAATGTGAATGGATTAAATGCTCCAACTAAAAGACACAGGCTTGCTGAATGGATACAGAAACAAGACCCATGTATATGCTGTCTACAAGAGACCCACTTCAGACCTAGGTACACATACAGACTGGAAGCGAGGGGATGGAAAAAGATAACCCATGCATATGGAAATCAAAAGAAAGCTGGAGTAGCAATACTCATATCAGATAAAATAGACTTTAAAATAAACAATGTTACAAGAGACAAGGAAGGACACTACATAACGATCAAGGGATCAATCCAAGAAGAAGATATAACAATTATAAATATATACGCACCCAACACAGGAGCACCTCAATACAGAAGGTGAATGGTAACAGCTATAGAAGAGGAAATTGACAGTAACACAATTAATAGTGGGGGACTTTAACACCTCACTTACACCAATGGACAGATCATCCAGACAGAAAATTAATAAGGAAACACAAGCTATAAATGACACAATAGACCAGATAGATTTAATTGATATTTAATTGACATTTAACTGACATTCCATCCAAAAACAGCAGATTACACTTTATTCTCAAATGCACATGGAACATTCTCCAGGAAAGATCACATCTTGGGTCACAAATCAAGCCTCGGTAAATTTAAGAAAACTGAAATCATATCAAGCACCTTTTCCAACCACAACGCTATGAGATTAGAAATAAATTACAGGGAAAAAAACGTAAAAAACACATACACATGGAGGCTAAACAATACGTTACTAAATAACCAAGAGATCACTGGAGAAATCAAAGAGGAAATCAAAAAATACCTAGAGACAAATGGCAATGAAAACATGATGATCCAAAACCTATGGGGTGCAGCAAAAGCAGTTCCAAGAGGGAAGTTTATAGCAATAAAATCCTACCTTAAGAAACAAGAAAAATCTCAAATAAACAACCTAAACTTCCACCTGAAGGAACTAGAGAAAGAAGAACAAACAAAACCCAAAGTTAGTAGAAGGAAAGAAATAATAAAGATCAGAGCAGAAATAAGTGAAATAGAAACAAAGAAAACAGTAGCAAAGATCAATAAAACTAAAAGCTGGTTCTTTGACAAGATAAACAAAATTGATAAACCTTTAGCCAGACTCATCAAGAAAAAGAGGGAGTGGATGCAAATCAATAAAATTAGAAATGAAAGAGAAGTTACAACGGACACTACAGAAATACGAAGCATCATAAGAGATGACTACAAGCAACTCTATGCCAATAAAATGGACAACCTGGAGGAAATGGACAAATTCTTAGAAAGGTATAACCTGCCAAGACTGAACCAGGAAGAAATAGAAAATATGAACAGACCAATCACAAGTAATGAAATTGAAACTGTGATTAAAAATCTTCCAACAAACAAAAGTCCAGGACCAGATGGCTTCACAGGTGAATTCTATCAAACATTTAGAGAAGAGCTAACACCCATCCTTCTCAAATTCTTCCAAAAAATTGTAGAGGAAGGAACACTCCCTAACTCATTCTATGAGGCCACCATCACCCTGATACCAAAACCAGACAAAGATACTGCAAAAAAAAAAAAAGTTACAGACCAATATCACTGATGAATATAGATGCAAAAATACTCAACAAAATACAGAAACAGAATCCAACAACACGTTAAAAGGATCATACACCATGAGCAAATGGGATTTATCCCAGGGATGCAAGGATTCTTCAATATATGCAAATCAATCAATGTGATACACCACATTAACAAATTGAAGAATAAAAACCATATGATCATCTCAACAGATGCAGAAAAAGCTTTTGACAAAATTCAACACCCATTTATGATAAAAACTCTCCAGAAAGTGGGCATAGAGGTAACCTACCTCAACATAATAAAGGCCATATACAACAAAACCACAGCAAACATCATTCTCAATGGTGAAGAACTGAAAGCATTTCCTCTAAGATCAGTAACAAGAGAAGGATGTCCACTCTCGCCACTATTATTCAACATAGTTTTGGAAGTCCTAGCCATGGCAATCAGAGAAGAAGAAGAAATAAAAGGAATACAAATTGGAAAAGAAGAAGTAAGACTGTCACTGTTTGCGGATGATATGATACTATAAACAGATAATCCTAAAGATGCCACCAGAAAACTATTAGAGCTAATCAATGTATTTGGTAAAGTTGCAGGATACAAAATTAATGCACAGAAATCACCTGTATTCCTATACACTAATGATGAAATATCTGAAAGAGAAATTAAGGGAACACTCCCATTTACCATTGCAACAAAAAGAATAAAATACCTAAGAATAAACCTACCTAAGGAGGTGAAAGACCTGTACTCAGAAAACTATAAGACACTGATGAAAGAAATCAAAGATGACACAAACAGATGGAGAGATATACCATGTTCTTGGATTGGAAGAATCAATATTGTGAAAATGACTATTCTACCCAAAGCAATCTACAGATTCAATGCAATCCCTATCAAATTACCAATGGCATTTTTTACAGAACTAGAACAAAAAATCTTAAAATTTATATGGAGACACAGAAGACCCTGAATAGCCAAAGCAATCTTGTGGGAAAAAAATGGAGCTGGAGGAATCAGACCCCCTGACTTCAGACTATACTAAAAAGCTACAGTAATGAAGACAATATGCTACTGGCACAAAAACAGAAATATAGATCAATGGAACAGGATAGAAAGCCCAGAGATAAACCCATGCACCTATGGTCACCTAATCTATGACAAAGGAGGCAAGGATATACAATGGAGAAAAGACACTCTCTTCAATAAGTGGTGCTGGGAAAACCGGACAGCCACATGTAAAAGAATGAAATTAGAACACTCCTGAACACCATACACAAAAATAAACTCAAAATGGATTAAAGACATAATGTAAGACCGGACACTATAAAACTCTTAGAGGAAAACATAGGAAGAACACTCTTTGACATAAATCACAGCAAGATCTTTTTTGACCCACCTCCTAGAGTAATGGAAATAAAACAAAAATAAACAAATGGGACCTAATTAAACTTAAAAGCTTTTGCACAGCAAAGGAAACTATAAACAAGATGAAAAGAAAACTATAAACAAGATGAAAAGAAAACAACCCAGTCAAAAAATGGGCAGAAGACCTAAATAGACATGTGTCCAAAGAAGACATACAGATGGCTAAGAGGCACATGAAAAGCTGCTCAACGTCACTAATTATTAGAGAAAATCAAATCAAAATTACAATTAGGTATCACCTCACACCAGTTAGAATGGGCATCATCAGAAAATCTACAAACAACAAATGCTGGAGAGGGTGTGAAGAAAAGGGAACCCTCTTGCACTGTTGATGGGAATATAAATTGATACAGCCACTATGGAGAACAGTATGGAGTTTCCTTAAAAAACTAAAAACAGAATTACCATATGATCCAGCAATCCCACTACTGGGCATATACCCAGAGAAAACCATAATTCAAAAGGACATATGCACCCCAATGTTCATTGCAGCACTCTTTACAAGAGCCAGGTCATGGAAGCAACCTAAATGCCCACTGACAGACGAATGGATAAAGAAGATGTGGTACATAGATACAATGGACTATTACTCAGACATAAAGAGGAATGAAATTGGGTCATTTGTAGAGACATGAATGGACCTAGAGACTGTCATGTAGAGTGAAGTAAGTCAGAAATAGAAAAACAAATATCATGTATTAATGCATATGTGTGGAATCTAAAAAAATGGTACAGATGAACCGGTTTGCAAGGCAGAAATAGAGACACAGATGTAGAGAACAAACATGTGGACACCAAGGGGGGAAAGCAGGGGGAGGGTTGTGGTGGTGGTGGGATGAATTGGGAGATTGGGATTGACATGTATACACTGATATGTATAAAACAGATAGCTAATAAGAACCTGCTGTATAAAAAATAAATTAATTAAATTAAATTAAATTAAAACAAAAACATCCCATTTTCCTAAATGTAAGGAGAGTAGGATTAAGTTAAATAATCTTTAAGGTTTTTTACTTTAAATATTTAATGACTTCAATATATGTTATGGTGCCACTTTCTTTTTCTTTTCTTTCTTTCTTTCTTTTAAAGCAAAGAATTGTTCTTATTTTCTCAGAAGCCTCAAAAGGCAAAGGAAAAATCAGTGTATTAATCCCTACAATGGATTCCAATGTCATCCTAGTTTCAGAAGGTGTCCAGTTACAGAGAAATATTTTAGTAATCGTAAGGTTCAGACAGACCTTACGTGACCCTACTCATTCCTGACCAGCAAATAGTTTTTGTTTAATTTCAAAAGAAACCAGACAAACTCTGCAAGGTTACTTGTAATCATGACACCATTCTTAGAATTGCCATGTGCTGGGAACATGCCTTCTCGCTTCCTCCTTCTATCTACAGTATAAATCTGAAGGACTTTGTTATGGCTCTTATACTTGGCACATCTCAGGCCTATTTAGAACATCAACACCATCAATCACAAAATATGGGGCCGACCAGCTGGATGAACCCTGGCTATCATGCAGGGTTATTTGTCATCTGGGCATGTCTGTTTGGTATATAACACTCCTTCAGTCCCAGAACAATTTTCCCCCTCCAAAAATATTCTCTTTCATTCAGGAAACACGTGATTAATAAAGGACAAGGGTTTAAAGCTGGAGGTCAAGGCTAAAAGTCTTAACCAAACAAGTGCATTGCTTACGAACGTTTGCATCAGCAGTCAAAAATTCCCTTGAAGAGCCCCCGCACTGAAGAAACACAGTCTTAAATGCCATAAATTTCAAGGGACTCCAGCAACTATATTCATCTTGAGGGATTTATTGTAAAATAATGTTGCACATCTGAAAAATGTTTTGCTGCAGAATAATAACACTGCATCAAGCATTTAAAAGGCCCAAACATTTACAATTTAATATAAAAAATTAAGGTTGAAAAGACATAGTTTAACCGATACGATATGCAAAGGAAGTTTGTACTATAACGGTAGAACAATTTGCATTAAAAATAAATTGTTTTCTAAGATGTCTATTTATACTAAAATGGATTTAAAAGCAACACTCTTTCCTTCATATTTTTTGTCTTATTTATATGTCAATCTACAATACTTTATGGTACTTTTCCATTAGACAGTTTTTCTTTTATCCTTGTTTTCCCTTCTTCCATCAAAAGAACCTTGTTACTTGTTTATAGAATATTGGGTTTTCTTCTTTCTAGGCAATTGTTACAGTTCCACTCTGTCTTAATATTTATTTGATATTTATGAATTGTTTCTGTGTGTGTGATGACATTAAAAAAGCAAATTTTAATAACAAAAATGAAAAAATTGTTGGTTAAGCCTTAAAATTATCCTAATGTTGACTTAAGTGGAATCAACTCCATTTCTCAATATGGAAAAATGGATTAAACAATGTTTATTTCCCCGCTATTCTAAAGGGAGTCACACACTCCCACTGGACATCTAAACAGAATTTCTCAGAAGGAAAGTGATAAGTAGACTGTATTATAGGGCTGATGATGTTGCAAGGCCTAAGGAGCACATATCAGTCATCACGTGATTCATCTCGTACAGACTTCTGAGTTCCTGCGCATGTGCCACCTGAGGTAACCAGACTTGCTGGAATTCAGTTTCTTTATCTCTCTGCCAAATGCCAAAGTAATAAAAATAGAAACTCAGTACAAAACATACTGTATTAAAACTATGTTTCCATTGAAATTCATAATGGCAATGTATTTATCCTGTACACTGCCTTAGAATCATAGCCTTAGGGGCATAAAGAGGCTTTCAAAGTCATCTGGTCTGACTTCTCATCCTATTGCTGTGTAAACTGAGCCTTCAGAGAAGAAGTGGCAGAGGCAAGACTAGCACCCTTGTCTCCCATTTCCCTGTCCAGTGCCCCTGTGCCATGCTATAAATCCTTCTTATGGCTCAACTGTTGGTGCAGAATCTTTGGATAAATCTGACTTGTTCACAGCTGGGCAATCTGTCGCTCCACTACTTATGCTAAAATGATAACACTGTATATTTGACTGTTGATGGGGTCTTCTTGGCACTGTACATGCATAATGCTCTCAGTTAACTCAGCTGACCCTGTTAAACAATGACAGTGTGTGTGAGGCCTGAGTTTGTTAGCATTCATTGTTACAAAAACAGGGTTACTGACCTTGTCATATTGATCAGCACAGGGCAATGTGGATCCTGAAGGCAAATAAAGAATTTCTGGCGGTGATGTAAGAACTATGCTAATTAGTTTCTCCCTCCATTCTGCTCCTAGGCACTGAATAACTGTACGTTTCAGCTAGAAGACTCACTGAGCCCTGGACTAATAAAACCTAAGAATATTTATAAATAATAATAAAAAAGTTTCAACATGCCATTTCCTTTCAGAACAAGAGTGGCTTTTGCAGAGCAGTGTGCTTGGGGGGAGGGACCACTTTATTTTTTGCTGTTGCATCCCTGCCCCCAGCAGAGCTGAAACAACAATGTATATGGACTTCTCCCCCCAAAATCCCATTAAAATAATCATCTACCTATATTCCCTTAAAATTATTTTCTTGAGAATGAGTTTTCAAAATGCTACCACACTATGACTAAGACAAGAACTGTTATGTGAGACCTAATTTACATATCTAAGCATTTGGATGTGGGTAGTTTTGCCTCAGTAGAAAAACAAGCTAAGTTAATTTTTTAACAATACAATATTACCTTGGTACATCTTGTTCTCCCTTTCCCTCGGGGTCTTACACGAATGAATCAGAAAATTGCTCCCTTATGTTAAGCCTGAGTCTGCACCTGTGTTACATTCACATGGAATTGGAATTGGGGGTGTGGGGGTGGGGACAAATGTCAGAGAAACTAATAGGATGATATATCTAAGTCTGAATTCTCAAGTGGACTAGCATCCAGTGCAGAGACCATCGATGGGAACATCTGTGTAGGCATATTGCTTCACATCTAGAATTGAAATTAAGGATATATAATATATAATCATGTTGATTAGCTGTCCTCAAGTTCTCAAGTTTAGTATTAGAAGCATCTGCCTCCAGATTTTAGGAAATTCAGATTACCGGGTATTCTGGAAATTTGGGCATGCCAAAATTTCTACTTTACTTTCTTTGGGTATCCTAGGTCACTTTCCAAGTATTAAAACAATCTCCATGTTTTAGACATCTTAAGAGAGATCATGAAAAATAAGCAAGTCACTGAAACAAAATATAGACAGCAGTGAAGAGCTGAAAGAAGGGGAGAGATGAATGACCTTTAGATTTGCAAAAACAAGGGGACTTTTGGATGTTGTGGACAGATGGGTGAGTGGGAGGTGGAGAGAGCATGGGTCAGTATAAAAGTGAGAGGAATTAAGTGAGGAAAACAGAGATGTGGAGAGAGTTGTGTCCATATTCTAAGTCTGCTCTTATGGAGATGGTTGGAAGGAGTCCGTTTGCCTCACAGTGAGGCAACTTTGTTAACGAAATTTCACTTCTGCTTGTTTTATGTTGTGCAGTACAGCACTGACGTTTTTAGGCAATATTGGCCAGCATTTGAGATGCATTCTGGATGAAGACATCTGTCTGTTTGAAAGGTTTTGCTATCAGAGGGAGGAAGGAAATGAGAAAGAAGTTTGGGGCTCTGAGAATAAGACACCTCAGTTTTATCAGCCATGAAGTACATACCACGGAGGACGATTATTTGCATACTGCAATGGAGGCTGGTTAAAGTCCAATCAATTGAATCCAGATGTGAATTTCTTTTGAGATTTTTTTTTAAGTGAGGGTTGCCAAAACTTCATGGGAGCAGAGACCACAAGCTATTATAAGCCAAAGGACTCTCAAAGTACAAGGAACGGTTTTTGGCTTATTAGAAGTCCTACTTCTTTAAGGTTGGTATTTGAAATAGAACAAGTTTGTCTGCGATAAATTAGTTAGAAAATATTACAAATAGCTGGCCCTTGCCTAAATAACATCTTCCAAAACAAGTCTACAAAAAGTGTTCCTGATAATCATCACATATTTAGGGAACACCACAACTGATAGTTTATGCTCTTTTGGCACGAGGCAAATTCTAGGAAAAACAATCCATGAGAATCCATCACCTGGCACATACCGGTAATGAATGGAGTTTGAATAAAATGCCAAAGGTATGCTTTTAAAAAGGTATAAATGTTCACAGGAATCTTAGACCTCTTAAGAAACTAACAGGAAAGTCCACTAATCTTAGAAATTGATTAGTTAAGAATATTAGGAAATCATCTGGTAGGGGAATTCTGTTGTTCTTGTGTTTTCTTTTCAAATGTGACTAATTTTGATTAGTCAAAACCTTACCCTTCCCTTGCGACTAGTATTCGTGAAGGAATAGTATACTCGAGGACTAAAGTAAGTAGCAGTATGAATTGAAACATTTCGTTTTAGCTTATTTCCTAAATGTACTGAACACAAGAGTAAGTAAAGAAATAATTTTTCTATAACCCCATAATCCCGACAAATCAATGTCTTTTCATATCTCTACATTCTCTTCAAGTCCATATCATGCATTTTTTAAAGAATATTACACGTGTGCTAGGATAGACACTTTTTCCCTAAATAATAACTTAATGGAAGCCTTGTCATTTGACCATTTAAATATCATTCAATGTCTTGAATTTATGGAGTTTCACGTATGTACTTATCAATCTGGCTAATTATCATTTGGTAAGAACATTTTGTTTGTGTTGGACTAGAACTTTTTTCCGGAAATCGCAAATAAAACCCAGAATTCATTTAAACTCATTTTAGAGCTTTGGCTTTTTCCTGTATTTGTTTTAGGTCACTTAGTGTTACTTTAAAAATGTATAACCAAATTTGGGAATGAGAAACTCAGAAATTAGAAAAGTGTTTCCTTAGAATAGATAGAATCCATTTCAATTCCATTGAATTTAATTCAACCCCAAACTTATTTTCATGTGCTAGGTATTATAAGGACACAATCAGATGAGGCTAGCTTGTCTCCCAGGGCCTTCTGATGTCTATAGTCCAACGTGCCTGGGTTGGACTAAGGCAGAGTTTAAATACAGGAACAAGCAAAGTTCTTGGAGAATTTCCACCCGAGGAAATAGAGAGGTTAATTCAAAAGCAAGGGCTTATTGAAGTAGATGGAAATTAAGCTGGGTCTTGAAGGATGAGAGGGCATGGTTTATTTTTGTTTGGATCCTTTGATAAACTCATTTTGATAAGTGACAGAAGTCCTATGAAGGCACTGAATTATGCAAGAGTAATTTTAAGCTTCCTTTAATGAATGGGAATGGAGAGAGACACTCTTGTTCTGAACTCATACTGTGTATCAGGCTGTGTTAAGTAAGCCTTTCTTAGGCTATTTAGCCGTGAGCAGTGGCTTCATGAGCATGAGATCAGCGCTTTCGCACAGGACACTATGCTCAGAAGGGCCCTGTACTTGGGGCTTAATGCTCTGCAGTTAGTGTTTTGAAATTCTTAATAATTTTATCTTTGAATTTGTGGTTTGTAGGTGAAATCTGATAGAACATTGAAGTATGCGCTGGGGACCTGAAGCCTGAACTCACATGCTGTCCCATGTCTCACCACCTCCACACCTCTCTGGACAGGTTCTCAGCCCCCAACTCCCCACTACCTGGAGCTGCATGCAGCACTTGACCTACCCCTTCCCCCATCCCCGCACATAGGAAATAAGCCACCCTTCTTCTGGGGTGGCAACCAGGTTGCATCGACAAGGAGAGGCTGTGATCCATCATTGCCATCTGTTCCTGCTGGAGACCTGGACATGACCATGGGGGAGGATCATGGTCAGGCGTGTGTCCCCTGGGGCATCTCAGTGCAGCAAGGAGGTAGCTGGCAACTGGAATGACTGGCTGGAGGCCTTTCGCCCAGCCCTGATCCAGGTACTACCTATGTTCTAGTACAGAGGTAACAATCCCTTGGGTGTTATCCATTTGCCAGTGGGTTGGGAAGACTGACATCCCCACCCCAACCAAGGCCCCACATTTTCATTTTGCTCTGAGGTCAAAAATGTATGTAGTTGGCCCTGACCCTGAGGCAGGTATTATTGTCCTACTTCAGATGGAAAACTAGAGCCTAAGGAGAGCTGGTAAGTGGCAGAGAAGGTGGTCTCACTCTAAAGCCCATCCTCTCTTCACCATGATGTGCCATACCACCTCCCTTGAGGTGAATGAGAGGGGTCTCAAAGTGCTGACTTTCTGTGCATGCCCATTCCCTTGGAGTGGCCTGGAGGTGACAAGGAGCCCTCATTTAAGAACACAGATCTGCACTTAAAGGACTCAAGGTCTTTATGGTTTCTTCTGGTGGACAAGTGTGAACACTTAAAGAAAATTTTGAGCTCCAGGCTCATTCTTATGACTGAATTTTGTCCCTCTAAAATGTATATTTTGAAGCCCTAATCCCCCAATTCCTCAGAATGTTACCATATTTGGAAACAGGGCCGTCAAAGACATGATTAAGTTAAACTGAGGCTGTTAGTGTGGTCCCTAGTCCAATTTTACTCATGTCTTTATAAGAAGAGGAAATTGAAACACAAATTGCTGAGTGTGCACATAAGAAATACCATGTAAGGACAAAGCAAGAAGATGGTTATCTGTAAGCCAAGGAGAGAGGCCTCACAAGAAACAAGAAACAAGAAGAGGCCTCACAACAAACAAAAAACAAGGAGAGAGGCCTCATAAGAAACCAAACCTTGATTTTGGACGTCTAGCCTCCAGAACTGTGAGAAAATAAATTTATGTTGTTTAAATCACCCAATCGGTAGTATTTTGTTATGGTAGCCCTAGCAAATTAATATAACCACTGAGACCCTGATATATTAATCCATCAATATTTGCTGGCCTAAAAAAGCATAGGAACATGATTCTATCAAGTGTTATAAAAATGAAGAGGTATCTATAAAAACCCCTAGGAGAATGAGAGAGAGAAAACGGGATAAGGTGAAAAGAAAAAAATTAAGATACTAATAAGGTAAGGAACCATTAAGTGTTGCTCTTCACCTTTATTTATTTTTTATATAAATAAGTGATATGTGAATAATATATGTTCATTGTAAAAACATTTTTTAAAAGCCTAAATCAGTGCAGTAAAAAAATCTAGGTCTTTCTTTTCCCCTTCATTCCCCAACTCACTTTCCACTTCGGAAGTAACCACTGATAGGAATATTCTCTCAGACCATTTAAAAAATGCATTTAAGAATATATGTATAATATTTCTGTATATGCGTAATGTTGATTATGAAATAAATGTGATTATACAATATGTATTGCTTTGCAATTCGTTTCTCCATTTAACAATATGTATTAGGGATTTTTCTCTATCTACCACACTCCTTTATCTTATATAATCTCCCTGTCTACCACACACCATGGTATGGTGGTTGTATAATTAACCTAACCATCATCTTACTGATAGATATTCAAACTGTTTCCAATTTCTTATGATCACAAAAAATACTGCAATGAACATTTTTGTAAATATATATTTGTGACATTTAGATTTCTAATCGCCGTATTTCTCAGTCACTCCCCTGATTCCACTTTTACTTCTGGATTCCTTTTTGGAATTTATGGCTAAGACTGTCTTTTCCTATCTGAACTAGGTATGTGAAAATAGGCTGAGATGCTTTTTCTTTAATGCCAATACAACCAGAATTATGTATGATTTCCTGTTTCCTTGGTAGAGCATAAAGAAAATACTTTAACTGTTAAAGCCACACTGCACACTGCACCAAGGGCCAGGAGTATGCAGTAGGCCACAGAGGAAAGTTTAAGCTGTTGAGCTTAATACATAAATTCTCTGTGGTTTGAGGTGGAAAGACAATAAAGCTTTGAACTGGGGCATGACTCAGTCTCCTCCATGTACCCAAGGGGACCATGCCAATTTAGGATGACACTAGGGATTTTCTCTGGGATGGACATGCATGTATGATCTTTATTACTGGGAAGGTGTAGGAATACCCTGATAAAGCCTGGGCTGGGCAGTTCTTCCCAATTTCAATGTTCCAGTTCAAGAAGCCCCTGCCCAATGAATAATGGCGCCTTACTTTATGGCTGTATGAAGCAACTAGTGGGACTTTCCCAAGAAGAGCCAAGTTAGTGTCACTGTGAATTGGTAAATACAGTCTTTTGGCAAAAAAAATAAATACCTGGAATGACTTATTCTAATAGCCTAACGGATGAAGAAGCATACATATTAAAGAACAATATTTAAAAATTGTGAGCATTTAAAGATGGGTTAAATATATTCTATCACTAGATTTTGGCCCTTCCTTCTTAAGTCTACAAAACAATAATTCTGAATCCCTTCTGTGTCTGAAACCTTCCAGTCTGTTCTCTTTGGCAGAACTTCCTGCCTCTTGGCTTCAGGCAGCAATTTTTCAAGAAAGCTTGCCATTTTGGCTTACTTCACCTTTATTTCTCGTTTCCTCCATCCACTCAGGCTTCAAAAGCCTCTAATTAGCTGTTTACCTTAATTATTCCAACTAGGACTTCATCTGGTCTCAGGTTCTCCCACTTCTGAGGATCCAAAGTGCCAGTGCCTCCCTTTCTAGGAGAATCTTTCTGCTTTTCTGAAAAATGCATTTCCTCACCTCCACTGTGTCTTGTGGCTTCCACAGCAGGGAAGGGGGGAACAGAAAGAAAACTGGCAGTAGTCTTGGGTGCCTGATTCTGAGCCACACCTATTCCATTTACAGAAAACTGAAATCTCTTACATAGACCCTAGCAGAAGAAAGGGCTTCCACTCAGGCCAAAACTCACAGACTAGCTACTGTGGCAAATATAAGACCTCAGCACTGCATGGGATTAGCTCACCTCTAGGATCCCCAAGACATTGGCGGTACGGTGGGTTGGTGCCCTTTTTCTTTACCAGACATCCTTTTCTATCATGTCTTTTAGCTCATGAGCGTATACAGGCAAATTAAGCTGCCATATAACTTGAGGACAATGTCTAGTAGTTGTGAAGCTGGTTTAGGTCAAGGCATTACCACGAATAGACAGAGATTCCCTGGGGTGACCTGTGTTGCTACTTACCAAATAATTAAACATGTGATTCTGGGTTTTCCTAGGCTGTCCAGAAACAAACCAGACTCATCATTTTACATAGATGTATTTGCTTACTAATGAACTAACTGTTAGCATCTTGATAAATAACACTTTGTATTAAAACTTTTACATATGGAAATGTTTTGGCAAAAAATATTGTCACTAGCTTGTGCCCTGATTAACCTAAGAACTATCTTTCTCAGTAGGTGCCATCGTGAGCTGACACAGTCTGGCCAGTTACACGTTTAAATCTGATAGAAACAAAAGTCTCTGCCACAAAGCTTCTGAGCATCTTGGTATTAAATTTGAATTTGGAATTGACTAAGCCCAAGATAGAGTATGAAATGCAACACTTAAACCTCCTCAGGCGACATGGAGCATGAATTCTATTTACTATCTTCAAAAAGAACCAACTTCTTGGTCTACTGTGAGACTGTCCGCCTAAGCTTTCCGAAGGGTGGTCTGCCAATCACACCAAAAGGAAAGACTCTGAAGATTATTTTAAGCATGATGGGTTATTTTACTTGGAAGTGTTCTACCACTAAGTTCTTTAAAAATGCTCATATATTTTAAAATGTATTTAAAATTCAGATTCTCTATTTCTCATTTTATCACCACTTTAATTAGGCTAGCAGATTAAAATTAGGTATCATAGAATAGCTTTGCATGTTGAGACTAACAATACTGCAGTTTATTCCATGTGATGATTTTTTTCTCCCCCGTACCTGTCTGAGTCACCAGGCATAAATGAATATGCAAAGAACAGGCCTTCATACTTTTGGATTCTCAGATTCCGAAATAAGAAAATTAGTCATCTAGTTCCAAGACTTGTGAACCAACACCAAGTGCAGAAGTCTTTATTTTGTGCCTAATGACTGAAAAGCAAGTTTTGATGTGCTGCTGGAGAAGCACTCCACAAAATAACTGGTGTGGATAAAAAATAAATAAATAAAAACAGGTAAATATGCCACAAGCTATTTGCATATGATAATTTTATAAAACATTCCCTGTGAGAAATACCTGAGTGGAATTAATTCATAATCAGTAGGAACCCAGTGGGAATGTGTTCGTCGAAATAAGTAATCCAAAATTATTCTTGGGCTGTGAAGTTTGTTTACTGCCTTAACTAAAGTGTGTATCAAACATAAGTGCATCAGCACTGGCTGAGGGTTGGGGGAGTCACGCACAGCCTTCACCTCCAGTGTTTTTCATCCATTCTGTTTATATTTCTTGGCAAGAGGTCCAAGCCACAAAAAGGTTTGTCCCAATATTATGTGGGTGTGTGTTGTGCATAGTGATGGACACTGCTCCTTTTCAGAAGGAGCCTCAAAAGTACAGGTGAATTCTTGAAAACTAAATAAGAGTTGCCAATTTTAAAAATTATTTTAAAACTCAACACCTCTATAGGCAAAGACCAATGAGTATTCTTAATCACAGAAATAAAGAACATTTCTTCCCACTTAGAAATTCCCAGGCTCCTTTCCACCCTTCAGATTATCCATACCTGTATGTACCTATATGTATGAATGTCTTGTTTATTAAGCACCTTGTGCCTGGTGTTGGGCTACAAAGAACTTAGCAGACATTGCTTCATTTAATTCTCACAACAATGTTGAAAGGTATGTATAATTATTCAGATTTGAGAGCTGAGAAGACAGGCTCAGAAAAGTACCTTGCCTATGGTCTCACAGCTATGGAGTGGCAGAAGCAGAATTTAAGCTCAGATCTGTCTGGATTCCAGAGCCAATGTTCTTAACCACAATACACTCCTTCATTCCTTGTACTCTTCTCAGGCTGCATAACTCTCTTTGCAGAAATCTTTCCCTGGTTTTTTTTTTTTTGGATTTTATTTATTTTCATTATTATTTTTATTGGAGTATAATTGCTTTACAATGCTATGTTAGTTTCTGCTAAACAGTGAAATGAATCAGCTATATGTATACATATATCCCCTCCCTCTTGGACCTCCTGCCTTCCCCCATCCCACCCGTCTAAGTCTTCGTAGAGCACTGAGCTGAGCTCCCTGTGCTATACAGCAGGTTCCCACTAGCTATCTATTTTACACTTGGTAGTGCATATATACGTCAATCCTAATCTCCCAGTTCGTTCGCCCCACCCTCCCCTTCCCCCTCATGTCCACATGTCCGTTCTCTATGTCTGCCTTTCTATTCCTGCCCTGCAAATAGGTTCATCTGTACCATTTTTCTAGACTCCACATAAATGTGTTAATGTACAATATTTGTTTTTGTCTTTCTGACTTACTTCACTCTGTATGACAGTCTCTACGTACATCCACATCTAAGAGGATGATTTTGAAGCCAGAATGCCTGGGTTTAAATCCTTACACTAATGTGTGATCTTGGACAAGTTATTTATCTCCTCTGTGCCTCCACTTCCTTATCTATACAATGGGCATAATAATTGTACCTGGTTCATAGGACTGTTGTCAAAAAATATGAGTATATATACTAAGTACCGGGCACATAGTATGCACTCTTTAAGTATTTGCTAGTAGTAGTAGTATAATGCTTTGTATTTGATCATTCCTCTCTCCTAATATCTGACTATGGTCCTAAGTAACCCGGTATTCATTGACATATAACTCTTGGTACCTCCTTAGTAGTTTTGGGTTACTTTGCACTCAATGCCCCTGCTATCAGCCTACAACCTAATCATTCCAATCACAGACTGAATGTGTAGCTGAGCTTTAAATATCTAGTAGTGAATCCCTTCTCCATGACCAAACTGGGAATAAACGTCTGGCTTCAAACTATCTTCAAGGGCTGGAATATTTCTCCTTTGTGAAAAATAAAGCAAACAACAAAAACAACAACAATAATTATAGCAAGGAAGGAAGGAAAGAAGCAATTTTAAACAAGAAAGTGAGAGTGAGAAAGGGAGGGAGGGAAGGAGGGAGGGAAAGAGGAAGGAAGGAAGGAAAGGGGAAGGGAGGGAAGCAGAAAGGGAGGGAGGAACAAAAGAAGGAAGGAAGGATATGTTAGAGAGCAACAAAGCAGGGAGCTTGCAAGGGGAAAGAAGAGGCTAATGCATGGTCAAGTTTCTGTAACAGTCTTTAACAGGCTCAGAAACACATACTATTTGTGACTACCTGTGTACTTCCATGATGATGCCCTTCTAGTTATCAGAAGAGTTTGAAAGGGAAACGAACACCTTCTGGTGCAAAACATTAGTTTTTCCTCCTTATTATTCCTAGAATGTTTTCTCCCAAATCATAAACTTCCATTCAATCTAATAAAAGAACTGGAGATTTTTTTTTTTAATTTTGAAAAGTTTTATTTTCATTTTCCTTCACCCCAAAATATTTCCTAATTTCCCTTGTGATACATTCTTTGACTCATGAGTCATTCAAAAGTGTCTTATTTAATTCTCAAATACTTGGGAATTTTCTAGGTGTCTTCTTTTTATTATTTTCTAATTTAATTTTCTCTGTGGTCAGAGAAAACTGTGTATGATTTTAATCCTTTAAATTTATTGGTTTCGAGTTTTGTTTGCTTGCCCAGAATATGGTTTCTTTTGCTGAAAATCCATATCTGTTTAAAAAAACAAGCGTACTTTGCAGTTGTTTGTTATTCTTTAAATGTTAATTGAATATTTGGTTGATAGTGTGTTCAGTGTTTGGAGATTTTATTGAAAGACCTGACTTCACAAATTTAAGGAGCTATCTAAATTTCAGTTTGGAAATCTTGGAGGCATCAGAGAATACACTCTGGGTGCTTTACTCTTACTGACATTCAGTTAAATTCAACACTGTGAAAAAGCTCTCTAAGGAAATCCCATTAATATATTTTTGCAAATATGATTGTCCACAAATCAATGGAAAACTACATTTAAAACAACCTCACTAAATGATTCTCTTTTCTGCTAGTTTTTATTATAAATCTAAGCAGCAAAAAATGAAGAAAAATGATGATGAAGGAATAGTTTAAGACAACTGCATGACTAGGATTTATACTTAATTTCTATCAGACTTCACAAAGAAGCTTTCTCAGTTAATTCATGCCTCTGTATTTTAGCTTTACTCAATCATGTAAAAAAGCAACATCATTAATTACACAAGTGAAAGGAGGCATTGAAAAAATTCTGCATCCTTTCATTAACTTACAAAAATACAATTAGTAATTATGAGTGATTTCCTGGAGAAAGTCCAGAGCTGAATTAAAAATATCACTAACCACAGAGATCTTTATTGGTCCCTTAGAGGAAAAAATGCACTGCTATGAAGCTTATCTGCTGTACTTGCTTTTAAAACATTAAAGGACTAATTCATAAGGCAGCCACACAACTTTTGTAATGTTTTAAATTTTCTTTTGTGATCTCTGGGAAATGTGAAGAATGTTCCTTTTTCTAAGTAAAATGCATTTAGTCTAGAATGAGAATAGCTATTTCTTCATTCAGAAGTCATGGATTTTCTGCCCCCAGAATGAGATTTTTGTTTTATTTTATTTTTTATTTATGATTCTTTAAAACTTTAATAAAAAAATTTATTTTTTTTCATCGAAGTATAGTTGATTTACAATATCATATTAGTTTTAGGTGTACAACACAATGATTTGATATTTTTATAGATTATATTTCATGTAAAGTTATTTTAAAATATTGACTATATTCCCTGTGCTATATATTACATCCTTGTAACTTATTTATTTTATAGCTAGTAATTTGTACCTTTTAATCCCCTTCACCTATCTTGCCCCTCCCCCACCCTTCTCCCCCTCTGGTAACCACTGGTTTGTTTTCCGTATCTCTGAGGCTGTTTCTCTTTTGATATATTTGTTTATTTGTTTTATTTTAATGAGATAGTTTTTTTAAGGTATGTTCTTTTTTTTCAGTTTTGGCATATTAGTTTTTTCTTTTTTTTTTCTCACTGCAGCATTCAGAACAAGTGGAAGGAGAGAGACCTATGAGGAAGTACTGTGATAGCAGAGTGGTTTTGTTTTTTTTTTTTTTAATAAGTTTAAGCTAACTTTTATTTATTTATTTATTTATTTTTGGCTGTGTTGGGTCTTCGTTTCTGTGCGAGGGCTTTCTCCAGTTACAGCAAGCGGGAGCCACTCTTCATGGCGGTGCGTGGGCCTCTCACTATCGCGGCCTCTCTTGTTGCGGAGCACAGGCTCCAGACGCGCAGGCTCAGTAACTGTGGCTCACGGGCTCAGTTGCTACGCGGCATGTGGGATCTTCCCAGACCAGGGCTCGAACCCGTATCCCCTGCATTAGCAGGCAGATTCTCAACCACTGCGCCACCAGGGAAGCCCCGGCATATCAGTTTTTAATGGGCAACTTGTTTATGCTGATTTGAGAAAGATAGAAACAAATTTCCTAAAATATCTAAAATCACTAGGGCCAATTGTACTACTTGTGTCAAATGTTATTCAGGATCTTGTCATCTAAATCTGTTAAAATTATTAAAATGGGTTGTTAATTTCAACTTGGTGCAGTTGTGGAGACAGGCTCCTGGGTATCCAGTCAATTCTTCCATGTTGATGCTTTGGGACTGTCCCTCTTTGCATCCCTGTTTGAAGAGACATACAGTACAGACTTTCCTCAGGGTATGGCAAGAGATGAACTCTTCCTGTCAAATGTATGGCTCATTGAAGGCAGCTGTGTTTTGACTGGGATGAAGCAGGGTCAGCAGAGCTCTCTACTGGCATCAGGCAGAAGGGGAAGTTTGGGGAGCATTTGGAGCAGGACTCCAGAGAATTCTCTTACTCATATTCATCTGCTTGCTATTTATGTAAAATTTCAACCTGTTTGATGATCTCTCTCCTTTTTCTCTATTGCCTTTTGTAAAAACAATAAACTCAGTGTTGGGAGACTGCTGAACAAACTATAAAGTTCAGTCAATTCCTGATTTTTTAGAATGCAGATGACCTGCTTTGCTGTCTCTCTGGCATCAGGTTTTAAGCTCAGTTTATATTCTGTCTGTTGTCAGCCTGATTCCCTGCTCCATTTCTTCAGTTGGGGGGTTGAAAATTTAAGGTTAGATGAGGAAATGTCAGGAAGTTAGTCTTCTACCCAGCTCGAGGAGGAGGAGGAGGAGAGGAAGGAGAGGAAGAAGAATGTGACAGAAGTCCTCCTTACACCCTTCACCCATCACCCATTCCAAACTAAATATAGAACTATCCTATGGTCCAGCAATCCCACTCCTGGGCATATATCCAGAGAAAACTCTAATTCGAAAAGACACATGCACCTCAAAGTTCACAGCAGCACTATTTACAAGAGCCAAGACATGGAAGCAACCTAAATGTCCATTGACAGATGAACGGATAAAGGAGATGTGGTACTTATATACAATGGAATATTACTCAGCCATAAAAAAACAATGAAATAATGCCATTTGCAGCAACATGGATGGACCTAGAGATTATCATAATAAGTGGAGTAAGTCAGACAGAGAAAGATAAATATCATATGATATTGCTTATATGCAGAATCTATTAAAGATGATACAAATGAACTTATTTACAAAACAGAAACAGAGTCACAGATGTAGAAAACAAACTTATGGTTACCAGGGGGAAAAGGGGGGGTAGCATAAACTGGGAGATTGGGATTGACATATACACACTACTACATATAAAATAGATAGCTAATAAGGACCGACTGTATAGCACAGGGGACTCTACTCAGTACTCTGTAATGACCAATACGGGAAAAGACTCTTAAAAAGAGTGAATGTATGTATATGTATAACTGCATCACTTTACTGTACACCTGAAACTAACACAACATTGTAAATCAACTATACTCCAATAAAAATTAAAACAAAAGAAAACAAAAACAAAAGATTTGGAATTATCTGTTTTTCACTTGCCTCTGTTGGCTGGAATTTAATAATTAAAAGTTAAATCTTTGCTAAGATACACCAATATCTATCCCAAACAAAATACAAAGCAACACTGCGTGGTTGAGGTGGGATTCTATAGTGAGGGCTGAAAAGCGAGGTATCACCAACTGCACAGGGACGCCTACCTCACGGGTCTAGACACAGTTGCTGGCAGGAGAGGAGAGGTACAAAGTGTGTTCAGAACAAAGGCCTTTTTGAAACCACAGGGTTTTTTTTTTTTTTAAATTTAATTCTAGGGACTAAAATTAAGGCTTCCTTAGTGTAGTTTTACAACTCTGAAAAGAACTGATTGTTCTAAAGCCACACCTTGGTTACTTCCTCAGCAATTATTACAATGAAAGATCATTGTCAGATGCATGTTCAGGAGGAGGAAAGATACCCACATTGTAATAGGCCTGGATTCGACAGGGGCTGGTGCCGTGAGGCAGCGTATCTCACACAGACCTGACAGTCCTTTGGGCATGCATCACAGCGCTGCTTCATGCCCTGCAGCCAGCAGACCCTTAGAGTTGTGAGCAAGAGCTTTTCAGTCTCAGAAATAGAAAGGGAAGTCAAGAGGAGTTTGCTGTCACACACACACAAACACACACACACACACACACACACACACACTTCCAATTGCTTTTAGTGGAGAAAACATTTTATTTTTATCATGTAGACATGGACAAAATTACAAATCTTGCAAGAAGATGTAGCTTCTGCTCAAGAAGCATTTGTTCTTTTATTCTCCGATGGAGGTAAGTGTATACAAGGGTCCTTAAGATGCTATGACTTGAATGCAAGTTCCTGCTTGGAATAACTACTGGTTTTGAGGAAATGGAAGAAATATTACAAAAGGGAAGCAACTCCAGGCTTTTTTTGTGGGTCATTATTTAAAAAAGTGCCCAAAGAGGACACACCTACTCTAGACAATGAAACTTCAGTTTAAGTTTCAGTTCTACAATGAACTGGCTGTGAATGATTTTTTTCAATTAAAATTTTTTTTTTTTTTAACCTTTTTGACCCCCTGCACCCTTTCCCCCCCACCTCCACAGCCCCTGCCTCTGGCGACCACCAATCTATTCTTTGTACGTATGATTTTGGTTGTATTTTTTGTTTGTGCTTTTTTTTTTTTTTTAGGATTCCACTTATAGGAGAGATTACACAGTATTTGTCTTTCTCAGTCTGACTTATTTCACTTAGCATAATGCCCTCGATGTCCATCTGTGTTGTCATAAATGGCAAGAGTTCATTCTTTTTATGACTGAATAATATTCCATTGTATATATATATATGCCACAATTTCTTTATCCATTCATCTACTGATGGACACTTAGGTTGTATCCAGATCTTGGCTATTGTAAATAATGCTGCAATGAACAGGCGAGTGCATATATCTTTTCAAGTTAGTGTTTCTGCTTTCTTCAGATAAATACCAAAAGTGGAATTCCTGGATCATATGGTAGTTCTATTTTTAATTTTTTGAGGAATCATCATACTGTTTTCCATAGTAGCCACTAATTTATATTCCCAACAACAGTGCACAAGGGTTCCCCTCAACCTCACCAACATTTGTCTTTTTGATAGTAGCCATTCTAACAGGTGTGAGATGATATCTTATGGTTTTGATTTGCATTTCTCTGATGATTAAAGACATTCAGCATCTTTTCATGTACCTGTCGGCCATCTATATGTCTTCTTTGGAAAAATGTCTTCAGATCTTCTGCTTATTTTTTAATTGAATTGTTTTTTTGCTATTGAGTTGTATGAGTTCTTTATTTATCTTGGATATTAGCCCTTATCAGATATACGATTTGCAAAATACTTTCTCTCATTCAGTTGGTTGCCTTTTTATTTTGTTCATGGTTCCTTTGCTGTGCATAAGCTTTTTAATTTGATGTAGTCCCACTTATTTATCTTTGCCTTTGCTGCTCTTACTTTTGGTGTCAGATTTAAAAAATCATTGCCAAGACTTATGTCAAAGCTTACAACGTCTGTTTTCTTCTAAGAGTTTTATGGTTTCAGGTTTTACATTCAAGTATTTAATCCTTTTTGAGTTAATTTTTGTGTATGGTGAAATGCAGTTTTCCTGCTTCATTCTTTTGCATATGGCTGTCCAGTTTTCCCAACACCATTTATTGAAGAGACTGTCCTTTCCCCTTTGTATATTCTTGGCTCCTTTGTCATAAGTTAACTGACAATATATGGGTGGTTTTATTTCTGGGCTCTCTATTGTGTTCCATTGATCTCTGTGTCTGTTTTTATGCCAATACCACACTGTTTTAATTACTATAGCTTTGTAATATAGTTTGAAAACCGCGAATGTGATGCCTCTTCTTTCTCAAGCTTTGTTCTTCTTTCTCAAGATTGCTTTGGCTATTTAGGGCCTTTTGTGGCTCCATACAAATTTTAGGATTGTTTTATTGTGAAGAATACCACTAGAATTTTGATAGGGGTTGCACTGAATATGTGAATTGCTTTGGGTAATATGGATATTTTAACAATATTAATTTTTCCAATGCATGAGCACAGAGTATCTTTCCATTTATTTATGTCTTCAATTTCTTTCTTTAATGTTCTGTAGTTTTCAGTATACAGGTCTTCTGCCTCCTTGGTTAAATTTATTCCTAGGTATTTTATTCTTTTTGATGCATTTGTAAATGGGATTGTATTCTTAATTTCTTTTTCTGGTAATTTGTTTGTAGTGTATAGAAACAGAACAGATTTTTGAATATTGATTTTGTATTCTACAACATTACTGAATTCATTAGTTCTAACAGTGTTTTTGATGGAGTTTTCAAGGTTTTCTATATATAATATTATGTCATCTGCAAGCAATTACAGTTTCACTTCTTCCTTTCCAATTTGGATTACTTTTATTTCCTTTTCTTGCCTAATTGCTCTGGCTGGGACTTCCAATACTATGTTTAATAAAAGTGGTGAGAGTGGGCATCCTTGTTCTTGTTCCTGATCTTAGAGGAAAAGCTTTCAGCTTTTCACTACTGAGCGTATGTTAGCTGTGGGCTTATCATATATGACCCTTTTTTATGCTGAGATGCGTTTGCTCTACACCTGCTTTGTTGAGAGTTTTTATCGTAAATGGATGTTGAATTCTGTCAAACATTTTCTGTATCTATTGAGATGATCATATGATTTTTACCCTTCATTTTGTAATGTGGTGTATCACTTGACTGATTTGCAGATGTTGAACCAGGCTTGCATCCCTGGAATAAATCCCACTTGATTATGTGTATGAGTCTCTTATTATATTGTTGAATTTGGCTTGCTAATATTTTGTTAAGGATTTTTGTATCTATGTTCATCTGGGATATTGGCCTATAATTTTCTTTTCTTGTGGCATCCTTGTCTGTTTTTTAAAAATTTTCCTTAGACTGTTTCATTATATGTAAAATAGGCACATCAATAACCTTATAGGTACTTCCCAAAGTTGTCGTGAAGGTCAAGTGCAGACCACAGTGTTAAGAGTTCTCCAGAGAAACAGAACCAACAGGATATCTATATATCTATGTCCCTATCTATCTATCTACCTATATACCTATAGATAGATATAGATAGAGAGACAGATATAAAGATTTATTATGAGGAATTGGCTCATGTGACTATGGAGGCTGAGAAGTCCCATGATCTGCCATCTGTGAGCTGAAGAACCACAAAAGCCAGTGTTGTAATTTTAGCCCTATTCCAAAGGCCTGAGAACCAGGGGAGCTAATGGTATAAATCCTAGTCCAAAGGCAGGAGAAGACCAATGTCCCAGCTCAAGCAGGCAGGCAGGAAACAAAAAGACAAATTCCTCCTTCCTCTGCCTTTTGTTCGATTAAGGGCCTCAAGGGATTGGATGATGCCCACCCACATTGGGGAAGGCAATCTATTTTCCTGAGTCCACCTGTTCAAATGCTAATCTCATCTGGAAACACCTGGACATACCTGGAAATAATGTTTAATTTGGGCATCCCATTGTGCAGTCAAGTTGATATAAAATTAACCATGGCAACCATCCAGACTGAAGTATAAACTAGTTGTCTATGCCCAATCGTACCTTAGTAGTAGATGAAAATTGTTGAAGAAGTGAAACTGGCAATTTGCTCTACTGTAATTGGATGAAACCCTGAACATACATAATGCAGTTTCAAGGAAGACAACTTTGTGCCTTGAGATCAACAAACAAATACATAAACAAATGGAGTTCCTCATCTAATACTAGTCTCCAAATAGGTAAAACCTGGAGCTCTTTTTCTATGACTTATTGACTCATTAATAAAACAACCTTTTGCCATTCTGATATGTAATGACTCTTGCAGATACTCTTGGGAGAAGTCATGTATTTTTATTCATGGAGCCAGTCCCCAATTGACATTAGGAGGCTAGCCTTTATACCCTCTGAGTTCACCAGTCAGTACAGGTGGGCTGCCCCTAGGGAGGAGACACAGCCTAGGGTAAGACAGCTTCCTTCTGTGGAGGAAAAATTCCTGAAAAGGGACACAGCTGTGAGCCATCAGCAGGCAACACTGCTGGCAGCTGGGTGAAGGAATGCTTCAGTCAGCATCCCTCTCTTCCCTGGAGGGAAATCCAGGGGGGTAATCACAGATTCCATTGCAAACAGTTTCCCAAAAGTCAGATTGCTAATTAGAGAGTGTAACTATATTTTAATACATGTTTGCAGATTATTGTCCTTAAAAGTTATTGTAATTTGCACTTCCATCAACAACGTATGAGAATGTCTATCTCCCTGAACACTCACTAGCACTTGATATTGCTTTTCAAAATATTTGACAATGATACATTATTGTTATTTTAAGTTGTATTTCCCTGACAATTACTGAGATTGAAAGTCTATTTATTGGTGATTTGCATTTCTGCTTTGATAATATTTTTGTGTCTGTAAGTGTATGGCCTTTACTCATTTTTCTGTTGTGTTTCTACTCAATTTATAGAAGCTCTTGCATATAAATGACATCCATTGTAATGTGTTGTGGTAGTCTTTCGGCTGCCTCTTAAAATCTAATTCTCCACTTCTTTGCCTTGGCACATGGCTAGAGTACATTCCCTAGTCTCCTTTGCTGTAACGTGTGTGTGTGTGTGTGTGTGTGTGTGTGTGTGTGTGTGTGTGTGTGTGAGTAACTGTATTTATGTTCCAGACAGGGGATTATGAGCCGAAATGTCTGTCATGCCTCCAATTTGTGTTTTTATCCTCTTCTACTGGGTGCATGCAGATGACAATGGGTAGGGTGGAGCCCCAAGATAAAAGGAGCCTGGGTCCCTGAATTACCATGTTAAGTAGCTGCCTGCCAGCCATGAACACCCAGTCTGGACTGTTAGGTGAGCAGGAAATAAACCTCTGCTATATTTGAGCTACAATACATTTTGGGGATGCAGTATTTGTTTTGCAGGTTAGCCAACAGTAATGCAGGCCTATTGTCTATTTTCTTCCCAGTCTATCATTTGTAGTTGACCATACATCCATGGTGTCTTTTTAAAGACTGCTTAGGGAAAGATGCACATGCAAAGGAGTCTCAGAAGAAAGGCCAGAGAAATGGAAGGAAAACTAGGATAGTTTGCAGAAAACTCAGCATCAAGGAAACCGAGGGAAAAGAGGGCTTCATGAAACCAGCCATGATCAGTCATATTTCATACTGGGAGAAAGGTCTAGTCTGAGGAGGCCTGAAACCTAGCAGATGCTTCGATGATTGGTTGGTGCCAAGATGCCTCTGGAGGCAGGATCCCACCAGAAAAGCACAACTGTCCCTCAGTATTCAAGGGGGATTGGTTCTAGGACACCCCGGCAGATACTTCAAGTCCCTTATATTAAATGGCTTAGTATATTAGAAAGTTTTCCTGTATTGAAGATACCTTATTTAGAAAGTCAATGCTGCCCTAAATGTCCATCTTCTGGTAATGAATGTGTCAAATCTGTAAAAAGTCTGAAAGGTGACCGACCACCCATGCCCTTGAACAGCAGTAAACGCACAGTTCAATCCTGAAGTGTTGATTCACACATGTCCTTAGGCCTGGACATCTGGGTGATTCCAGCTCAGTTCACTAGAATTAATCAGCAGACAGGTCCTTTGAACTGTTGTTAATAAGTCTAGAGAGCCTAGCTGGCCATTTACACCTGAACTAGCTGGGCCCTTCCTAAAAAGCACAACATTCACAAGCCTACTATTCCCTGCTGTCTGAACATGACGTATCAACTTTCCATTTTTCACCTACACCTTATTCAACTCTCTTGTTTTCTCAGGTGAGCCTCTAAAAATTACTTCTAGGGACAGAACATTCTGGGTTACTGAATCTCAGGACAGAAATAAATTTTTTTGCTTGCAAGATAAAACACAGTAAAATTCTATTGCACAATCCCAGCTAAGGGATTAAAATAAGAGGAGGTATATTTTGGTTAA
This sequence comes from Balaenoptera borealis, assembly GCF_965194805.1. Taxonomy (NCBI): domain Eukaryota; kingdom Metazoa; phylum Chordata; class Mammalia; order Artiodactyla; family Balaenopteridae; genus Balaenoptera; species Balaenoptera borealis. Next base: position 69,682,246 of record NC_138864.1, read on the forward strand.
TCTTTTAAATTAAGTGGCCATGGAGACAATTTACCCACTATAAAAGTGAGAGATGGAAGAAAATTCAGACACATTGAAAGACATCAATACATGTACTTATTAAAAGTATATGGTGCTGTACTTTAAATATCTAGAACTGATGACTTTTCTAATTACCTATGACATGTGAAGTCAATTGTCCTTACTACATTCAGAATGACACATTACAAATGAGTAGATATTAGACCTTTCTGCTCTGCTGCTCATAGAAACATCTGATGAAGGACAAGCACTTGGATATGTCACCTTATGTCTTAGAAAAACAGAAGAATGCAAAGATTACAATAGGAAAAGATAGAGTCGTTCTATGCTACATGCCTTTAGTAATTCTGAGCATAAAAATTATTCTTTGAAGAAAAGTTTTATGTTTCTTAATTTAAAGTATATAACAAGTTTAAGCTACAGACTTAAGAACCTTCAGTCTTACTTAATTCAAAATGCTTATTAGTTCCTGGCAATTAAACAGCATACACACTATCCATTTTAAGGTAATTTATCTCTAGTTTCTTCTTATGAACATATTTAGAAAACCACATAAAATCTAGCAGGAGAAATAAAAATAGGGTCTATTCACTTACTTATGCCTGCCCATTATATGCTATTAAGGCTTGAAGACATATGTTTTCTTCCATAGTCATTCTATAGTTTATTCCTATTAGTTATTAGCAAACAAATTAAGTGAAAATTCACATTTCAAACAATGGAGATTATCCAGGATTCCAAGACACTCACTTATTCCATATAATTTTGAATAGATTGCCCATAAAATTGTTTTGTTTTTGTATCTGTATAATGTGAAAACATAGGTAAATAATCAAAATGTCATCAAAATATCTTCAGTCTGTAAAAAAATTATATCAATGTTTCTAGACTATATGTATATCCTGCACATTTGGTCATATCTTTTGTGTGGAGCAGAATATCATGGAAGGCAAAAGCATGACAGTCTGTTGAGTCTAGACCTGACACATGGTTTGTAAATAAATACCATCTTCTGAATTCCACTGCACTTCATCTCTTCTTCTCTTGCATGTGATAGCCACTTTCCACGTTGTATTCTTGTATTGTCAAATATTCTCTCCTCCTCTCTGGAATGTGAGCACTTCTAGACAGACCATATTTCACTCTTTACTGAGTCCCCCATGTGCTGTGCATGTAGTTGGCTCTCAGCACACTTTTTTTTAAAAATTAATTTAATTTATTTATTTATGGCTGTGTTGGGTCTTCGTTTCTATGCGGGGGCTTTCTCTAGTTGTGGCAAGCGGGGGCCACTCTTCATCGCGGCGCGCGGGCCTCTCACTATCGCGGCCTCTCTTGTTGCGGAGCACAGGCTCCAGACGCGCAGGCTCAGTAGCGGTGGCTCACGGGCCCAGCTGCTCCGTGGCATGTGGGATCTTCCCAGACCAGGGCTCGAACCCATGTCCCCTGCATTGGCAGGCAGACTCTCAACCACTGCGCCACCAGGGAAGCCCCCCTCAGCACACTTTTGTTGAATAAATGACTTCCAAGTGATCTAAAGCATATTTTATTTTGCTTTTTTTTTTAAAAAAAAATAACACATATAGTTTTATATATGAACAATTTCCAGTGCTTTCCCTAGAAGAGGTATTAAAGCACTATTTCTAACCCCAATTAATTGGATTAGGAACAAGGAGGAAAATCCCAGTAAATAATTAGGCATTATTAGCTTTGACACCAGAGTAGACAACAGTTTACATAGGATTATAGGGGAACCTAACTATGGAGCCGATTTTGTCAATACTTTTTTTACATTTCCACATTGGTCTTTAGAAAAATCGTAAACAGGTTTGCACAGTGTGCAGAGTTGTTCTTTATGGTTTGTGGTGTTTTTTTCCAAATTATCCACTAAAATATTACGGCCATTATACACACACATTATAAAAGTGTAATGTGTTTTTATTTAATACAGTTCCTTCATTCCTTCATGTTTTCCTACTCTCTTCCGTGTCAGAACATCTGTATCTCTACATATATAACTTTCTAAGCACTCCTCCCAACCCAAATCCAAAATAGTTCCCTGTACTTTTTGGTTTTCTATAAATATTACAACTAATTGCTTAACATACAAAAAGGTTTCCCAGATGTTACTAGTCTGAAATTTTACTCACACCCCCCCATGCCTTAATATTGATACATTCATTGTAATACCACTTTTTGTATACTAGAACCATGAATGATGTTGTTTTGGGGGACACACACTATAATAAGGTCCTTTCTAGCACTTCTTATAAATAAAGGTCACTGGAGAGGTTCCAATAAAGATGTTACTGGTGTTATGTCAAGTTTCATTCTATGACAAATTATGGTACAGTAAAGCTTTGGTTTTTCCAACATCAAACCACTGGGGTTCTTTTTGTATGACTGAAACATTGTTGTGCTGATGGCCTTGAAACTACTTATCCTTAGCTACATTTATAAGTTGTATGAATACCTTATGGAATTGCAATGGTTAATTTTACAGGTCAGCTTGACTGGGCCAAGGGATACTTGGAGAGCCGGTAAAACATTATTTCTCGGTGTCCTGTGAGAGTGCTTCTGGAGGAGATTAGTACTTGAATTAGACTGAGTAAAGAAGACCCACCCTCACCAATGTGGGTGGGCAGCATCCAATCCGCTGCAGACCCAAACAGAACAAAAAGGCAGAGGAAGAGTAAGTTCTCTTTCTTCCTGAGTTGAGATGTCCACCTTTCCTTGCCTTTGGACATCAGAGCTTCATTCCCCCTCTTCTCAGTCCTTTGGTCTTGGAATGGGAGTTTCACTATCAGCTCCCCTGGTTCTCAAGCCTTTGGACTCAGTCTGAATTATACCACTGACTTTTCTGAGTCTCCAGCTTGTAGATGGCATATTGTGGCATATCTTAGCCTCCATAATCACGTGAGCAAATCCTCGTAATAAATATCCTTTAATATATTTTTATATATCCTCTGGGTTCTTATTCTCTGGAAAACCCTGACAGAAATTCCAAGCTATATGATTCTAGAGTTGAGCGTCCAGAAAGATAATTGATCACCAGAGGCTGTGAACTACACCACTCTTTTGTGCATCTTTAACAGCCCCAAAACTCATAGAATTCCAGGCCTGAATGGAGTCTTGAAGGTCATAAATTCATCCCACCTAATGCTTGAGTAATCCAATTTTCACTCGACAGTCCCATCTTTCAAATATCCAAAGAGACTTCTCCAACTCAGATTAGCAGTTAAAATTGTCAATTTTTCCTCATGTGATGTAGATTCAAATCTCCTCACCCTTCCAAGTTACTGTCCCTGGGAAGTTCTCTAGTTCACATTGAAAAGGCATAGTCTGGACAAGTGTAGGTACTTTCACATTCATTTTTTCGTCCAATAGCTGTTGAGGGTCTCCTGTGTGCCTGGCACTGTACCGAGTACTGAAGAGACACAGATAAGCACAATACACACAGCTTCTGCCCTCATGAAGCCTGCTACCTAGATATAATCAATCTGTCAATACAGGGCAAGAGGTAAGTCAAATTTTTGCCACACCAGAAACTTAGTTTGGGGATTAAATAGTAAATGTAAAGGAGTAGAAAGAACACAGGTCTTAAAGTCGAGACAGACCTGGATTAGAATGCTAGTTTATAGTTTATTATACATTACACATTTATTTATTGTAAATTATATATGTAAAACTGGATGTGAGAACCTCTAAGTATTTTTAACCTGTAAAATGGGTATAATACTTATCTCACAGGGTTAAGAGGATTAATTCAAACATTCAATGCACACAGCTGGTGTTTAGTAAGTATTCAATTCCTTTCCACCTTTTTCAGTGATTTGTAGAATGCTAGTGTTACATGAAGCAAGGTGTTGTGGTCAAATTAGTTGGAAAAATAAAAACAGTTAAGCAAAGTTACTTAGGGTTTCTTTTTAATTAAAACTCTTTTCAGAGCTTTTAACATGCTAAAATGTTTTGTGAATTTCTAAAAGAACATGGTTTGCAGCATTTCCCAAATTTATTTGACCACAGAACACTTTCTGGATAGTACACAGAATAACATCTTGTGTTTTTTTCTGAACATGGTGTGAGAAATGTTGTCCTAGTGGGATCTTTGGATATGTTGCTCTGCCCCCTGGGCATGTCTGGAAGTATGATTGTCCCTCTGGGTCCTGGGAGAGGCCCATGCAGGAAAATTTATTCCGAGCAAACACAAAGTGGGCAAATATTTTCCCTCTGCTTCAAGTAACAAAATGGAGTCAGCAATGAAGTAAAGGCTTAAGTCATTTTCTTCACCTATGATATTTAGGTATAGTCCTCAGGTTTCGGAAACCCTGAGGAATTACTGTAGTGAAAATACCATGAGAAATAAATTACCAGGAAGGAGGAAAAACTGAAGATATTATGTAGTAGGCTGGGCAGAGTCAAGCATGCTGTCCCCTTTCGTGAAATTAAATATTTCTGTTTATATGATGGAAAATCTGTGCTGATTCATTCTCATTAAGGCTCTAGCAAGTTCATCAGAAAAACTTTATAGAGACCTTGGGGAAAACTCAACAGGGGGGAATTTCCTGTTGGGGGCTGGAGGTGGGGACACAGTATTTTCCCTTTATTGGGGTTTGCTTTGTTAATTGGTGTTTGAAGAAACCCCATTTCTTTCATAGTTGAAGCTAAGCAGAATTAACGTTAATTAAAAAATCATGTTGGTGTTCCCAGAGCACATTCAAGCTGTTAGTTGGGAAAAGGCTTTTCTCATAGCTTTGTTTGCATGGGGAACTGTAGAGTGAGCAGTTTCAACAGGGCGAGAGAGGGAGCTGCCAGTTTATTTCTGGAACACAGCAGGATGTGTTTCAAAAGGCACTCAAAATAAAGAGCACACTAAAAAGTACCAAAAATGATCTACTTTTTTTTTTTTTAACCAGGAATAGAGCCATCTTTGGGACTTGCAAAACAGGATGCTGTATGAGAGTGTGTGTTGCTGTGTGGCAATGCGGGTGGAGGAAGGTGGGCTTGTATTCATGATTATCAGTATTCTAAAGAATGTACAGTTTTAAAGCCTTATTATTTGAAGTAGACTGCATTTTTGTTTTCTTGTATAAATCTGTACTAGGGTCTTTCCATCGATTATTCTTAAAGGACTATTTTACTTCACCCAAAGAGAACTTCACTAAATAGATACATTGCCATCAAATCCCTGAGGTCTATGGACTCCCTTGGGGTATAATTAACTTGGATGGCTCACTAGATCTAAACAACTATCTCAGACAGTACAAGGGAAAAAAAGCAAAATACTGTATATATATTTTCTGCAAGTTCTGGAACGCTCTGATTATTTTTTTAAGGTGTGAGTTACATGCTGCAGAATAAGAATGTCTAAAACTGAGTTACATTTGAGTACAAGTAAACCATCACTAACAAATTCTGAGACATGAAATGACTTTCAAATTCAATGAAAATAATTATTAGGTTATTTGTTTATTTATGTATTCCTCATTTCTTTCTTAAAACATATGAAGTAGCTTATAACCAAGATCACATATAAAATAAGTCTGATAAAATAAACCCAGGAATTGGAAATGGGATCTGTGAAAAGAGGCAATAGAAAGTATGCTAACTTCACAGGCTAGTACAGCTGTTCTGTGTGAGCATCAATTTTGATTCTGAGTTTCCTGAAAGGCAGAATTCAAAGGGAAGCATCATGAATTATTATCATTAGAAATGAAGACGCATATAAACAAATTCCTTTTTGAAGGCAAAGTTTCTCTGGCACCAAATTCTAAAGGAAAGAAATTTCTTTGCATGTCCTTTTCTTTCAGCACATAACTTCTCTTTTGAAAATTATTTTTACATGCACAAATTATTCATGAGTACATTTTAAAACTACAGAAGTATACAGATTTAAAAGTTCAAGTTTTCCTTCACCTTTTCAATCTCACTCTCCCACTTGGAGGCTACCTCTATTAAGAGTCTGGTGTATATCATTCCTGACCTTGCTCTAAGACCTTGTTTCTCCCTCCCCACTCCATGTATGAGTCATATGGATTATTTTTTAGCTTGCTTTTGTCTATCTTTATATCTTAAAGATCATTCATAACAATATAAATATTTATATTTTGTTTTGTAAAACTACTGCATGGATGTTCTAAAATTTATCAAAACCTTCTCCCATATTGACTCGTATCTGATTTTTTTAATATTATAAACAATGCTATAAGCACTATATGCACATGTTTAAATATTTTTGTGCAGTGGATATGATCAATACGTAGAAATGGAGAAACAGGGTCAGAGGACACACGCATAACAAAATCCGTAATTCCCAAACTTTTGGTGTGGGAGTGTTCCCGTAGGTGCCGGTGCTCTTTGGGGAACCCTATCCCATACTGCTGAAGATAATTCCATCATATGAACACTTTTCCTATCACATATGACATTTTCCTATCACATGATATGACAACATTTTATGTAGGTGAAAGGATAACACACCACAATCTCACATGTCAAAAAAGCTAAGCTGGCACACAAGGATCAACTCTTTTGGAGGATCTTTGTTTCTAATGTTTTGCAACTTGTTCATTTCTCTTTTTTTCCACCTTTATTGAGATATAATTGATATATAACATTGTGTAAATTTCAGGTGTTCAACATGATGATTTGATACATGTATATACTGTGAAACGATTACCACAATAAGGTTAGTTAACACTGCCATCATCTCACATAACTGCCTTTATGTGTGTGTGTGTGTGTACTGAGGATATTTAAGATCTACTTTCTTAGCAACTTTCAAATATACAGTATAGTATTATTAACTATAGTCACCATGCTGTACATTACATCCCCAGAACTTATTCATCTTATAACTGGAAGTTTGTACTCTTTGACCAACACCTCTCCATTTCTCCCATCATCCAGCCTCTGGCAACCACTATTCTATCTCTTTTTTTGTATGAGTTTGTTTGTTTTGTTTTGTTTTGTTTTAGATTCCACATATAAGTGATATCATACAGTATTTGACTTTCTCTGTCTGACTTATTTCACTTAGCATAATGCCCTCAAGGTCCATCAATGTTGTCACAAATGGTAGGATTTCTTTTTTTCTAAGGCTGAATAATATTACATTGTATACATATATATTTTATAAATATATATATATGTATATACCACACTTTCTTTATCCATTCATTTGTTGATGTGTTCATTTATTTCTTGACTATTAACATTCAAGAGCAGATAAACACATTAGTAAATAAATAATAAGGAAAAATTTAAGTAATTTTTCCATTCAGAGTGAAAAATCTTACTAGAAAAACTTAAGTTCGGCAAGTTCCAAGGGAAAATAGTTTGAGAATCAGTGCTCTAGATTGTCAATCACAAAAATAAGAAACAATTTGTTATATACAATACCACAACTGAAAGAGCACTTTTACATTTTTAGTCAGTTACCCTTCAAAAAGATGTGATGTCTAAAAGGAGCTTATAATGAATTACTGATAAATCTCAGGCCAAACTTATTCTTTTCTTGTTTATATGGTTCTGAAATTTACTTCCTGCTTCTACATCAGTGCATTCGAACATACACAAACAGGTTTTGATTCTGCATAGACACACTCATGTTTTTAGCTGATTTTTCTGAGTTTTAAAAAATAATGCCTGAGAAGCAGAATGACTCCTTCCAGCCAGGGATCTAACAATTTTAAAGAAATACTGAATAAAGAGAGAACCACTGAAGCAAATTATAGTCTGCTTAAAAACCCTGAAGTTATCAGGAACAAGACAAGGTTGTCCACTCTCACCACTATTATTCAACATAGTTTTGGAAGTTTTAGCCACAGCAATCAGAGAAGAAAAAGAAATAAAAGGAATCCGAATCAGAAAAGAAGAAGTAAAGCTGTCACTGTTTGCAGATGACATGATACTATACACAGAGAATCCTAAAGATGCTACCAGAAAACTACTAGAGATAATCAATGAATTTGATAAAGTAGCAGGATACAAAAATAGTGCACAGAAATCTCTTGCATTCCTATACACTAATGATGAAAAATCTGAAGGAGAAATTAAGGAAACATTCCCATTTACCATTGCAACAAAAAGAATAAAATACCTAGGACTAAACCTACCTAAGGAGACAAAAGACCTGTATGCAGAAAACTATAAGACACTGAGGAAAGAAATTAAAGATGATACAAACAGATGGAGAGATATACCATGTTCTTGGATTCAAAGAATCAACATTGTGAAAATGACTATACTACCCAAAGCAGTCTAAAGATTCAATGCAATCCCTATCAAACCACCAATGGCATTTTTCACAGAACTAGAACAGAAAATTTCACTATTTGTATGGAAACACAAAAGACCCCAAATAGCCAAAGCAATCTTGAGAAAGAAAATGGAGCTGGAGGAATCAGGCTCCCTGACTTCAGACTATACTACAAAGCTACAGTAATCAAGACAGTTTGGTACTGGCACAAAAACAGAAATATAGATCAATGGAACAGGATAGAAAGCCCAGAGATAAACCCACGTACATATGGTCACCTTATTTCTGATAAAGGAGGCAAGAATATACAATGGAGAAAAGACAGCCTCTTCAATAAGTGGTGCTGGGAAAACTGGACAGCTACATGTAAAAGAATGAAGTTAGAACACTCCCTAACACTATACACAAAAATAAACTCAAAATGGATTAAAGACCTAAATGTAAGGCCAGACACTATCAAACTCTTAGAGGAAAACATAGGCAGAACACTCTATGACATACATCACAGCAAGATCCTTTTTGACCCACCTCCTAGAGAAATGGAAATAAAAACACAAATAAACAAATGGGACCTAATGAAACTTAAAAGCTTTTGCACAGCAAAGTAAACCATAAACAAGATGAAAAGACAACCCTCAGAATGGGAGAAAAGGTTTGCAAATGAAGCAACTGACAAAGGATTAATCTCCAAAATTTACAAGCAGCTCATGCAGCTCAATATCAAAAAAAAAAAAAAACCCAATCCAAAAATGGGAAGATCTAAACAGACATTTCTCCAAAGAAGATATGCAGATTGCCAACAAACACATGAAAGGATGCTCAACATCACTAATCATTAGAGAAATGCAAATCAAAACTACAATGAGGTATCACCTCACATCAGTCAGAATGACCACCATAAAAAATCTACAAACAATAAATGCTGGAGAGGGTGTGGAGAAAGGGAACCCTCTTGCACTGTTGGTGGGAATGTAACTTGATACAGCCACTATGGAGAAGAGTATGGAGGATCCTTAAAAAACTAAAAATAGAACTACCATACGACCCAGTAATCCCACTACTGGGCATATACCCTGAGAAAACCATAATTCAAAAAGAGTCATGTACCACAATGTTCACTGCAGCTATATTTACAATAGCCAGGACATGGAAGCAATGTAAGTGTCCATCGACAGATGAATGCATAAAGAAGATGAGGCACATATATACAATGGAATATTACTCAGACATAAAAAGAAACAAAATTGAGTTATTTGTAGTGAGGTGGATGGACCTAGAGTCTGTCATACAGAGTGAAGTAAGTCAGGAAGAGAAAAACAAATACTGTATGCTAACACATATATATGGAATCTAAAAAAAAAAAAAGTTCTGAAGAACCTAGGGGCATGACAGGAATAAAGACGCAGACATAGAAAATGGACTTGAGGACACGGGGAGGGGGAAGGGTAAGCTGGGACGAAGTGAGAGAGTGGCATGGACATATATACACTACCAAATGTAAAATAGATAGCTAGTGGGAAGCAGCCACATAGCACAGGGAGATCAGCTAGGTGCTTTGTGACCACCTGGAGGGTTGGGATAGGGAGGGTGGGAGGGAGACGCAAGAGGGAGGAGATATGGGGATATATGTATATGTATAGCTGATTCACTTTGTTATAAAGCAGAAACTAACACAACACTATAAAGCAATTATACCCCAATACAGATGTTAAAAAAAAAAATCCTGAAGTTGTTCCTGGTACAACTTGAGCATAAAAGAAATAGATCTTCAATCTTAAGGTAAACACTAGAATCTTCGAAATGCATGCTTCTTACTGTCTGAATTTGCTATCTTCTAAAACTCACATTCAAAGTGAGTTGTAACCTGCAGAAATCTTTGAGATTCAGAAATTCAGGAATTTCAGAAAAATTTGAGATTCAATTGTTCAAACGAACAATTCCACTGATCCAGTTCTCCTCTTCCAGCCAACTCACACAAGCTTCCTATGTCAGCCTCATTCATCAATTATTCAGTTCAAACTTTGAGTAAAGGAGGAGAAAATGCAATGGCAGTCAATCACTTCAGAACTACCGGCTTTACAAAGTAGACAAATGATGGGTATCCCACAAGCACATTTATTCACAACACCCATAACTATAAAATAGCTTCAAAAATTTGCCCTTGGCCTTTTTATTTTCCTAAATTGGGATGTATTTGATTGGACTTTTAAAGGACTTTGCATGTTAGTAGGAATGAAAACATCTTGTCTTTTATCCTATCCACATTTCCACAAGATATTCTCAGAGATTTTGACTTGGGAGATCTGAGGTGGGAAATTCTGATGCAGGGTCCAAAGACTGTACTTTGACTACATTGACCCCACTGCGACTTAATTCCTAGATTTCTTATTTCTTATAGAAATCATTCTCCTCATCTGAAAGGGAACCGTTGTACACTGTTGATGGGAATGTAAACTGGTGCAGCCATGGTGGAAAACAGTATGGAAGTTTCTCAAAAAACTAAAAATAGAACCACCATATGACCCAACAATTCTACTCCTGGGTATATATCCAAAAAAAAATCAAAACCACTAATTTGAAAAGATACATGCACCCCAATGTTTATAGCAGCATTATTTACAATTGCCAAGATATGTAAGCAACCTAAGTGTCCATTAATAGATGAATGAATAAATATATGAATGGATAAAGAAGATGTGCAGCAACATGGATGGACTTGGACGGCATCATACTAAGTGAAATAAGTCAGACAGAGAAATGCAAATACTGTATGATATCACTTATATGTAGAATCTAAAAAATACAACAAACTAGTGACTATAACAAAAAAGAAGCAGACTCACAGATATAGAGAACAAAATAGTGGTTACCAGTGGGGAGGGGGAAGGGGCAATGCAGGAGTACGGGAGGTGGGAGGCACAAATTATTGGGTGTAGGATAGGCTCAAGGATGTATTGTACAACATGGGGAATATAGCCAATATTTTGTAATAACTATAAATGGAAAGCAACCTTTGAAAATTGTATAAAAAATAAAAAAAATTTTAGAAATCATCCCCCTCATCTGGTTAGCCTTTTAAGAGCAGAATCCAACAATGATTATAAGGAACCAACAAGAGGGAACTGTATCACTTATTCTTTTTCTTCCCACATTTCCTTGGATTTGAACCCTAACTTGGTCATTTGAATCCTAGGGCATGGCATTCCTGAGAACTGACTTTCATGTCTGCATGCTTTTACTAATATTACCCATGTTCCCCCTGGGCTACTACTGACCCACCTAAACAGGTGAAACCTGATTTGGACTTAATTCTAGATGTACCACAAATTCTAGGTCATGTGTTCCACCACAACCATGGCACTGAGATTGATATGGATCCTAGCAGATCTTAAATATCTTTTTACGGAACTGAATCTACAACTGACTAGCAAATTCCAAAGTTTCTGTGATGGAGCCACTAGCAATGCATTCCTCAGAGATGTATTGTAAATATTAAATGAGGTAATGTATAGAAGGAGCTTAGCATAGTGCCTTAAAACAGGGTAAACATCCAACAATAGTTAGCCAGAAGAAAAAAAAAGCCAGATACAAGGCAACTCCAGAAGTTCATTGAGGCAGATTTGCAGTGAAGGCTCATTTCCCCTCCTCTCTCCTGTTCTTAGGTTTAGATTCTTCTTGTGTAATATAAAAGTGAGCAAATGAGGTTATATAAGACAACTGATTCTCAACACCATCACCATCTAATACTCCCCAATTTGTAAGACTGATAATGTACATTAATTGTTTACACAAAATAACCTCTGGGGGGCACACAAACTAGTTTGAATCCAGAGAGAGTGAAAGCAAAGTTACCCTTTGACTCAGTACAGTCATTATGAGTATAATGCCATTAGGAATGATGCGATAGACTGGTCTCCAACAGTTTATAAAGAATCTCTTTGATATTATCTTGATTTACTCATAGGACCTGGCCCAGCATATTGTGCATATCTACATGGTCTGGGCCAGCCTCCAGCAGTACAAGTTACAAGGTAGGCTAGGGAAGTGTTTATTTGTCCAGGCAGAAGTCCAGTTTCTGAGACACAACATCAATCTCCTGGGCATCCAGTTAGATCCCACAAGATCCTTACCCTCCTCCAACTTAAGGTCTAAGGTGCTCCAGCAAGTTCTGGATTTTACCAGCTAATGCAAACAGTTCCTGTCCCACATCTTCACCATGACTACCTTGCTCAGCATAAGAAGAATTATGCCTTTTCTTGGCAGTCTAAAGCCAGCTGCATCTGAAGACCTAAAGAAACTACTGAGGTGACTGATTGGGGACAGGGGACGGAGGAGGAGGAGTTTGACACAAAGCTTGGTGTTAGATCTAAAACACAAAAAGTAGTTTTGAGAGAACTCTGACACTCAGGAACTAGGTATAATTATCCATCTAATAAATTAATAACTTTCTACATGACCTGGTAAGAAGCTGGGTGCATCCATCATAGACCCCTTATACATTTCTTATCACCCATGTCTCACCTTGTACAAGTTTTCAGTGCTGAATATTTTTTCAATCTCTGACTTGATCTTCATGTAGCCTTCTCCCTGCGTATAGCTGAGTGTCCAGGTTTCCCCCTTCTTCTAAAGACATCAGTCATTGGATTAACGCCCACACTAATCCATTATTACCTCATCTTAACTCATCTATATCTGCAAAGACCCTATTTCCAAATAAGGTCACATTTACAGGTACTGGGGGTTAGGACTTAGACACGTCATTTTGGGGGACACAACTCACCTCACAACACAAGGATTAGCTGTGTAATCTGCTTCCTTGGAGAAATCCCTCCTGCTGCCTTTAACTAACCTCTTGACTTTTCAGGTTTTGACCTCTGCTTACTGACTATATAATTGCCTTTTCTGCCATCCCTCAACACCAACTGTCGTCTCCATATCTCAGAGAAACAGATTTTTTTAAAGTAGGAATAATTTTTACAGAGGATGTCCTCTGTATGTATGCATTAATAACACGTGAATTTTACAAATGAGGACACAATAGCCCAGAGAAGAACAGAACCTACCCTTCCCTGTCTATCTACTCTAGAAAGGAGTCTCTAACTTTATTCTTGTTTTAACTTCTGACCTGAGCATACCACAGATATCTCTGTTTCAAAATCTGCCCCATTTGGCCACCACTTCTTTTTTACTTGGTTATCTTCCCACACCTCCCTAATATCCCAATTAGCCAGTTTGACACCGTGCTTTTTTTTTTTTTTTTTTAACTAATCCACCAACCTCATTTCTGAGTACTTATTGGCAAACTTTATTAATCCCTAAATCTTAGCCCACCTTAGACTCTGGTTTAAACTCTCCTTTTTCACAATCTAAGAAAGTCCCAAAGATAAAATTAAACCAGATCCCCATCCTGTATGGTGACCCTTTATGCTATCAGTTTATTTTTCAGCACAGTCATAAAAAAGGACCCCAAAGATATGGACCTATTCCATAATCTGTATAATCCATTCCCTTGAACCCAGACAGACTTCCTCTGAGCCAAACCTACTTCCTTGTTGACCCAAGGCTCTTTATCCTGGTTGCTGCTTAGAATATGATTCGAGAACTTGGGACTTACTACATGAAAGGCAGTCTTCTATTTTTATGTTTGTTCTTCTGCATTAGAAATCCTAAGGGATGGTCTGTTCACGCCTCGCTGGGCCCATAACTGAAATACCACTGGGAGCTTTCCCCGTACTTACTGACAGTTAGATTAACTGCTGTCTATTTCTGGCTCTGAAATGACTTTTCCTTTCTGTGAACTTGAACAAATAATTGTTTTAACTGTTTCTCTTTCCTTATAAAATGATATGCTTATTGCCTGTGGATGTTGTTAGGCTTAACAAGGTTGTTACCAAGTGATTATATATCAACCTAAATTATAAAACATTTTATGCTTATTTTATTGGTTATGCTGCAGTACACATCAATTCAGGAGGCATTTATTTATTAATTGGGCACCTACTATGTACCAGCATTGTACTACATACTTGTTAGGCAAATAGTAAATGCCCAATATAGGCTTGATTGATCAAAGTATAATATATGATCCCCACTTTCAAGGAATCTAGAGCTTCTGTGGTTAGGAGTATTTTGCTTATTTTGAGTCAAAAGCAATGTACTTAAATAAATTAAATGTTCTGAGGCAAATCTACACATGAATTAGCAAGAATAAGAGCAAAGAAAAGGACAAGGAACTAATATTTATTAAGCACTTAACGTATACTAAATACCAACATTATACTATAATTTTTAAAAATTTGATTATGGTAAGAACACTTAAGATGAGATATAGCCCTTTAAATTTAGAAGCAATTTTTAAGTCGGCCGTACTGCTTCTTTTTTTTTTTTTTTTTTAACATCTTTACTGGAGTATAATTGCTTTACAATGGTGTGTAAGTTTCTGTTTTATAACAAAGTGAATCAGCTATACATAAACATATATCCCCATATCTCCTCCCTCTTGCATCTCCCTCCCACCCTCCCCGTCCCACCCCTCTAGGTGGTCACAAAGCACCCAGCCGATCTCCCTGTGCTATGTGACTGCTTCCCACTAGCTATCTATTTTACATTTGGTACTGTGTATATGTCCATGCCACTCAGTCACTTTGTACCAGCTTACCCTTCCCCCTCCCCGTGTCCTCAAGTCCATTCTCTAAGTCTGCATCTATATTCCTGTCCTGTCCGTAGGTTCTTCAGAACCACTTTTTTTTTTTTAGATTCCACATATATGTGGTAGCATACGGTATTTGCTTTTCTCTTTCTGACTTACTTCACTCTGTATGACAGACTCTAGGTCCATCCACCTCCCTACAAATAACTCAATTTCATTTCTTTTAATGGCTGAGTAATAATCCATTGTATATATGCGCCACATCTTCTTTATCCATTCATCTGTCGATGGACACTTAGATTGCTTCCATGTCCTGGCTACTGTAAACAGAGCTGCAATGAACATTGTGGTACATGTCTCTCTTTGAATTATGGTTTTCTCAGGGTATATGCCCAGTAGTGGGATTGCTGGGTGGTATGGTAGTTCTATTTTTAGATTTTTAAGGAAGCTCCATACCGTTCTCCATAGTGGCTGTATCAATTTACATTCCCACTAACAGTGCCAGAGGGTTCCCTTTTCTCCACACCCTCTCCAGCATTTATGGTTTGTAGATTTTTTGATGATGGCCATTCTGACTGGTGTGACGTGATACCTCATTGTAGTTTTGATTTGCATTTCTCTGTGACTAGTGATGTTGAGCATCCTTTCATGTGTTTGTTGGCAATCTGTATATCTTCTTTGGAGAAATGTCTATTTAGGTCTTCTGCCCATTTTTGGATTGGGTTGTTTGTTTTTCTTGATATTGAGCTGCATGAGCTGCTTGTAAATTTTGGAGATTAATCTTTTGTCAGTTGCTTCATTTGCAAATATTTTCTCCCATTCTGAGGGTTGTCTTTTCATCTTGTTTATGGTTTATGCTACTTTACCAAATTCATTGATTATCTCTAGTAGTTTTCTGGTAGCATCTTTGGGATTCTCTATGTATAGTATCATGTCATCTGCAAACAGTGACAGTTTTACTTCTTCTTTTCCGATATGGATTCCTTTCATTTCTTTTTCTTCTCTGATTGCTGTGGCTAAAACTTCCAAAACTATGTTGAATAGTACTGGTGAGCGTGGGCAACCTTGTTTTGTTCCTGATCTTAGTGGAAATGGTTTCCGTTTTCCACCACTGAGAATGATGCTGGCTGTGGGTTTGTCATATATGGCCTTTATTATGTTGAGGTAAGTTCCCTCTATGTTACTTTCTGGAGAGTTTTTATCACAAACGGGTACTGAATTTTGTTGAAAGCTTTTTCTGCATTTATTCAGATGATCATATGGTTTTTCTCCTTCAATTTGTTAATATGGTTTATCAAATTCATTGATTTGTGTATATGAAGAATCCTTGCATCCCTGGGATAAACCCCACTTGATCATGGTGTATGATCCTTTTAATGTGCTGTTGGATTCTGTATGCTAGCATTTTGTTGAGGATTTTTGCATCTATGTTCATCAGTGATATTGGTCTGTAGTTTTATTTTTTTTGTGACATCTTTGTCTGGTTTTGGTATCAGGGTGATGGTGGCCTCGTAGAAATGAGTTTGGGAGTGTTCCTCCCTCTGCTATATTTTGGAAGAGTTTGAGGAGGATAGGTGTTAGCTCTTCTCTAAATGTTTGATAGAATTCGCCTGTGAAGCCATCTGGTCCTGGGCCTTTGTTTGTTGGAAGATTTTTAATCACAGTTTCAACTTCAGTGCTTGTGATTGGTCTGTTTCTATTTTCTATTTCTTCCTGGTTCAGTCTCGGGAGGTTGTGCTTTTCTAAGAATGTGTCCATTTCTTCCAGGTTGTCCATTTTATTGGCAGATAGTTGCTTGTAGTAATCTCTCATGATCCTTTGTATTTCTGCACTGTCAGTTGTTACTTCTCCTTTTTCATTTCTAATTCTATTGATTTGAGTCTTCTCCTTTTTTTTCTTGATGAGTCTGGCTAGTGGTTTATCAATTTTGTTTATCTTCTCAAAGAACCAGCTTTTAGTTTTATTGATCTTAGCTATTGTTTCCTTCATTTCTTTTTCATTTATTTCTGATCTGATCTTTATGATTTCTTTCGTTCTGCTAACTTTGGTTTTTTTTTTTGTTGTTGTTCTTCTTTCTCTAATTGCTTTAGCTGTAAGGTTAGGTTGTTTATTTGAGATGTTTCTTGTTTCTTAAGGTAGGATTGTATTGCTATAAACTTCCCTCTTAGAACTGCTTTTGCTGCATCCCATAGGTTTTGGGTTGTTGTGTTTTCATTGTCATTTGTTTCTAGGTATTTTTTGATTTCCTCTTTGATTTCTTCAATGATCTCTTGGTTATTTAGTAGTGTATTGTTTAGCCTCCATGTGTTTGTATTTTTTACAGATTTTTTCCTGTAATTGATATCTAGTCTCATAGTGTTGTGGTTGGAAAAGATACTTGATACGATTTCAATTTTCTTAAATTTACCAAGGCTTGATTTGTGACCCAAGATATGATCTATCCTGGAGAATATTCCATGAGCACTTGAGAAGAAAGTGTATTCTGTTGTTTTTGGATGGACTGTCCTATAATTATCAATTAAGTCCATCGTGCTTAATGTATCATTTAAAGGTTGTGTTTCCTTATTTATTTTCATTTTGGATGATCAGTCCATTGGTGAAAGTGGGGTGATAAAGTCCCCTACTATGATTGTGTTACTGTCGATTTCCCCTTTTATAGCTGTTAGCATTTGCCTTATGTACTGAGGTGATCCTATGTTGGGTGCGTAAGTATTTACAATTGTTATATCTTCTTCTTGGATTGATCCCTTGATCATTATGTAGTGTCCTTCTTTGTCTCTTATAATAGTCTCTTTATTTAAAAGTGTATTTTGTCTGATATGAGAATTGCTACTCCAGCTTTCTTCTGATTTCCATTTGCATGGAATATCTTTTTCCATCCCCTCACTTTCAGTCTGTATGTGTCCCTAGGTCTGAAGTGGGTCTCTTGTAGACAGCATATAGACAGGTCTTGTTTGTGTATCCATTCAGCCAGTCTATGTCTTTTGGTTGGAGCATTTAATCCATTTACATTTAAGGTATTTATCTATATGTGTGTTCCTATTACCATTTTCTTAATTGTTTTGGGTTTGTTATTGCAGGTCTTTTCCTTCTCTTGTGTTTCCTGCCTAGAGAAGTTCCTTTAGCATTTGTTGTAAAGCTGGTTTGGTGGTGCTGAATTCTCTTAGCTTTTGCTTGTCTGTAAAGGTTTTAATTTCTCCATCGAATCTGAATGAGATCTTTGTAGTGTAGAGTAATCTTGGTTGTAGGTTTTTCTCTTTCATCACTTTAAATATGTCCTGCCACTCCCTTCTGGTTTGCAGACTTTCTGCTGAAAGATCACCTGTTAACCTTATGGGGATTCCCTTTTATGTTATTTATTGCTTTTCCCTTGTTGCTTTTAATATTTTTTCTTTGTATTTAATTTTCAATAGTTTGATTAATATGTGTCTTGGAGTGTTTTTCCTTGAATTTATCCTGTATGGGACTCTCTGTGCTTCCTGGACTTGACTGACCATTTCCTTTCCCATGTTAGGGAAGTTTTCAACTATAATCTCTTCAAATATTTTCTCAGTCCCTTTTTTTTCCTCTTCTTCTTTTGGGACCCCTATAATTCGAATGTTGGTGCGTTTAATGTTGTCCCAGAGGTCTCTGAGACTGTCCTCAATTCTTTTCATTCTTTTTTCTTTATTCTGCTCTGCAGTAGTTATTTCCACTACTGTATCTTCCAGGTCACTTCTCCGTTCTTCTGCCTCAGTTATTCTGCTATTGATTCCTTCTAGAGAATTTTCACTTTCATTTATTGTGTTGTTCATCATTGTTTCTTTGCTCTTTAGTTCTTCTAAGTCCTTGTTAAACGTTTCTTGTATTTTCTCCATTCTATTTCCAAGATTTTGATTCATCTTTACTATCATTACTCTGAATTATTTTCACGTAGACTGCCTATTTCCTCTTCATTTGTTTGGTCTGGTGGGTTTTTACCTTGCTCCTTCATCTGCTGTGTATTTCACTGTCGTCTCATTTTGCTTAACTTACTGTGTTTGGGGTCTTCTTTCTGCAGGCTACAGGTATGTAGTTCCCATTGTTTTTGGTGTCTGCCCCCAGTGGGTAAGTTTGTTTCAGTGGGTTGTGCAGGCTTGCTGGTGGAGGGACTGGTGACTGTGTTCTAGTGGATGTGGCTGGATCTTGTCTTTCTTGTGGGTAGGACCACGTCCAGTGGTGTGTTTTGGGGTGTGTGTGAAATTCTTATTATTTTAGGCAGCCTCTCTGCTAATGGGTGGGGTTGTGTTCCTGTCTTGCTAGTTGTTTGGCATAGGGTGTCCAGCACCGTAGTTTGCTGGTCTTTGAGTGGAGCTGGGTCTTAGCATTGAGATGGAGATCTCTGAGAGAGCTTTTGCCATTAGATAATACGTGGGGCCAGGAGGTCTCTGGTGGACCAATGTCCTGAACCCGGCTCTGCTACCTCAGAGACTCTGGCCTGACACCCAGCTGGAGCACGAAGACTCTGTCAGCCACATGGCTCAGAAGAAAAGGGAGAAAAATAAATAAATAAAATATAAGAAAATAAAATTAAATTAAAAAGTTCTTAAATTAAAAAATAAAAATATTATTAAATAAAAAATTCAAAAGTAATAAAAAAAAAGACAGAGCAACCAAACCAAAAAAGCAAATCCACCAATGATAACAAGTGCTATAAACTATACTAAAAAAATAATAATAATAATGGACAGACAGAAGCCCAGGACAAACGGTAAATGCAAAGCTGTACAGACAAATCATACAAAGAAGCATATGCATACACACTCACAGAAGGAGAAAAAGAAAAAAAAAATATATATATATATATAATAAAGGAAGAGAGCAACCAAATCAATAAACAAATCTACCAATGATAGTAAGCTCTATATACTAAACTAAGATAAACGTAAAAGCAGAAGCAAATTAGATGCAGAAAGCAAACCTCAAGTCTACAGTTGCTCCCAAAGTCCACCGCCTGAATTTTGGGATGATTCGTTGTCTATTCAGGTATTCCACAGATGCAGGGTACATCAATTTGATTGCGAAGATTTAATCTGCTGCTCCTGAGGCTGCATGGAGAGATTTCCCTTTCTATTCCTTGTTTGCAGAGCTCCTGGGATTCAGCTTTGGATTTGGCCCCGCCTCTGCTTGTAGGTTGCCTGAGGGCATCTCCTCCCCGCCCAGACAGGACAGGGTTAAAGTAGCAGATAATTAGGGGGCTCTGGCTCACTCAGGCCAGTGGGAGGGAGGGGTACAGAATGCGGGGCGAGCTTGCGGTGGCAGAGGCCGGCATGACGTTGCAACAGCCCGAGGCACAGTGTGTGTTCTCCTGGGGAAGTTGTCCCTGGATCATGGGACCCTGGCAGTGGGGGGCTGCACAGGCTCCCAGGAGGGGAGGTGTGGACAGTGACCTGTGCTTGCACACAGGCTCATTGGTGGCTGCAGCAGCAGACTTAGCGTCTCATGCCCATCTCTGGGGTCTGCGCTGATAGCTGAGGCTCATGCCCGTCTCCGGAGCTCATTTAGGCAGTGCTCTGAATCCCCTCTCCTTGCGCACCCCGAAACAATGGTCCCTTGTCTCTTAGGCAGTTCCAGACTTTTTCCCAGACTCCCTCCCAGCTAGCTGTGGCACACTAGCCCCCTTCAGGCTGTGTTCACGCAGCCAACCCCAGTCCTCTCCCTGATGATTAGTGATGTTGAGCATTTCTTCATATACCGGCTGGTCATTTGCATGTTTTCTTTGGAGGAATGTCTGTTCAAGTCCTCAGCCCATTTTTAAATTGGGTTATTAGATTTTTAGAATTGACTTATAAGAATTCCGTACATATTTTAAAGATTAATCTTTTATCAGATATATGGTTTTCAAATAATTTCTTCCATTCTATAGGTTTGCTTTTTGCACTGTTGATTGTTTTGTTGTTGTTGTTTTGCTGTGTAGAGCTTTTTAGTTTAATGTAGCCCCACTTGTTTATTTTTGTTTTGTTGCCTGTGATTTGGGTATCATATCTGTGAAATTATTACCAAGACTAAGGTCATAAAGATTTTCCCCTATGTTTTCTTCAAGGAATATTACACTTTTAGGTCTTACATTTAAGTCTTTAACCCATTTTGAGCTAATTTTTATGTATGGTTTAAGATAAGGGTCCAATTTTATTCTTTTGTGCGTGGTTATCCAGTTTTCCCAACATCATTTATTAAAAAGACCACCTTTTCATCATTGTGTATTCTTGGCTCCCTTGTCAAAGATCAGTTGACCATATATGTGTTGATTTATTTCTGAACTCTCTATTCTGTTCCATTGTTCTATATGTATGTTTTTATGCCAATACCATACTGTTTTGATTACTGTAGATTTGTAATATATTTTGAAATCATGTAGAGTGATGCCTCCAGCTTTTTTCTTCCTTCTTAAGATTGCTTTGGCTATTTGGGGTGTTTTGTAGTTCCCTATGAATCTTAGAATTGTTTTTTCTATCTGTAAAAACTGCCATTGTGATTTTGATAGGGACTGTATTGAATCTGCAGATTGCTTCGGTTGTATGGACATTTTAACAATATTGTCTTCCAATTGATAAAAAAGCTCTCTTTCCACTTGTTTGTTTCTTCTTTAATTTCTTTCATCAATCTGTTGTCGTTTTCAGGATATAATTCTTTCGCCTCCTTAGTTAAGTTACACCTAACTATTTTCGTTTTGGTACTATTTTAAATAGCACTGTTTTCCTAATTTCCTTTTCAGATAGTTTGTTGTTAGTGTATAGTAATGCAATGGATTTTTGTATGCTGACTTTGTATCCTGCAACTTTATGCAATTCATTTATTAGTCCTAGAATTTTTTTAAAACGGAGTCTTTAGTATTTTCTATGTATAAGATCATGTCATCTTCAAAAAGGTTACACTTTTACTTCTTCCTTTTCATTTTGGACGACTTTTATTTCCTTTTCTTGCCTAACTTCTCTGGCTAGGATTTCCAGAACTATGTCAAAGAGAAGTGGTGAAACTAAGCCCAAAGTTAACAGAAGGAAGGAAATAACAAAAACAGAGCAGAAACAAACAAAACAGAAAATAAGAAAACAACAAAAATGAAACTAAGAGTTGATAAACCCTTAGGTAGACTAAGAAAAAAAGAGAGAAGACTCAAATAAAATAAAAAATTGAAGAGCAGACACTACAGTTGATGCCACAGAAATAAAAAGGATTATAAAAGACTGCTATGAACAATTATACACCAAGACACTGGGTAACCTAGAAGAAATGGATAAAACCATAGAAACATACAACTTACCAAGAGTAAATCAGGAAAAAATAGAAAGTGTGAACAGACCTGTAACTAATATGGAGAGAGTCAGTAATCAAAAACTTCCCCCCAAAATAAAAGCCCAGGACCAAATGGTTTCACTGGTGAAATCTACCAAACATTTAAAGAAAAATTACTGCCAATTCTCAAATTCTTTCAAAAAACTGAAAAGGAGGGAATACTTCTAAACCCATTTTATGAGACCAGCATTATCTGATATCAAAGCCAAAGACACCACAAGAAAAGAAAACTGCAGGCCAATATCCCTGATGAATATAGATGCCAAAATCCTCAAGAAATACTAGCAAATAGGACCCAACAGCATATTAAAAGGATCATACACCACGACCAAGTGGGATTTATTTCTGGGATGTAAGCATGGTTCCACAAAAAACAATTAATGTGCTGCACCACACTAAAAGAAAAAAAAAAAAGATAAAAATCACATGATCATGTCAATAGATGCAGGAAAAGTGTTTGACAAATTGAACATCCTTTCATAATTAAAAACTCTCAACAAACTAGGAATAGAAGGAAAGTATCTTCACATACTAAAGGCTATTATATATAAAGCCCACAGCTAACATCAAGTATACTCAATGGTGAAAAACTGAAAGCTTTTCATGTAAGATTAGGAACAAGGCAGGGATACCCAATATATATATTATATTTACATATATGTACAATTTTAATATCTTCCTGGCAGACTGACCCTTTTATAATTGTATAGTGTCCTTCTTTGTCTCCTATGACAGTTTCTGACTTAAAGTCTATTGTGTCTGACATAACTATAGCCACCCCTGCTCTCTTTTGGTTACCATTTTCCATCCCTTCACTTTCAGTGTATGTGTGTTCTTAAATCTAAAGTGAGTTTCTTGTGGTGATCATCTTGAAATATACAGAAATATCAAATCACTATGCTGTACACCAGGAACTAACATAATGTTGTATGTCAATTATACTTCAAAAACAAACAGGCTTATACAAAAAGAGACTAGATTTGTGGTTATCCACGGTGGAGGTGGGGGCGGGGTGAAGTTGAGGAATGAGAATTGGATGAAGGTGGTCAAAAGGTACAAACTTCCAGTTATAAGATAAATAAGTACTAGGGATGTGATGTACAACATGATAAATATAATTAACACTGCTGTACTTTATATATGAAAGTTGTTAAAAGAGTAAATCCTAAGAGTTCTAATCACAAGGAAAAAATTTTTTTCTACTTCTTTAACTTTGTATCTATATGAGATGATGGATGTTTATTAAACTTATTGTGGTAATCATTTCATGATGTATATAAGTCAAATCATTATGCTGTACATCTTGCACTTATACATTGCTGTATGTCAATTCTATCTCAATAAAACTGGAAGAAAAAAATAAAGTGAGTTTCTTGTAGAAAGCATATAGTTGGGTGTTTTTAAAAATCCAGCCAGCCACTCTATGTCTTTCCTTGGGGAGTTTAATCCATTTATATTTAAGGTAATTATTGATAGGGAAGGATTTACTATTGCCATTTTGTTAGTTATTTTTTAGTCTTATAGTTCTTTTGTCTATCTTTCCCACTCTTGCTGTGTTCCTTTGTGTTTTGTTGATTTTTTGGTATTGATTTCCTTTGATTCCTTTCTCATTTCCTTTTGTATAACTTCTATAGGCTTCTGTGTGTGTGTGGGGGGGGATTACCTTGGTGCTTCCATAAAATTTCTTACAGTTATAATAGTCTATTTTAAGGTGATAATAAGTTAGATTGCATATAAAAACTCTACACTTTAACTTCTCCTCCAACACACAGTTTTTTGTTATTTCACAATTTACATCTATTTATATCATGGATCTTTTAACATATTTTTATTTATAGCTATTTTTAATACTTTTGTCTTTTAACTTTAATACTAGAATTAAAAATGATTTACCCATCCCATTACAATAATATAGTATTCTGTATTTGTCTATGTATTTATCTTTATTTACCAAACAACATTATTATGCTTTATCCTCACCACAATCCTCTGGGGCAGGTATTATCATTCCCATTTCCAGATGAGGAACAGAGGCTCAGAGATATTTTGAGGACTTACTCAAATTTTCACCAAGTAAGTAGGGAATGAAAATTTAAATGCACTGGACGCATTGAATGTAGGTCTGTTTAACTATAAAAGTTGGTGCCTTCATTACTACACTAGTTTCCTAAGGCTAGATGCCACAGCCTGGTGCATGATCCCATTGTTTAGTCCTCTTTGTTGTTGTTGAATTAGAGGTCTTCAGGTTCTCCTGCCAATACAAGACCATTCTCTGGGAGGAAGAGCTTAGTCTACACCTAAAGTGTGACGATCCAACTTCTTAGCTTTAAGGTGCAATCTTCTTTTCTCACTTTACAGGATGTCTCTTGCCTGTGTCATCCATTCCAGGTATTCTCATTATCCTCTTACCTCTCCTTCTCACTCCCAAGGTTAGGGAAACCTTGCTTCTTCTCCTTTTCTTTCTTCTTCAAGGTCAAGGTCACCATCAGCCAAGGTTGTCCAACATGGGAATTTCATTTCTTGGTTCTTTGCTCTATTTCATTCCTTCACTCATTCAACGAGTCACCAAGTCCTATAGATTCACCCACAACATCCCCCCAACCATCCTCTTCCATGTCTTCATTGCTATTACCAGAGTTCAGGCTGTCACCACCTTTCACTTGGACACTTACAAGAGCTTCCTTATGGGTCTCCCTGGTTCAAGTCTCTCCTTGTTCCATTCTACCACTCTCCAGCTCCACCCCCCGACACATACTGCTGCCCTGGCTTGGATCATAGAGCCAGACCTGAGCCAGTCCCAATCAGTTTTAGCAGCCTTACCAGTCCACCTCTACCCTGACAGTTCTAGGCTCCAGTGAGGCCAAATTTTCTTGCTATTCTTTGAAGGCACCAAATTCTTTCGCACCTTGACCTTTGTACAAACTGTCTTCTCAGCCTCTAATAAACATCCGTTTTTATATTTCTCCCAAATAAACATCTATATGCCCTCAGAGAATAAACCCAAATGCAATCACCTAGTGAGATATTCCTTGACTCCTTGAGACTGTTTTTTCTACCCTCTTCTGTGTTCGTCTTCCTACCTCATACATGCCCCTATTACTACTTTTAACGCACTGTGAAAATGTTTTGTTTGTACTTATGATGCCCCTTTAATCTGAGAGCTTCTTAACAGAAGGGCCACTTCTTAGCATCTGTTTTATTATGAAATATTTTAAGTATTAGCAAAAAGTATGGCTAATAATATAATGAACACCATGAACTCATCTTCTGGCTTTGTCATATTTGTTTCAGATCTTTTTTTTTTTTTTTTAAAGGAATTCCTTTATTTTTATTATTTATTTATTTATTTATTTATTTATGGCTGTGTTGGGGTCTTTGTTTCTGCTCGAGGGCCTTCTCTAGTTGCGGCAAGCGGGGGCCACTCTTCATTGCGGTGCGCGGGCCTCTCACAATTGCGGCCTCTCTTGTTGTGGAGCACAAGCTCCAGACGCGCAGGCTCAGTAGTTGTGGCTCACGGGCCCAGTTGCTCCGCGGCATGTGGGATCTTCCCAGACCAGGGCTCGAACCCGTGTCCCCTGCATTGGCAGGCAGATTCTCAACCACTGCGCCACCAGGGAAGCCCCAGATCTTTTTTAATAAACAGAATATTACATATAGATTGAAGACCTCTGTGTACCTTCTTCCATCCCATTCCCTCTCTTGCCAGAAGTACCCACCACCCTGAATGTGCTCTCTCTCATGCCCACACATATTTTTACATTTACTTCATGTGTATGCATGTATGTATCCATAAACAATAACCTTGCAAGTTTTTAAAGAAAGGTTTTTAAAAATATCATACTGTGTGTATCCTTCTACAATTGAATTTTTTTCTACTATTGTGTTTTGGTGGTTTAGCCACTCCTTCATTAGTTTTAACTACATAGCATAGTATTGTTTTATAAACACAGCCTTATTTATCTGTTTTTCATTGATCTTTAGGCCTTTTATGATTTTTAAAGTCCATGTCTCCTTGAGCACATATGAGAGTTTCTCTAGGATGCAGAAGCACTGGGTTGCAGGTTATGAACATTTCTAACCTCAGGAAATATGGTCACATTATTTGCCACAGTGGTTACATGTATTTATGCTCCTCCCAGCAATGTAGAGTTTCTTCTAACTCCCTTTTATTCCTATTGCTTAGCAAGAGCCTGGCACACAGGAGGTGTACTGTATCTGCTGACAGTGACTGAATAAATAAGTGAATGATGCTTGAATGTATAGAACGTGAGCTAGAAGAAGCAAAAATACAAGTACTTTAAGTGAAATCACCAATAGAAGGTCTAGACCTGTGCTGTTTAAATGTAAATTAATCAAAAATCAAATTAAATAAAAGATTCAGTTCCTCAGTTACACATTTTGAGGGCTCAAATGTGGCTAGTGACTACTGACTACTACAACAGACAACACAGATAAAGAATCCTTCTCCATGACAGAAAGTTCTATTGGACAGTGCTGGTCTAGAAAACAGATCTTTCTCTTTTCCTCTCTTTCCCCCTCTTCCACTTCCAACCCTCCTCAAGCACCTAGTACTTTCTTAGTCCTTTCTGTATTCTCGGAATTCCCACTGCACTTGCCTTCTTGGGCTGGAATTCATAATTCATGATTTCTCATCTGATTTTTTTCAAACTGTGATAAAATACACATAACATAAAATCTACCATTTTAACTATTTTCCAGTGTACAACTTAGTGGCATTAAGAACATTTACATTGTTAGCAACCATTAACACCGTCCATCTCCAGAACTTTTTCATTTTCCAAACTGAAACTCTGTGATCGTAAAACAATAACTGCCCATTTCGCCCTTCCCGCAGCCCCTGGCAACAACCATTCTACTTTCTGTCTCTATGAATTTGACTACCCTAGGTACCTCATATGTGTGGAATCATACAGTATTGTCCTTTTGTATCTGGTTAATTCCACTTGGCATAATATCTTCAAGGTTCATTCATGTTGTATCATGTATCAGAATTTCATTCTTTTTAAAGGCTGAATAATATTCTATTGTATGTAAATGGTACTCTTTATCTGATTTTACCTTTGTCTCTGTCCCTAGCAAACAAATGCAAACCACAGCATTAACAACTGATACAGGTTTAATACAGGGGCCCTAGATGCAACACTGGAAAGAACAATGCACCAGGAATGAGGAGTATTGGGTTTTGGGTTCTGGTACCCACTTGCTACATGATAGCTGGGTGGCCTTGGAAAGTTACATTAACTCTCCAAGCATCATTTTCCTCATCTAATCTAAAAAAGTAAGATCTTTCTGTCATCCTAAAATCTTGTGGGTTTAAGAGTGTTCTTCAATGCATTGATTCAAAGTCAACAAAGAAAGTGGATTTGAAGGCTTTGTAGTAAGGTGAGTAAGGGACATATTTTGGAAAAGAGTGGCTTCTAAAACTTTCCAATTCCACAAAAAAAGAAAAGAAAAAAGAGAGAGGGGGGAGAGAGGCAGCTTATACTATGAGAAAGGCCATAATGCATTAGATACGTCTGTGTATGATGTCTCCCAGTCTAGAGCTGAGCATGAGTCTTGGAGAATTTTTACCTATCTCATTTAATTTTCAACTAGGTCTCTGAGACCTTCTATATCTTGTTATTTATTAAAACTTAGTCCCATATAATGTTTCAAAAGAGGAATTAAAGTTCAATATTTTGTATATTATCAATTTTCTTCTATATTGTTATTATTCTCTAGTTTTTTTTTTTTTACTTTTTCCATTTGTAAATGATTATGATCCTCTAACCTTTACCCTTTAGAGATACGTTTGTTCCTAAGTGCAATTAAGGACTACCCCAGAAAATAGACAGTAGCAGTGTGGCCAAAAAAAGTAGCAGGGATTGATTACATTCCTCTTACTGTACTCTGGCTGGGGAATGACGTGAAAAGGAAGGACAGAACTCTGAAGGCCTCATCTTCCCATGCTTCCTAAATTTCATCCCTAGCCTTAGTACTTACTTATGTTATCACTGTTGTTGTCTCTGAATATTCTTCCATGGACTCTAGGCAAATAAACCGATGTACATTTTTTTATGCCCATTTTCTTTATGTATGTGTTTTGAGGACTTAGCCATGTGGACACATATGACACTAATTCACTAATTTTAACTGCTGCATAGTATTATGTTTTATGATCACAGCACAGTTTACTTATCTGCTCTTCCATTGATGCTTAGGCTATTTTCAATTTGTCATTGTACATTTCTCCATGAATACACGTGAGGATGCTTTCAAAACCCTCCTGCTTGAGCCAGGTTTAAGAAATTTGCTTTCCTTATTTTCTGATATAAAATTTCTATGAACCCCAAAGAGTTTATTCATTCAACAGAAATAAACTGAGTTCCTGCTGAGTGCAGAGACACCAGGTGAAGCAGAAACTAAGTCCCTGTTCTTGAGGAGGGGTCATTGGAATGGGATAATTATCAAGTAATAGTGCAAATAAATAGAACATTACAAGTGTAATAAATAACTTGAAGGAAAAGTCTGTCATCCTATAACCATACAACAGGAGAATGTGTTCTTGGTTCAGGGCATCTGTGTTGGTTTTACTGAAGTAGTGACGCTTGGCCTAAAAGGGAAAGAGAAATGAGAGAGAACTAGCCTGGTAAGGGATATGCAGTTTGGGCCAGGTGGGGGTAAGCAGAATCACAAGCAGAGGGAACAGCAGATGTACAGGCCTTGGGCTGGAAGAGAAACTGGCCATTTTAGAGAGAAGGCCTATGTGACTGGGACAAAGAGTGAAGGGAAAGAAGGTGTGAGAAAAACTCGAGAACTATTTGGGCCAGAGCACACAGAACCTTTTGGCTTTTAGCTAAGATAAAGGAATACCATGGACTGGTTTTAAGCTAGGAAGTGATACTATTGGATTTGAATTCTGAAACAACAAATTCGCTGGCTCCAGCATGGTGGAGGCTTTGTTTGGATTCCTGCTTCAGTTTCTGCTGGATCCATGTGATTGAAGCTAAACATCTTATATCACTGGCAGGACTCAGTCATTCTCCTGAAGAGCGACTGAAATGAGGAAATGCTCTTAAGTAGGAGGATCCGCTCTTAGGGCAGGATGCACAGCAGAGCGAGGAAAAGGGTTGATATTTTCATCAAGTGGTGAGAATCTTTAGAGAATCAGGAAATGTAAAAGAGGAGTCAAGGTAGGGGAGGATCTGTCTAAGGAAGAGAAAAGGAGGGGGAGAGGAAAGAGAGGCTGAGAGCCTGGCTTCATAAGAAACCTCTTGGTCAAGCCAGTGGGTACAGAGATCAGAATGAACCAGGCAAAACCCAGGGGTAAGGCATTAGCAGAGACTTCAGTTGAAATGTGGAAGGAAAACATAGCTCTCTAGGCAGTCCAAAGTGGACCAAATAGCCCACAAATTGCACAACACAGCAACTAAAATCCTCTAGCCTCTGGGAGACCTGAGTGCGCCTAGACTCAGCCCATGATCAATCTCTCCTTCTTCTTAGAAAATCAGAGCCATGATCTGTGACTTGTGGTACCAACATCATAATGGCTCCTGCTGGGTAATTCTCACACGCCACTCCATGCTCCCCGGGATCTGGCCCCGGTCTCAGCTCAGAAAACATACTTGACAACACTATCATGACTCTTAAAGAACCAACTTTCACTTCACCTATTATCTAGCAGTATGTTTTTCCTTCTCATGCTTTGAATAGATGTTTACTTTCTAAGACAAGGGGGAAAGAAAATGAATTCCGAGACTCAGTTTGCAGTTGGTGAAATGCTTTGCAATCAGAGGGGGAAAGGACTTTTCTGGAAAACAATGATTTTATTTGGCTTTTTCAAAAAGTATGTATTACCATAAGAATGACTCAGCCGCTGACACAAACACAGTTGCAGAGAAGAGCCTGATTGAAGCATAATTGATTATGTTGGACAATTACAAATGTCCTTATTAAATAATCGCATTTAAACCACATGATAGTTTTACAACTGATTTATAAAAACAAAATTGTGAAAGTTTAAGTGACATAATTGTTCTCAGTATCACTACAATTTTCAAATGAAGCAATTTAGCTTTAGAAGCAATTTCACTTCTCATTGCAATGTTATTTTGGTGTCAGGCTGCAAGCTTTTGTTCCACTCCAGAGTTCTAGGAATGATGGTTAACACTTGCCTCTCCTTGGTTAAGGCAATGATGCATTTTTCTAATATACCAGTCCTTCACATTCTGCTGCAGATCCAGCAGGTTATAAAAAGAATGATTTGTAGGCCTCCAACTATTTACATGGTTTCCATTTAATGAGACTATTAGCTTCTGCATGGATGTGGGAAATGTAAATCTTTCTGAGACTGGGGGTATTGGTGAACTCAGAATAAAAATGGCAAAAACAAAGTATCTTGTGTTTGAAGGTATCAACCAATAACGTTAAGACTTTGCATAGTTTTCTCTCAGAACTATATCCCTACCGGAAACCATAAGGGAAATGGCCCGCTATCTCTGGCACATCTCCTGGAATGTTAATCAAAAGTCTGTATTTTCAGGTGCATGAATAAAGACCTTGAAACATTCAACAGATAAAAGCCAATGCCATTAACATTCCTTTATTTAGTTTCTGTGAATTAAATGGTTTTATACAACTACTGTCTCAGTATCACACTCACAACTCCCAAGGCATGTTCTATACTGGTAATAAGAGCTAAACCTTCTGTATTTCATTTCAGTCTTGCTGATAGCATTTATCAGCAAAATCTGGCTAAAAACAGAATATGCAACTTAAGCCTGATCATAACTGGGCTGTAGAGGAGGAAAGTGGGGGATTATCTGGAGACTGGGAGCACAAATATAAGATTGTATTGTCATTGTGTGCTATAGGTCTTTTACAAACTATAGTGTAAGCCCCAGCTGACAGGCCTTTTCACAACTGACAGAGGAAAATATGAAACTTAAATTCTTCATGACAGATAAATCTGCTGAATGAAAGGAAGACCAATAGGATAATGGTGGGACAAAAAACATATTGCTTTTGGGTAACTCCCTTAAATCTACCTCTTTTGTAAATATACAAAATAGGCATTCAATGAATATTTTCTAAACTCCTACCTATCAGCTTTGCTAAGCAAGCTGTTAAGTTGGAATGATAAAAATAAGCATCTTTTCTTCAGCAGATGAATACAGAGTCTTATAAAACAGGGGTGGCAGATTAAATTTAATATGTGGGCATGAAAGATGCTTCCTGGATGACTATCAACTGGAGCGGATTTCTTGAACCAAAGTTGACATATTACCATTGTAGAAGGCTGATTAATTGAGATATTAAATATACCTAATCCACCATGATTGGGATCTTTGTCAAAGTTTTTAAAAATATGACTATAAGTAATTGCTCTTTTCTGTCAGTGGGTCCCAAGTCCATGAAATGTAACCAGAGACCATCTTTTAGGATTAATATCATTGGCCTTTCCAGTGGTGATACATACTTTTTACCCTTGTCAAGGGCCCTTAGGGTTCTTTGCCTTTCCCATGCTAGTTTAGTATTGGCATTTTTCCCTAGGAAAATTCACCCTGGTTAGCTATACTAGTTCTGCCCAATTCCAGTGGTGGCCAATGGTAAACTACCTCAAACCATGAGAGGCCAGATTAAACTGAAAAGTACAGTTTCTTGTCTAGGTTTTTAATCCTTGTGGCTATTTAGCTATTTATTGTGTCACCTCACTGCTCCTGGAGGAAGCTTTCTGAGCAGCAGCACTTCTAGGGGGAGAGGAGGGATTAATGCAGGTTCCTCAGTAGAGGCTGCCTCTCCTGTTAATGGATGGCTGAAGTACCTTGGCAAATCCTAGATTGAGTTCATAGACAGGTCTTGTTGAGATATCCTGAAGCAAGTTACAGTACCCAAGAGCAGATCTGCCTTAAACTGTCACTTTCCATGGTTGCCAAGTAATTCATGGCTAATCTTCAGCACTGAAATCAAGGTGAGAACTAGAGAGGCAGGGAGGGAGAGGCGGTGGTGGGGGCGGAGAGAGAGAAAGAGAAACAGAGGGAGAATGAATGACTGAAAGAAAAGATGAAACAGGTTAAGAGTGCTGTGGGTCATTTTTCTGACCAGTATGGGTTCTGCCATTAGCCAGACAGTCCTGGAATGTCTGGCAGCAGAACTAGGACATAGTCTCAGGCCATGGGAATCTCCCACTGAATCACAGGGAAGAGGAAGAAAGACAGTGAGAGTTAGACTATGAAAAGGAAGAGGGCGTGGAGGAGGAGGAGGAGGGGAGCCAGCCTGGAGTCTGAGAGAAGAATCCAGGCGCCATGGTGTTACAGCTGCCTCAGGTATGCTAGCCAGTCTCAGCTCGTTCCCAGCTCTTTCTGGCAAGCCCCAGGCTCAGGCACACACACAACATACTCGTGCGCGCACACACCCGCGCGTGCGCGCGCATGCACACACACACACACACTCTGAGAGCCGCGTCTGTTGTAAAGAAGCTTCTGGCCTGTCCGCAATAGTGTCTTTCAGATACTCACCGAGAGAACTGGGCTTGCTGGGCACTTTTTTCCATAACTGTGGTAAAACTGCCTAAGACCTTGGTAAATAACAAAATCTACTCAAATACAAAGGGATTTAACTTACTCTAAAGGTTATTATGTTTTGTCTGCTGGATTAAAATTGCTTCCAAAGTTATTAGAGAAACTTAACACTAGCACTGACTTTTCTATAAAGAAACAAACCACACACACACAAAGGTGCAGCATTATACAGTAATTATCCAAAATGCTACCGCTTGGAATAATAAGGATGCTGTGTGTTTACATAGCATCTTTCTTTTCCAAAGAATTCAAATAGCTACACCACTCATATCCCATTATTCCTATCAACAGTCTTCTATGAGCTATGCGGGTGGCAAGGATAATTATCTACATTAGATAGGAGGAATAACTGAGGCACAGAGAAACATTCAGGATCACACAGTAAGGAAACAGCAATTGTGGATTTACTATATAAAACATTTTACCTGTCTAGAGTTTTGCTGTTTAAGTAAAATATATATTTCTCTTTTCCATCTTGATTCTCTAAAGACAATTTGCAGCATCTTTCCTTTTTGGGGACTCATCTCTGACCCCTTCTTTGTGTGCAGTCTCTACCTTAGCACTTATCTGAGTTGTAATACTTCATTTATTTGCCTACCTCTTTCCTGATATTATATTCTTCTTGAGGGCCAGCACTTGCTCATCTCTGTACCTCCAATGCTTGAAAAATAGCTGATGCTTCTTAAATGTCTGTTGGTTGAATGAATGAAAGAAAAAAGAATGAATGAATTAATGGACAATCTTCTAAGAATTTCTGACACGGTAACAATAAATGCAAATTTGGGCTTAAACTAAATATGTCTCATCTGATTTTACCTTTGCTGTGACAAATATGTCCACCTCACAAGTCTTTTAAAAATCCAGTGAATACATTTAGAGCTGATTCCTTCCCTGCCTGGGCTGTTGAATTTACTGTTTGGAACAATAAACTGAGACTTGCGAATATAGTAGGGCTCCAGATGGTTTATTGTAATTATTTTCCCCATAGTCTTCTTTTTTTGATATCTAAGAGAAAGCATTTAGATATGGAGGTTTTGGGGAGTGTTAATATATAGTTGTTAGCTGTCCCCAAAACCCTTTCCTCTGTGTATTGAATCTTAAAGCCAGATTGTTACTTGGGGGAGGGGGTATAAACCCCAAAATAACAATAGGAACAATGATTGCTCTTCAAGGAGACTACAAATTTAACTCTCTTTTATACATTTTTCAGTGATCAATACAAAAAAGGCAAGGTAATATATGTTCATCTTTACCAGATGTACTTTATGTATCCCCTTACGTTGGAAGCCTAGCAGGAGTAGAATGTCACAACAGACATTTACTGAAATACCTGGGGAAATGTAACAAAAAGTGTTAGAGGAAAATGGTCTTTCAGCTAAATTACCTAATATATTTGCTAATGGTATCTGATTTAAAAGCCATAAAAATACCAAGTTAAAAGCACATTAGAAGATGTGTTATATTTATAAGTGTTTGTCACCTTGGCAACAAAAGCTATATTCCAAATCTAACACTAGCTATGATGGGCCAAGACCTTTTAAAATTGGTAAATACTCTTTATGGCAATGATCTGCTTTCAGCTACTGAATGTTAGAACTAGAAAAGGCAAGTTCTTCATTGCATAGCAAGTTTTTTGTTGTTGTTTGTTTGTTTGTTTTGCTAGCTTTCTACTATGGGTAAGCTTTTTCTTTCTATTAGTAACTATGGTTTATCATTAACAAGAAAAACATTGCATTTTCGAATAAAGCATCAGTCTTAATTTTTCCCTTCTTGTACTCAGAAATGCAGATATAATGACTTGAAGGTTCCTAAAGATAGAGTTTATCTATCAACTTTACACTTCAGTTCATCAACCACATCACGGACCTTGGTCCATGGATGAAATACCACAGGTGTATACTATAAAATCGACCTTATGCTACAAAAATCATCCTCCTAAACAGCTGGGTGGAATATTCAGCTTAATAGGGGATCTTACACATGTAAGTTTTCATACACCTTTACCTTCCTAGTGAGCTGCATGAGGACTGAAACATTACCTTTCACTGTGTCTCACTAAAATTCTGCTTCCTACATAAAACTAGTAAAAATGGATGATTTGGTAATGGAAACCCATGTTTTAAAAGGTGGATTTCAGATGGACCTGAAGGAGGTTTAGATATGGACTCTTACCATTCTTTGCTCATTTCCTAAGCTCCAATCTGATTTCCAAATCCTATTTTAAAATGTTTGGGCTATGTGCCAGTCAAAGATTATAATTCCAAGAGTCTAACTAGATTCCCATGTGGTTGAACCAATTTTCAGAAGTAAACCGTGGAAAAGGTCTGGGTAAACACACATTCTCTGTGGGCTGTGGCTATTCACTGAGAGCCTAGACAAGTTGTCTCTGCAGCCAGCTTGGGAAAACCCAAGCCCAACTCGTGATTTGTAATCATGCTCAGCAGGTTCTCAAATAGACGGGCAACTCAAAGGGCTGAAGACTATCCCTCCTAAGTAACCTTCTCTAACACAAGGAGAGCATGTCCTTCTGCCCAGAAGAATCAGTAAAAATGCCCTACCATAAAAGCAGAGGCTAAACAGTGCCAGGAAGTATATCATTGCTTTCTTTTTATTTTCTAAAGAATAAGGTCTTCTCAGTGAACACAGAAAATAAGGTTTAGTTTATGAGACAGGGACATTAATAGTGCAGAAAGAGAATGTTCTAAAAGAGAACATAAGCCTCCAGCTTGGAACTAACAAATTAAGGTTGCAGCTTTGAGTTCAAATATAAACCTATAAACCATGTGAACAAAGCTGACAAAATATACTCAAACTTAGTTAACCAGATTTACCTTCCATTGACTGAAGCCGAGGAATCACATGGATTGACATGTATTCTAGCAGTTAAACACATTTTTCATTTGATTGATAAATGTAACTCACCTCTGGAGAATGTGTTCTGGTTATATCACATTACCACTAAGCCCTTTGTTTAACTCCTAACAAATCATTTACCAAGTCATAATCTGTTGGCAAAAAAATTTGTCCATTTTTGCCTCAATATGATTTTTAAATAGCTTTGATGGAAAATTACAGCACCTTGTTTTAAAATCATCATATATCATATTATTTAAAGTGCTGACTACGTAATCTCATTTTACACTCCAGAAAATACAAGCAAAAGGCTATTGATGGCCTGAATTTCACCAAATGTAAAGACACAAGATACTTCAAAATAACTGCCTTAGCTGAGAGAAAAATACAACATGTAGCATCATTCAAATTTCTTCCTAAGGGGATAATGAGCCCACGAGGGAATAGACTGATTTTTTTTTTTTGCTCAAATTTATACCCTCTACATAGTAGGCAAGCAATAAATATTTGTAGAATTGAAAATGAATATTACAAAGATGAACTTCAGTAAGTCTATTTTATGCATTCCACATGCTATCCACAAATTAAGGAATGGTTGTCTACACAAATATGTAGCCAACAAAAGATGTCAGAAGTAGGAGTAAAATAAAATAACATGATCCTTTTCCATTTTGTTGATGTTTTTGCGTGGACACGTTTGCCTTTTAGACCTGAAAGATGAGTAAAAATTAGGTAAAGAGGATGGGGCCATAGTAGTGTAACCCAAGGTGGAAAGTGAGAATTAGAATGGCAGGAACATTAAGGAGACTTGCCTTTCTAGAGTGGAAGTTGTAGGTTTAAGTGAGGAGGAAATGTATTTAAGTAGGTAGGGTGGGGCCAGTTGTAGACCAAGAACAGAAACTATTTGTGAAGAGCCAGGCCTTGCACAGTTTCCCTCAGGTGATTCCTCATGACACAACTTTGCAGTGGGTATGATTTTCCTTACTTACAGATTGGAGAGAGTCTCAGAAAGTTTAAATGCCTAAACTGGTGGTTCTCTGCAAGTAAAGATGAGACATAATCCAACATTCTTTCCACTACACTGTATTGTATTGAAAACCTGGCAGACAGACATAGAGATTAACATGCATAGAAAGCGACAGCATTTAAACCAAGTCCAGAAAAATCAAATCTAAATAAACAATTAAAAAATACAAATGGCTCAAGAGGGCGCCTAACTGCCCTGGGATTTTTCCATGTGTGAAATGAGCAACATCAGCGCATAATCATGTTCTTAACCTCAACAGGGTGACCTGATGAACTTTCAGTTACATATTTCAAAGTAGTACTGATTAAGACTTTGCTGCTTAGAGTGTTACTGTTCATCATTCCAGAAAACCTCAGGTCTGATTTGGAAAGCACAAAATATTCTAAAGGCGGATCTGGTTACAGAAATTTAGACATTGTCTTTTACTGGCAACCTGACAAATCTGCTGCCTACTCTCCTCCCTTTGTGGTTTGCATGCTGCTTCCATATACGACACTGGCATCCCATTCGGAAGTTGTTTGTTGTGCTTTGGTTTATGTTTCATACAACAACTTCCCTGAGCCACTTCTGAGAGAGGATAATAATGACAAATTTGAAATTTTCTCCCCAGAAAAGGAGGCTGTGGTGAAAATGTGAGACGACATTTAAGCAACTACCATTAAAGGCATTTTAATTTTCTGTTGACAAACACGATTTTCCAAATGATTTACAGTGAAGTTTCTGGGCTGACAGCCATACAGCCTGTCTAGGACTACGTTTTCTGGTTCTACCAAAGTGCTAATGAAATCTTCATTCTTCTGCTGGTTACTTTCAGTGGGGGACCTGATAATGTCTTGAAAATCACAGTGCTATTTGGGTTCCTGGTTCCGCAGCTTGTGCTCTCACCTTCCTGGAGTGCCTCGCCCTCATCTCTTAGACCAGGCTCTCCTAATCCCAAACGCTAATGTCAGACCTGAGAGAGGAGTGCTTTAAGGTGCACTGGCCCCACGCTCAGCAGTACGCACATCCTCTCAGCAAAAGCGGCCTAGTTCTCAGGCCCCAGTTCTGCAACCTGGAGTTTTATCTTGTTTCAGATTCAGTCTCCACTAACTTTAATGTTTTCCTATGTTGGGGCAGGACAGGAATAAAGACGCAGACGTAGAGAATGGACTTGAGGACACGGGGAGTGGGAAGGGTAAGCTGGGACGAAGTGAGAGAGTGGCATGGACTTATATATACCACCAAATGTAAAATAGATAGCTAGTGGGAAGCAGCCGCATAGCACAGGGAGATCAGCTCAGTGCTTTGTGACCACCTAGAGGGGTGGGATAGGGAGGGTGGGAGGGAGATGCAGGAGGGAGGAGATATGGGGATATATGTATATGTATGGCTGATTCACTTTGGTATAAAGCAGAAACTAACACACCATTGTAAAGCAATTATACTCTAATAAAGGTGTTTAAAAAAATGTTTTCCTATGTTGAATGCCATCTGTCTTTTTAGCTTGATAGATACCCAGTCTCTCTTGAAGAGTGAAGCTCTGTCGTGCTCTTGTTACTTTTTCCTCTCTGGCCTCCTGTTATACACAGGTTCTGCAACTTCCCTGTTGCTTAATGACTGCCCTTCTACTTGTCTAGATTTTTAGTTTTGTTTTCAGTATTATTTTGTACGATACCCTCATTTTACAGACAAGAAAATCGAAACATAAGAAAGTTGGAAGGTTTGCCTAAGGTCTCAACACTGATGACTGGAACTTAGGTCTATGAATTTTGAGGCATATATGCTTTTATAATATATTGTTGGGTTAAGGCTATTAGATGTTTCCTTTTAAGATATTATTCACTTTTACTTGCATTGTATCTAATATGTCAAGAAATCTTTGGGAAAGTAAGTTGTCCTCAAACTTAAAAAAATGTTAAAAATAAAAAGCAAAATACCTACCCTTGTTCAAGGATATTAGTTCATAGGAGGTTTAGTTTATATAGTTTTAAGAAGCAGATTTTTTAAAAAAGCATGAGCTTGTTTTATCAGTCATCCTGTTTCTAAACTGTTATTATGATAGACCTCCATTTTATTAAAACATTCTCTTTCCCTTTAGAAGAATTTTTGCTGTAATATAAAAAGTGAGGAATTGTTTTCCATTTCAAAAGTTGGTTTTTACTATTCTGGTGTGTGAATTCTAGCTGAGAGCATGCCCATTTTTATTTCTCCACATCTATGTCTCACCCTATTATTTCCCTCTTCGTCCCACCTAGAACAGTACTATCACTCCAATGGAAGAATTTTTTCACCAGTTTCCTCCCTAGGCCATTAATATGTCAATAGACCTCTGCTAAGTCTATTACAGTTTAAGACACCTTACGTTATGTTAAAATACAATTAGATACCCAGTTATTTTAAAAAATCAATAACTATGTTAATGTTTTAAATGCTTCATATTTATGGGAACTAGAGATGCCATATGTTCTTCAAGGGTTTTCACTGAACAGAATTTATAATAAATAAAGCCATAAAACCTTATCACTATGGATCATTTAATAGGAAATGAAAATAATAAGACATTACAACGAGACCTGAAATGATGAGAATCTTTGTTGAATTTTATCCCTCCCACATGTCCTGCCTTTTTCTGGAATGGTAGCAGGTGACACACAACTGGCTGCTCACATTTACAAACTGGGTCTACACAAAACCTTTTCTTAGTCCTTAACTCTGTGTTCCTGTTATGTCCCAGTCATTTGGATGTGACCTGCTGCCACTTATGGAGAAACAATCTCTGAGACATCTGACTTTTAACTGACTAGATATCTATGTTTTTCAGAAAATAACTGCAGTCAAAGACAAAGCCAGTCTTTTTTTTTTTTATGGTTTTTGATTTTTGTATCTTGTTTTAGAATGTCTTCCCTACTCAACCCTGCTCAGAAGTCTTAAAGCTATTCTACTGTACTTTCTTCTCAAAGTTTTAAAATTTTGAAGTTTTGCCATTCATGGATAAATCACCAAACCATTTTGAAGTGTGTGTGTGTGTGTGTGTGTGAATAGAGGGAAGCAGGGCTTTTAAAAAATTCCTGTAACTAGTTTTCTCAACATATTGGAGTGACTAGTTCATGCTTTCCCAATTGAGCCTCATTGCCAGCCCTGTCATATAGGAAGTTTCCATACTGTGTGAGTCTCTTCCTAGCCATTCCATTCTGTTCTGTCAGTTTCCCCAAAGTAATAATATCACTTTACCTTATTTGTGATTGCTTTCAAATACATGTATATCTGGTAAGGCAAGTCCCCTCACTTTGTTCTTCTACTTCTTCAGGAGTATCTTGGCTATTCTTTGTTCTTCCAAATGAATTTTAGAATCAAGTTTTCAAGTAAAAAACTATCTGCTGTAACCATATTAATATCAGACAAAAATTATCATGAGGAAGTCTCCTTAATTACTTTGTAAAATTTGAATTCTTATAATGCAGCTCTTATCTCATCTACAAAACTTTATAGCTCCTGTATTCTTGATGACATAAGTACATATTTGTTGATGAGTATACAGAGGAAATACAAGTACAAAATTAATTTGATCATCCTTGTTCTATATTAGATTTGCATATTCCTACCTAATTGGCTCATGTGATCCTCTTCTAGATCATTTATATATTTGTATAAGTTAGGGTTCTATGTTAGTCAAGGTTCAATGCAGGAAAGAGAGACCACTTTAGCTATTTATAAGCAGGAAGAATTTATATAGAAAATGAGTTCTTATGAAATCATCAGAAATGTGGAAGGATCAGGCAGTACTCTGGGTCTTTAGAAGGGACTGCAGAATAATACAAAACTGATTCACAAGCTACTACCACTGAGGCACTATTGGAGCCATGCCTGAGTCAAGAACCTGTTACCACTCTGCTGCCACTGCTGCTCTGGCTTCTGGGTACCCAAGAAGCTACAATGCAGGGATTAGATCAGAGCAAGCAGCCACTGCTGCTGTTGCTGCCATCACCACCAGTTCTTCTCACCAAGGAAGCTGCAGATGGACAGTAGGACACTGTTGCAGAGAAATCTGATTTTCACAACCATGTTTATCAGGAGAGAGTCAAAAAGGGACAGAAAAATGGCCTCTGCCTCACTTCAGTCTAAATCCTATACTGAGGTCTCAAAAGTTTTTGTAAAACCTTGAAAGTGGAACACATTTAGTTTGTCAGAATGATAGATTTGAATATTTTAGTATAGATCTTTCGGTTATATAGGTAAGTTTTGCTTCATGTTTTAAATATCTCATTTCACAGGTATAGAAAATAAGGTACTTCAAGGAATATAAAGGGTTTCCTTTGCATAATGTCACATAAATGGATATAGAACCAGTTATGGAAGTCAGTCTTTTGTCAGTGTTCCTATACATGCCTTAATAATTAAAGAGCTCTGTCTTTAACTGGCTTTCTTATATAGGAAGTATATTTTGGATCCTCATCCATATATAGCACTTATGCACAGTACATTTCAGAGAGCAACCTAACTTAACATCTACCTGACTTATCTGATGTTTGCATCCGTAAGGCCCCTAAGCTGTCATGATGACAGCATGATTCAAAATTAATGACAAATGGAAATTCACAGGCCCCCAGAAAAGACAGTTTCTCCCACACTGTTCAGAAAAAACTTCATGCCAGTATATGGGAAAGAAAGTTGCTGCCAAAATGCAATTATGACCCACAACAGAATGTGTTCCCCAAAGTCACCACCATGCTATTAGCAAGAATTCTTCAAAATAAATTCTAATGAAGCTCCCAAAACCTTGTAAGGCCGAACATTACCAATATGAGTTCCTCATTTGCTTGGCTATGGGTCAGGGAAAATCTAAAGGAAATTATTTGTTTCCAAGTCTCTCTTACTCTCACTTCCCCTTCCACTTCACCTCCTGTGATGATGGAGCTACTGTTACAGTTCTTACTCTCTCTCTCTAGGGTCTACTATTTCCCCATTCTACTAATGCCCAGGATATGGGACTTCCTTTGATCAATGAGTGTTTATAGATGTCATGGGCACTTAAGCTTGAAGCTGTTATATGGTGGAGCTTGCTCTCTCTTGGGCCTCTGCCTTTGCCATGAGAAGAACATGCCTCGGCTAGCCAGCTATTCACAGAAAGATGGGGAACAGAGCCTCTTGGCTGACCTATAGACCTGCATTTTGAACCTGAGAAGCCCAGTAGATCCGAGCCAGCCTAGGGCAACTGATCTCTCCCTGATTTGCGTATGCATGAGCAAGCCTAGTAGAGATCAGCAGTTGACCTACAGATGTGTGGTAAATATATGATTATTGTTGTATGTCACTGAGATTTTGTGATTGTTTATTATTCTGTGTTATTGCAGCAGTGGCTAACAGATTCACTCCTAATTCTCTCCTCTCTCTCCCTCTCTCTTTTTCTCTCCTTGTCTTTCTTTATCTTCTTCACCCTTGAGAAGTGTCCCTCCTCAGCTGGTGCTGGTTCCTTAGTTATGTCAGCTGTCTACTAGATAATAAATCCCAGGTAATCTACTTTTGAAGTTTATTACGACAAAGGAAAGGAGTCCACATAAAAGGATTTGAGCAGGCAATTCTCATTAGCAATGCCTTTTTTCTAACAGGCATTTTTGAAATGTTTTTATTATTCACATGTACCTATCACTATCATTGTGATTAATTTTCACTATAACACCATATAGGATGAATCAAGGTATATAATAAAAATGATATTGAGGGTAACTCTGACTTGTAAGCCATTCGTTATCCCGTATTATGGTATTTTCTAGGATATA
This sequence comes from Balaenoptera borealis, assembly GCF_965194805.1. Taxonomy (NCBI): domain Eukaryota; kingdom Metazoa; phylum Chordata; class Mammalia; order Artiodactyla; family Balaenopteridae; genus Balaenoptera; species Balaenoptera borealis. The sequence continues at coordinate 69,724,700 of NC_138864.1, forward strand.
ATCAATTGTGAGAGGAGTCTCAAAAAATCCAAGCCCCCACATGCAATATATAACATCTTTTTTTCCCATGATCTCGTTTGTTCTTTTTTTTCTTTCTTTCTTTCTTTTTTTCCAGCCTGTCTATTATGGAGCAGTTTGCCAGGCACAGAGTTACCATTCCCTTTTCTCCTTTACCATGTAAATGTCAGTTGAAAATGTGCCAAGTTCCAGATACAATAGAATCATAATACTACCACTGTGCTTCTGGATTAATTAATCATAATGAATGAAATTTTTTGTGATTTTGTATGCCAAGCCTGGAAGCATAATTTAATTTCATCTTTGACTTCTGTAGCCTGAAGCAACCACTTAAACTCAGCTGTCATAAAGCTTTTGGAGGGAAATCAAAAAACACTAAATAATAATAAAAGAAGATTGCAAAAAGGCATAAGAGGAAGTAGAAAAGAAATTCTTTAAATATATCAAAAGAAGGGCATATATGTATGTATAAAAGAAGGGCACAATACAATATTGTTTGTTTCCAAATATGAGAATAAAATGTGATGACATTACCTTAAAAAAATCTTTGTTTTTTTCCTCCCGAACCATCTGGAAATAGTGTTAGACATAAACAAAACCCACACTGGAACACTGAATGGGAACACTGAGAGCCTCAATGAAGACTAAACTAATTTGAAATCTATCAGAACTTATTTTCACCTTCAGAACCAGTAAATCATCATGAAAGCTCTAAGTTACCCCTGCAACATGGACTTTTAGTTCTGTTTTTGTTTTGTTCTCTTTGTTTCTAATGTAAGTCCCATCCCCTTGAGGGCTCTCTGTATATGACGTCAAATTGCTTGTGGTTTAATTTATAATATATAATATTCACTGTTTTCATTTATTGTGAAAATTAAAATGACCATAAAGAAAAATATAAGAATCCTCTGTAATCCCACCACTTTGAGATATCTCCAGCTAATGTTTGGGTGTAAATAGTTTCATTCTTTGTTACCCAGGGTATGTGTGTGTATTCCTGGTGTGTGTATAACAAAATCCGATCATGGAATACACATTGTTTTTACTTTTAATAATATAGCAGGAATATCCTTACTTGTCATAGTGTTCAACGCCCTCCTTTTAATGGCTACCTATTTCAGTCATGTTTCATAGAACCCCAAACTGCTCAGAAATAAATAAATAACATTGATGAACATCTAGCAAGAGAGGAGAGTACTAGAATAAGCTCAGTTTGTGCTTGCAAAGACTTTGATTGAGAATACATCTTGGATCTCCAATATTATTTGAATGACAACCACAGAATTTTAAACTTCAAGCTCATTCACCATGATTATAAGTCCCTGAAAACTAGAAATTAATAAGCCTGGTATTTCTGAGAAAATAGTTCCACTTTGAGGATGTTTTTTCTGTATCCTCTGAAAATGATATCTCTGCGTTCTTTGCCGCTTTGCTGCTGACACCAGTTAGACACGGTTTTCAGTAATACTCTAAGCATCCACCCGATCCCAGGCATCCTTCCCATTGTGACATGACAGAAGCCTAGCGATTTAAATGAACATCTCCATGCTTCTTAGCAGCAAAGAACTGGAGAGAAGCAGTAATAAAGCAGCTGACAATACACAGAAAACATATTGAATAGTCAACACCTTCTATTCACCCGTAGGATGATTTCTGGGCAGGATTAGTAGGGAGGAGACAAGAGGGAGTACATGTAAGTTTAAATCTGCAACAAAAGAGATGAGGCAAAGAAGCATGAGCAAGATGGGATGGGAATAATTATTTGATCAGAATGATGAAAATATAACACAAAAGCCACAGAATCTATTAGGGTTGAAGGGAGAAAATGTGAAAGAACCAAATGAGTTTCATTATAGGAATAGGCCTCAATCCAGAGATTACAGGTGCTTTGATGGTAACTGGGGACCCCCGGCAAAGCAAATCCATTTAATCTTTGATTACCACCTCTAGCCACAGTGGAATAACTGTGGATTTAATTTTAGGTTGAATCTACGACTTCAGGAAAAGTATTTGTTTGAATTTTCATCCCATTTAGACTTTTAATAATCATTTTATAAAATGGTGTCAACCCTGCCCAAACCCATCCTCCACTGATGTTAGCACACAAAGCACTGTATATGGTAGACATTTAGTCATACTTTTTTTTAAATGGAAAACCAAACATCAGACTAGTTATAGTTACATATGTGTTCAATTTTCCAAGAAAAAAATTCCTACTGGTTTGTAAATTGGGAAACAATCATTGTGATGACATTTTCCACCCATCAACCCCAAAGTAGCTGTGAAACAATTCATTGTTCATTTGATGTAGCAATTTTCACAATACAGAACCGGTGGAAATCTGGAACTGTTTCCCAATGATACCTACCTTATGACTCTAAGAAACTTAAAATAAGTCCCAAAGGACACTCTTTAAGGATTAGAAAAGTCTTCCTCTGCCCCAGGATGAGATTATTTACTTATACTGAGGCTTCAATCTGTTTCCAACAGAAAATAGCAGCCAATAGTGCTGTTGACTGACTAGCTAATTGTCCTAATGCAAGGTCTTTGTGCTATAGCACTTGTGTAGACATTTCTCAGAGATGACACCCGTAATAGAATAGAAAGCCCATGACAATACTTTTCCCCATGGCAAATACTTGGTAGCAACTCTGGCTCTGTAATACCATAAGACTTGGCAACAAAGTCTACCGATAGAAATCTACTCTGGTCTCATGCATGGTTTGAGGGGCCACTTCTTCCCCATTAATCAACCTACAGAGGCCTCTCTTTTTGGAGTTTCCAGAGAATTGGGCTTTTTATTCTATTTCACTTGAAATGGAATTTTACCCGTCTAAGTTCTTCAAGGACAGGTGCCATAGTATAGGTTTTCTAGCCACAATGGTGGGTGTGGACTGACTTGCTTACCATGTACTCACTGTGATTACTCAATGATGCTAAGACTTACATGTGATGCCTCCCTTCAGCATCCCTTTCTCTGCCCATCCTGGGAAAAGCATTGCTTGTTAGATGCTAGATAAGTTGCTCTTTACCGTTTCTGTCAGATATCATTCAATGAGGGACAGTAATGTGCCTTATGGAAATACAGTGAACTGCCTGTTTCATGGCACTAATCTGAAAGCATCCTTGAATTCAATTCAACAGCCTGACTGCCAGACGGCTCTTGAAACCATGTAAGAAAAATGAAAATGGGATTCTTATCTGGGAAATGCCATACTAGAAACGATGAGCATGATATGCTGACTGACCGACTGACTGGTAGGTGGATTATGTTAACACCTGAAAAGCAGAAAGAGATTTGCTGGGAGGAAAAAGAACATCATTTTACTTATTAAATTTGCCTACTTGTAAGTTTCCTAGTTTTTTTAAATAGAACTTTTTCCATTTTGTTAAAAAGATAAATGGTCTTAATCCAAACAAAACTGCAAAGTAGTTAAATTTATCTCTGTCACTCATCCCCTTTCTACCCACTCAGAGAAGCCACTTGTCCAGATCATGTTTACGGTTCTCCCACTTTATCTATGCCCCTCCCCATTAAATGTCATTTGAGGGAAGAATTTGATACTTTCATTCACATGGGATTGAAAAGAATTCCACTAGAATGTGAGTTTTACAAGGGCAAAGACATTTTTTTGTCTATTTTGTTCATTGGCACATTCCAAGCACCTAGACAGGACCTGGCACATAATACTCAGTAAATACTTGCTGTTGAATGATAAGTCTCAATGCTTTTCCTGACCCAGAGGTAACTGCAGTTTTTATTTTATATTCTTGTGTGTGTGTAAGAAAGAGGGAGAGGTCAACTGGGCTACCAGAAGCCGAAGACTTGAGATATTTTGAATCTCATACCTTTACAGGTAAAAGTAATGTGTACAAGACAAAATTGTGAGAATTCTCTTTTCCATAGCCTGTTCTCCTGCTCCTCTTGAGAGGGAGGAACGGGCTGCCTCAAAGGTACCCCAGGGAGGAGGTGAGGCCATGTTGTGGGAAGCTGCATGGCAACGATGCTGTGTGCCTGTTCACACCCAAGAAAGAAGATGGTGTCTGAGATTGTGGCAAAGGCTGAACACCTTTAGTATACCATGACCTAGTAGAGCTAGAAGCTCAATGCAAATCACTTAGAGGATAAATGCAAGTTTCCTGGAAAAATTCTTTAGTACCACCTAGAACGTTAATTTCTGACATTGCCTAACCTTTCTTGGTTTCTGACTCAGTTTCACTCTCTCAGTTTCACTCTGAAGTCTGAATTCTAGAACAACATCAGACAGAGCTCCCAATATATCTACTGTGACTCCCTTTTCCCCTCCCTTGTCTCTGCTTCCCAGATTATAAATATAACCTGACTCTGGTCATGCAGGTGTGACGCTGTGCAACATATTCCAGGGTCTTGGCTCTGCTCTACCTCAGTGCAGGGGGCAGCGGGTAGGTTTAGGAATGTGGGGCTTTTATCTCTTAATTCCTAAGGAAAGAATACTCAAAATATTTAAAAATTTAATTTTCTTACAATTATTTGTAAGATTATCAATGATTTCAAATGTAAAAGGAAAACCTTTTTTTTTTAAATTAATTAATTAATTTATTTTTGGCTGCTTTGGGTCTTCATTGCTGCGAGCGGGCTTTCTCTAGTTGCGGCAAGCAGGGGCTACTCTTCGTTGCAGTGCATGGGCTTCTCATTGCAGTGGCTACTCCTGTTGTGGAGCACGGGCTCTAGGCACGCGGGCTCAGTAGTTACGGTGCACGGGCTTAGTTGCTCCGCTGCATGTGGGATCTTCCCGGACCAAGGCTCAAACCCGTGTCCCCTGCACTGTTAGGCAGATTCTTAACCACGGTTATGTAAACAAAAGCTACTATAATAAAAGTTAATGCAACAGAAAAATTTAGGAAATACAGAAATAATTTATAATATACCATCTCTTTTGCAAAATCTTCCCCAACCCCCAAAGTGGACTGTGGATTTGGTCTGCCCAGCATCACTCCTCTTGGTCACAGAACAATCCTTGCCTTTTGGGGGAGCTTCCCCTCCCCTACAAAGACTCATGAATAATGCACATGGGTCTGGTCCCTCATATGACCCTAGCAGACCTCAACACAGCACTTCCCAGGGGGATTCTGTTGTCTCCTTCCATACAGTTTCTCTATGAGCTGAGAATTTATTTTATCTTTGTTTCCCTAGTGCTTAGTACAGTGCTTGGTACATAGTAGGTATTCAATAAGCATTTGTTAAATGAATGAATGAATTCAGAGAGAGTCCCAACTACTTAGTCAAGACAGTGTGATGATGTTGTTAAGTTATAGGAAGAAAGCAGAATTATTTCATTCTTAATTTTCCCTTCATCTGTTTTGGCAAGAAAAATGATTTCCAAACAAAGTGGTAGATATAGACTCTAGAGCAGTGATTCTCAAAAACGTGGTCCCTGGACCAGCAGTATCAACATCACCTGGGAACTTGTTAGAAATAAAAATTCTCAGGGCCCATCTCAGATGCCCTGAATCAGAAACACTGGGAGTAGGGCCCAGGAATCCGTGTTTTAAAAAGCTCTACAGATGATTCTGATAATGCTAAAGTTTGAGGACCACTGGTCTAGAGAGGTAAGAGAAGTAGTAAGATAAAAGAATATAGTATCTGTCTATTTTAATGAGTGAATATGTCTGCTCCCAGATACTCTATGCTCCCAGGATGCTGAAAGAACTGGCAAGTGTGGTCTCCAAGTCAACATTAATTCTTTTGGGGACACTGTAGAAAATAAGTGAGGGCTCTAAAGGGTCTTGATTTTAAAAGAAGGGTGAAGATGATCATTTTTGGAAATTATTTAAAATGTGAAGTTGATTTCTGGCAAAATATTAATTGTTTGCTAAACAGACAGTGTGTGAGCATTTGGGAAGTGATGCAGGAGTCTAGAACTCAGTGTGGATTAACTAAGAAAACTGATGCCTCAGTCATTATTTATCTTTTTTTTTTTTTTGGATAGGGTTAAACACATTGTTAGTCTATAAACCCACTTATTTTAGAAGTAAACATGCCAAAGACTCTGATGATTATTGTTCCTCTGATCACACTTTATTTTAATCTTTTTTTGTACATCTCTCTTCTCTACTAGATTACAGGCTTCTTTGTGACCCCAATGCTAGCACAATTTCTGGCACATAATTTCACATTCCAAATGCTTATGTAAATTGAATCAAAAGATATCCTTGGGTAGAAGATAAAAAATATAGGCTGGATAATAATAAGTTTAACTGGAAATATAGCCAGGAGTATTAATGAATGCAATTTTATGTTTGGTACCTACTAAGTGTTTGATAAACAACTGTTGAATGAAATTATGTCAACCTGAAGCTAGTTGAATGTCACAACAATTTTTGGTCTGGTATTACTCAATATTTATACAGTAACCTGGATATAAAAGACAAATTTCTTCAATAGCTTAATGTGAAAGATGACAGAATATTCAAATTTATCTCAACAGGGAGAGACAAAGGTGGGAAAGAGAAAAAGCAGTACCATCTGCCTGATAAACTCTTATCTCCTTTCATTCTTAATCTAATTCCCTAAGAATATTACCCTCTTCTCTCAAAATTCCGAAACCCAAATCTTAGTCCTCCTTCCATCAAAATCCTACCCAACTGGACTTTTTAGGACTCTATTTTAATAAATGAAGAAAGCAAACTTCTGAGACTACTCTTCCTAATTTTGGGTTAAGGAAGCTCAAAGATGTTCATCTTAGCAGCTTGCCCACCGCCTAGTGCCATATCCATAATAAAGACTCAATAAATGTGTGACAGATGAAGGAAAACACTTTCCATTTGACTACACAACCTCTTGAACCACCAAATGATTTCTTAAAACATTTTAACAATCATCACCATTTTTTCTTATCTTTACAGCCTTAATACATTTATTTCATCAAAAAGCCAGCTAACTTTGGGGAATCTAGGCCCCAATACGTTAGAGAACAGGAATGATCTATCTCTGTCAGATATAGAAGGGACTCAGAATCAGGGGTTTGCAGTTACAAATGAATACAAGCCTCCTGGTGTTGAAATGCATTGACAGTTGGCAAATCATTGCTCCTTGTTTTTAGAATAAAAGTTTCTTTAAAAGGCTCAAAAAGCTTCTTTGACATCAACTAGCTTGTAAAAAACACCATTTTGATTATTTAAATTTAAACGAATCAAAAACACATGGGTTAAATTTCCCTTAAAATACATATGGTTTTCAAAATGAGAGGAAAAGGTGCTTGGCAAAAAGCAGCTTGGGTTTTATTGAACCCAAAACTTTTCAAAAATAGTTTAAGCTGCTTGATGGGCCCAAACCATGCTTATTTAAAATATGATTTAAAAAAAAAAAAAGAAAGCCAAAAAGATATTTAATAAAAATACTCAAATTATAACTTTTTATAAAATATTTGTAATAAACAGTTTGACTTTAAGAGGGTTCAAATAATTCACTTAATGGATTCCACAGACCTATAAAATTCTTTGAAATTGTCACCCAGGAAAATTACATTTGGCATAATACCTTCACACCTGTTTTCTTTTCGTGAGCTATAGATCATCCTTGGCCTCTTTAAAGAATGGCAACATGCATTAACACTGGAAACATTCTCAGGCAATCTTGACACTTTGTGAAACTGTTTGTAAGGAGCTGTTATGGTTTATTGCCATTTTTTCAAAGCTTTTTTTTTTTTTCAAAGAAGACATTTAATTAATCCAAATTGCTTGGCTGATACCATCCCATTCTCCTGTTCTCCTTACCCTTCTCCACTGTTCCCTTTCCCATCCTGTTCTTCCCCCTAACCAGAGAGTCTCTAAGAATATTTTCTCTAGGAAAATATGAATGGTGTTAATTTCATAGATTCATCAGAACTCGGGGAGAAAAAAATGCCTCTGTTTTCTACGGTCAGTACCATTATCAGTCATTCATTTGTCTAAGCATAATTTATTAAGTATATACTATTTTCAGTGTTGGGCTAGACCTACTGGCGGTACAAAACTAGGTACAGTCATTTAATTTCTTACAGGGGTTACTAGATGAACCACATATTCTCAAAAATGGCAAAAAGTTAACCTGAAAGTAGACTCAGAGTTCTGGTCTTTTCCACCTATCAACATCATCCTCTCTCTCACCTTCTCCTGCCTCTCATCCTCCCAGTTGAGGTTACTGTTAAGGAGAGATGTCTTTTTAGAAATTTGAGACATGTACCCCTAGGGCTAGCCAACACAAGTCCCATACTGCAGAGAGCATCACTACACATATGTGTGGGTGGCTGGGTATATAATGTATTTACATTTGTGTGGGGGCATATATAATGTACACGTGTGTATGTATCAGCTTAGCTTAAGTTATGCTGCAATAATAAGCAACCTTAAAATCTCAGTGACCTAGACAAAAAAAGTTTTTTTCTTGCTTATACTATTTATTTGTCACTAGCCACCTGAGACTCTGTACCCTACTGTCTTCACTGTGGAACAGTTCCTCACCTGGGACATTCCCTGTGGCAGAGTGAAAAGAAAGAAGGAAAAGCCACCAGATGGCTCTTAAAAGCTTTTGCTCAGATATGGCACGTTATCATTTTCACCCATGTTTAATTGCCCAAAGTAAGTCACCTGATCAGGTTTGACATCAACCCGCATAGGAAAGGGATATTTTGAAGGATGATATACCTAACATACCACATGTAGACCCAGTTATGGTGTCAGAGGTAAAATCTGACCAAAGGTATATCTTAGGTCTATTCTTCAAAGGGTTTGCTAATTTATATTTTGAAACTATATCACAATCTCCTTTCAGGGTTAAGTGAATGAAGTACTATTGAGCTGGTTACTGGACACTTTTGTACACGGAAGGAGTTCTTCTTGGACAGCTGCTTTCCCCCTAGTATCTTCATTGTTCCCTAGCATAACGTTGTTGAATGAGAAGATTTTCTACTTGTCATCTACAGTATCCTATTAATCTTTCCCTTAAAAAGCTTAAATTCGAGTCAACAATACCCTAGACTAAAAAAATCTATTTTTGCAATGTTGCTAATTTAAATTTTCTCCTCGAGAATCATTATTATGCTCAGACTGAACTTATTTTATGTTTACATTAATTTTTAGATACTTCTATGAGGTTCTTTTTCTAAATCAATGAAAAGTATCCTTTTTTTTTTTCCTTTTCCCATAACTCAACAAGTCTTAACTGATTTTATTCATTTGCCTTGGAAAAAAAATTCATCTTTTGGATTAAATCAAGCATGGAAAATCTTAGCCTCAAAGGAATATTTGGGAAGATGGCTATATAAACAAAAGAAAAAAGAGCTTGGGATTAGAAAGACTTTTAACATTTAACAACAACAATGCCAGCTTCAGGGCCACAGAATAAATAAAGAGAACATTGGTTTGTGCTTAGTGATGATAATAATAAAAATAGCTAACAATATATGCAACAGTAATAATAATAAGAAAATAGCTAACTTTTATTGCACACTTACCATGTGCCAATACTGGGTATATTATCTCATTTAATCCTCATATCAGTCATATGACATAGGTACTATTATTATCTGTATTTTACAAAAAACGAAACCAAAGCTTTAAGAGGTCAAGAAATGTAACCAAGATCTCCAAGTTAATACTATATGGCTGAGTAAATCTAACTAACTCTAGAATTTGAAACTAATCACTGGGATAGCCCAGTGGTTCTCAAGAGTATTTCCTAGAGCAGGAGCAGCAGCAGCACCTGGGAACCTGCTAGAAATTCACATTCTCAGGCTCCACAACTGACCTAGCAATCAGGAATTCTAGGGGTTGGTCCAGGAATCTGGCTTTTAACAATACAAGCTTAAGTTTGATACACACTGCGTTATCCTATGCTTCCTCCAACAATATTTTTTTTACCAAAAACTTTGTCTTTCTTCTTTTCACTTTTTTATTGAGATACAGAATACATATAGTAAAGAGTATGAAGTACACTATTTCCTGATTTTGGAATGTCTAAGAATTTTTGTTTGTTTGCCACTTATTATGGATGTTATGTTGTTTAGTGTTGGATTTTGTTACCTTTCTTTAAAGAGTGCTGGATTATTTTTGATAGACTGTTGTTACTTGCATTTTAGTTTGATCGTTATGAGACTTGTTTGTAAGAATTTTTGGAGTGGTTCTAGAGTAGCTGTTTACTGTAGGGATAGTTTTGCCCCTACTACCAAAAATGTGACCCTTTCGGGATCTCTATTGAATGCTCCAATTAACCAGTGAGGAATCTCCAGTTTGGCTGACAGGAACAATTTCAAGCCCTGTGTGAATTTTGAGCAGTTTAGCTTATGGCTCTGTTGCTCTTTTCCTGAGCTCAGAGAGTTTTATCCTATGTGTGCAGGTCTTAGTGTTCAGCAAAAACCCAAGAGAAATTCTATGTAGATTTCTGAAGCTCTTTTCTGTTTAGCTGCCTTCCCGCTGGCATTCTCTGCAACTTCTAGCCACCTCAGAATCCCTGAACTCTGCTGTGTTCTCTTTGACATCCTTCTTCCTGTTCCACAATTCAGAATGTGCCTCCAAGCAGTAAGCTGGGGTGATCATATGGCTTAGTTTATTTATTTCCCTTTTCTTGGGGACCGCAGTCCTGTACTTTCTGTTGTCCAGTGTCTAAAAAAAATGTTATGTATTTTGTAGAGTATTCCATGTGCTTTACATAAAAAGGTAAATCTAGTACCTGTTACTCCATCATGGCCACTAGTGGGATTTCACCACATCTTTTTAGAAAGGAATTGTCAAGTTGATTCCAAATTTTTTTGTAAAATCAAAGGATCTAGAATAGCCAATATAATTTTAAAAAACAACAAAGTTGGACTTAACACTACCTCATTTCAATATGGTCTATTAAGCTATAATGTGGTATTAGAATAGACTATGTATTCTCAGTGCGAGTGATATCACCCCTAAGAGGGTGGAAATTAGCTCCTGGAGGGAAATATTCTTATTCTTTTCATGTAAAAAGCATATATATATATATATACACACACACACATATATATATAGAGAGAGAGAGAGAGAGAGAGTGTGTACCTAAATATATTTCAGATATTAAAAATCCATGAGGGAGAGGGGCAATTAGGAATAAAAAAGTCTAGAAAGACTCCTTAGGAGGGTGATAATAAAAAGAGGTTGAGAGACACTGAAAAAGACAATTAGATAAATGGAACAGAGGAGGAAGTCCGGAATAGACTCACACATAGTGTTCAATTGAGTTTTAGTCAAGCCACCAAGAGGAAAGTCTTGTTAAAAAATAGTGATATAACAACTAGATACTCAAAAGCATGCTTAAGGAAGAAAATGAACTTCAACCTCTCTCTTAATCCACTCACAAAAATATACTCACAATGGCTCATAGTTAAAAATTTAAAACCTAGAAACCCAAAGCTTCTCTAAGAAAATACTGAAGAATATTTCCACAAACTTGGGAAAATAAAAACAAAGATTTTTTTAAGGACACAAAAGTACTAACCATAAAAGAAAATACTGATAAACACTTCATGTCTTCAAAAGACACACCATTTAATAAAGTGGATAAACAAGCCACAGACTGGGAAAAATGTCTGCAACATATATATCTAATCAAGGGGTCATATGCAGAATATATAGAGAGGACTTACAAAAATAGCAATTAAAATAACAATAGTGATTTTTAAATGAGCTAAAGACTTAGACAACCACTTAATAAAAAGGCAAATATATTTTAATAAAAACAAGAAAAGATGTTCAATAGCATCAGTAATCATGGAAATCTAACAAAACACTCTTTTACCCTCACTAGAATTGTTAAAATGAAAACGATTAATGATTAACAGTAGCAAATGTAGGCAAATGTGTGGAGCAACTAGGACTCCTCTGCATTGCTGGTGGAAGTGTAAAATGGAATGATCTCTTTGTAAAACTGGTTTTCATTTCCATATAAAGTTAAACATGCATTCATAATATGATCCAGCAATTCCACTCAGGTATTTACCCAAAAACAATGAATACAAACGTTTATTAGCAGAGGTTCTCAACTGAGGATGAATCTCACCACTGCAAAGCAGGAAACATTTGGAAATGTATGGAGACATTTTTGATTGCTACAACTAGGGACTATTACCATCTAGTAGGTAGAAGCCAGGGATGCTGCTTAAAAACTTATAGTACACAAGACAACCTCCACAGAACGGATTTTCCACTCTAAAAGTCAAAAGTGCTGAGGCTGAGAAATCATGGTCTATACAAAAACTTGTAAATGAATGTTCAAAGCAGCTTTATTCATACTAGCCCCTAACTGGAAAATCCCAAATATCCATCAACAGGTGATTGTATAAACAAATTGTGATGTATTCATACAGTGGAACAGTAATTGGCAATATGAAGAAGCAAGCTACTGAAATATGCAACAATATAGAAGCATTTCAAAAATATTTTGTGGTGAAAAAAGCAAGACATAGAAGAGTAAGATTCCATATATACAAATGTCTAGGAAAGACAAAACGGAGAGCAGATCAGTGGTTTCCAGGAACTGGAGGCGGAGAGTGGCAATTGATTACAAAGAGGCCCGAGGGAACTTTTTGGAACGATGGAAATGTTTTATATCTTGATTGCGGTGGTGAACACGCTGGAATATACTTTTTTCAGAATTGTTGAAATGCACGCTTAAAATGAGTGCATCATATTGCATGTTTATTTTGCCTCAATAAAGTTGGTTTAAAATAAAAGTCTGCAGGGATAGTATAGTATCTGTAGATCAATTTGGGAAGAATGGATATCTCAAAAATATTGAGTCTTCTAATCCATGGGCATGGTTTATCTCTCCATTTATTTAGTTCTTCTTTAATTTATCTCAGCAAGGTTTTGTAATTTTTTGAGTAGAAGTTTTACACATCTTTGTTAGATTTATTATTAGATAGTTGATACCTTATGATGCTATCATAAATGGTATTTAAAAAATTTTCATTTTCCAACTGTTCACTGCTATGTCTGGTTGCTTTTAACTTAGAAAGCCCTGTAGAACTACTGATATGAAGGGGAAAAGCTTTAAATAGGTATAGCAGCACCATTCCAAAAGCATGAATGAAGAGATCTGGTTTTATTTATAGAAAGTAGTTCCAGCAAGTATTATGCATTGTATTTTCTATAATGTCTGCTAGGTTTCCAGCACATTTACTACCAGAGCGTATAGGCCAAAGTGTATCACTTATATAGTGAGGAGGCCTCATTTAGATCATGACATTTTGTGTGGCAGCCATGGAGGTTCCCTGCTTATATCTCCCTTCAAGAAATGGCTTCCTGTTCATCTGTGAGGAATGCAGTTAGTAAACAGAGTATCTGTATCTCGAACCAGGTATCTGTGCTCTGGAGCTCCCTGCTGGGTTGGCCAAGACTTTATTGGATTTCTATCACGGTCTGAGGCTCTTCCTGCTGACTTTGGCTTCCCTGGGCCCTTTTCCTTGCAGAGGTATCAGAATGGTATCTCAGTCTGAAGGCTTTCCCTGCCCAAGTCAGATTCCTCCTCCTTTAACTTTCACATGTGTTCCTCCTCCACTCCCTTGGCCCCATAAGCCACTTGAACTCCACACCATCGCAGCACCTGCTTCTCAGAGGATGTAACTGACAACTTCACAATATGTTTGAAGAAACTGGAATCTTTGTTTCAGTTACCCTTGCTATCAAGCCCACCAAATTTTAACATTCCTCTGACACTCAAGAAGTGGCCTTTCTCTTCCTTCAAAAGTAAGAGCTCCTCTCTTTCTTAAGCATTCGTATCTAAACATGGCACATCCTCCCTTCAGTTCTGGAGGTTGGTTCCTCTGTGAGATTCTGCCTCTTTTTCCAGAAGAGAGCTCTGAAGGGTCCTTATGCATGGATTACAAATCTCATCCGACAGATTTGTCTTGCACATGGATCCTTAGCTCTCTTCCCAAAGACTACATTTTATTTTACCGTGAGTCAGTTTACAGCTGCATAGTCCCCAAATTAACATCTCTGCCCATCATGCTAAGAAAACCACTCTCTCATTGGCTGGGAACACTGTTGAGTTTTCAAGCTCTCATTGTAAGACGGCTTTTTTTTTCAAAAAAAAAAAAAGTACTGCCAATTCTTTATGCTTGGTTTGAGTTGTAAGGCTGAGATTAAGAAAGGAAGAAAAAAACATAGTATTTTTCTTTTCAAAAGTTCTTTCTTTAATGGAATATGTTGTTTGAAGGCTTTTGTCCAAGTCTCTGGGGTCTACAGAGGTAGAAGATTTCTGGATTTCTCATCTCTCATTGGTTTTCTGAAAATGCCCGAGATGTATAGTGGTTCTTATTTAGACTCTTAACAACATTGCCATGCTTTCCTTCTATTCCTGTGTAGTCTTTTCAGGAAAGAGTAATTACCCTGTGGCTTCTCTACTACCATTCATTCATTCAACAAATATTTATTCAACGCCTACCATTTTAATGCATATTTAATGCCAGGCATTTTAATGCATATTTCATTCTATTAGACAAAATAAAACTAAAGAGAAAAATTAAAGCAAAGCACAATCATTGTGTGAATTTTAAAACCTGGAATGAAAGGGATTTTTTGTTTTGTTTTATAGCAATAGGTCAAGGGAAGGTTGTATAAAGTGGGTGGTAGGGAAAGGGAGTAGAGTTAGATAATCTGTTGTTCTTTTAATGCTTTGTAGTATAGTAGAAGCATTTACTTTGCCAAGCTGCATCTCAAACTTCACCTATGCAAAATGGTGCTCCTGATATGTACACCCCAAGTCTCTCTCTCCAAATATACCCCATTTTATTAAATGACAAATCCATTCTTTCAGTTACTCAGGTAAAAATCCTTAGAGTCATTCTCCACTCTTCTCTTTTATATCTCATATCCAGTCCATCAGGAAATCCTATGGACTAAACTCTACCTTCAAAAAATGCCCAGAAGCTAACCACTTATCATATTTCCCACAATACTCTAGTCCAAGCCACCATCATTTCTCTCTTGGTTATTGCAGTATTCTTCTAACTGATATCCTTTTTTTAAATTCAATTTTATTTATTTACTTATTTATTTTGCCTGTGTTGGGTCTTCGTTGCTGTACGTGGGCTTTCTCTAGTTGTGGCGAGTGGGGCTACTCTTCGTTGCAGTGCGTGGGCTTCTCATCGCAGTGACTTCTCTTGTTGCAGAGCACAGGCTCTAGGTGCATGGGCTTCAGTAGTTGCGGCACGTGGGCTCAGCAGTTGCAGTGTGTGAGCTCAGTAGCTATGGTGCGTGAGCTCAGTAGTTGTGGCTTGCGGGCTCTAGAGCCAGGCTCAGTAGTTGTGGCATACGGGCTTAGTTGCTCCACAGCATGTGGGATCTATTCCGGACCAGGGATGGAACCCGTGTCCCCTGCATTGGCAGGCAGATTCTTAAACACTGTGCCACCAGGGAAGTCCCCTAACTGATATTCTTGTTTCTGTTCCTGGCAACTAAAGCTTACTCTCAGGAGTACCCAGAGTGCTCCAGGGCTACTCCTCTGCTGAAAATTCATTGCCTCTCCATCTCTGAATAAAAACTGGAACCAAAGCCCTTCCATTGACTTTCATGGCCCTACATGATCTGCCCTCATTTTCTCTCTGACATCTCCTATTCTATTCTTCACTCTCTTCTACCCCACTGATCTCCTCAGTCACGGAGCATGTACCTGCCTCAGGGCCTTTGCACTTGCTAATCCCTCTGCTTGGGCTGCTCTTCTTCCAAAGATCCACCTGGTTTTCTCCTTAACTTTCAGGTTTTACTCAAATTTTGCCTTATCAGTGAGGCCTTCTCTAGTCACTCTGTCTAAACTTGCACACACCCTCAACCCCTCTCCCCCCAAAGATACATCCTATCCTTGTTTCTCTTTCCGTTTTTTTCTTAGCACTGATATCTATCTAAAATCCCGTATATTTTTACTAATTTATCTCATTTACTTATAAATAAGATTGTAAGCTCCATGTAGCATGAATTTTTATCTGTTTTGTTCAGTCTTGTATCCCCAGCATCTAGAACAGCTTTTAGTACATAGTTGGCACTCAAAAAATTTGTTGAGTGAATGAATCTTAAGATAATATAAGCAAAATTCCAGAATAGAATGTATTTTGCTTTTTTGTTGTTTCTGTACTGCAAGTTCAAAGTCATCTTTTTGTTTTTATTTTTAAACAAAATGAGAATCAGTGCTTTATAAAGCTTGTATGCCTAGCACCTTTATTTACATATGTATTTTTAAAGGGCCTCACTTGAACCATATACTATACTTAGAAGTCCTACTTTTAAAGGTCTCTATAGAGGGAGATTCCACAAGTCTCTCAGTAACTCTACTATTTAATTCTCATCAGAATCTTCTTTTTATTCCAGCCCATCTGCTGTGGTCTAAATGTTTGTGTCCCCTCGACATTCATTTGTTGAAATCCTAATGCCCAATGTGTTAGTATTAGGAGGTGGGGCCTTTGGAGATACTTATGTCATGAGAGTGGAGCCCTCATGAATGAGATTAATGCTCTTATTAAAAAAAAAGATTCCACAGAACTCCCTTGTCTCCTTCTGCCATGTGAGGAAACAAGGAGAAATCTGTAACCTGGAAGAGTGCCCTCACCCACCCATGCTGGTACCTTGATCTCAGACTTTCAGCCTCCAGAACTGTGAAAAATAAATTCATGTTTTAATAAGCTACCCAATCTGTGTTATTTTATTATAGCAAATGGAATGGACTAAGACACTATTCTAAGAATTTTAGGCCTCTGTTTTGGCCTATTCCTTTTGTCTGTTTTCAGTGAAAATGGGTAGAATTGGCACCTTTGTAAGTTAATCTCTTCTCCAAATTGAATCATTCCAGTTCTCCTAACTCTTCCTCCAAGTTTGGATTCACCAGCTCCTTAGTCAGCAACTTTGTGGCTCTTCTGTCAATTGTGCTCAAGGTTGGTATGCTTTTTAGTGAGAAATTCTCTCTTGGGCACAAGCTTTGATAACTCAAAGACCACTTCAGTGAGACAAATGGAGAAAAACACACACACCCCTTCTTATCTGCCACCACAAACTGGCCTCATAATTAACACAATGCGTGGAGTTTGCTTTCTATCAATTTAGGATAAATATCACAAAACAGCTCCATCTACACCAACACTGTCCTTGCTCAGGCCCCCAGCTTCTCCTGATCTGACTTCTGCAGTAGCCACCCTAATAGTTTCCTTTTCTCATCACAACCCCTTCAAGTGCTCCTCCACACTGACCACCATTACCTCAGAAAAAATCTAGAGTCTCAGGATGCCACAGAAAGCCTTTCTTGATCTGGCCTCCATCTCCCTGTCCAGCTTGACTCATCATCTAATCCTCCCAGGCCTTGTACTTTCGATTCTGCTTACTGAACTAACTAGAGTTTCCTGAGTACACCACAACCTCACAATTGCTTATTTCTGTTTATGATGTTTCCTTTGCCTAACTGTCCTCTCCCAACTTATCTGCCTGCCTACAACTCGTAGCGGGTGGGGAAGGGGGGTCTTGGAAGGGACTCAATATAGAATATCCCTCTTCCCTATCTCAGTTCTGAATAAATTGAAAAATAAAGTAAAAAGATGAAGGAGTTGGGAGATAAAAATAGCACACAGATTACCGTTGGAGCTCAGACTGGAGGTTGCAGCTTTTAGGTGTATGAACCCAGTGATGATGCTCATAAAGAACACTAGAGTAGGGCAGCTCACCAGCCCACTGCAGCAGCACTGGGTAGGACTTAGCCTTGCCTGGTGGCCAAGGGAGAGCCTTCCAGATGCACTGTTACATGTGTGCCCTCCAGGCAGTGGATCCCAGCAGGAAGAAGAGAGAAACTGAGCCTGGTAAGCCTAGTGATCTTTTGTAAACTTTCCAATTAGGCCAGTCATTTCCTTCTCACTAAGACAGGGTAAGTAAAGAGGCAGAGAGAGGCCAGGAATGTGCTTTGAAACATCCTTCCACATGGACACCAGAAGTGGGAGAAAGGCAGTCCTGTGTAACAGTCGTCAGGCCTCACTTCAGTGCTTACTCCCATGGGTATCCTTCTCTAGCCTTTACTTAGAGATTTAGAGGCTCTTTTCCCTTGTCAGTGGTTCTCAACCAGCGGTAATTTTTTGCCCCAGCAGACATTTGGCAATGTCTAGAGACATTTTTTGGTGTCTCTACTAGGAGTGGGTATGCTACTGGCATTTAGTCAGTAGTGGCTAGGGCTGCTGCTGCTGCTAAACGTTCAACAATGCACAGAATAGTTGCCCCAATAAATAATTATCCGACTCAAACACGCAATAGTGCCAAGGCTGAGAAATCTTGCCCTAGGCATACCCTGCCCCTAGTTTGTGCTCTCCCACCCTTATCTCCTTAGAGTCCCCCAAAGCAGGTATTATGTGTTTCAATTTTGGATTTCCAGTACCTAGAGGTGATCAATAAACATTTGTTGAAAGACTTAATGAATAAATGAGTCAGGCCATAAAAATTAAAACTACAAGGAAATAGTCAACCAAATCTCTAAATGATATAGAGACCAGTTATATATACCCTAGGGCTTTGAATCTGAAGGTGGAATGCATGGTGCCTGTGATTTTCTAAAATTCCGTGTAAAATGACGTATGTTCATATTTGCATTTTTCTGAGTAGATAACCTAGATTTTATCAGATTCCCAAAGAAGGTTATTGCTCCAATAATGTTAACAATCACATTTAACACACCAGTTAAAAATTATACCTTGATAATTAGTGTATCAGCCCCTCTTTCTAGGAAATGTCTGGCTGTACCTGTCTGCCATGAAAGGATTACCTTGTGGTTCTGACTCATTATACTGAAACTTAAGAACCACAAGTGCTTGTTTTTATGCCCAGAGCCTCCCGCCTTTGACTTTCTCATTGTTCTGAAATTGTTCATGACCCTTAGGTCACATTTGCTGTACCTAAGGGTACAGCAAGTATTGTATCCTGAGCGTTTCCTTAATCAATCTCACTTTATTTTTTCTGTATTTCTAATTATGCATTGAATTTACGAGGACCACATTAGAATTTAATAGGGAGACTAGAAATTATCTGTCCAAAGCAGTCATTTTACAGATGACAAACTGAAGGCCCAAAAGAGATAGGTCAGTTGTTCAATATCAGGGAAACCGCAAGGATCAAAAACAGATCTGGGGGCTTCCCTGGTGGTGCAGTGGTTAAGAATCTGCCTGCCAATGCAGGGGACACGGGTTCGAGCCCTGGTCTGGGAAGATCCCACATGCCGCGGAGCAACTGGGCCCGTGAGCCACAACTACTGAGCCTGCGCGTCTGGAGCCTGTGCTCCGCAACAAGAGAGGCCGCGATAGTGAGAGGCCCGCGCACTGCGATGAAGAGTGGCCCCCACTTGCCACAACTAGAGAAAGCCCTCGCAAAGAAACGAAGACCCAACACAGCCATAAATAAATAAATAAATAAAGTCATAGTAATATATGAATACTTGCCCATTAGCACAAAAAATAAAAATAAAAAAAAATAAAAACAGATCTGTTTCCTCGTTTAACCTGTTTTTTAGCACATAACCTGATGTTTCCTCGTTTAACCTGTTTTTTAGCACATAACCTGATGTTTTAACTATCATGACATCCTACTCATTGCCCATCTTGATTCTTAAGAAATTTTAACTCTTGTATGTAACAGAAACTGCCTGCCATTTCCTGAGATTTGATCATGGCAAAAGAGAGAGAGAGAGATAAAATAAAAGAGGACTGACAGACAATACAATGAGTAACAGTTACCTTTGAAGAGGTTCCTTGTACATTATGTTTTAACATAGAGTTCTTGGAAAATAAGGGTTGCTGAGGATGTTCTTTTTTCTTAGGTGAAAACAGAACTTAGCACCAGACCACTGTAGGTCTCCAGGGCTGACTGTGCATTGAGGTCTGGCTTGGACAGGTCTAATGAGCTGGGGTCTTATATCATGAGTTCCAGAGGACAGGAAAGGCATGCATCTTCATGACGCCAAAATGATCACCAGGTAAGGAAACTGGCATCAGGGGAACAGAACCTCGTCTCTAACAGGAAAGGGCATGTATCCACACATCACCTTCTTTCAACCTGGTATTAACCCTGCAATTCAGAAACTGTTGCTCTGCCCCATTACAGACATATACGAAGGATTTCCAGTGAGAAGAAGGAAACATCTCTTAAACCTGGTTGCTTTTTATCATTTTGGCCACCTAGTAGCTGTGTAATCTTCAGCTAAACGCCTTCCATTTCTAAGCCTTGGTTTCCTCATTTGTAAAAAAGATGATAATGATGGCAACTGCCTTATAAGGTGCATACAGGATGCTTAGCTATTGCAGAGAACCCAGTAAGCTCTTACTAAATGTTAACTATTAACATTTGAATATTTTTAATGGTATTGTTTTAGAGAGTAGAAATACTCTAGCTAACCATTATATTTTTTCAGTTTCTAAGGGAGTTAAATTCTGCTTGGAAACTGAGCTTTCTCTTTCAATAATTTAGATGAAACATCTCCTTGACATTTCAGATGAGAACTTTACCACTGAGCAAGAGGAGAAGTTTGGGGTTTAATTTCATACTGGCAATTTACTAATCAAAATTGCTGTGCCCGATTTTCCAATTGACCTGTACAAAGATTCAATATCTGGAACAGATACACTTGACTAAATTAATTTGAATTTATCTTTAGTTTTACAAGCTACCTTCAGCATTTAATATTATTGATTCACTAAAGTTGTGCAGAGTACTGATGTGGGGGTATGGTGCTAACTGCAGAAAAATCTGCGTAAGAAGAGGAAAATAAAAGCACAAACCAGCTCAACTGCCCTTATTGATTTGACTAGTTGTTAGACACGAAAATAAACCCTTCCAGTGAAGGCTTTAAAAATAATTTTTTCTGGCTTGGTTCTTTCAGGGTGTGTGTGTGTGTGTGTGTGTGTGTGTGTGTGTGTGTGTGTGTGTGTGTGTGTGTGTTTACATCCTATATTTTGAGATTATGGGAGAGCCTGTATGAACAATTAGAGAATAAGGCATTGGGATTTTTTTTTTTCTTTTGGACTCTGGAAGCATGGATGTGTTTATTATTATACTCTTGGGTTCCTGGCTCTATGCATATATTCTTTCTTGTTTTATATCTTATCTTTCCCCTTTAGACCCCGATACCCACTCCATTCACCAATAGACATTCTAATTCAATATGTCCTTTGATATGCACATATCTTTGAAAACTGCATTAATATGTGCATTGCTTTTGTCACTTAACAGTACGTTTTTGATATCTATCCATGTCGCTGTATGTACATCTAGGGTATGATTCTAACTGCTGTATGGTATTCCAAATATGCATTTGCTATATTTCATTTATATATTCTAGTAGTTGCACCTGGGTTGCCTCCCACTCTTATCACATACCACCTCATATGTAACTATTTACGGATCTGTGAGAATATTTTGTGAGGTATAAACTCAGGAGCAGGACTTACAGGAAACTGAATAGACTATATCTATATACTTTTTAAACATAAGTAGTGACAGACTACTCTCCAGTATGGCTCTTCCTGTTTCCATCCCTACTTCTAGTTTTCCTCTTTCCTGTTTCCACCTAGACCTTACTTGATATTATGTTACTTCTAATTTTTGCCTCTCAGATCAGTGAAATATGATATTAAATAGTTATTTTAATTTTCTATTTTTCCCTGATTATTAGTGAGGTTGGGCATCTCTTCATACATCTATTAGCTATTTGGATTTTTCATTTTGTGAATCACTTCTATAGCCATGGTTCTTTTTTCCCCCTGCATTTTTGTGTTTGTAGTTACCAGAGAAGCTCCCAGTTTATTCTCATTTTAGAGCTAGCAAATATTTTCTTCCAGTGACCTGTTAGCCTTGTTTATGGTGCCCTTCACTAAACAGAAAATCTTAAATTTCATATAGTTACAGCCATCAATTTGGGGCATCCAAGAAGCCATTCCTTAGGATGGAGTTAGAAAATATTCTTTTACATTCTATATATTAGCTTTATAGTTTAACCTTGCACTTTTTGGTTTTTCATTCATTTGGAGTTCATCTTTGTGTATGGTATAAAGTAGAGAGCTACTTTATTCTTCTTCATGTGGTAAACCAGCACAGCCAGAATAATACGTTAAAAACTTATTTTTCTCTACTGCTTTATAATGCTTCCTCAATCATAAACTAGGTTTTATATATCTATGGGTCTGTTTATAAGCTCTCTCTTCAATTACACTGGTATCTTTGTCTGTTCTTGTACCAATACCACATTGTTTTTATTGCTAAGGTCGGGAGTGTATCTTAAAGCCTAAGGTGAGTCATCCAGCTTTGCTATTCTATTTAAAAATTGTCCTAGTAATTTGGGGACTTTTATTCTTCCATATAAATCTTATAATCTAAAAACATACTGCTGGAATTTCACTAACATTTTCAGTTCATTATTAAGAGAAAAAATGTTGTCATTTTATCTGTTTACTCAGATTTTCTTTTACATTCTTAATAGAGCTTTAAAATTTTCCATGAGGTCTTGTGTATTATACAGTTAAGTTAGTTCTAAGTACAGTTTTGATTGTTACCATAAATGGTATTGCCTTTCTATTAATATTTTTAGCTTATTATTGCTGGTTGAAAATTTTAAGCTGATTTTGTTTGGCAAACTTGCTGAACTCTCTCAATACTTCTAATACTTCAATACTTTGTCTGCTAACTCCTTTGAGTTTTTTTAATGTAGACATAAAAAATGGCAGTTGTTTGTTCCATTCTAATCCTATACCTATTATTTTGTTTTCTAGCACTATTGTATGGCCAGAACTTCTGGTATCATATCAAATAATGGTGACCACTGCAGCTAACCTTCAAAGTTTCTCTATAAAGTACAATATAGGTTATAAATTCTAGTAGATAGGCTTTATCTAGGGAAAACTTTTCCTTCTAATAACAGTTTTTAAAATAGTCCTTATCAAATTCTTTTCCCACCACTATTTGAATAACAAACTTTTTTTCTAGTCCCTTAATATATAGATTCTATGTTAAACCACCTTTGTATTCTCAAGAGAAAAACTTCTTGATCATGATATTATTGTTTTTTTTTAAATACACTGCTTGATTCTATTAGCAAATAATTGTATTTAGAATTTTCTCACCTATGTTCGTAAGTAATACTGTTTCTTATACCGTTCTCATCTGGGTTTGAAATCAAGGTTTTACTAGCTTTGTAAAATGATTTAGGCTGCTTTCCCTCTTCTTCTATTTTCTGGAATAACTCATAATATTTAACAGTTCTTTAAAAATTTAGTAAAACTCTACTGTAGAATTGTAAAAATGCTTTTATTAGCATAAAATTTTAATTGTGTTAGTCTATTAAACTTTTCTATTTCTTCTTGGGCCAATTATACATTTCGTGTTTTTTCTCAAAATTTATACATTTTACCTAGGTTTTGTTGTTGTTATTCTCTATTTCATTGCTTTTTCAACATTATCTCTAATATCCTCACTTCTCTTTTTTTCTTTGAGTTTACTCTGTTGCCCCTTTTCTAGCTTCCTTGGTTGAATTTTTAGCTCATTTGTTTCAGACTTCCTTGTTTGCTGATAAATATATTTAAATCTTTTGAGTTTCCTGTATAGTCCACATTAGCTATGTTTTGATTGCCTTCTAGTTACCCCCATTGGTAAGGGAGGGACTCTCCCACCCTAAACAGTATGAGATGGCCAAACACTAAGACACCTGACATTGGACATATGAGATTGACAGCAGTGCTGTCAGTCACATAAACTCACAACCCAGGAGAAGAGGATACTGCATACCATGGAAGGTTACAGGGGTTGTACTCGGGAACACAGTGAACAAGCAGGGGCTGGGGGAGTCAGGCTTTGTAGTATCAAGAGGGAGTGGTGACCCTTGGTTCCCATAGGAGGATATGATTGGCTTGCTTAAATAATTTATGGGCTGACAAGGGAGTGAAACCCATTTGGTTGAGGACCAGGTGAGATGCAGCCAGTCCAGCTGATAGGGGAACTAGCCAGGTAGGGAGCCTTTCCCAGTGCATCATATTTAATGAGAGTAGGGGAACTCATGAGTAGGCCTTTTGAAGTCCTCTCAGTTTCAGATGTCAAGGCAGCACATAATATTGAATCTTAATTTTGGGCCTCACACCACAAGCTATGTCCCAGAAATTTTGATATGTAGTGCTTCCTATGTGTTTATAAATTTTCTTATGATTGTTCAACCTAAGAGTTATTTAGTTATATATATATATATATATATATATATATATATATATATATATATATATATATATATTTAGTTAGTTAGCTTGTTAGTTTATTTGGTAAATATGTACATATACATATATACAGACATATAACATTTTTAAAGGTATTATTTTATCTTTTTCTTAACAACCAAATTTATTTCATTATGGTCAGAAAATGTAGTCTGTGTAATGTTACATTTTTGGAATTTTTTTGAGGAATTTTCTTTCTTTATGACATAGTCACTTTTTGAGACTGTTCCATTTGTGCTTTAAAAGAATATGCAGTTTGTGGCAGGATCAAGATGGCAGAGTAGGAAGACCCTGAGCTCACCTCCTCCCACAAACACATCAAAACTAAACTACATATAGAGCAACTCTTGCTGAGAATAACCTGAGATGAGCAGAACAGCTCTTCTACAGTCAAAGCTATAAAGAAAAAACCAAATGGAGTCTGGTAGGAGGGAAGTGAACTAGTCAGGACCCACAACCCTAGTGGGTGACCCAGAAGAGGAGGGGGATATCACAGGCTAGGGGATTCTCCATAAGGACTGCGGGGTTTAAGCCCCACATTAGGTACCCCAGCCCTGGGGTCTGACACCAGAAAGACAAGCCCCTCCACTTTAGTTGGTTTGAACACCAGTGGGGCTTACTGAAGGGCTGTAAGAAACCAAGACTCTGCTCTCGAAGAGCATGCACACAGACTTCTTTGTACCCAGTCCCAGTGCAGGAGCAGCAGATTTAAAACTGCCTGGTGCTCTGGCTGGCCTGCCAGGACTGTCCCAGCACATATCAGCCTGCACCAGGCTCCTGCTCCAGCCCCTCCTGCTCCAGCAGTACTCTTCACTAAGGCAGAGACCATCACTGCCAATGCACATGCTGGGGAAGGAATTAAGCCAGTTCGGGCCCTGGCCCTGCCTCTAGCCAGGGCAGAGACCTGGAGCCAGCTCACAAGTGCAGCTCCAATCCCTTGGGCCCCAATCCAGCCTCTGAACAAGGCAGAGACCCAGAGCCAGCTCAGAAGTGTGGCTTCAGCCCCTTGGGCCTGGCTATGCCCCCAATCAAGGCAGAGACTGCCATTAGACACAGGAGAAGCCCAATAACCTCAGGGCTCCTACTCTAGCACCTTGGGCCCTGGTCCTGCCCCCTAATAAGGCAGTGACTGCCACTGAGCCTAAGAGAAGGCCCAGCTCACACCTGGCTCTGGCTCTAGTCCCTCCATCTCTAGCCCTACCTCCCACCAAGGCAGCAACTGCCAGAACATCCCTGGAGGAGAGGTGACTTGTGCTCACTTCAGATCCAGCTATCCCACCAAAGCTACTGGGCACATGCAGACCAAACACGCATGTTCCCACACAAAGACATGCCTTCAAGACCAGGACAAGTAACAATTTTGCCTAATTTCATAGAGAAAAACAAGAAAGTCAAACAAAATAAGAAGACAGAAGAATATGTTTCAATAAAAGAACAAGATAAAACCCCAGAAAAAAACCCTAATGAAACAGAGATAAATAATTTACCCAATAAAGAGTTCAAAGCAACAGTAATAAAAATGCTAACTGAATTTGGGAAAAGACTAGAAGAACACAGTGAGAACTTCAACAAGGAACTAGAAAATATAAGAAAGAACCAAGCAGAGCTGAAGAATATAATAACTGAAGTGAAGAATACACTAGATGGAACTAACAGCAGATTAGATGATACAGAACACATAAATGATCTGGAAGATAGAGTAATGGAAATCACCCAATCAAAAAAGCAAAAGGGAAAAAAATTTTAAATGAAGATACTTTAAGGGACCTCTGAGACAACATCAAGTGTACTAACGTTTACATTATAGGGGTCCCAGAAGAAGAAGAGAGATAGAAAGAGTGTAGAAAATGTATTTGATGAAATTATGGCTGAAAACTTCCTAAACTTAATGAAGGAAACAGATATCCAGCTCCAGGAAGCACAGAGAGTCCCAAATAAGACGAACCCAAAGAAACACACACCAAGACATATCATAATTAAAATGGTGAAACTTAATTTTAAAGGCAGCAAAAGAAAAACAAAGAGTCACATACAAGGGAAGCCCTACAAGGCTATCAGCTGATTTTTCAGCAGAAACTTCACAGGCCAGATGGGAGTGGCATGATATATTTAAAGTACAGAAAGAAAAAAATGTACAACAGAGGATACTCTACCCAGGAAGGTTATCATTCAGAATTGAAGGAGAGATAAAAACTTTCCCGGACAAGCAGAAATTAAGATTTCATCACCACTAAACTGACCTTATAAGAAATGTTAAAAAGTCTTCTTTAAGTGAAAAAGTGAAAGGCTAAAACAAGAAATTTTTTACAAATAGGAATGGAAAATCTCACTGCTGAAGGAAGATATATAGTAAAGGCAAAGGATCAACCACTTAAATAAGCTAGTACAAAGGTTAAAAGACAAAAATTGTAAAAGCAACTACAGCTACAATAAACAGTTAAGGGGTAGACATGAAGATGTGAAACATGACATCAAAAACACAAAACATGGGGGAAGTGGGAGTGAAAAACATAGATCTTTTAGAATGTGTTTGAACTTAAATGACTATCAATTTAAAACAAGTAGATATAATTATAGGTCGACATATAAGAACTTCATAACCACAAATCAAAAACCTACAATAGGTACACAAAATTAAAGAGAAAGGAACCCAAACATAACACTAAAGAAAATCACCAAACCACAGAGAACAGACTAAAAGAAGAAGGAAAGAAAGAGAGAAGGAGAAGAACTACAAAAACAACGAGAAAACAAGTACAAAATGGCAACAAGTACTGTGCATACCTATCAATAATCACTATAAATGTCAATGCACTAAATGCTCCATCAAAAGACACAGGGTGGCTGACTGAATAAAAAACAAAACCCATTGATTTGCTGCCTACAAGAGACTCACTTCAGATCTAAAGACTCACACAGACTGACGTGAGTGGATGGGAACAGATACTACATGCAAATGGAAAAGAAAAGAAAGCTGGGGTAGCAATACTCATATCAGACGAAGTAAACTTTAAAACAAAGTCTGTAATAAAAGACAAAAAAGGGCATTATAATATGACAAAAGAGTCAATCCAACAAGAGGATATAACATTTGTAAACATATAGGCACCTGGTATAGGAGCACCTAAATATATAAAGCAAATACTAACAGATATAAAGGGAGAAACTGATAATAATACAATAACAGTAGGAAACTTTAACACCCCATTTACATCAATGGATTGATCATCCAGACAGAAAATCAATAAGGAAACCATGGCCTTGAATGATACATTATATCAGATAGACTTAATAGATATCTACAGGACATTCCATCCCAAAACAGCAGAATGCACATTCTTTTCAAGTGCACATGGAACTTTCTCCATGATAGATCACTTGCTAGATCACAAAACAAGTCTCAATAAATTTAAGAAGGCTGAAATTATATTAAGCAACTTTTCTGATCACAGTGGTATGAAACTAAAAATCAATTACAGGAAATATGGAAAAAACACAAACATGTGGAGAGTAAACAACATGCTACTAAAATACCCATGGGTTAATGAAGAAACCAAAGAGGAAATCGGAAAATGTCTCAAGACAAATGAAAATAAAAACACGACTTTCCAAGTCTATGGGACATAGAAAAAGCAGTTCTAAGAGGGAAGTTTATAGTGATACAGGCCTACCTCAAAAAACAAGAAAAATCTCAAACAAACAATCTAACCTACCATATAAAAATATTAGAAAAAGAAAAATAAACAAAGCCCAAATCAGCAGAAGGAAGGAAATAATAAAGGTCGAGTGGAAGTAAATTTAAAAAGACCAAAAAAAGAATAGAAGCGACCAATGAAACCAAGAGCTGGTTTTTTGCAAAGATAAACAAAATTGATAAACCTGTAGATAGGCTAAGGAAGAAGAGAGAGAACCCAAATAAAATTAGAAATGAAAGAGAAGTTACAATTGATATCACAAAAATAGAAACAATCATAAGAAAATAGTAGGAAGAGTTGCATGTCAACAAATTGGACAACCTAGAAGAAATGCATAAATTCCTAGAAGCATACAATCTTTCAAGACTGAATCAGGAAGAAATAGATAATTTGAACAGATCAATCACTAGTAGTGAAACTGAATCAGTAATAAAAAAAAAAAAAACAACTTCCAACAAACTAAAGTCCAGGACCAATGGCTTCAAAGGGGAATTCTATCAAACATATAAAAGTGAGTCAATACCTATTGTTCTCAAACTATTCCAAAAAACTGAAGAGGAGGGAACACTCTTAAATGCATTCTACAAGGCCATCATTACCCTGATACCAAAACCAGACAAAGACACTACAAAAAAAGAAAATTACAGACCAATATCACTGATGAATATAGATGCAAAAATCCTCAACAAAATACTAGCAAACAGAATCCAACAACCCATTAAAAGGATCATACACCACGATCAAGTGGGATTTATCCCAGGGATGCAAGGATTCTTCAATATACGCAAATCAATCAATGTGATACACCATATTAACAAATTGAAGAATAAAAACCATATGATCATCTCAATAGATGCAGAAAAAGCTTTTGACAAAATTCAACACCCATTTCTGATAAAAACTCTCCAGAAAGTGGGCATAGAGGGAACCTACCTCAACATAATAAAGGCCATATATGACAAACCCACAGCAAACATCATTCTCAATGGTGAAAAACTGAAAGCATTTCCTCTAAGATCAGGAACGAGACAAGGATGTCCACTCTCACCACTATTATTCAACATAGTTCTGAAAGTCCTAGCCACGGCAATCAGAGAAGAAAAAGAAATAAAAGGAATACAAATTGGAAAAGAAGAAGTAAAACTGTCACTGTTTGCAGATGACATGATACTATACATAGAGAATCCTAAAACTGCCACCAGAAAACTGCTAGAGCTAATTAATGAATATGGTAAAGTTGCAGGATACAAAATTAATGCACAGAAATCTCTTGCATTCCTATACACTAATGATGAAAAATCTGAAAGAGAAATTATGGAAACACTCCCATTTACCATTGCAACAAAAAGAATAAAATACCTAGGAATAAACCTACCTAGGGAGACAAAAGACCTGTATGCAGAAAACTATAAGTCACTGATGAAAGAAATTAAAGATGATACCAACAGACGAAGAGATATACCATGTTCTTGGATTGGAAGAATCAACATTGTGAAAATGAGTATACTACCCAAAGCAATCTACAGATTCAATGCAATCCCTATCAAATTACCAATGGCATTTTTTACGGAGCTAGAACAAATCATCTTAAAATTTGTATGGAGACACAAAAGACCCCGAATAGCCAAAGCAGCCTTGAGGGAAAAAAACGGAGCTGGAGGAATCAGACTCCCTGACTTCAGACTATACTACAAAGCTACAGTAATCAAGACAATATGGTACTGGCACAAAAACAGAAACATAGATCAATGGAACAAGATAGAAAGCCCAGAGATTAACCCACGCACCTATGGTCAACTAATCTATGACAAAGGAGGCAAAGATATACAATGGAGAAAAGACAGTCTCTTCAATAAGTGGTGCTGGGAAAACTGGACAGCTACATGTAAAAGAATGAAATTAGAATACTCCCTAACACCATACACAAAAATAAACTCAAAATGGATTAGAGACCTAAATTATTAAGACTGGACACTATAAAACTCTTAGAGGAAAACATAGGAAGAACACTCTTTGACATAAATCACAGCAAGATCTTTTTTGATCCACCTCCTAGAGTAATGGAAATAAAAACAAAAATAAACAAGTGGGACCTAATGAAACTTCAAAGCTTTTGCACAGCAAAGGAAACCATAAACAAGACGAAAAGACAACCCTCAGAATGGGAGAAAATATTTGCAAATGAATCAACGGACAAAGGATTAATCTCCAAAATATATAAACAGCTCATTCGGCTCAATATCAAAGAAACAAACACCCCAATCCAAAAATGGGCAGAAGACCTAAATAGACATTTCTCCAAAGAAGACATACAGACGGCCACGAAGCACATGAAAAGATGCTCAACATCACTAATTATTAGAGAAATGCAAATCAAAACTACAATGAGGTATAACCTCACTCCTGTTAGAATGGGCATCATCAGAAAATCTACAAACAACAAATGCTGGAGAGGGTGTGGAGAAAAGGGAAACCTCTTGCACTGTTGGTGGGAATGTAAATTGATACAGCCACTATGGAGAACAATATGGAGGTTCCTTAAAAAACTAAAAATAGAATTACCATATGACCCAGCAATCCCACTACTGGGCATATACCCAGAGAAAACCGTAATTCAAAAAGACACATGCACCCGAATGTTCATTGCAGCACTATTTACAATAACCAGGTCGTGGAAGCAACCTAAATGCCCATCAACAGACGAATGGATAAAGAAGTTGTGGTACATATATACAATGGAATATTACTCAGCCATAAAAAGGAACGAAATTGAGTCATTTGTTGAGACGTGGATGGATCTAGGGACTGTCATACAGAGTGAAGTAAGTCAGAAAGAGAAAAACAAATATTGTATATTAATGCATGTATGTGGAACCTAGAAAAATGGTACAGATGAGCCAGTTTGCAGCGCAGAAGTTGAGACACAGATGTAGAGAATGGACATATGGACACCAAGGGGGGAAAACTGCGGTGAGGTGGGGATGGTGGTGTGCTGAACTGGGCGATTGGGATTGACATGTATACACTGATGTGTATAAAATTGATGCCTAATAAGAACCTGCAGTATAAAAAAAACAAACAAAACAACTAATACTAAACTTTCATTGGGTTATTTGTATGGAAACGTTAATATAAATGTTTCAGACATTACATGAAATTTCTAAAAATCTTATATTTGTATTTGTATGGAAATATGTATGGAAATATGTTAATATGAATGTTTCAGACATTACATGAAATTTCTAAAAATCTTATATTTGTATTTGTATGGAAATATGTATGGAAATATGTTAATATAAATGTTTCAGAAAAAAAAAAAAAAAAAAAGAAAATTACAAGCCAGTATCCCTGATGAATGTAGATGCAAAAATCTTCAACAAAATATTAGCAAACTGAATTCAACAATATATAAAAAGGATCATACACCATGATCAAGTGGGATTTAATCCAGGGATGCAAGGATGGTTCAATATCCACAAATAAATCAATGTGATACACCACATTGCAAAAACAAAGGATAAAAATCACATGATCATATCAAATAAATGCATAAAAAACTTCTGACACAAAATTCAACATCCAGTCATGATAAAAATTCTCAACAGAGTTGGTAAAGAGCAAACATAACTCAACATAATAAAGACCATTTATGACAAACCCACAGCTAACATCATACTGAATGGTGAAAAGCTTTGATTTTCCTCTAAGATTAGGAAGAAGACAAGGATGACCACTCTCATTTCTATTTAACATAGTATTGGAAGTCCTAGCCACAGAAATCAGACAAGAAAAAGTAACAAAAGGCATTGAAATTGGAAGAGAAGAAGTAAAACTGTTATAATTTGCAGATGACATGATACTATACATAGAAACCCCTAAAGACTCCACTAAAAAAACT
Organism: Balaenoptera borealis; assembly: GCF_965194805.1. Classification (NCBI taxonomy): domain Eukaryota; kingdom Metazoa; phylum Chordata; class Mammalia; order Artiodactyla; family Balaenopteridae; genus Balaenoptera; species Balaenoptera borealis. The sequence continues at coordinate 69,756,562 of NC_138864.1, forward strand.
GTTAGAATAAATGAATTCAGTAAAGTAGCATGATATATAAGATTAATATACAGAAATCTGTTACATTTCTATACACTAATAATGAACTGTCAGAAAGAGAAATCAAGAAAGTAGTCCTATTTACAATCACCTTAAAAAGAATAAAATGCCTAGGAATAAATTTAACCAAGGAGGTGAAAGACCTATACTCTGAAAACAGTAAGAGATTGATGAAGGAAATTGAAGATGATATAAATAAATGAAAAGACATCCCATGGTCATAGATTGGAAGAATTAATATTGTTAAAATGGCCATACTACCCAAAGCAATCTACAGATTTAATGCAGTATCTATCAAAATACTCATGACATTTTTCTCAGCGTTAGAACAAATCATCCTAAAATTTGTATAGAACCTCAAAAGACCACAAATAGCAAAGAAATCTTGAGGAAAAAAGAACAAAGCTGTAGGTATCACACTCCCTGACTTCAGACTATACTACACAGCTACAGGAATCAAAACAGTATGGTACTGGCACAAAAACAGAAACACGGATCAATGGATCAAAATAGAGAGCCCAGAAATAAACCCATGCACCTATGGTCAATTAATTTATAACAAAGGAGGCAAGAATATACAATGAGGCAAAGACAGACTCTTCAATAAGCAGTGTTGGGAAAACTGTACAGCTACATGTAAAAGGATGAGATTAGAACACTTTTTCACACCATATACAAAAATAAACTCAAAATGGATTAAAGACCTAACTGTAAGAACTGAAACCATAAAACTTCTAGAAGAAAACATAGGTAGTAAACTCTCTGAAATAGGTCTTAGCAACAACATTTTTGCAGATTGGCCACCTCAGTTAAGAGAAACAAGATTAAAAAATAAACAAATGGGACCTAATCAAACTTAAAAGCTTTTTCACAGTGAAGGAAACCGTCACTGAAACAAAACGGCAACCTACCAAATGGGAGAAGATATTTGCAAATGATATGTCCAATAAGGGGTTAACACACAAAATATATGAAGCATTTATGTAACTCAATATTCAAAAAACAAACAACCTAATTATAAAATGAGCAGAGGATCTGAATAGACATTCTTCCAAAGACATACTGATGGCCAACAGGCACGTAAAAAGATGCTCAACATCACTAATCATCAGGGAAATTCAAATCAAAAGTACAATGAGATATTACCTCAAATCCATCAGAATGGCTATCATCAAAAATGCAAGAAATAACCAGTGTTGGTGAGGGTGTGGAGAAACTGGAACGCTAGTAAACTGTTGGTAAACTGGTACAGCCACTCTGGAAAACAGTACAGAGTTTCCTTAAAAAATTAAAAATAGAACTACCATGTGACCCAATAATTCCACTCCTGGGTATTTACCCAAAGAAAACAACACTAATTTGAAAAGATATATGCACCCCAATGTTCACAGCAGCACTATTTACAATTGCTGAGACACAGAAGCAACATAAGCACCAACTGATAGACAAATGGATAAAGAAGATGTGATGTATATATAATGGAATATTAGCCAAAAAAAAGAATGAAATTTTTCCATTGGCAACAACATGGATGGACCTGGAGGGTATTATGCTAAATGAAATAAGTCAGACAAAGACAAATACTGTATGTTTCCGCTTATATGTAGAATATGAAAAATGAAACAAATAAAGAATACTGTATAACAAAACAGAAACAGACTCACAGATAACAAACTAGTGGTTACCAGTGGGGAGAGGGTTGAGGGGAGGGGCAAGATAGGTGAAGGGGATTAAATGATACAAACTACGAGGTATAAAACAAGTAAAAGGATATAATATAAAGCATAGGGAATGTAGCCAATATTTTATAATAACTTTATATGGATAATAATCTATAAAAATACCAAATCACTATGTGTATACCTGAAACTAATATAATATTTTGTCAACTATGTTCAACAAAAATAAAAATAAGGAATATGCATTTTTTGTTTGATGGGCATAAATTTCTGTACTCAAATGTACTGGCTGTTTAAATATTTTGTTGTTGCTTATTTTTGACACTTGGAGGATCAATTACTGAGAGTTATGTCTTGAAACTCTAGCTTGCTAACTCTACTTTCAACCGTTTGAAATTTGCCTGATAGGTATTGATCTAATCTTTCATTTTCAACTTTTTTTGAATCTTTTCATTTTTAATTTCTCTCTTCTTATGAACATGCTGCTCAGTTTTGTTCTCTTTTCGAACCTGAACATTTATGTCTTTTGATTGGTGAGTTTACTCAAATTTATTGTAATTATTATTCTACTAGGACTTATTTCTATAATACAATTTTGTGTTTTCTTTAGTATTATTTTTGTGTTTTATTTCTTTATTCCCCACTGTATCAGGTAGCTCTTGTGCCCTGCTTTACATACTCTCACTCTACCTTTTACTCCAGTCTTTCTTGCAGTGATCAACTTTACAGGGGTATAACCTAATAGTACCCTGACTCACCTGCAAGTTGTATCTCTTGTTTCTTGCTTTCTGCCCCAAGGCTTATCTGATGCAGCAGCATGGCATGAGCTGTTTATTCATGGGCAGACTGAAAGTGTGAGTTTGCAGCTCACGGGCAATACACTTCCTTCTTTCAATCCTTGGGAAGGCAGACAATTGCAAGGAACATTTTCCATAGCTCCTTAGAGGGTCCCACGAGGACCACTCTTTATCTGTCCACAGCTCCATAATGCATCCTTACGTTGGTTTTTCCTCCTTTCCTTCTGTTTTGCTCCTCCAGTCCCCTACTCCTGCTCACTGCAATCACTTTCCCAAATAAACTATCTATATGTAAGCCCTTGTGTCAGATTCCGCTTTCTCAGGAGTATCTAGGCTAAGACTCCTAACTTGCTTTGAAATATGGAATTTTCTTCAACTAGTTTGAAAGTTATATACTGTATAGTTTTATTTTTCATTGATATTTATTAAAATGGATGCTTTCCTCATCAATTTCATGAGCTAATAACATCTATAACTGCCACTCTCTCCCTTCCAAGAAACAGATGTAATTTAGCTTATGTTCACTTTTCTCTGGTCGCTCTGCTCCTGGCCATTTTGGTATCACACAAAATTTTGTTTGGAATTATTATAGACATATCTTGTTTCTCTTCCTGATTCTTGCATTTTAATATGAAATCAAACTTTACTCCCTATACAGCTATAGAATCCTGCAATATCTATTTCTCTTCCTCTGTAAATATTTGTCCAAGAGTATATTTAATGAGAATCTTATGTTGTATATTTTCTCAGCCTTACCTCACTGAGAATATAAAACCCAAAGTTCAAAGATCTTTTTCTTTAACACTTTGTGTTAACCAGTAACACAAATATTACTCTATTATCTTATTCCATCTAGGGTTGCTGTTGAGAAGTTAGATAATAATAATAGCTAACATTTACAGAATGCTTACTGTATGCAAGGGAATGTTCTAAGAAATTTACATATATTAACTCATTTAATGTCAATGACAGCAATCTCATTCTTGTTCCTTTGCAGGTATAATTCCCTGTCCCCATCCCCTACCCCCATTTTGAAAGCATGTAGAATTTTTCTTTTTTGGTTGATGGTCTTAAGTGTTAGTATATTGCTGTTAGGTTTGATTTCTTTTTTCACCTACTCTATTTATCAGTCCATGGGTCTTTTTTTATCTAAGGTATTATATATTTCCTGAGTTCTGAAAAATTCTAGTTTATCATTTCCTCAAATATTTCCTTTCCTCCATTTATTTGGTTTTGGTTTTGCTTTTTTTCCAGTTTACTGATCTATAATTGACATATAACATTGTGTGAGCTTAAGGTATACAATGTGATGATTTGGTACACTCGTATATTGTGAAATGATTTACCACAGTGAGTTAGTTAACACACCCATCACCTCACATAATCACCATTTTTAAATTTTTTTTGTGGTGAGAACATTTAAGATCTACTCTCAACAACTTGCAAATATATAATGCAGTATTGTAAACTATAGTCACCATGCTATACATTAGATGACCAGAACTTATTCATCTTATAACTGGAAGTTTGTACCCTTTGACCAACATCTCCCCATTTCCCTCACTCCTCCAGCCCTGCAACTACCACTCTACTCTCTGTTTCTGTGGGTTCAGCTTTTCTAGATTCCATGTATAAGTGAAGTCATACATTATCTGTCTTACTCTGACTGACTTATTTTACTTAGCATCCATGTTGTCAAATGGCAAGATTTCCTTCCTCCATTTATTTGTTCCCTCTTCCCAAGACTCCTGTTATATAGATCTCAACTTTTTAAACAAATTTCTATCTTCTGTATCTCTTGCTTTCCCAGGAAGCCTGATGCTTCCTGGGAGTTCTCCATCTGATCTTCCAGTTCACTAATTCATCTTCAGGTATATTGAGTTCTTTAACTCTCATGTTTTGATGCCCGAATTTCTTTCACTGATTCATTCTTACAATGATTTGTGCCTGTTTTGTGTTCCTAATAATCTCCCTTATTTCTTTGAGGATTTTTATTATGCTTAAAATTTTTTCTCCCCTCTGGTGCATTAATTGTGCTTCATCTAGTGCAGGTTGTTCAGTTTATCTTCTTTTAAAATGCTTGCACGTCAAAAAATTAATACTTTAGCTGGTAATGTTTCCAAGCAGCAAAAGCCTAGGCTCTGTCTAATACCCATCAGAGTGCATTTGGCATCAGGGATGAGATATTCCTCAAGGAAGAAGGTCTATGGTGTTATGTCACCATAGACATAACATGGTGTATGTCACCCTCCTATCACTCACTCTGCTTGCTCTGCCATCAACTAGGCAAGCTGCTTTGAAATCTTCCTGTGCCTTGGCCTATGGCACTACTCTTTGTCAAGAGCTGCCTCTCTGAATTGCAATCACCTATCCCATGGAAAATAAGAAGGGGAGAGGGAGGGAAGAATACTTAAGGGCTGGCCTCTTTCACGTGATGTTTATCAGTGTCCACCAAAGATAAAAAGCTCTTCCTCAGCTGGCTCTGATCCAGAGCAGAGAATGGTCCTCTGCTCTGGGCTACCATGCCCCTCACACCTGGGCCTAACTTTCTTCTGTCCTCCCAGGAGTTTCTCACAGTTTGAATGTCAGGTTCTAGGATTCCTCAATCTTTTTCTTCTCTCTTGGTATCCCCAGGAGTGGGTCAGGGGACTAGAGCTAGCTCACTTTCTTAACAGAACCAGCCAAGCACTTTCTGGGTCCTCCCAACTGTATCCCACTCCTCACTTATAAAATGTATCTAAGAAAACATTTCTGCTCAGAAATATGTTAAGGCTGAGTCTTTCATCCAGAAAGTTTTACTTCTACAATGATAGAAGAGGGTGTCTCACAGACTTGAGGTGGCAGTTTTGTGTGAACGTGTTGAGCTTTTAGAAAGAACATAGCCAGGGCAAGATGGTTTGATAGGCCTTGACAAGTACATATACCTCAGCCATATGTACTGGCTTCCAATAACTCTGCAGAGAATTTTTCATTCATTCCCCCCTTTCTTTCCTTCTTATCTTCTTCTTCTTTTCCCTCTCTCTCCCTCCCTTCCTCCTTCTCTCTCCTTCCTTTCCACTCTCCCTCTCTCTCTGCATGTAAAATAATCAGAAGCTGCTTGCCCACAGCAATGTGAATCCATACAGTGGGACTCACGTAAAAGCAGATCTGTAGCAGGAAGTTTGGTGGAAAGGCAAAGAGAAACACTTTGGTCAGAGGATTATGTCTAGACAAGGGTGACTGATTTGACTCCAAAATTAAAGTGTTGCAATGTAATTTCCCCCCAAACAATAGATGATTCTTATAAGCAAAGCATTATATGGTTCTTCTTTGCTCTTCTAATTTTTTGTCCCCTCAGATTTCTACCACTAATGTGCTTCTTGCCAGAAGCAAGCCAGAAGAGTAAAGACAGCTGGATTAGTCACTCCAAATAACTTAATAGTTTACAAAAGAAAAAAATTACCAGAAACCTATAGTCAATTTTTGTTTTCTCCCAAAGTGAAAAGGTGCAAGGCACTATTCAGAAAATGTTATTTTATTTGTATTATACATTTATGTAAATTCACAAGAATAAATGTTTTCTAATGACATCATCCTCCCTCCTTTTTAAGTAGATAATTAATTGACGGGTACACTTTCCAAAAGAAGGATTTCACCAAATAAGGGCCTTTGCAAATGCAAATGCACAAAGCACACACTCACTGAATAAAAAAAAAAAAATCTGCCCTCAAAGAGAAAGAATATACCTAAGTAACTGCTTCTTAGAAATAATAATGTTATTCATTTACTTCAGATTTTCTTCTTCAGATATTCTCAATTCATTTGATAAAGGAAAATGGCTTTTAAAGCTATTCTTTTGCATTTTTGACATCTAAACTTATTTCATTATGGCCAGAACCTATTTCAACCTGTTAATTTGTCCTTCTAAGTATGTCATAATCATTCCCTCCCTGCTTTCTATACCACTATCACATCCTTATCCCCTGTATCAGTTACTATTGCTGCATAACAAAACACCCCAAAACTTAATGGCTTAAAACAATTATTTATCATGTAAAGTTTGCAGGCTGCCTGGGGTTAACGGAGGCTCAACTTTGCCCCAGCTCTCTCTCTTTAGGCTAGCCAAGACATGTTCTTCTCTTGGTGATGGCAAAAGCAAGTTCAATCACACAAGTGCTTCTTGAGTCCACTAACATTCTATCAGCCAAAGCAAGTCACATGGTCAAGTCCAGAGCCAAGGGGTGGGAGATACAGGGTGGGAGAGAGAGGGAGCAAATGTTTAAAATAGTAATATAACCTACCACATCCCCTTATGTTATGGAACAGCAACCTTTTAGCTGCTTTTGATGAATGCAGAATTATCCTGTCCAATGTTTCCTGTATGTATTTCCCATATTCATCTTCCTTAAACACTACTTTTATCATGTCACTCATCTGCTCTGAAATCATGAATGGGTCACAATTTCCAACTACACTGTGTATAAAGTCTTCTTCCTGTCTTTCAAAACCCCTTATAATTTGGCCATTCTTCATTTCCTCAACATATATCCTCCATTCTAATGAAGCCAGACTCTCCAGTATTTCATGAACAGCCCTTTCCTAGTCTCATTTAGATACCTTTATTCACAACAGTTCCTCTCACCTCAAATGCCACCTTCTCTCCCCGGTCCTAATTACATCTCCTTCACAAAGTTCCCTAGGTAATTTTCCCTAACTTGTCTCCCTTTTTTGCTATTGAATCAATGTGTTATTTCTCCCAGGGGAAGATTTGTTGTTCATTTATTGATTCAACAAAGTTTTACTTAGTATTTACTAGATGCCAACATTATAGTAAGTGTTGGAGATAACATAGGGAAAAAGACCCAGTCCCTGTCCAACATGACAATCTCTTAGGGAATATTAGAGTGTGACAGAGCTGTAGAGAGGTGAACATAGGCAGTGCAGCAGTAGGCAGGACAGGCATTTAATCCTGTCTTGGGGGACTATGGAAAGATATTTGGAGAACAAGTTGTCCATGGTTAAATCGGTGTGATGAATGAGAGTTATTAAGGTGAAAAAGGACTGGGAGAAGGCATTAAGGGTAGAAGGAACTAAGATGAGGAAGAAAGGGCCAGAATATCTGGAGGGCTGCCCACAATTCAGTGTGGCTGAGGCACTGAATGTGAGACAGAGAGAGGAGGGAGATAAGGCTGGAGAGGAAAGCTGTGTATAATATGAGCTGAAACTCATCTTGAAGGCAGCAGGGAAGTAGGAAGTGTCTTAAGCAGGGGCATGACATAATCGGATTATTGTTTGGGGTTTTGTTTTGTTTTTAAAATTGAGATAGAATTGAAATATAACATTATATTAGTTTCAGGTATACAACATAATGATTCAATATTTGTATTTATTGTGGAATAATCACTACAAGTCTTGTTAACATCCATCACCACACATAGTTACAGTTGTTTTTTTTTTTTACGATGAGAACTTTTAAGATCTACTCTCTTATTAACTTTCAAATATACAATGTGGTATTATTAACTATAGTCACCATACTGTACATTACATCCCCCGAAATTGTTTATCTCATACCACGCTGTATATTACATCCCCAGAAATTGTTTACGTCATAACTGGAAGTTTGTACTTTTTGACTCCCCTCACACATTTTGTACCCCCTCTGGCAACCACCAATCTATTCTCTGTATCTATGAGTTTGGGGTTTTTTTTAAATTCAGATTCTATATATCAGAAAGATCATATGGTATTTGTTTTTCTCTGTCTGACTTATTTCACTTAGCATAATGCCATCAGGGCTCATTCATGGTGTCGCAAATGGTAGGATTTCCTTTTTTCTGGTTGAATAATATTACACTATGTATATATATAATGTTACATAAGTATATACTATATATAATTACATAATATAATATTATATATATATATATATTTTTTCTTTATCCATTCATCCATTGATGGATACTTAAATTGCTTCCCTGTGTTGGCTATTGTAAATAATGTCACAATGAACATGGAGGTGCAGATATATTTTTGAGTTAGTGTTTTCATTTTCTTCAGATAAATACCCAGAAGCAGAATGTTGAATCATATGGTAGTTCTATTTTTCATTTTTTAAGGAACCTCCATACTGTTTCCCATAGTGGCTGTATCAATTTACATTCCCACCAACAGTGCACAAGTGTTCCCTTTTCTCCACATTCTCTCCTGTTTTAAATCTTTTAAAACAGACTAATTTTTTAAAAGATCACCTTGGCTGCTCTGTGGACCATGGATTAAAGGGAGACAAGAAGAGAAGCAAGAAGACCAGTCAGGAGGCTGTTGTAATAATCCAGGAGAGAGACGAGTGTGGATCAAACTAAAGTAGTGGAGAAAAGTAGATGATTTCAGAGATATGTGGAAGTGGATTTAACAGGACTTGGCTATTAAATGAAATAAGGGTGCAAAGCAAATAGTGGTGCCCCTAGTTTGGGGAACCTGAGAGGAAGAAGAGGAGAGATGGAGAAGTGGAGAGCAGGGCGGAAGTAGGATGAAGACGTGGATGATGAAGGGCGGTCGGGAGAGGGTGCCACACCTTGATGCTAATTAAAGAATGATGCTTGCAGATATCACCAAGAAGGCATGTAAGGAGGACCTTGCCAGTACCCCTGAGATCACTCCACATAGGTGGCCATCTAGCCTGCTCATGTGGTGTGGTGGGGGTGGGGGGTAAATTCAAGCTGGAGTGGGCCTAGGAGGCGTGCTTCGCCCATTGTTGCCTGAGACACAGATCAGCCTGGTTGTGGTTACTACTGGCAGGGCACAAAGTTGCTGAAGGTAAGACTATGGGCCTTTGTGCATTTCTCTCCTTATTGGACTTAGAATAGTGATAGTTGTTAACAATTCCTCATTCCTTCAATACATACCCACTGGTGGGGTTCCTGAGAGATGGAGGTCATCCCTACTCATTTGATATTGTCAAACTAGTAAGACTCCATTAAACAAGAAATGAAAGAATTAAGTCTGAGAAAGTTAAAGTCAGTTTTGCATTAAAAAATTACCTTCCTTGTGAGGAAACTGAAATTAATATTTAACCTGTATATCCTGAGAAATAAAATTTCCTTTGCTGGAAGAACAATGAAAACATATGTATTGGATCTTAAAAACAAAGGCAGGTTTATAGAGTTTTATGTTAATATCAGTGATACTGGAAGGTTGCCCCAAAAGAAAATAGTGCCCATAGGAATGACAGCTATACAACTCAAGGGAGGCAACTGTGTACTTGATGGCTTGCAGTGTATTCAGTTACTGGGTAGATCAGCAACTCAAAGTCCTCAGCAGTGCAAAGGGGTATTAGATCACCCACCACCTCCCCCCTCCCCCAACCAGGCCAGGATTCTTCCCTCTGGTATGTTCATAAGGAGTTTGTTCAGTCTCGTTTTAAAGGTCTTAAGCTTGGAGGTTTTAGTCACCTCCTTTAGAAGAATCTTCCCTCCTATCATAGGAAATATGTCCTTAAGGGAAATTCACTGATACTTAACCCATATTTTACTTGTTATAATTTCCTATTACCCTAATTAATACCTTCCTCTGAGCCTTTCCTTGTGACTCATTCACCAGGTATCACCTCTTCCTCTGTGGTGCTTTTGCCATTCAGATCCCTTGCATGTGGACAGTTATTCTGAGTCTGTAGTCAGCCTTAATAGTTAGGAAATGTTTAAGCCTGTAGTACTAATAAATCAGCTCAAGGTATAATTAGAGGCTTAACTCTGTGTGGAGAAGATGTAACCCATTTGTTAATAACATCACTTAGGTCTTTTGAAAACATTCTTGCCTAAAATAACTGAGTCAAATTAAGAATGAGCCTTAAACAAAATCTCAAAAATAATGGCCTTCTAGGACAGTATGAGCCCAATTCCTTCACTGAAAACGCAGGTAAGAATGTTCTGTAGCTTTCTGCTAGCTATTCTAGAGGCAAGTTGACTCAGCTTCTCCAAAGTTGATTAAAATTCAGATGTAATTAATATTCACTGATGTGCTAGATGCTTTTATTTAATCCCCACATTACACTCATTTTATAGACAACTACAACAAGGCTAAGAGATGTTAAGTAATGTGCCCAACGCCACACAGTTGGAAGTGACAGACTCAGGGTATAGATTCGGGTCTTTTGACTCTAAATCCTGAGCTCTTGTAGTGTCATTCACCTAATTGTGAGATGATAAGATGATTACTTAGTGGGCTTGAGTTTCTCCACCACACCAGAGGCCTTATCAAAATACCTGCTTTGTATTTTCTGTTGTGCCATAAAGCATATGGGCATTAAGAACAAACATGTTTATGGATGTATAAGAGCCATGGAATTCATATTTTCCACCTTGTAGTAATCCATGCCTCCTTGCCCAACCTACTTCACAATACTCATTTTGTATTCTTGTATATAGCCACTGCCCCTTTTTATAGATCAGGTGCTCCAAAAACTTTTCCCAAAGATCACAAAGTAGAAAGTGTCTAAGTTCAAAATCAAACACAAGTCTCTCTGACTCCAAAGCTCTTCCTTTATTTATTTGTTGAAAGTGAACTGAATGAAGGAAGCCCTACTTTGCTTTCTTATTAGGGATGTTGTAGGGAAAATAACCAAAGAATGATTGCAACATGTTTTGCAAAGTAAAATATGCTAGTGAAGAACTGAGAGTATCGACCTGCTCCACAGGAATTGTGCACATGATGAACTTTATGATTCACTAAACCAGTTTCTCTGTTGTGTAATTCCTCCTCCTGTCACTGTGCTAAACATGCAATGTCATCTCTTATGTATTGTAACCTGTGCAGCTAGTTCTAATTCTATCGTTACTCAGATAAATTATGTTTAAAATTGAAGTCAATAATTTTTTTTTTTTGGCTGCACTGGGGCTTTGTTGCTGTGTGTGGGCTTTCTCCAGTTGCGGCGAGTGGGGACTATTCTTCGTTGCGGTGTCTTCTCTTGTTGCAGAGCACAGGCTCTAGGTGCACGCGCTTCAGTAGTTGCAGCACACGGGCTTAGTAGTTGTGGCTCACAGGCTCTAAAGTGCAGGCTCAGTAGTTGTGGCGCATGGGCTTAGATCCACCGCATGTGGGATCTTCCCGGACCAGGGATCGAACCCGTGTTCCCTGCATTGGCTGGCGGATTCTTAACCACTGTGCCACCGGGGAAGTCCCTGAATTCAATAATTTTTAATGAAGAGATCATTCTGTATAATTAAATAATATTTCAAAAGAGCATGTAACCTGACGAACACTACCTGAGCCAGGTGATCAAGGTCAACATCAACAGTGGTAAGTTATGTTGATAGCACCTTTGATGTCATGGGATGAAAACTGCACTTTATCTCTGTGGTCTTGCTCCCAAAGATGGTAAATCCCAGTCTAATCATAAGAAAAACATCAGAAAAATAGGGACATTCTATAAAATACTAACATAGATATAGATACAGTAAGTCCCCTACATACAAACCTTCAAGTTGTGAACTTTCAAAGATGCGAACGTGTGTTCGCATGTCCAACCACATAAGGCGTGAGTGAAATTGCAGCTTGCCCTCCATCTCCTATTGCTGATGATCCTTCAGCTTTACCAACTCCCACCTCCTTTCCCTCCTCCAGTCAGTAACTCTTCTTGCCTGTTCACTCGATGCCAGCCCCATATGCCAGCTGCTGTACTGTAAGTACTACTGTACTTTTCAAGGTACTGTACTGTAAGATTAAAAATGTTTTCTTTATTTTTTGTGTTTGCTTTTTATGTATTATGTGTGTGAAAAGTATTATAAACCTATTACAGTACAGTACTACATAGCCGATTGTGTTAGTTGGGTACCTAGGCTAATTTTGTTGGACTTATGAACAAATCAGACTTACCAACACACTCTCATAATGGAACCCATTTGTATGTAGGGGACTTACTGTATAGCTAAAACCAAAATGCCTAAGTACTCCTCAAAACTGTCAAAGTCATCAAAACCTTAGAAAGTCTAAGTAATTGTCACTGTCAAAAAGGAGCCTAAGGAGACATGATGATTAAATGTAATGTGATATCCTGGATGCGATGCTGGAACAGAAGAAGGATATTAGGTAGGAACTAAGGAAATATGAATAAAGTATGGACTTTAATTAGCAATAATGTATTGATAATGGTTCATTAATTGTGACAAATATACCATACTAAGGTAAGATGCTAACGATAGGGGAAACTAGCTGTGGGCTACATGGGACTCTCCATACTATCATAATTTTTCTAAAAATTTAAAACTGTTCTAAAAAATAAAGTTTACTTAAAATATAACTAAAACAAAAAAGCATGGAAGTAGGATCTTGCTTTGAACAAATTTGTTAAAATGTGTATTCTCCCTCCCTTGTTCTCATGTTTCCTTAAAAATTCTAAAGACACAGAAAGAACAGCATTTTTTTTTTTTAATTCACAGGAAATAAGTTTATCATGGAAGTGTAATAAATTAGCCTTTTCCCACCCTGCCATCATAAATAGAGATTAAGAGATTCAGGGCTGTTTTTCTTTAGCTTTATTATTGATTAATTATGATCTTAAAAAAGTCATTTTTCCATTTGTAAAATAGATAAAATTCTATCATGTGGGAGGCTTATAAAGTTTAATGAAATGAAATAAACAGATAGTCCATAGAAAGAATTACTTTAGGGTGAACATTCTAATATCAGAGCTTTTAAAAATAATCAATTTTCATCCATTTCAACAGCTGACCAGAAGACTTGACTTTCCCGTCAACGAAGAGGCCTATAATGATTTTACTCCTTTGTTGGATTTTCTTCACAAAAATGAGCACACACTTATACTTTGCTTAAATACTAGGACATGCTGACACAAGCCGGGGGCAGAATTGCATAGACAATCCACACCCTGGCTCCTGCTCAGTTTTTAAAATCCAGGACACAGTGTAACCCAGCAAGTTGCTGTTTCATGAATCAGCCCCTTGATGTGAGGGAAAAGTCCTTGGCAACCTGGCTGTGCTGTTCTAAGGTTAAGAGAAGTGATTGCCTAGAGAGAAGACATCAAGGCCACCACACGCACAGACTTGCTCTGCCCAGGACATGGGGAATTTTGCTTTCCTTGGAATCAGCCCCAGAATTCAGAATTAAGCTAATTACAGCTTGCTTTTCTAATATCCTAAAAATGCATATTTTTCATAAGACCCTAGGTACTAGCTTTCATATTTGTGCTTGCTTTGCCTCTGCTCGCCATCCCTGAGCCCTTGGAGTTAACACACCATTGCTTGATCTCATCAGGTAATATTAGGAAGAGTGAGGCAATCAGCTGTTCAATTCAGTCACAGGTGTGAGTGTGGAAACAACCCCATGTGTAATCAGAAGTCACAAGACAGTAAGGGCAACTACAGGTTCTGAAAGGAGACCTGATTAGGTCTATGCCAGAAACTAGGAAGCCGGGGTAGGAATGGTCATCAATTCTGCGGTGTCTGTTTTTCTTAGGGTTTCTGCTATCAGTGCCTGATTCAAGAGAATCTCACCAGGTGTGACCAACCAACCAATTACCTCCAGTCTCTGGCCCAAGGAAATTTACAAGTGCTCCTTTTTGTCCCTCATGTAGGCCTGTGGAACTCATGCTGATAAAGACTTATGACTTATGGTAGCTACTGACAAGAATTTTACAGAAAATAAATTCACCAAGCTCTGTGGCTTGAGTTTTAATATTACATGACTTGAAAGTTATAAGACTGAACTCTATAGCCTGCATTTCTTTTCTCTTTAATACTGTTCCTACCTCATCTTTCCCTAGAAACTCCTCTCTCTTCTCATCTCCAAGACTGTTTGTGAGTGAATCATGTACTCTCTTCTACGTTTTTGTGAACTGTACATACATGGACACGATTTCTGCTTTAAAAGTTTAGACTAAGTACTACAGGAATGATGACAACAGAAAAGTATATAGTAAGCATGGAGAAAGTTGTAAAAGCTAATAAATTATATAAAATTCTTCCAGTCATAGTCCCTTTGGCTACAATGACACCCTTTGGCTTTCAGTCCTTATTTGTAACAGTGAAGTTCAGAAGCAATAATAAGGAAAAGTGTTGACTGAGTTCCTATTTGTGGATAATATTTATTTTTCAGGAACTCTCATATGTGTGTTAAACAAATTCAGTGGGCATTTTCACAACACAGGAATCAACCCCCATGAACGTATTATTGGGATACTTACATCCCTTTCCAGAATTCTCTGAATGCTAAGGAGTTATTCAATCAATATGCTAAAAAGGAGAATTTGACTTCAAATTTTATTTTTATCATGTGACTCACAAGAGTAAATAACCAGAATTTTATTAAATATGAATGTGATTGTGAAACAAATGCACAAGGCTCTGTGGCTTGGTTTCTAATTTCATTGTCACCTCTCTACTCAGCAATGTTGCATGGACTCAAAGTTACTCTAGGATCTTCTTCCTCACTTAGTCCTTAGATCCAGAACTCCATCTAACAGTGGCTTATGTTCCATAAAGTCACCAGAATAGTTTATTAATTTATAATGCAAAATATTTACACTAAGAAAGTTAATTTTTTCTCTAGATATAGAACTCATGAACTAAGGACAACCATGGGTTTAATGACTGTGGAGCCAGGGAACAAAGCAAACAGAATGTTTTGAAGCTGAGATAGCTAGCTGAAACTTCCTCTCACAGTTGAGACATGACAGAGTTATATCTGCCCAGGAGCCTAAACAATCCTGTCAGTGGTCCAGGAGTACTTAGTTTAAGGACATACCAAAAAATTCTTACTTCACAATTTTCATTTTTCCAGATGCCTTATGAACCCACACATTTTGAATTCTACATTTTCACCCCCATTGCAACCCTCTTAATAACATTTGGATAATGTGTTTTACATTCCATTTAATTGACTTCCTATAGAAAGGAAGTATCTATGTATCATTATATTCACTGCTGCCAGTCTACAGTAGAACTCACCTTTTTTCTTTTTCATTTATTTTCTAGCATTCATCTTATTTTGGCCTGTTTTGTGTATCCAATTACTCTAATAGCATATGAGAGTAACTTACCACATTTCAAATTTGTATTTATATCATCAGTTGAATGGGTACCATAAGCACAAATGAGCAAAATGGTGTTATAAAATCACAAAGAAGCATCATCTAGGACAAACACTGCTCTGTTCCTCATCCTATAAGTGTGAATGGGAGAATTAATATAGGATGACATAATGGTGAGGATCTTAGTACTTTAATATGTAACAATAAGTAAGGGAGTACAGTTGAACAAACCTATCTTGTAGTCAGTCATTACTGACGTGAAGTTTTAATTCAGAGGATGTTTGTTTTGTTCTAAATACAATGCTTACAAAGCTTTGATAGACTAGTAGAAAAGCACCCAGAGAGGAAAAAACAGTATTGTAATTAATATTAATAAATATATTATAATTAATATAGCCTATGAAGTATTTTTACCTAAATTTTAAGAAGATCCTAGAATCACCAAATGGTGCTGGGATAACTGTATATCCACATTTTTTAAAGAGAATGAAGTTGGACTCTTATTATACTCCATATACAAAAATTAACTCAAAATGAATCACAGACGTAAATCTTCACGACCTTGGATTAAGCAATGGTTTTTAGAGGTGACTAAAAAGCACAAGTGATAAAAGGAAAAATAGCTAAATTGGATTTCATTAATATTAAAAACTTTTTAATGGTAACTATGTGAGATGATATGTTAATTAGTTTAACTGTGGTAATCATGTCACAACGTGTATATATATCAAATCATCACGTTGTGCACCTTAAATATACACAGATTTTATGTTAAAATATACAAATAAAAAAGATTTAAAACTTTTTGCTTCAATGGATATCATCAAGAAAGTGAAAAAACAATCCACAGAATGGGAGAAATTGCAGATCATGTATATCTGATAAGGGGCTTTTTCTCAGAATATATAAAGAACACATCACAATAAAAAAGACAACTTGAAAAAACTTTTAGCAAAATTCAACACTTATTTATGATAAAACCTGCCAGAAACTGGGCACAGAGGAAACATACCTCAACATAATAAAGGCCATATATGACAAATCTGCAGGTAACATCATAATCAATGGTGAAAAGCTAAAACGCTTCCTCTGAGATCAGGAACAAGACAAGGATGTCCACTCTCACCACTATTATTCAACACAGT
Source organism: Balaenoptera borealis (assembly GCF_965194805.1). NCBI lineage: Eukaryota > Metazoa > Chordata > Mammalia > Artiodactyla > Balaenopteridae > Balaenoptera > Balaenoptera borealis. Next base: position 69,773,243 of record NC_138864.1, read on the forward strand.
TTTGGAAGTCCTAGGCATGGCAATCAGAGAAGAAAAAGAAATAAAAGGAATACAAATTGGAAAAAGAAGAAGTAAAACTGTCACTGTTTGCAGGTGACATGATACTACACATAGACAATCCTAAAGAGGTTACCAGAAAACTACTAGAGCTAATCAATGAATTCGGTAAAGTGGCAGGATACAAAATTAACACACAGAAATCTGTTGCACGTTTATACACTAATAGTGAAAGATCAGAAAGAGAAATTAAAGAAACAATCCCACATACCATCACATCAAAAAGAATAAAATACCTAGCAATAAAACTAACTAAGGAAATAAAAGACCTGTACTCCAAATACTACAAGACACTGATGAAAAAAATTGAAGATGACACAAACAGATGAAAAGATATACCACGTTCTTCGACTGGAAGAATCAATATTGTCAAAATGACTATACAACCCAAGGCAATCTACAGATTCAATGCAATTCCTATCAAATTACCAATGGCATTTTTCAGTGCTAGAAAAAAAAAATCTGTAAAAATCATCTGTATGGAGACACAAAAGAACCCGAATAGCCAAAGCAATCTGAAAAAGAAAAATGGAGCTGGAGGAATCAGGCTCCCTGCCTTCAGATTATATTACAAAGCTACAGTCATCAGAGCAGTATGGTACTGGGACAAAAAGAGAAATATAGGTCAATGGAACAGGATAGAAAGCCTAGAGATAAACCCACGCACCTATGGTCACCTAATCTATGACAAAGGAGGCAAGAATATACAATGGAGAAAAGACAGTCTCTTCAATAAGTGGTTCTGGGAAAACTGGATAGCTACGTGTAAAAGAATGAAATTAGAACACTCCCTGACACCATACACAAAAATAAACTCAAAATGGATTAAAGACCCAAATGTAAGACCACACACTATAAAACCCTTAGAGGAAAACATAGGCAGAACGCTCTGTGACATAAATCACAGCAAGATCCTTTTTGACCCACCTCCTAGAGAAAGGGAAATAAAGACAAAAATAAACAAATGGGATCTAGTTAAACTCAAAAGCTCTTGCACAGCAAACGAAACCATAGACAAAATGAAAAGACAACCCACAGAATGGAAGAAAATATTTGCAAATGACGTTTGCAAACTTTACAAACAGTTCATGTGGCTAAATATAAAAAGAAAATCCAATCAAAAAAATGGGCAGAAGACCTAAATAGACATTTCTCCAATGAAAACATACAGATAGCCAAGAGGCACAGGAAACTATGCTCAATATCACTAATTATTAGAGAAATGCAAATCAAAACTATGATGAGATGTCATCTCACACCAGTCAGAATGGCCATCATCAAAAAAATCTACAAACAATAAATGCTGGAGAGGGTGTGGAAAAAAAGGAACCCTCCTACACTGTTGGTGGGAAGGTAAATTAGTACAGCCACTATGGAGAATACTATGGAGGTTCCTTACAGAACTACAAATAGAGCTACCATATGATTCAGCAATCCCACTCCTGGGCATATATGCAAAGAAAAACATGGTTTGAAAGATTACATGCACCCTCTTGACCGCGTGAACACAGCCTGAAGGGAGGTAGTACTCCACAACTAGCCGGGAGGCAGTCCGGGAAAAACCCTGGAACTGCCTAAGAGTCAAGAGACCACTGCTTCGGGGTGTGCGAGGAGAGGGGAGTCAGAGCAAGGCCTAAACGAGCTCCAGAGATGGGCGCAAGCCGTGGCTACCAGCAGGACACCAGAGACGGGCATGAAACGCTAAGGCTGCTGCTGCAGCCACCAAGAAGCCTATATGCAAGCACAGGTCACTATCCACACCTCCCCACCCAGGAGGCTGTGCAGCCCACCACTGCCAGGGTCCCGTGATCCAGGGACAATTTCCCCAGGAGAACACACGGCATGCCTCAGGCTGCTACAAAGTCATGACAGCCTCTGTCGCCGCAGGCTCGCCCCACATTCCATACCCTCCCTCCCCCCAGTATGAGTGAGCCACAGCCCTTTAATCAGCTGCTATTTTAACCCCATCCTGTCTGGGCAGGGAACAGATGCCCTAAAGCGACCTACATGCAGAGGTGGGGCCAAATGCAAAGCTGAACCCTAGGAACTGTGCAAACAAAGAAGAGAAAGAGAAATCTCTCTCAGAAGCCTCAGGAGCAGTGGATTAAATCTCCACAGTCAACTTGATGTACCTGCATCTGTGGAATACCTGAATAGACAACGAATCACCCCAAAATTGAGGTGATGGACTTTGGGAGCAACTGTAGACATGGGGTTTGCTTTCTGCATCTAATTTGTTTCTGGCTCTATGTTTATATTAGTTTAGTATTTAGAGTTATTATCATTGATAGATTTCTTTATTGATTTGGTTGCTCTCTTCCTTTTTTTTTATATATATATAATTTTTTTTTTCTCTTTTTGTGAGTGTGTATGTGTATGCTTCTTTGTGTGATTTTACCTATATAGTTTTGCTTTTACCAATTGTCCTAGGGTTCTGTCTGTCCATATTTTTTTTTTTTTAGTCTAGTTTTTAGTTTTTGTTATCATTGGTGGAATTGTTTTTAGGTTTGGTTGCTCCCTTCTTTCTATTTTTTTATTACAGTTTTATTTTTTTAATTTTTAATAATTTTTTTATTTTAATAACTTTATTTTATTTTTTTCTTTCTTTCTTTTTTTATTCTCCCTTTTATTCTGAGCCGTGCGGCTGACAGGGTCTTGGTGCTCTGGCTGGGTGCCAGGCCTGAACCTCTGAGGTGGGAGAGCCAAGTTCAGGACATTGGTCCACCAGAGACCGCTCAGCTCCATGTAATATGAAACAGTGAAAGCTCTCCCAGAGATCTCCATCTCAATGCTAAGACCCAGCTCCATTCAACAACCAGCAAACTCCAGCGCTGGACACCCTATGCCAAACAACTAGCAAGACAGGAACTCAACCGCACCCACTAGCAGACAGGCTGCCTAAAATCATACTAAGTTCACAGACACCCCAAAACACACCACCGGACGTGGTCCTGCCCACCAGAAAGGCAAGATCCAGGCTCATCCACCAGAACACAGGCACCAGTCTCTCCACCAGGAATCTGACACAATCCACTAAACCAACCTTAGCCAATGGGGGCAGACACCACAAACAACAGGAACTATGAACCTGCAGCCTGTGAAAAGGAGACCCAAAACACAGTAAGTTAAGCAAAATGAGAAGACAGAGAAATACACAGCAGATGAAGGAGCAAGGTAAAAACCCACCAGACCAAACAAATGAAGAGGAAATAGGCAGTCTACCTGAAAAAGAATTAAGAGTAATGATAGTAAAGATGATCCAAAATCTTGGAAATAGAATGGAGAAAATACAAGAAATGTTTAACAATGACTTAGAAGAACTAAAGAGCAGACTAACAATGATAAACAACACAATAAATGAAATTAAAAACTTCTCCAGAAGGAATCAATAGCAGAATAACTGAGGCAGAAGAATGGATAAGTGACCTGGAAGATAAAATAGTCGAAATAACTACCATAGAGCAGAATAAAGAAAAAAGAATGAGAAGAATTGAGGACAGTCTCAGAGACCTCTGGGACATTAAACACACCAACATTCGAATTACGGGGGTCCCAGAAGAAGAAGAGAAAAACAAAGGGACTGAGAAAATATTTGAAGAGATTATAGTTGAAAACTTCCCTAATAAGGGAAAGGAAATAGTCAATCAAGTCCAGGAAGTGCAGAGAATCCCATACAAGATAAATCCAAGGAGAAACACGGCAAGACACATATTAATCAAACTATCAAAAATTGAATACAGAGAAAAAATATGAAAAGCAGCAAGGGAAAAGCAACAAATAACATACAAGGGAATCCCCATAAGGTTAACAGCTGATCTTTCAGCAGAAACTCTGCAAGCCAGAAAGGAGTGGCAGGACATATTTAAAGTGATGAAAGGGAAAAACCTACAAACAAGATTACTCTACCCTACAAGGATCTCATTCAGATTCAACGGAGAATTAAAAACTTTACAGACAAGCAAGAGCTAAAAGAATTCAGCACCACCAAACCACATTTACAAAAAATGCTAAAGGAACTTCTCTAGGAAGGAAACACAAGAGAAGGAAAAGACCTACAATAACAAACCTAAAACAATTAAGAAAATGGTAATGGGAGCATACATATCGATAATTACCTTAAATGTAAATGGATTAAATGCTCCAACCAAAAGACACAGACTGGCTGAATGCATACAAAAACAAGACCTGAATATATGCTGTCTACAAGAGACCCACTTCAGACCTAGGGACACATACAGACTGAAAGTGAGGGGATGCAAAAAGATATTCCATGGAAATCGAAATCAAAAGAAAGCTGGAGTAGCAATTCTCACATCAGACAAAATAGACTTTAAACTAAAGACTATTCCAAGAGACAAAGAAGGATACTACATAATGATCAAGGGATCAATCCAAGAAGAAGATATAACAATTATAAATATTTACGCACCCAACATAGGAGCACCTCAGTACAAAAGGCAAATGCTAACAGCCCTAAAAGGGGAAATCGAGAGTAACACAATGATAGTAGGGGAATTTAACACCCCACTTTCACCAAAGGACAGATCATCCAGAATGAAAATAAATAAGGAAACACAAGCTTTAAATGATATATTAAACAAGATGGACTTAATTGATATTTTAGGACATTCCGTCCAAAAACAACAGAATACACTTTCTTCTCAAGTGCTCATGGAACATTCTCCAGGATAGATCATATCTTGGGTCACAAATCAAGCCTTGGTAAATTTAAGAAAATTGAAATCGTATCAAGTATCTTTTCCAACCACAACACTATGAGACTAGATATCAATTACAGGAAAAAATCTGTAAAAAATACAAACACATGGAGGCTAAACAATACACTACTAAATAACCAAGAGATCATTGAAGAAATCAAAGAGGAAATCAAAAAATACCTAGAAACAAATGACAATGAAAACACAACAACCCAAAACCTATGGGATGCAGCAAAAGCAGTTCTAAGAGGGAAGTTTATAGCAATACAATCCTACCTTAAGAAACAAGAAACATCTCAAATAAACAACCTAACCTTACACCTAAAGCAATTAGAGAAAGAAGAACAAAAAAACCCCAAAGTTAGCAGAATGAAAGAAACCATAAAGATCAGATCAGAAATAAATGAAAAAGATATGAAGTAAACGACAGCAAAGATCAATAAAACTAAAAGCTGGTTCTTTGAGAAGATAGACAAAACTGATAAACCTTTAGCCAGACTCATCAAGAAAAAAAGGGAGAAGACTCAAATCAATAGAATTAGAAATGAAAAACTAGAAGTAACAACTGACACTGCAGAAATACAAAGGATCATGAGAGATTACTACAAGCAACTATGTGCCAATAAAATGGACAACCTGGAAGAAATGGATAAATTCTTAGAAAAGCACCACCTTCCAAGACTGAACGAGGAAGAAATAGAAAATATAACCAGACAAATCACAACCACTGAAACTGAAAGTGTGATTAAAAATCTTCCAATAAAAAAAAAAAAATCTTCCAACAAACAAAAGCCCAGGACCAGATGGCTTCACAGGCGAATTCTATCAAACATTTAGAGAAGAGCTAACACCTATCCTTCTCAAACTCTTCCAAAATATAGCAGAGGGAGGAACACTCCCAAACTCATTCTACGAAGCCACCATCACCCTGAGACCAAAACCAGAGAAAGATGTCACAAAAAAATAAAACTACAGACCAATATCACTGCTGAACGTAGATGCAAAAATCCTCAACAAAATACTAGCAAACAGAATCCAACAGCACATTAAAAGGATCATACACCATGATCAGGTGGGGTTTATCCCAGGAATGCAAGGATTCTTCAATATACGCAAATCAATCAGTGCGATAAACCATATTAACAAATTGAAGGAGAAAAACCATATGATCATATCCATAGATGCAAAAAAAGCTTTCGACAAAATTCAACACCCATTTATCATAAAGACCCTCCAGAAAGTAGGCATAGAGGGAATTTACCTCAACATAATAAAGGCCATATATGACAAACTCACAGCCAACATCATTCTCAATGGGGAAAAACTGAAACCATTTCCACTAAGATCAGGAACAAGACAAGGTTGTGCACTCTCACCACTATTATTCAACATAGTTTTGGAAATTTTAGCCACAGCAATCAGAGATGAAAAAAAATAAAGGGAATCCAAATTGAAAAAGAAGAAGTAAAACTGCCACTGTTTGCAGATGACATGATACTATACATAGAGCATCCCAAAGATGTTACCAGAAAACTACCAGAGCTAATCAATGAATTTGGTAAAGTAGCAGGATACAAAATTAATGCACAGAAATCTCTTGCATTTCTATTCACTAATGATGAAAAATCTGAAAGAGAAATTAATGAAACACTTCTATTTACCACTGCAACAAAAAGAATAAAATAACTAGGAATAAACCTACCTAAGGAGACAAAACACCTGTATGCAGAAAACTGTAAGATACTGATGAAAGAAATTAAAGATGATACAAACAGATGGAGAGATATACCATGTTCTTGGATTGGAAGAATCAACATTGTGAAAATGACTATACTACCCAAAGCAATCTACAGATTCAGTGCAATCCCTATCAAACTCTCAATGGCATTTTTCACAGAACTAGAGCAAAAAATTTCAATTTGTATGGAAATATGAAAGACCTGAATAGCCAAAGCAATCTTGAGAAAGAAAAACGGAGCTGGACGAATCATGCTCCCAGACTTCGGACTATACTACACAGCTACGGTAATCAAGACAGTATGGTACTGGCACAAAAACAGAAATATAGATCAATGGAATACAACAGAAAGTCCAGAGATAAACCCACGCACATATGGTCACCTTAGTTTTGATAAAGGAGGCAACAATATACAGTGGAGAAAAGACACCCTCTTCAGTAAGTGGTGCTGGGAAAACTGGGCAGCTACATGTAAAAGAATGAAATTAGAACACTCCCTAACACCGTACACAAAAATAAACTCAAAATGGATTCAAGACCTAAATGTAAGGCCAGATACTATCAAACTCTTAGAGGAAAACATAGGCACAACACTCTATGACATAAATCACAGCAAGATCCTTTTTGACCCACCTTCCAGAGAAATGGAAATACAAACAAAAATAAACATATGGGACCTAATGAAACTTAAAAGCTTTTGCACAGCAAAGGAAACCATACACAAGACGAAAAGAGAACCCTCAGAGTGGGAGAAAATATTTGCAAACGAAGCAACTGACAAAGGATTAATCTCCAAAATTTACAAGCAGCTCATGCAGCTCAATATCAAAAAAACAAACAACCCAATCCAAAAATGGGCAGAAGACCTATACAGACATTTTCCCAAAGATATACAGATTGCCAACAAATACATGAAAGTATGCTCAACATCACTAATCATTAGAGAAGTGCAAATTAAACTACAATGAGGTATCACCTCACTCCGGTCAGAATGGCCATCATCAAAGAATCTAAAAACAATAAATGCTGGAGAGGGTGTGGAGAAATGGGAACCCTCTTGTACTGTTGGTGGGAATGTAAACTGATACAGCCACTATGGAGAACAGCATGGAGGTTCCTAAAAAAACTAAAAATAGAACTAGCATAGGATCCAGCAATCCCACTACTGGGCATATACCGTGAGAAAACCATAATTCAAAAAGAGTCATGTAACACAATGTTCATTGCAGCTCTATTTACAACAGTCAGGATATGAAAGCAACCTAAGTGTCCATCGACAGATGAATGGATAAAGAAGATGTGGCACATATATACAATGGAATATTACTCAGCCATAAAAAGAAACGAAACTGAGTTATCTGTAGTGAGGTGGATGGACCTAGAGACTGTCATACAGAGTGAAGTAAGTCAGAAAGAGAAAAACATATGCTAACACATGTATATGGAATCTAAAAAAAAAAAATGGTTCTGAAGAACCTAGGTGCAGGACAGGAATAAAGACGCAGACGTAGAGAATGGACTTGAGGACACGGGGAGGGGAAGGGTAAGCTGGGACGAAGTGAGAGAGTGGCATGGACATATATACACCACAAATAGATAGTTATGGGAAAGCAGATGCATAGCACAGGGAGATCAGCTCAGTGCTTTGTGTCCACCTAGAGTGTTGGGAGAGGGAGGAGAAATGGGAATATATGTATATGTATAGCTGATTCATAATAATTCTTTTAATATTGCCTTTATTTCTTTTTTTTTGTCTTTATTTCTTATAAGCAGATCCATTTTTGTCTTCCAAATTGATTTTTAAGCTCCTCCTTACCTTTAAATATTTATCAAGCCCCTAGTAAAGATCAAGTTTCATAGAGCATGAGCCCATAATAGAATTGCTGATATTAGGGGTTTATTTTCTGTGACAGAATACATATTTCATATATGTACAAACATCATATAAAAGTCACAGATAAAATTTTGTTTGGATTTTTCTATTGCTGGTTTAAGAATAAATGGAAGCAAATATCTAGAGTTCCAATATTGATGAGCATTCCTCATTCTTAGTAAAACTCTAGGACATATTTATACATTAAGGGCCCACAATGCTGCATAATGCTGACATTATTAAAACTTACAGACTGAAGGAGCATGCAGAAACAGGGCTGATGTGTGGGTGGAGTGGTTTCCCAGGGAGGCTGACACCTGGTATGAATTAGTTTCTTCACTGAGTTCCTAGGATTCTTGAAGCAAGATAGCATGTGTAGTTTACTCAGGGTAAGAGATGAGGTCCTAATAACAACCTACAAGGCCTCCCAGACCTCACTGTAGTAGTCTTCCCTAAGCTCACTCCCCTGCAGCCACACTGGCCTCCTTCCTGCTACTCAGACACACAAAGTTTGCTCCAACCTTCCAGGTGTGCTTTAGGTTCTCTTGGACTACAACGCTCCTCCCCCAATATCCACTTGGCTACCTCCTTTTACTTCCTTCAAGTCTTGCTCTGACGTGTTTCCTCCCTGAGTTCTACCCCGATTGCACATTAAATACAGTAAGCTTCCTGGATTCCACCCCTGCCCCTCATTTTCCTTACCCTGCTTTTTATCCTCCTTAGCACCTACCACAGTTTAATTTATATCATCCTATGTTGTTTATCGTTCCTCACACTAGAATGTAAAAGCCACAAGAGCAGAGATCTTGTCTGTTTTGTTCACTGATGTACCCTATCCTAGAGCATTGGCTGGCCTATAGTAGGCACTCATAACCTTGTACGATGAATAAATGAATTAGTTCACTCATAGACCAGGCACTTTTATAAATTTCTTTCCCTTTTCAATTTTTTTTAATAAATTTATTTATTTATTTATTTATTTTTGGCTGTGTTGGGTCCTCGCTGCTGTGCACGGCTTTCTCTAGTTGTGGGAAGCAGGGGCTACTTTTCATTGTGTTACACAGGCTTCTCATTGCAGTGGCTTCTCTTGTTGCGGAGCTTAGGCTCTAGGCACGCGGGCTTCAGTAGTTGTGGCACGCAGGCTTCAGTAGTTGTGGCTCATGGGCTCTAGAGCGCAGGCTCAGTAGTTGTGGTGCACGGGCTTTGTTGCTCCGTGGCATGTGGTATCTTCCCGGGCCAGGGCTCGAACCCAGGTCCCCTGCACTGGCAGGCGGAGTCTTAACTACTGCACCACCAGGGAAGCCCTCCCTTTTCAATTTTTGAGCCTGATCTAGTATTAAGATCAGCTGAGAGGTTTTGCAAGTCTGTCTGAGAAGTTGAACTCTCCCAACCTGTTGGTTGGTTTTGCTCACTGAAGGGTCCTGTCTCTGGAACTTATTCCACTGGGCAAGTTGCCAAAGCCTGAATTTGCCCACCTTGGGGTATGATGCAAGATTTGGGTTCTTTTTTTTTTTTTGTCTCTTTGGAAGGGCGTGTTTCAATTTTGGCTGACTTCACTGTTTTGTCTGGGGCTTTATTCTTATGTTGAGTTTTATTTTTTCCTGGGTTAATCAAGCAATTTAGCAACTATTCTTCCCAGAGCTATGGAATAGTAGAAATTAGAGCTGGAAAAGACCTCACAGTTGATCCAGTCCATCCCCCTTGCCACTGAAGTCTTGCTCTACACAATACAATGTCCACGGCTTTGTTCAATGAGGTTTTAAATGTCCTCAGAGATTCCTTTGGGCACCCACTCAACTAACCTAATACTCTTAACAATTAACAAAAATTCTCAATGTTTGTCTAAACTTTCCCTTTCATATTTTCATTTTATTTTCCCTATTGGTAGTCCAAGGTAGCAAGCCCTTTCTCTTTGGGGATCTTATACCTTTCAGAGAAGTGTGGACTTGCATTTCTGCTCTGTCTGTTCCTTAGCCAAACTATACATGTGTTCCTCCCTTAATCTTTCTATATTCTCTTTGTTTAATTTTATTTTTGCTTATTGAATTCCTTCAAACTCTTCATCTTGATTATTAGTATGTGTACTTTCACTAACCATCCATTGAACCACTGTAACATAATGCTTTTCCTTCTGAAACCTGAAGACAAAGCACTGCCATCTACCATGTGACATTGCAAATATATCTGATTCACTGTCATAATCAACTAGGGTATTTTTATTCACCAGAATATTAAATAAGTTCTGTGCAATGCTCTTCACTTGAGTTTAAAATTTTGATGATAATTGTGTAATGTCAGATATCTTATTTAAGTCCTTTGCCCTTTTCATTTTATATCTGCAAAAGGAGAGAATATCCGCTTCAGCCTCCTTTACTGTAATCTTAATGAAAGTAAATATATGGTTATAGGGCTAGAAAGAAATCTTTCAGAGATAAAAAAACCTTTCATTTCCCAGCTCTTTTCCAGACAGAATCACACAGGTTAAATTGTTTTCAATACTATGAAGTTCAAATGGCATTCTTTTTGTTTGTTTGTTTATAGTAATTTATGCTAGATCAATGCATCTCAAACTAATTGTAGTAAAGGGAAAATTTTTTAAATCGCCAAATGCCATGGACTGAGTTTTGTAAAATACAAAATCACAGGGTTGGGTGAAGTAGTAATGTCAACTGCTCTAAGATTTTCAAATTTACACTCATTTTCTGTTATTTATCTTGTCTCAGATGGGCACTGGTCCTTGGACCTCATTTTGAGTAGCCTTGATGGACAATCATATTCTTTACCTTCAGATTCAGATACTTTTCAAGATAAATATTTCTCTTCTGATGATTAACATAATACTTGCTTTTACTTTTCAGCTTGTTTTCTGCTTCCCTTCAAAGTCAACTTTTAAAAAATATTGATAGGGCTTCCCTGGTGGTGCAGTGGTTAAGAACCGGCCTGCCAATGCAGGGGACACGGGTTCGAGCCCTGGTCCGGGAAGATCCCACATGCCACGGAGCAACTAAGTCCATGCGCCACAACTACTGAGCCTGCACTCTAGAGCCTGCAAGCCACAACTAATGAGCCTGCGTGGCACACCTACTGAAGCCCATGCGCATAGAGCCTGTGCTCCGCAATGAGAAGCCACCACAATAAGAAGCCCGCACACTGCAATGAAGAGTAGCCCCTGCTCATCGCAACTAGAGAAAGCCCGCGTGCAGCAACGAAGACCCAACGAAGCCAAAGATCAATAAAATTAATTAATTAATTAAAAAAAAAGATCTACTCTCAAAAAAAGAAAAAAAATATTGATAGAAGAGCCAATCAATTAATCATTTCCCCAAAACATCTAGTTATATGTTTCCCATTTATTTGTCTTCACTTTTTCAACATGTAGTAATCCTTAATTTACTTCATAAAATTAAATCTGAATGAAAAATACTTTTAAGAAAGAAAAAAACAACTTCTTGGAGTTTATACCAGGTCAGTGAGTTATATGATAGATTCTTGGTCACACATGCTGGTAGCTTCACTTCTGGAACTCTCACTAGTCTCTAGCAATCCTGACCAAGGCCACACTGATAGCGGGCAGAAATCCACCAATCCAGGAAAGATTAAAAAACACTCTCACTTATTTCACCCTGTCTGGCACTCTGCCATCAACTTGTACTTTTTGGATTTAAGACACAGATTATATGTCAGCAATAACCAGAGTAGCTATTACATAAGCTGGTTATGGGATGCCATGTGCTTTCAACCGGCATCTTTTACAGTTTGTGTATAACAAAAATTTAGTTTTAGCACTCTCTTCTGAAATAAGCTTCTCTTATTTTTAGTGGCTTTTAATTACTTTGAGAGGGATTTAAATAAAAATATACTGAACTATCATTTCTCCAGGGAATTAAAAAAATAAAGTTTATGGGAAAACATGAAATGTGGGGAAATATTAAACACAGTAAACTGCACAAATGTAATATATAAGTTAGACATCAAGCTTTTTATGATCTAAGAATCTATTCCAAGAAAAAGAAAAATTGAAATTCGAAGACTTATGACCTTGTTTCAAAAAATAGTAAAAATAAGTTCCAGCTGGTGTAAGAGCATAGTAAAAGTACAACACAGTACCCGGGTAAATAATAGCAGAGGATGGGTGAGGCATTGGTAATGGGAAACTTCAAACAGAGAACATTTTACACTGCTTTTTAAAGGGATTTTTACAAAGATAAGGAAAAAATATATACACACATATAATACATATCAATAACAGAGAAAATGTATTACAACAATATATCAGATTAAGTTTTCTTTACACAATTTTCCAAGAGCAAGCATATGGCTAATGTGGATTAATCACTATCACTAATGAATTTAATAACGTGAACAGATTATTAGCTCCTAAAGCTAGTTATTTTGTTTTCAAATGTTTCAATGTGCCAGATGTTTCATAAAAACAGTTTTTATTATTTAAAATGATTTATGAAGCTAGATGCCCAACTTTTATTTCTGTGTTAAAATTTAAGAGTTAAAAACCATTTAACAGACAAACAGAATTTGCAGTTCAGTTAGCAGTCACTGAATGTGAAAAGAGTTCTTAAAATGCTCCTCTTTAGAGCCATTCTCGTTCCCATAGAAACCAATGTGAGATCCAGGAAAACAAGGTAAGTTCTAAAATAATCACCATTATAAATACCCATTATATAAATGTAAATACAGGCAATTGAAATGATTTAGATGATTTTGAAATTGCATATCATTTCCCAAACCATAATGATTCCTTCAGAGTGGTTCTTGTCTGTCACATAAATACAGCATTTACTAAATTTTAAAAATTCTTATGATTTACTTGTGAGACCATAATTGCCTTCTCAAACAAGTCTTGGGCATGCAAATATTGATTTTTGAACATGTATTCTGGTGCAAGATGGGTCTTTTTTTTGGCTGGGCTTTTACTTCATGGTAGATTAAGTACTTATCATTATTAGCATTTGAATTTTACGTAACCATTTCTCTATTCATTATTAATTGCTTTACAATGAGATCTAGAGATTTTAGTTATTTTACAATTACAATTTTTCACATTTTTATTTGTCCAAGCATTCTGTCATGATAAAAGATTCAAGAAATCTTTTATTGGGATTGTAATTCCTCTCAAAGTCCAGAACCAATCATTGAGTATACAGTACTCATAATATTAATGAAGATGTGAATGTGAGTTGTTATACATCCCTCTAAGAAGAGCTAAGCCTCCTAATGATTAAGGAGCAAGAACATTTCAGAGGAAAAGTTCCAACACAGAGAAGCAAACATTTGAATTTAGTATGGCTGTTGAAGGAGTTCTGGACATGCCATCCCAAAATATGCCGCTTTGTTATAGTATTGTGAGCTGAACACATGAAAAATGGCAAGAACTTTCTCTGAACTTCCCTTCACCTGCCTAAAGACAAATCCTCCAAAAGGAATTCGATTGTCATAAATCCCCTCGGAGGATTGACTCTTATCACCTGGGAAGACACTAGATGTCAACTCCAAACCCAGATAAACTTTGTCACAAACCATCATCATATCTCCCATCTATTCTTCTAAGAGCCCATTTATCATTCTTAAAAATCATTTACTCTCCCCTAGGTTGCCTATGTCTCCCACCTTCCCCTATTAAGACAGTATATAAGCTCTCAGATCTCACTGCTTTTTGGGGTGTTCACTTTTTTTTTCTGTGATGCCCCGGTGTGTTATAATAAAAATTATTAAATTTGTTTACCTTTAATGCTGTTAATCTGCCTGTCATAAATTTATTTTATAGACCCAGCTATTGAACCTAGGAGAGCAGAGGGAAAGTTTTTTCTCTCCTACAATGTTAAAAGAACCACAACAAGTTATGGACTAGTCACACAGTTTTGTTAGCTGGATGAATTTTCAGAAACTCAGATATTTTCCCTTACATTTCACTGAAACCCTCGATTCTTAAAATGTGTTCTCCAGACCAACAACATTGATATCACCCGGGAGCTTGTTAAAAAAGTAGAATCTCAGGTCCTAGGCAGGCCAAATGAATAAGAATCTGCATTTTAACAAGATTAACATAGATTTGAATGCACATTAAAGTTTGGAAACATAGTCAGTCCCAAATATTTGCTCCAGAAAAATTTAGAAGTTTTATTCTGGTGGACTGATGGAAGCTAAAGAAGCTATTACCTAGGATGTAAATTCTAAATAGGGAGAGACCATGTCTGCAAGTAATTTTCTAGGACCCCTCAACTGGTAAGTAGCAGAGCCTGAGTTTGAACTCAGGTAGAGCCAAAGCTTTTTACATACCTTGAAAAGACATCATAGAGACTTGAGGTGTAGGTCTGCTTCCTCAGTTCTTCATGGCCGGCCAATTAGCTGTTCCTTCCTAAAGTCAAAAGGAAAGTGCCTTTAAAATCGGTCCTTCAGATATCAGCCATTTAACAATCCCTCACCTGGACAAAGATAGATATAGAACGGTCAGTCTTATTGATCCATTCTGCCTAGTTACTGAATGGTCAACTCCACAGCAAACTTAAGGATTCAGGTATTTGTGATTTAACTTATACCATGTGGATCCCGAATGGAACTTTTAGGTTTCATTTGCTTGAGACAAATGGAATCACCTACTATAAAATCTGCTTCTAACTTGATTTCCTGTGAAGCCAAATGTAATCAACTAATTATAGATATGACCTGATATGTAGGTAAAGGCATAGTTTTAACTACAATGCTTCTCACTAGAGTTGTAGAGGTTTTCCCCTCCAGAGAGCTGAGTCAATCCTAAGGTTGTTTTCTTCTTCATTCTACGGCTTTGCCCTCTGCATGTCTATCTACATTTATGTGTTTTTGCCATTTTCCTGCATGTGTGTATGTTTAGTAGGGTTAGAAAGAAATGATTCCAGGCATTCTGTGTCAACTGTCTGCCTCTTCACACATTGATATGGTTTGTTTCTTATCCTTTAAGAGAGCCCTTAGGATCTAATAGCTCCACCACTTCTTAGCACTGTGACTCTGGCCACATCACAACTTCTCTGTGCCTCAGTACCCTTAAGTATAAAATGGATTTTTTGGTTCTCACTTAATAGGGCTGTTGTGAGGAAGATTCAGTAAGGAAATACACAGAAGGGGCTTGGCACAGTACCTCATACAAAGTAAACACTAAATACATATTACCTATTATTACTGTATTATTATTATCATTGTTGTTATTATTATCATCATTATTAACTTGTGGAGGGCTTGACTTCCTTGCAAAGTCTCACCAAGATACCATCTAAGAAACAAAACCCACGTTCAGAGACTTTTAGGAGGGCTGGTATGCAGGATCTGAGATATTTAAAATGTACTTCAGAGAAATTAAGTGATTTGCCTAAACCCCTGTTTAGTAGGGGTTTGGATTGAGTTTGGATTTATATGTTGGTCCATCAAATACATATTCTTATGTGCTTAATTTAACTAAGTAATAATGCTGCTTACACTTTAATAGCTACCATTTTCCAAAGTTTTTCCATGTGCCATGACCATTAAAATGAGTTGTTCATTGTGCCATGTGTCACGATGATTAAAATGAGAAGTTATTTCAGTGGTTCCAGCATTCTGGATTTAACGAATCAGTAATTTTTTTTTAATTGGGGATTTAACATAAGGTTGTTTTTTAACAATTTATTGACCAAAGACATATTAATACGTCTTTTGTTACCCGAATGTTACTGACCAGACACGTATCAATACGTTTTTAGAGAGTGATACAATTAACATCACCCTGTGAAGTTGTTAAAGCTTAAAATTGATCATGGGTTCATTATACAACTTATGTTATTATCATTCATATTTTGCTCCATTAGGTTTTTGTTCCAACCTTGTGTATGTTATAAACAGAAGTTCATTACCGTAAAATTTTCAAAAATGATGCATCATGAAATTTTGAGTGAAGAAGAATTTTTCAGTGTACTTTATGCAGATACTTTCTCTGATTGTCCGAGCAACATATATACTAGTGTCTCAGAAGATGACAGTTTTTCAGAATATAGTTCTGATTCAGATGATGTGAATATTAGACCCACAAAAAGACAAAAAACTTAGTGATTGATTTTGATATGGCGAGTGAAAATGAAACTCACAGTGCTGGAGAATGCTCCTTTGCTTCTACAGAAGAGTGGATTGAAGACAACATTTCATGAAAATTAGAAGATCTTACAGGTGTGTCAGGTGTAACTACTGAATGTAATAACCCGCAAAGTGTTAGTGAAATAACAGAATTAATTTTTAGTAATGACTTTTTCGAGTTGGTCGCTTCTCAGACAAACTTGTATCACCAACAGCATAAAAAAATCATATAAAAAGTATGATAAGGCTTTAAAATGGACTGATGTAACCAACAGTGACATGAAGAAGTTTCTTGGATTAATAATTTTGATGGGACAAATAAGGAAGTGACACTGGAAAGAATATTGGTCGACTGATCCCTTACTTTAAACACTTATCTTTCCAAAGATTATGATGAGGCGAAGGTTCAAATAAATAATGACATTGCTTCACTTTAACTATAACTCAGAAACTCCACTTCCTACAGACAGAATTTCAAATGTTAAACCTCTTCTGGATTATTTTCTACCAAAATTTCAATCTATCTATATACCCAAACAAGAGCTATCACTTGAGGAGGCAATGATAAAGTGGAGAAGATGACTCAGATTCAAAACCTATAATCCTGGAAAACTTGAAAAATATGGAATTTTGGTCAGGATGGTTAGCGAAACTGCAAATATATATGCAACCTTGAGATTTACATGGGTGAAGGAAAGAAACTGCAAGAAACAGTATTATCGGTCCTACAACCTTATCTTGGTTCATGGCACCATATTTACCAATCATTACAACAGTGTGTCCACATCTGAAATATTGTTGAAAAATAAAACCAGAGTTTGTGGGACTATAAGAGAGAATTGTGGTCTACCAAACCAATTAAAGGAGAAATCTAAAAATCTACAGAGGGGAGAAGTGACATTCTTACGGAAGGGAGAAGTGATTCTTCTCATAAGGAAAGACAAGAGGCTAGTCCGCATGGTGACAACTATTCATGATGCCTCCATAGCATCTACAGGAAAGGAAGAGAGGAGGACTGGCCGTCAGATAACTAAGCCTACTTGCATATTAGAGTATAATAAATATATGAAAGGAGTTAATCGATCCGATCAATATCTGGCAAACTTCAATATCCTCTGGAAAACTCGAAAATGGTATAAAAAAGTGGTTTTCTATTTGGGTAATTGCAGTTTATTCAATGCATTTAAAATTTATTGTAGCCTTAGTGCACAGAATAAAATGACTTACAAGCAATTTTTGTTAGCAATAGCTAGAGAATGGGTAACTGACCATTCTGGTGAATGTAGTGGTAGTCCCGCACCTGGTCCTTCTTGTGGCATTTCTAAAAGAGTCCCCTGCAAAGATCCACCTTGTTGACTATCAAATAAAATAAAAGAACATATTCTAGAGGAAATAACACCCACAGGACTAAAAAAAAAAAAAATGCCGCCAGGAAGTGTAGAGTCTGCTCTTCCAGGGGAAAGTGCAGTGAAACACAGTATGTTGGTAATAGATGTTCTGTTCCCCTGCACAGAGGTGCCTGCTATACTGCCTATCACGCTCTAACGAAATATTAGAATGCTTTAGTAAGACATGTTCAAAGTTTCAAATAAATACATTAAGTGCAAAAAAAGTTGTTGATATTTACTCAAACACGGGTGTTTCAATATTCACTTACATAACAAATTGCTGGCCACAGGTGTTAGTCTCTACAAAAATCCCCGGGTCAGTAATATGTTAAAATTATTCCTTTAAATTGAATATATTCAGTTTTAGGGGAAAATCATTATACTGCCACTGATTTTGTTCTTTTGCTAAGAATTAATACAAATGTCATCATATATCAGATTATATAATAGGCCCAGGAACTAGAATTTGAAATTCTTGACGTCTTGGTCAAAAATTTTATAGCACTTCAAAAATTGAGACATACATACTTCATGTAACATAAAATTAACCATTTTGAAGTGTACACTTCGGTGGCTTTTAGTATATTCACTATGTTTTGCAACCATCATCACTATCCAGTTCCAGAGGATTTTTATCACTCCACAAAGAAACCTTCCACCTATCAGCAGTTAGTCCCAAATCACCCCTTATCCATCTCCTAGTAGTCATTAATGTTTCTGTCTCTTCAGATATGTCCTTGGGAAAATCTTTTATCGCTGCACAAAATGGCTGTCTCAGATCTGTGATTTGTTTTTTATTCTTTGCTGCCTAATCAAACTGCCCAAAACTTTACCTTGGTGTGTGGGTTGCCAGTGGCATATGTAATATGTACAATAGAGGGCATAATAGATAGTATGAAACTCTAAGAGATCTCACTGTCTATATTTACTTCCAATTTTAGATCTTTCTCATCTTTTCTTTCATTAATTTGGTATTTACTTATATAACATGCCAAATTACACATACTTTGAACTTAATTTGAAGACAGCTAATGTTTTCAGTAATTAATACAAGTCAAAATAGTACTAGAAGAACCATCTTATTTTTAAAAATTTACATCTAATTATAGGTTCCCAAATTCTGGTCCAAATTTGTGCTCTTATTTAGGTTCTCCATTCTCTGTATGCCCATACACTCTGTTCATTTCTCAGATAATTTTATTTTAAAATAGAGATTCAAATGTATTACTATGTTTCATTGTGATTTATCTGTTTACATGTCTCTGAGTGGAATATGAACTCCTTGAAGGAAGGCCTTTGTCTATACATGTTTGATTTTCAGCACAGTGCCTAGTACATGATATAAGTTAATGTTGCTGAATGAAGGAATGGGATTTAAATACACAAACATATGTATCAAAATTTACAATACCCAATTATGTATCTATATATTATACACTATTCCTCTATTATACTACATATACATATACCATATCAAGTTTTATGTAGTTCACAACTATATTCAAAATGACTTATTATGAACACCATAAAATGTCACATATATCGAGTTTTACACAGTATTATAATAACCTGTAAACTAGTTATTACACACACACACGCAGCACAATGTTTAACAGGTTATTTACCACAGCTTAACCGCAAGACAGAAGAACACTGAACAACGGAAAAGCTTGGAGATTAAAGTCAGGCAAACAAATCTGCTTTTGGGTTGTCTAGCACTACCTCAGTGACGTAGATTATTTCTTTCTGAACCTGAATTTCCTGTGATGTGGAGACACTTAACACCATGTTTAGGGAATTGGTTTAAGGGTGGAGCTAATCTAATTTAAGGGCCTGGCACTTGGCAGGCTTTTAACGAACTTTAGCCGATACTTCATCCCTCAGCCTAAACCAAGTAAAGGTGGTTTTTTTTTCCCACACATTATGAGTCTTTTCCAGTCACGGAAACCTACCCTGTTCTCAGTTTGTCAAGTCAGAGAGTCCGGGTAAGACGGTATACGCACAAAGTAATCCACCTTGCTAACTCTAAAGGGCTCCTAAACCCGCAGGAAGCGCTGGGCGGACCTCCAGTATCCCAGCATCCCTCGCGCTATCCGGTTGCTCTTCTCCCGCGTCTCTATGATAGAGCCGGCCTTGGAGGCGGTAACGGCTGTGGCGGCTGTGGTGAAGCCGAGTGAGAGGTCCAACTTTCTTACTGGACTGAGAGGTTTTGGCCGCGGAGGGTCGCGATGTCAGAGAAAAAACAGCCGGTAGACTTGGGTCTGCTGGAGGAAGACGACGAGTTCGAGGAGTTCCCTGCAGAAGGTAACCGGCTGGCCCGCGGCCTCTGGGCCGCGCGGACAGTGACTAAGGCCTCCGAGTGGAGGCGGCGCGGGTGGAAGGGCTCTCGGCCGGGAGGCACCCGCGGGAAGTCTGGACCCCCGCTGCTGGCTCTCAAGGCTCTGCACGCGCGACCCTCCACGACCGACTTCGGGTCGAGGTGTCACGGTGGGACTCACCTCAGCGGTGAGGCTAAATGCCTTCTGCTTCCTCACTGGGAGGAGCCACGGGGACCCTGGTTCCCTAGCCCGGTGTCCGGGATGGTGGGGCCTTTTCCTCTTAAGCCCGGTTACCGCCACCTCGTTCATGTCTACATAATCTCTTTTCCCTTTATTTATTGTTATCGTTATTATTATTATTATTTGTTTTAGCAGTCTTCCTTTGCCTTGAATCCTTCCAGAATTAAATTGTTGTATCTAGTTAGGTCAATGCTGCTTACATTTAGGACTTAACATATGAAGCCTGTTAAGTAGAATGGGAGGATCAGGTGTTAGTGCTTAATACCCGTTATTGCCTTCGTCTTGTTCCTCATTAATTTTTGATCACTTAACTTCGAACTAACATAAGTTTAAGGATTTATAAGACCCTAAAACGTCTACATTTTTATTAGCTTCATGGTTACCAAGAGGAACTTCAGTTTTCTCATTGTAGGTAACAGCAAATAGCTAACATTGTTTGGGTGGTTGCTTGTCTGAGTATTTTGCTTCTATTAACTTAATTCATTTTCACAAGCCTAGTAAGTAGGAACTGGTATTTACATTTTTCAGATAAAGAAATTGAAGCTTGAACAGTTAAGAAACTTGCCCAGTGTCACGTAACTGGCTAGAAATGATGGACACCTGGCCCAGTTGACACTAGCGCTCTTAAACTCTGTAGCTGTACTGCTTCTGTTTGTTAGATCCTTGTTGCCAATCAGGGCTTCAGAATTGTTGGTTTTATCAACTAATTGCTATGCGTAAGGTAAATATCTTCTAAGAAAAGGAGGTTACTATTGGGTGACCTTTCTGAAGGTGTAGGAAGAGAATTGTGGTTAATGGTTACAAATCTGTTACAGTAAATAGTTACTGCTTCACCAAAATGGTCCTAAGTTGTACTCCCTCATGATCCTACTGTGCATAAAACCACAAAGCTGTAACATTTGTTATTTTTATTTATAGTGTACTGGGTTGTTTAGTGGAAGAAGACCTTGGAGCACATACTACACAAACTCGTAAACTAACCCAAAGCACATTTATTTTCAGTTCTGGAAATAAATTCATTTAATTCATTATGAACCTTTAATTCATTATGTATTGTGGGGATTGTTTTTTGTTTTGGTAGTGGATTTATCTGTGCAGACATGTTTTCTTGATCTCACTTGCAAGTTGCTTCATAATCCTCCAACAGTGAGCTATGTAGTAAAAAACTGGCTTATTGAGATCAGGATCTGCTACTAACACAAACTTCATATTTGATATAGTTAGCATTTATCGTTTATCATATACAAGATACCATGTTAGGCACTTTATCTACATTAGTCTAATTATCACATCTCTGATGAAACTGAGGCTCAGGAATTTTAAAAGCTTGCCATTAAGTGGTCGTCAGGATCTGATAGGTCTTTCTGAGTCCCCAACCCAAGCAAACTTTAACCTGAATCCGTAACGTTTAGCAAAGTGCCTGGCACATGGTAGATGGTCAGTAAATGCTTGTCGAATGAGTGAACCTGTGTTTAAAGTAAGTAGTCGAGAATTGACTGCTTAAAAAGGGTCTAAAGATAACTGGGCCTGATGATACACACAATGTTTCAGCAACTTTCATTTCATCAGCTTTTTTTTTTTTTATTTTTTATTTATTTATTTATTTATTTTTGGCTGTGTTGGGTCTTCGTTTCTGTGCGAGGGCTTTCTCTAGTTGCGGCAGGCGGGGGCCACTCTTCATCGCGGTGCGCGGGCCTCTCACTATCGCGGCCTGTCTTGTTGCGGAGCACAGGCTCCAGACGCGCAGGCTCAGTAATTGTGGCTCACGGGCCCAGTTGCTCCGCGGCATGTGGGATCTTCCCAGACCAGGGCTCGAACCCGTGTCCCCTGCATTGGCAGGCAGACTCTCAACCACTGCGCCACCAGGGAAGCCCCCCCATTTCATCAGCTTTTGCAGAATATGTAATTCTTGTACTAAGTTTATGTTGGGAGCATCAATTTGTTCAAAATGTTGGCAGTTACATAGTAAAAAAAAAAAAAAAAAAATCTCATTAAAGTTAAAAGGAAAAGCAAAGAATATTTTTTCTGAAGACAGGCCTCCCACAACAGGCTGGTTTATTAGCATAAGTAACTCACCATTTATTGGTCACCTTACAGAAAATCTGTCATCTTCAGGTTTGAATATGTAGAATCTCATTCATTCAGGAAATTTTCTGTTTAGAATCAGCAGTAACATTTGAAATGCCTTTGCTTGTTCAGGTTTTTGTGTGTTTCTTCTCTGGTTTTTAATTCAGACAGGTAAAGTTGGAGAAGCAGTACTTTGAAACTGGCCTGTTTTGAATCTTTCAGTATTTGAGTTTTCAGATCAGTTATTAGTGCCCTGAATTACCAAGTCCTTTGCCTTCTTTGGAGATTCTTTTTCTTGTGGTTGTCTTTATGGTAAATATGCCATTGACAAACTCACCAGTAGATACAACTTAAAATTGCCTGTAATCATCTGTTCAATCTAGAGGAGGTCTTACTTTCAGTGGCCCATTGGGTCTCTGTGCTCCAGAAAGTGGATGATGTCCATTGTCTAGGGTAGCTTGCAGTTAAGAGCCTGTTACATGAAAGCATTACTGAAATTATGTATCCCTGGTTTGACTAAAGAATTGTATATTTTTTGAGGGTGTTGTTGCTACATCTCATTCCTGATAAGAACTTGTTTGGTAAGATGTCAATTCAGTCATTATAAGGAAGGGGAATTTCTGTTTTGAAAAGGAAACTAAGATAATGTGTTTTCATGGAGACTTCATTGTTTCTTCTGAATAGCTCTTCTTCAGTGTGAGGTGTAAGGTGGGGTGATTTTCTGAAGGTGCAAAGAAACAAATGCTCCTTTTTTATCATTTGGACTGTGGATCTGTGTTACATTGGCAGTTCCTCACGATTCTAATTGGTGGGCGTGTGATCTGGTCATTAAGTAGAAACTGTTGAAAATCATGTTTAGGATCTTTGTGAATTCTGCAACTTCTTGACTATTTAAACTGATTGAGTATCAGATTTATTGGAAGACATTCAACGTTTTGGGAATGATTTAATATAATTTTGGAGGCTTGGCATGGTTAAAATTTTAGAACTGGAAAGCAACTTAAAAGTCTTGAGAAGCTAGAACTTGTCAAGATCATACAGCTAGGTTAATAGTAGTAGGGTGGGGCCTAAAACTGAAATACTCTATAATTTATTTGAAACTTCAAACAATTTTTCAAATCAGACATATATTGAAAAGGTATTAAAATATTTTCATTTATCTCATTTCTCTTACAATTAGAAGTGGATGAGAGTGAAAATGGGAAGAACAAGTGGGCCTTTAATTTCTTTTATTCTGTTCTTCCTATGCCAGAATTGAGAGATTTCTTTCCTTTTTTTGAGGGAAAGAATATTTAAAATGGACCTGAGTTTGCCTTCAGAAGCAATGGTGTTTACAAGAGAATACTATTATACTAAGTAGTTTATAATTTTTCTATAATCACTGGAACTGCTGTGTTATCTGAAGCAGGCTGGTGGTTCCCTAATGCTGCTAGCATTCTGGAATAACTGAGGTACTCTCGCCTGTGCCTAACAAAGTAGGACATCTTATATTGGTTTTTAACCAAGGGAGTATTTTTGGATATCGCATTCACTTGTCAAGTGAGAAAGTAAAATAACTGCCAGCATATAGTGAGTAAAGGTCAAGGATTTTAAATACTTGCTATGCATAGACCAGTCCTGCACAAGGAAGAATTGTCCTGTGAAAAATTCCACTGAGAAATATTTATGTGAACATTGGATACCAACGGGACTAAATCCTCAACAAAAGAGTTCCTTGGAATCTTAAATGTAGAAGGTAGATACAATTAATGCTGACTATGTCAGATACTGTACTAGTCAGTTTACTTAGAACCAAAGGGGCTTTGGTGTTTTCAGTTATTAAATGTAATATAGTGGACACATAAATAAATAATAATGTCACATATTTAAATTAGTTGCATGGTGGTAGCAAGAAATGAAGAATTCATGTTACTAAGATCTTTTAAGAAAAACGATAAATATAATGAATGATAAAGTGCCTATTCGATGTCCATTCATGGTAGTCATATGCAAGAAGAAAATTTTTGAGCTCCAGGATAGAATAAGCATGATGAATCTAGGATCAGACCTAGGTTCAAAATCCACCATCCATCAACTTTTTTTTTCCCTCAAAATTCACAATTTTATATGTTGTAGAATATGAATACAACAGAGAAGTCATTACCACCAAAAAGGTAACAAACATATCCATCACCCCCAAAAGTTCACTGGTGTCCCTTTATAATAATCTCTCCCTGTCAGTCCTCTCTACATCCCTTCCCATCCCTAGAAAATCACTGATCTCCTTTTGACATGATAGATTAATTTGCGTTTTCCAGAATTTTATATAAATGGAATCAGACAGGATCTTTTTTTTTTCCTCAGGCATCTTGCACCCAGCATCATTATTTGGAGATTCATCCATGTTGATGCATTTATCAATAGCTTGTTCCTTTCTCTCTCTGAGAAGAATTCCACTACATGGATATACCACAATTTGTTTATTCTTTCACTTTCAGATGAACATTTAGGTCATTTCCTGTTTTTTTCCAATTACCCGTTTTTTTTTTTCCCTTACAAATAAAACTGCTATGAATATTCATGTAGAAGTCTTTGTGTGAACATATGCTTTCATTTCTCTTGGTTTAGCACCTTGTAGTGAAATGACTGAGTGGTACAGTAGGTTTATGTTCACTTTAAGAAACTGCCAAGCTGTTTCCAGTGTAGTTATACATTTTACATTCCCACCAGCAGTGTATGAGGGTTCTAGTTACTCTACGTCTTTGTCAACACATGGTCATTTTAATTTTAGACATTCTGATAGGTGTAATGATATCTCATTGTGCATCAGTTTTTAATTTGTCGACTTGTACTAGTTACTTAAATCCTTTAAAATATTTTTGCAGCAAAATAGATAGGATAATTTTACAAGTAACTGCTTATTTAAAATTTAAACCTATAAGAAGGTATAAATTAAAAAGTGAAAGCACTGTTTCTTGTCAATTTTCCCCCGAAACATTTCTTATGCTCCAGTATAATCACTGTTAAACAGTTCTTTCAGTGTCCTTCCTGAATTTATGTACACATATATATATTTATTTGTGTGTGTTTGTATATATCCTCACAAAGGATCATGTTACACATACAGTTTTTCTACTTTTTACATTATATATCTTAGACGTATGTTCACATTAATATAAACATCTACCTCATGCTTTTTAATAGTTGTGTTCTACTAGTCCATTGTATGCACAATAGATAATCTATAAATATGTATTGATATCTAGGTGGTTTTAGGTTTTTTGTTTGCTTGTTTTTATGTTTTGTTTTTTTTCTGTTACAGAATATGTTGCAGCGAATATTCTTACATCTTTGTTTTTCTTATTTATAAGATAAATTCTTAGGAAATTGCCAGATCAAATTGGCAGGTTCATTTTAATTTTTTAATATAATTTTTATTTTGAAATAATTACAGACTTACAGAATAATTGAAAGTACAATACAAACAACCTTTTTTTCCATGAGCCAGCCTGATGTTCATCACCCCTAGATATTTTAATGTGTATTTACTACAAAGACATAACCTCAGTACAACCATCGAAATTGGAAATTAACACACGGATATATTACTATCATTTAATCCATAGGTCCTTTTCAGGTTTCTCCAGTTGTCTTAATGTCTTGATTAAGAATCATGGATTACATTCAGTTGTCATATCTCTAGTCTTCTTCAGTCTAGAGCAGGTCTCTGTTTGTCTTTGACTTTTGTGATTTTGACACTTTTGAAGGTTGCAGGCCAGTTATAGAATGTTTCTCAACTTGGATTTGGCTCACGTTTATATCTGATTCGATTTAGGTTCTGCACCTTGGCGGGAATATCATAGTAGTGATGCTGTGTTCCCATTGCATCCTGTCAGGTGAAACATGATTCTCATTTATTCCATTGCTGATGATGGTAACTTTATTAAGGTAGTGTCTTTGAGACTTTTCCATTGTTAGATTACTGATTTTCCTTTTGTAATTAACAGATATTTTACTAGGAGGGACTTTGAAACTGTGTAACTACAGTTTTCCATTCATTATCAAACTTTCAATTTATTCATTTATGTATATCAATATAGACTCATGAATTCTCATTCGATGGGTTATAATTTGTTGCTATTATTTATTTTGATATTCAGATTGTCCCAATTTGTACATGGGGAGTCCCATCAAGCTGTCTTCTGTGACCTTTTGACATGTCACCATCATTCTTTGTGCGTTTCCTAGCATTCTGACACAAGAAGGTATTCCAAGCTAATCTTACACTTTTCCTGTTCCAGTCCTGGAATCAGCCATTCCTTTAAGGTGCATAGCTTTCAGTGGAGAATGATATTTGGAAGGTAAGATCTTACCTCCAGTTGTGCTAATGGCTTTCGGGATGCTCTCAATGGAAGGAACTAGGAAATAGACAAATGTATGTACATGTATACACTTTTACATCTATTTATGTATGTGTTTGTATAAAACCATGAGTTCACATAGATAATCTCTAATTTACAGTTCAGC
The DNA here is from genome assembly GCF_965194805.1 of Balaenoptera borealis. NCBI lineage: Eukaryota > Metazoa > Chordata > Mammalia > Artiodactyla > Balaenopteridae > Balaenoptera > Balaenoptera borealis. Next base: position 69,800,242 of record NC_138864.1, read on the forward strand.
ACCACAGGGCTCATTCTAGTTTTTTCCCTTTCCACATTTGTAACTTTCTTCCCCAGCAGTGAGAAACCTGGCTCCCATTATTGTAAATATTGGGTCATTGTCTATTAGGTCATCCTCCTCCCTAACCAATGTTTGTTGTCCCCTACACCCACAGATCCCCTCCTTATCTCACTTGGGCTTCAACATTTTATGCTAGGCCACTGTCACTCCTCCTTACTCCAGCATTGGATGGTTTCTTCACTCTGTCCTGGCTATGACACACCAACCACACAACACTGCCCCTCCACAGGAATGCCTTCCTGGCTCTGCTTGGGCTCTGACACCTCATTCAGGACCGGGTGCATTTTGAATTTTGACATATTCTCAAATTACCTTTTACAAGGGTTACACAAATTTCCATCTACAGTTCACCTTTTACCTGCACTCCATATTAAACATTTTAGTCATTACAAACCTGAGGGATGAAAATGGAATCGCATCATTTTGATTTGGATTGATTTCTTTGAGCAGGATTGACCTTTGCGTTTTTCCTTTAATTGTTACCTTCTTAATCCTCAGTTCCTTCATGTAATTTGTTGATAATAATTAGAGTCATGTAAGGATTGTATGATTGTATTAGTCTGTTTGAGCTGCCATAACAAAATACCATAGACTGAGTGGCTTAAACAATAGAAATTTATTTTCTCACAATTTGTAGTTTGGGAAGTCCAAGATGAAGGTGTTAGCCTGTTCAGTACCTGGTGAGGGTTCTCTTCCTGGTTTGCAGACTATTGCCTCTCACCATGTCCTCACAAGGTGGAGAAAGAGAGCTCTCTGGATTCCCTTCCTATAACAACACTAATCTCATTATGAGGACTCTACCCTCATGACTTCATGCAACACTAATTACCTTCCAAAGGCCCCATCTCCAAATACCATAACATTGAGGGTGGTTAGGACTTCCTCATATGAATTTCAGGATTGGGGGACACAGACATTCAGTCCATAAGAATGATATATGTGTAAAGCGTGTAGCGTAGAGTTTGGCACAAAGTTGGTATTCTGTGAACACTAGTCCCCTTTTTTTCCTCCCTCCTTATCTACTTAGGGATTTGGATTTTGCATGATGTTTGGTATTTATTTAATTTGAACCATTTTCAACAAATATTTTGTAATTTTTAGATGTATCCAAAATTAAGCTTGTTGAGCTTGTGGGTTATTTGTTTATTTTTTTAATATTAAAAACTTATAAATTAAAAAACATTGTCAAAAGTTTTTCCAAAAGTACTTTAAAAAATAGTTTGATTATTCATATAAAATATAAAGATACATAACACAATAGTATATATTGTTTAAGGATGTATACAAATGTACAAGAGGTATAGAGATACAGTGGAATGAACCTCCCCCCCCCCCACCCAAATCAAGATACTAGTGCTTGCCAGGGGGTTGTGAGAGGTGTGACTCAGGATATTAAACAGTAAAAACTACTTTGAAAAACTATTTGATTAGTTATTTAACTGGTTCAATGGAATGAAGAAGCATTAAGCAATTGTGACTTAAATGGTGTTCATTGTTATGTAGTAGTGTTGTTTTTAAGCATAACTCATTGAAAGATATGAACAGTGAAAACAATGAGGGGAAAATAAAAGTTTCAAAAACTATACTTACACTTCTGAAGTATTAAAAATTTACCAGATATCTTTTTTCCAGTTTTGTGCTCTGTTATTGGTGTAATGCTTGGTAGAAATGGTATCTTTATTCTGCAACCTGTTTCTCTTTTTACCTCCATCACCCCTTAAGTTTCCTTGGAGTGATTAGCCCATCATAAATGATTTATTCATTCGATATATGTTTGTAGAGTGCTTCCTATACATCTGGCACTGAAAGGTGCAGAGCGAGAATGATTCTAGCTGCCATTTATCGGTACGAAGTGCTTTAGGTACATTGTCTTATGTAATCCTCATAGCAGCCTTATGACAGATTTATACTTGGGGCTCAGCAAAATAACTTACCAAGGACAAAGTTAACTAGAGGCTGCACAGAGGCAAGTTTGACTCTTTAGGTAGATATTTGTCTTCGGACTTAGTGATATAAACATCAATGGAGATCAGTAAGTTTTCATGCCAGACTTGAGCTTTTTAGTATTTTGCAAGTGCTTATCCTAGGAGGGGGCACTCTAAGCCTTTCTCTCCCCACACCCAAGTAAACCAGAACACCTTTGCTTTTGACTATCTTTCTGTTGGGTTTCTGGGTAAGATTTCACTTGGTTTCCTTCCAGTGGAAGGGGGGGGGTGCGGGTGGTGGTGGTGGTGGTGTGGGGATTAAACCACTGATAGTAAAGTGCAACAGCAGCTGAAAAGAAGGGGAAATTATTTCCAGTTGTGTACCGCATGAGGCAGCAACATTTGAACAGAGCTTTCAAAAGGTAGAAGTGTAGGAAAGGGGTTTCCAGAAAAAGGGAAGAGGAGTAGATGCTTGGAGGTGGAAGATCAATGTGTATGTGTATTTTATTTGGCTGTGAAATAGTAGTTGTAATTACACAGGTAGTTTGGGGCCTAATCATGGAAAGCTTTAAGCCAAATGACCACTTTGGACTTGATCCTTAGGTAGATGAGAAGTGGGGGTTTTTTTGTTTGTTTGTTTGATATGTGTATGTTTCCTTTAGGCAATAGGCAGTTTAGGAAAAAAACCCAGCAGAATTTGAAAGGATAGAAAGTCAGGGAAGCTAATTAGCAAATTGTTGAAATAGCTTAGGTGAGGACTAAGGGCCTGAAATAGGTTGTTATTAGGGAAGAGTGATGCAAGAATAACAAGGGAGCTTTGGCAGCTATTTTGATAGTAAGGAATCAGGGATTGTGATTTTGCACTTGCATAATTAATGGAAGACCGATGGTTGAGTTCACATTGGATACTCTTTTTTTTTCTTTTTTTAAAAATTAATTTATTTATTTTTGGCTGCGTTGGGTCTTGGTTGCTGTGCGCGGCCTTTCTCTAGTTGCGGCAATCATGGGCTACATTTCATTGCAGTGCGCGGGCTTCTCATTGCAGTGGCTTCTCTTGTTGCGGAGCACGGGCTCTAGGCGCACTGGCTTCAGTAGTTGGGGCACGTGGGCTCAATAGTTGTGGCTCGTGGGCTCTAGAGCGCAGGCTCAGTAGTTGTGGCTCATGGGCTTAGTTGCTCCGCGGAATGTGAGATCTTCCCGGACCAGGGCTCGAACCTGTGTCCCCTGCATTGGCAGGCGGATTCTTAACCACTGCACCACCAGAAAAGTGTCCTACATTGGATACTCTTGCCTCAGTAATGTGGAGGATCAGAATGAGAGAATCAGTATGAGTGTAGGGCATGAGTGCTTGGAAAAGATTAGAATAACTAATGGCTTTGAGGAATTTTATAGAATTAGAAATAAAAGCACTAATCAACCAAGAGAACCAAAGTCAGCATGTTTGTAGTGGAATCATTCTGATATATATAAATAATATATGCACACGCACACGTGTGTGTGTATACATATGTTTAATTATTGATGAAAAGGATTGTGTTTGAACTTCCTTTTTTTAAAATGTAAGAAAAATTATAAATGGTTATGTAAGTCATTTTGGACCTCTGTTTCAGACTCAGAACCACAAACAACTGAAAGTTCACCAATAGTTTGGTAGCAACATCATTTAACACTTGCTTTTGGTTGTTTGCTCTGAAGTACCCCACTGACATTTTTGGTCCTTGTTGGCGAAAATATAAGTATAGTACAGTGGTGCTATGCTAGTAGTGATTTCTTAGCCACTGAATAGACATTAGATTTCTAGGGTATATAGATGTTTTTGTATCATGATAACCTACAGAAATGAAATTTTATAAAAAATTTTAATCTGTTTTATACAGCTTAAGCAGGAACATGTGTAAATTTATCTCAGAATGACTAGATTTAGTGTGGCTTTATTATCATATTTATCAGTGTAATGATGCTATTTGCAGTTATTGCTGTTTCACCTATAGCGGTGAATGTACAATTTAGAACTTTTTTGAACTTTCCTTTGTTTCTTTTATATTCTTCTTCATGTGATGTTCTGTATATACATGCCCATTTTTTATTTGAAGCAACTTTGTTGGAGATTAGTTTATTTATATTCAGAGTAGCTTTACTGTTAAGGAATGAATGAGAGTTTGATGCTCCTGAAAATCACTTTAAAATAGAACATTTGCAACCCTATTTGGTATAAATAGAATTTCCTCTTTACTTTTCTCCAAAATGGTATACTTCATACTTTGAAGAAATTTCAGAAGGTATGTTGGAGGGTGGGGGAGAGTAAGTACTTTTAAAAACATTGAGAGAGAACAATTTTTCACACTTAAATGTCAAGGTGATACTTAGATGAAGTATGTGGGATCTTTGGTAACTCAGATTTGTGAAATTTAAAGCTAGTCAAAGATGTAATTCTCACTGGCAGATGTGAACAAAGTCAAATTTGGGGGCAAAGTCTCAGATAATTTAGAATTGCTAGACACTTATGTATTAGGCATCTGTTATTGGTTATTTCCAAATTTGACTTCTTAAAATATGGTAATTTTTTTTTACCAGTACACATCTGGAGGCCTGCACATTGAAGTAAACACAGCTGTGGTTATTTAAATGATTAATCACAATCCTGGCAATGCATTTAGTGTTGAAGATAAAGGGTGTACTTTATAGTCATCTACGTATTGAAGGAAGACATTAGACATAAATCAGGTATCCTTGTTTGATTTTATTATTTTGCCCTTTTAAAAAAAGCTGTTTCTGGGTTTAATGCTTTAAAAGTAAGTGATTAAATAAAATTGCATGGTTAACAGTGCAGTGTTATAATTGAAAAGTAAAACACAGTTCAGAGATGTTTTGCAAAAGAAGTCTGCCAAATCCAGAGATTACAACAGTCACATGTTTTTTATGTTCCCCTTCATTTAGTTGAGTTTACATATATTGTAGTTTATATATATTGTAACATGTATAATATGGAGGACTTATAAGTGTTGGAAATAAATTTGGGGATGTTATACCCTATCACTTAAACTTTTACATAATATAGTTCAGTACATTCGTAGTTAATAAAGAAAATCTTTAAAGTTTCCACCTAAAATAGATTATAGATTCTGGTTTGTCTTTGTATGCTCAGTAGTGTCATAATTGTGAAGTACTGTATAATAATATGAAAGAAATACAGAGCTACTGTCATGAATCTTTTTGTGTGTGTGTTCTACCTAAAATTGTTTTTTTTTAATAAATTTATTTATTTATTTTTGGCTGTGTTGGGTCTTCGTTGCTGCGTGCAGGCTTTCTCTAGTTGCGGCAAGCATGGGCTACTTTTCGTTGCGGCGCGCGGGTTTCTCATTGCGGTGGCTTCTCTTGTTGCAGAGCACAGGCTCTAGGCGCACTGGCTTCAGTAGTTGTGGCACATGGGCTCAATAGTTGTGGCTCGTGGGCCCTAGAGCACAGGCTCAGTAGTTGCGGCGCACAGGCTTAGTTGCTCCGTGGCATGTGGGATCTTCCTAGACTAGGGCTCGAACCCGTGTCCCAGGGAAGTCCTCTACCTAAAATCTTGCTCATAATACTGTTTTCCCTCCATTCATGAGCCAGTTTCGCTTTCTTGGGACTTTATTTCTACCTTCTTCCTTCTCTTTTCCTTGCCATTAAAGTAACATGAGATGGTTGTTACCAGAGGGAGAGATACTTGATCCTTATGCTAAATGATCATCAGAATTCAACTTGATAAACTAAAAACTGTACCAGTTTTAAAATTTTTAAAAAGATACTGTTCAGGGACTTACTTCCCTGGCAGTCCAGTGGTTAAGACTCCACACTTCCACTGCAGGGGGCACCAGTTCAATCCCTGGTCGGGGAACTAAAATTCCCGCATACTGCTGCGAGGCCAAAACCAAAAAAAAACAGAAACAAAAAAAGACCGTGTTCAAACTCGTTTTTCCCATATTACGTAAAGAATTTGATTGTTTTTTTTTCCCCTAGCCTTTATGGAGTTAAGGATTGGACCTCCTACAAAATAAGTTATTGAAGCTGTTACGTTTTTTGTTCTAGATTCTCTGAGACAGTAGGGTACAAATTAACAAGTATGTTTTTTTAGTCTCTTAAAGTTAAAAGAATTAAAGTCAACTTGAAGATATTTGAATGACATCAGTAATAACAATATTGAAATAAACTTTTTTTTTTTTTGGCCGTACCATGTGGCTTGTGGGATCCTAGTTCCCCAGCCAGGGTTTGAACCTGGGACCTCAGCAGTGAAAGCACAGGGTCCTAACCACTGGATTACCAGGGAATTCCCTGAAATCAACATTTTGAATCAAGTCACAATTAGATTAAAAGTTCCTGTGGGCCCTGTATTTTTATTGTTCTGGAAAGTGTAGGCTTACAAGATTAGCAGAGAAATGTGAAATAAATATTCTTGTTTTTTATATTTCTAACTTGAATCTTTTGACATTTTATCATTTCCTTAAAAATTTAGGAAACTGGTTAGTTAGAAGTGGTTCAGGCTGATGTGAGGCTTCGTGTCTTAGAACTTTAAAGTTCAATTGTGACTTGAGTTATGTCACCTTCTTTACTCAAGAGCATATTATCCAGTCGTAACGTATTCAAATTATTTTGTGGAACATTAAGCTCTATTAGATATCTTTATAAAGACTCCTTAAAATATCAGTGAAACAAATATTTCGTTTGACAATTCTTATTTCTAGGCTCAACCCAAGTATATTTAAAGTCTAGGATTTAAGGTTGTGAAATAACGGTAGAAAAAAGTTAATAAATATTTTCTTGTAAGACAGTCTTCACTTTCTGTTTTTTTGGTAGTGGTAATGGTGGTGGTTTCAAAACAAAGAGGGGTATGCTATACAGTGATCTCTAAGGCTTTCTCTGTTTCCAGAATTCTGTAATTTTAAATAATCTTCTGTCTTAGCCATTTTATAAAAACTTGAAGTATAAAGACAAACTTTGCTGCATTGTTTTAATGAAATAGTTTTATGTGAATTTTTTATACTGGAATGCTTAGTGTCATTAAAACAAATCAAGAAACAAAAACTCCTAAGCTGTCCATTAATATTATTAGATAGCTCAGAACTGTAGGTTATAGGAAGGCTGGAGGGAATGGGGAGGAATAGCATGATTCACTTGCTATAAAAGGGATAATGGATTGCATTTTTCCATTATAATAAGTTCAGGGTACAAGAAGCTGAATTTCTATGATTTGAAGTGTTTTATTTAATTTTAATTTAAAAAATTAAAATCATGTAGTTGATTTTTGATGATTTAGTATTAGGGAAATATATCTACTGCTTGAGCCCCTTTTTAATTTAAAATCTGATCTTAGCCTGCAACTTGTACTATCTTTACATAATGTTCCTCTCTTGTATACTTAATGCTGCAATTTCTGCCCCTTTTAATTTTGCCTTAAAGTAGTTCCCTTCTTTCTGAGATTTCTCTGCTCTTAGAAAAACAAAAAGAAAATTTGTATACACAATGTACATACTAAACAATTTATTATTGATAGCAATGGCAATATGAGAATAACAGTACTGTTTATCCCTATACCTAATAATTAACTCTTGACTTAACTAAGTCACTTTGCTTGTTTATAAAAGTTCAGAAATGTTGTTTTTTATCTTTAGCTTTGGAAATAGATATACTATTATTTCTTTTTTATTTGGCCACACCGGATGGCATGCGGGACCTTAGTTCCCCGACCAGGGATCGAACCCGTGCCCCCTGCATTGGGAATGTGGAGTCTTACTCACTGGACCAGCAGGGAAGTCCCCAGATATACTATTTTTAAAAATTTGGTTGCATTAGCTTTCTCATCGCTCTTCCGTAGACTGAAGGAAATCCTAAATGTGATTTCCTTTACTTTAACTTCTTAATCTACTCTCATTATAAACTATAGGTGGATTCATAAATAGAATAAAAATTTTCAGTTTGAAAGGTACTTCTATAAGAAAGGAGGACATGTAAGGATATCTGTAGCCCAGTCAACTTAATTTTGAGATGTAATTAATACTTAGTATTGTTAAGTATTACTACTGTTGAGGACCTCAGAGAATAGTATAGGATTTGAATTTAGATCATTACAATATTTCCTTTTTGAGAATAATAATATTACTGGGAGATATAAGAACATTTAGACCAATAAAAATCAGTATTTTTGATTACTGAAAGTTTTTATTAATGAATATAAATTCACTACCCTATACCAATGATTAAAGTTGAGTATACATTTGACTGAGCTTCCTAGCAACCTGAAATAAATTGCCTAAGAGAAACTCTCATCTTTTCAGGCACTAATATCTTAAAGAAATTTCCCACATGATCTCTCTTCAGGGAGCATTCAAACAGATGATCGCAGGTCTCAAAAGTATTCTTAGAGTAAATACAGTTGAGAATTCTACATGACTCATTCATAATACAAGATATTGTTATTCTCTTCTATCTTGAAATATATACTCTTGGCTTCACTGAAACCACACACTGCCCTCTGTTTTCTTGAGATTGACCACTCAGAGGAAGGGAACTTGAGAAACGTAGTTCCATTTACCCAACATTTTTTTGAGTGTCTACTATGTGCCCAATACTCAGCTATAGACATTAGAGTTGCAAATTTAATAAAATGTGCTTCCTACCTGAATGTTTTGCATAGTTACTTACAGGAATGGTGATCATTTTGGGCATCAGTGGAAGAGGGTACAGACTGTAAGATTAGAGAGGAGGGGACAGAAAAAAGACCACAATAATAGTCCATGAAGGGAGTAATCCCTCCTAAATTAACATAGTGACAGCAAGAATAGGGAGGGGGAGACTATAACTGTAGATTCTTGAGCTGAAATCGAAAGGACATAATGAATGGTTATGAGAGTTGAAGGAGAAAGGATAGCTAAGCTGCCTCCCAAATTTCTGGTTTGGGGGGACCAGGTAAATGGAGGTACTTTATTATATTCTTAAATCATGATGTTGACATACGGCATTTAAAATTTTTTGTTAGATACCTAATGTAATGAATATAATACCCATATGAACCATTGTTGAATACCTTTAAATCTATATGTGCTTTATAAGAAAAGCCTAGAGCATACCTTTTCTTATTAACTTCTTTTTTTTTTAAAGATCGAAATGTTCTTAGCTATGTTTCTAATAAGTAATTACTAAGATGAAGCTACTAGGACACATTTAAGAGCATGTGTAACTCATGCTTACTGTTTTTGGAGGGGAGGGGATCAAGCAAAATACACAAGGTCTGATTTAGAGTTCTGTTGCATCTTTCACAACCAGCTGTCGTGCATATGCACAACAGGTATTGTTGTGGCTTAAGAATACAAAGGTAAATAAAAGAGTTTTACCCTTAAGGAGCTCAGATACTAGTAATGGACATAGGCATATAAACTGATAAATATGATTGTACAGTATGTAGGTGCTGTGATAGAGATATACACAAAAGAGGGGACCTAATCTCTGAAGGAAAGGAAGAGAGGGAATCAGGAAAGCTTCCAGAGGTGATTTCCAGACTGTTTTTTTTAAAACTATTTGTCTCAGATTTTAATTTTGAAACTCAACCCTATAGAAGTTTTAAATAAAGGACAAATGGGGGGAGTGTAATGGGTGAAGGGATCAAAAGGTACAGACTTGCAGTTACAAAAATAAGTCATGGAAATGTAACGTATAGCATGATGACTATAGTTATTCATACTCTATTGCATGTTTGAAAGTGGCTAAGAGAGTAGATCTTAAAAGTCCTGATCCAAAAAAAAAATTTGTAACTGTTGGTGACAGATATTAACTAGACTCATTGTGGAGATCATTTCTCAGTGTATACAAGTATCAAATTATGTTGTATACTTGAAACTAATATAATGTTATATGTCAATTATACCTCAAAAAACAAGAAGGCACCAAACACCCATGTTTCATCAGTTGTTAACATTTTGTCATATTTACTTTATTTCTATCATATGTATGATAGACATGTATGATATAAAATATATTTCAGAAGCATTTACAAGTAAACTGTCAACAAAGCGACACTTGATTCTTAAATATTTCAGCATGTGTGTCTTAAAGAATAAGGACATTCTCTAACACAATTTTACAACCATGTTTAAGAAAATATTTGGTTTGCTTTTTGTTATCTGTGTATGAGTTATCTTTTTTTATGTTTAGCAGCTTTGAATTCCAGGCCAGTATCGTCCTGCTACTCAGCTTACTTTTCTGTTATTGGTGCTGTGTTTTGAAAGATTGTATAATAGACCTTATAAAAATTATCAGCAAAGTAAATATCCTCCTGAAGTTACAATAAATTTTCATAGCAAATAGAATTTTTTGTATTAACTACTGTTTTAGATGATCTGCAAATTCAAGAATTGAGAAAACAAGATAGCATCAATTGAGATTTAAAGAGGAAGATTACCATTTCTCATAGATATGGTTTTAGATGTTTTGAATTGAGAGAGTTCAGTAGCAAGCTTTCTGAAGTTTTTGTATTTATGGAAATAATGTATGAGAAATATTTAGACGGCATCTGTTTCTGTTTTTAGACTGGGCTGGTTTAGATGAAGATGAAGATGCACATGTCTGGGAGGATAATTGGGATGATGACAATGTAGAGGATGACTTCTCCAATCAGTTACGGTAAGTTTTAAGCCAAATTTTTATATAGCTTAGTATTAATTGTAAGCATGGAATATGTAACTTTATATGACAATTGCCTTTGAAATAGATTTTCGAATTATGAAAAGTAAGATATATTGCCTCATCTCCTGTGTTTCTAAACATGAATACTTTGTGTAATTGCATAGAATTTTTGTTCTTTCTAGTCTCTTTATAAAAGTAGTTAAATAGAAGCATATTTGCTATTTTTTAAAATCCTTGTAGGTTTAATTCTGTCACTGTTAATTTTCTATCAATATTGAACAACTCAGCAGAAATTAGAATCATAGAGTGCTCAGACCCAGTGTATTGGTGATTCCCAAACTGGAATGGAGATTGAGGTGTTGGGAGTGTATTTTTTCATATTCACGTACAAATGTACCTAAAATGATTGATTGATTGATTATCGATTGATTGAAGTAAAATTTATATAATGTAAAATTAATCATTTTAAAGTGTACAATTTAGTGGCATTTTGTGTATTAATAATGTCATACAACCATCATCTCTATTTAATTCCAAAACATTTTCAGCACCCTAAAGGAAACACCATATCTATTAAGCAGTCGCTCTGCATTCCTCTCCTTCTCCAGCCCCTGGCAACTACTGATCTGCTTTCTGTCTCTGGATTTTCCTGTTCTGGGTATTTCATATAAATGGTATCACATAAATGATCTGTATGTCTAGTTTCTTTAACTTAGTATAGTGTTTTTAAATTTCATCCATGTTGTAACATGTATCTGTATTTGGTTCCTTTTTATGGCTAAATAATGTTTCCTTGTATACATAGGCCACAGTTTGTTTATCCATTCATTGGATGATGGACATTTGGGTTGTTTCCAGCTTTTGGCTGTTGTGAACAGTGTTACAGTGAACATTCATTTACACGTTTTTGTTTGAATATCTGTTCAGTTTTGGTGGGATTTAGTGGAATTGCTGGGCCATATTGTAATTCTGTTTTGACTTTTTGAGGAATTGCCAAACTGTTTTCCACAGCAGCTGAATAATTTTACATTACTACCAGCAATATAGGAAGTTTCTAACCTCTCCACATCCTCACCAAAACCTTTTTTTTTTTTTTCATTTTAACCGTCCTAGTGGATGAACTGGTATCTCATTGTGGTTTTGATTTGCATTTCTTTAATGACACTGCTGAGCTTCTTTTCATGTGTTTGTTGTCCATTTGTATATCTTTTTTGGAGACCTCTCTGTTCAAGTCCTTTGCCCATTTTCAAAGTTTGTCTTTTTGTTGTTGAGTTGTAAGAGTTCTTATTTATTCTGGCACTTATGGGACATATTATCTAGATATTTTGTCCCATTCTGTTAGGTTGTCTTTTCACTTTCTTCATAGTGTTCTTTGCACAAAAGTCCAATTTATCTACTTTTTAAGAACTCATTGCCAAATTCATGGTAATGAAAATTTATCCCTATGTTTTCTTCTAACGGTTCCAGAATTTTAGCTATTACATTTAGGTCTTTGATCCATTTTGCATGAATTTTTATATGTGGTGTGAAATAGGAGTCCAACTTCATTCTTTTGCATGTGGATATCCAGTTATACCAGCACCATTTGTAGACAGTTCTTTCCTCCCTCATTTTGTTTTGATTCAACCCATACATTATATGTCTTGGCCACAAAGATATCTGTGTAAACTATCACTTGCTTTGCTCAAACCATGATATAGAAATTCTATTGCAATCTTTTAATTTCCTAGTCTCTAGTACATTTTTCTAAAAAAGTAGTGAGATAATTTATACTAAATTTTTAAAATTTATTTTTAGTAGTGATACAGTAGCTTTTGTTCTAAACTGCATTTTTTTATGGGCTCAGAAACCCTACATTCTAAAGACTTTTTAGTATTTTGCTGGAAACTAATAACATTTTTACCCATCTCATTTCTCCCCTTTTTGGACATAGTACAGTTTGCTTTTCACGGTTATTCTGGCTCTTTTACAATTCTCCATGATTTCTCAAAACTGCTGACTCTCATTTTTTTCCTTCTTTCAGTACTCTGAGATGTAATTATTCAGGCCTTGAAACTTTAAACTACGTTAATGTAGTTTGGAATTATCTCATCTGTCTTAATTTTCAATTTTGTCTTAATGATGTTGTTTTTCTTTTTGCAGTTTTATGGACAAGATAGAGCAGTAGCTTGAACAGTAATCTTGCTTTTTCTTTAAGATCTATTCTGAGCATTGGATCTCTCTCTTCTCATTCTTCTTTAGCCATATTTGGCTTTCAAAAGCCCTTTTTGTTCTTTTTACAGATCTCATTCCATTCTGGGATTAAATTAATTCTATGTGTACAAGTTTTTGCCACTTTCTTTTTGTATTTATTTTAGGTTTATTTATTTTGCCACATCAGAGAAAACCTTGCTGCCTTTTTTTTTTTTTAATGCATCCCCTCTTTTCTTTCTCATTGTAAACATATGCTGTTAGAATACTTATTTTCAGACCTTACAACTCTGTTGATCCCTATTTTGTGTTTGATTTTAATCATGTATCAGTTTTTTCTTTTTGTTATCTTCTTGAAATTTTTAAAGTTGAGACCAAATGAGTTTTCTTCTTTCACTATTCAGAAGAGTCAAATTCCTCCCAAGTGGCTTTTGGGGTGAGGGTGTTTTTCATTAGTCAGAAAATAGCACTTTTCTCTTAACAATTAAATCAAGACATTACTGAATACTTTGGTTTTATTAGGGGACTTTTAGTAGTAAATGTATTGATAATTGGATTTCTTGTCACTACTGCGTCTTGCCTTTTTATTGGTTTTGGAAATAGAACATTATCCTTATATTCTTTGTGGCTTGTTGGTTTTATAATATACCTCCATAGTGCTCTTATGTTCTATGTTGTGTTTCTGCCTTTAGGTTTGTGGATTTTTGTAAGTGTATAAATCTTGATACCTCCATTAGTGAATGAGATTTTTCTTTTTATTTTCCTATTTGTGTTGTGAGTTTTTCTTTTTTAAACAAAGTTTTTGATGTATCAGTAGTGCTATCAAGTAGAACTTACTGTAGTTATGGAAATGTTCTGTAAGCTGCACTATCCAGTACAGAAGCCACTAGTCACATGTGGCTGTTAAGCACATGAAATGTGGCCAGCACAGCTGATAAACTGAATTTTTAATTTTATTTAATTTTAGTAAATAGCCACATCTGATTACCATATTGGACAAGGCAACCTCAGATAACATTTATATTCTTGCTTTTAAAAACTGTCTTTAACAAGTCTCCTGCAAAGATGTTCTTTTCAGTCTTTGTAAAATGCATCGAGGCCCTTAATGTGGTATTATAAACCATGGTAAATAACATGTCTCGTTTCATTATTTTGGCCGTGCCGCACTCGGCTTTCGGGATCTTAGTTCCCCTACCAGGGATTGAACCCGGACCCAGGCAGTGAAAGTGCTGAGTCCTAACCACTGGATCGCCAGGGAATTCCCAAAACATGTTTTATTGTTTTCTCATATGATTGAGTCCTAATTCCATCTAAATTTAGAGAGGCAGTTTATACTCTAGAGTCAGTCAGATTCACTGAGTTCCAGCCCCTGTCTGCCTCTTACTTAGCTGTATGGCCTTGCCAAGGACTTAGCCTTAAACTTTCCATGTTTCCCTTTCAGTGTAATTTACCTTCAACAAGTAGAAGTACAAAGAAGGCCAGCAATGTTTCCATATAACTAAAGATCATTCTGTTTTTACTGCTTTTGAAACATTTGTTTATGTACGTATCAGTAGAAATAGGATTATGAGATTTTTTTGACCTGTATCACATTTTACATAAAAATTCCCAAAGGTCAATAATTCCTGGTTTACCATGTCAGATATAGCCAGTGTCACATAGCAGAGTAGTTTCTTGGATAATAAGAGTTCTGAAACCTACTAGTGGCTGTTAGTCTTCTTCTTGTTTTGTTGTAAAAGGAATGCTGCTGTTTTTGTTTCAAATAGTGTATATTCACTATGTGTGCCCTATGATATCTTTCCAATTGTGCTGGATTTCTTTACTTTTTCATCTCTGTTGGATTTTTCCATTCAACAGGCTCATGATATTAGTGTTTTTGTATTGTTTTGTACTTAGTGGTGTTCATTTATTTTCCTTTTGGTTTCTTACAAGTCCTAAATTCTACCAAAGAACTTTTCATCTTTTCTAAGAATTTAGCTAATTGAGAAATATCTCATACTCTCCTTTGTGTTTGTAAACAATTTATAAATGTAATTGGTCACCACCTCCTGTCATGAAGGCAAACAGAGACACAAACTCGGATGGATTTGGTGACTTATTACCTAAATCTTAGGTTGAATTTTGGGGTTTTTTGTTGTAAAATAAGAGAAAATGAATAATCTACAATGATTTTGTTAAAGGCAGCAGAAGTATTGTTTAAGAAAGTTTAAAATTACCTCCATTTTAAATAGGAAACATATGAAGGACAGGTATTATAATCTTTAATTTCCTGAGGAGGAGAGGACAAAGGAAGCATTTTAGTTAAATTTAGCAAAGGAGGCGGTAGAGTCAGAAACTTGTGCTGATCTCTTGACTCCTAATCCAGTGTTTTACCACCAGCGCATACTGTCCTCTACACCTGAGCAGAAGACAAAGATGATTCATATGAATAAGCTCTGGCCTTAATATTATTCATGGACTTTAGGTCAGTATTTGTATTATAAATATCTAAAAATTTTAAGGAAGTGAAGGAGTTTGGGGAAATGAGTAATAAATATTATACATTGTTCTTACCATGTATTTTTTGCATCGCATTTACATTGGATAGTGTGATAGTGTCTAAGCGAAATTATACTTGAGAACAAATGTCTTTTTATCTTAGATGTAACGATGTAATCATGCTTAACATTTGTACAATTTTATCATAGGTTGGTCCTCACATAATTTTATTGTGAACTTTTATAAAATCAGAATTGTGGCAGAAAAGTTGCTGGTGATATTTGGAATGGTAGTTTAAATAACTGATATTGATTACAGGGCTAAACCTTTTTGTGCAAATGTTTATACAAGGCAGATCAACAATTGCAGTTGACATTCTCAAAGTATGACTGAAATTTCAGGTTGAAAAAATTACTTAAAATTATAAGAAGTTTCTTTTTAAAGTGTTTATATTTATGCCAGTATACATTTTTGAGATTTTTATCCACATTTAAAGTTAGGAAAGTAAAGTCTTGTTTAATATTTTATAACTTATTTATTATATTTAGTCTACATATATTTAATACAGAATAATTCTCACACACCCTTAAATTTGATTAATAATTTTTGTTTTGTTTAAGGCAGTATATATGTCAATATGAAAAGCGATCTGTTTGTTGTTTATGTGTAAATAACAGTATTGTAATTATAAAATCTCTGAAAGTTTGATAGCAGTGTCTAGTGTTCTTAGCCATATGGTTAATGATTCTTGAAATTTATGTTTAAATATTTATTATGAACAGAATAATTGTACAGTATTTGGAAAATATCAATAATTCCCTCACATTTCTTCCATAAATAGATTTATCAGAAAAATAAGGAATATAAAACATAACTTTACTAATGGGAAAACCAAATTTTATTAGCATTATGTTGATTCACATCCAGTTTCCTTCTAATATAGATTTGTTTTTAGGAACTAAAGTAAAGCTATTTTGTAGTATTTTAAATTGATGTTTAGGCTTATTAGCTCAATTATTTATTAATTGTGTTATTTCTAAAAATCATCTGTTTCTTTAAATTATCATGAAGAATGTCTAGTGATGTTGTTCTTTTGTGTTTCTTTATAGAGCTGAACTAGAGAAACATGGTTATAAGATGGAGACATCATAGCATCCAGAAGTGCTGAAGCAACCTAAACTTGAACTGTTTACTAAATTCTAGAGCAGAGAACCCAGGATGGGACACTTAAAAAATGTTTATTTCATTACCTCCTTGGATTTATTTTTGTTTTTGTAACACAAAAAATAAATGTTTTGATCTAATATTGGTTTGGTTCAGAAGTCTTGATCTTTTGACTCTCCTCATTAATTTTCTCATACTGTTTGTGATTTTTCCAGAGCTTTATTATAGACAGCAAAATTTCCTATTAATGAATTTTTTTTTTTTAATGTTAACTGAGGCTCCAAGAGGTTAAATGATTTGAGGCCAGAATTCATCTGATTCCAAATTCAGTACTTTTCTTAAACCACGTAGACTAAATGTTGGTCTTATTTATAAGGTATTCCTTTTAAGTTACATTTAACCTTAATTTCATCTGTATTTTGAAAGCTTAGACATTTACTGACATTTCTAAGGTGACCCTTCAAAACCTGTGTTTTTAAAATATTAATCATTTTAAATTGCTGTAATTAGTTCCTAAGCCATTAATAATATTAATAGTTGATAAAGTATTATTAGTTGTTAAAATCCAGAGTGGTTTGATCACACTTCTAAGAATGATGTCTCTGTCAAAACTGGGTAAGTGGGCTCAAGATGCTTTGTTAACATGTGCATATTCTCAGATACTACAGAACAGATTCATTTAGTACAATTAAGTTTCTGCACAGTGATTACTGTTTCCACATCTACTTTTGTGAAGGGGGAGATTTAATTTGATTGGTAAAGGATTCTTATAAGACTTAGAATGGAGCTAATATATACAGTTTTAATTTGGAATATTTTCAAACTTGAATGTGTTACTTATTTAGAAGTAGAATCATTGGTACTGTGGAGTAATTTAAAATCTAAAAGTTATGTAACATGATGTAGTATTGACACCAAAATAGGAGTTGGGCACCTGAAATATAATTTAAGGTATGCCTCGAAATGATTTTGAACATAAGTAAGTTTTCTCCTATTAAGACAAACATGAATCTGCCTTGCCTACTAGATGGAACTACTGGATGATCACATGGAATAAAGAATAAGAAAGAACTTTGAAAATTATAAAAAAAAAAACATTTTTTAAATCATATAATGAAGCACAGGCAGCCATACTAATGTAGCATTTGAAGAAATATTCTGATGTATATTTTCTCACTATTCTGGTAAGCGGTTTACAAGGGCATTGTTAGACCCCATACCACCTTCACAATGTCAGATTAGTACCCAGAGGGATGGCCACTTCATATAACTTGAATTTAAATTGGTGAGGTACCATTCTGAAACCTCACAGGAATTGGGCAGAGGTTTTAATGGGTTACCTCTAGTTTTTCAGTGTTTTGTCAATAAGTTTTCAAAATTTAGTTTAGGTGGCTTTCTCTGTTAAGGATTGAATACCTGAAAATTGATAGTTGGCATCAGGATGATGAAGCACATCATTGGTAGGAAGTTAGACTAGCCAGGCAGCTGAAGAAAATTATTTTTATGGGATTTTACAGTTAGTAGATATTCTTCAACTTTTGATCTTCACAGTGAACCTGTGAAGCAGGCAGGAAGGGCCTGTCTATTGTAAACATCTCATGAAATAGAAAACTGGGTCTCACAGAAAATAAGTTAAGAAATGAAAGGGTCCAAGGTTGCATAGCCAACAGTTGTCAGATGTGGATTAGAACCCAGGTTTTTTCCTTTGTAATTTTCCATAATGACTTAATTCAATTTGAATCATTTTGAATTCAAATTGTAGATGTAATAATGGTCAGTATTTTTCATCAGGCCTTAGATTAAAATTGTTGGCCATTGGATGCCATGTCCCTTCATACTGTTCCCACTGAATATTTAATTTAGATGACTATGATAATGAGCCAACTCTCTTTTGAAAGATTGTATAGTGTATTAATAATGCTTTTTTTGTGGCATGTCAAGATGTGCCCTGTATTTTTTAAAGATATCCATATCTTTTTTCTCCCACACTTAACCTTAAGTTGAAAGAAGGAACATCTGCCACCCTTTGGCAGTGAGCTAATAATTTGCACTACTCTCAATCCACCCACATATATGACATTGAAGAGTTGGACTAGAGTTTTCTAGCTACCTTAATGGCTCCTGTTTTACTCCACTTTTAAATCTTGGTATGGGTCCAGACTCTGCCCTAGGTCCACTTCTTGCTCTATCCATATACTCTCTTTAGTAATCTCGTCTGGTCTCAGTTGCTTAAAACAAACAAACTCTGATGTGATTCTCTATTCTCAGTCTTGGCCTCTCCCTGAAACCCCAAACTCATAATCAGCTAACAACTCCATCACCTCTCCAGTGTCTAATGAGTATCTTAAAGACAACTTGCTGAAAACAGAAACCTTGATAATCTTTCTCAAACCTGATCTTTTCTCTAGTCTTTTGCATCGCAGTGGGTGCCCCCTTTTTCCCAATGCTAAAGCCAGCACTGTTAGAGCTCTTCTTGAATCCTCTCTTCTCCCAGTATTCAATCCCTTGACAAGCCCTGTCAACTCCATCCCCAAAGAATATCCCATGTATTTAATATCGTTGCCTGCCTCCTCAACGTCTATTTCCCCCTTCCTCTTTTCTAACAAATACTCATATTTCCCCCTCAGGTATCCATCCTTCATTCACATAGGCCATGTGACTCAAGGCAAGCCAACCCCATTCCCAATTCATCTCCTATACAAATGAATGAATGAGGGATGGACAGGCTTAATAAGTGTGGGCCAATGAAACAATGGGCTAGAGTCAAATGGCAAAGAGGAATTCTGGCTCTTGAAATAGCACATAAAGTGAGGCTCTCTGGATATGAATAAGGGAGCACCTAGTCTCAATTGCTAGTGGCAGTGGTCTAACAACCATTCCAGTTTGAGGGTTAAAATGATTAGAAAATCTGGAAGAACATGGTTCTATGATGTCATCATTGAACCTGCTCTAGCACTAGGCTTCCTGAAAATAAGCCTATGAATTTCGTTATTTAAGACATCTTAGGTTGGGTATTTGGTTTCTTAGCATATCCAGAATCTTATCTACTTCCTCTTACTAATGTCTTAGTCTAAACCACCACCATCGTTGACTAGGATTTTCTGCAATGATCACCTAACTGATCTCTGCTGCTACTTTCTCTGCCCTATAGTCTTGTGGGAAAAACAGAGGAATCTTGTTAAAATTTAGATCCTGTCACCCCTTAAATGCCATCAAGGGCTTCTTAAAGCAGCATAAAATCTGAAGAATAAGTAAAAAATCACCTAAGCAGAAAATGATTACATGTAGTTGCTTGAACATGCCCAGGGACCTTTGTACCAGTTGTTCCCTGCAATGCTTGCCTTCTTCATCCTCACAAGTCAGGCCTTCCCTAGTCACTCAGTCTAAGGTATCCACCTAGTCGATCCGTAAGAGGTTACCAGGAAAAAAATGCTCTTCAATAATACTTGATTTTTCCATTAATGTTGCAATGCTAATGTTCAGAAAAGTATGTTTTCAGAAAGTAGTGGTGAATGATGACCAGAATATTGACTTGGTTTTACTCTCGCTGTAGTTGTCTTGGGAGGCTGATGGACTGCCAAAAAGGTTAATGCAGGATAAATTTCATTTTATGGTAGATATGGTTTGAATCCACTTGTCAGGTTGAATCACTATATTGTTATTCCTTTTGTTCCACAGATGTCATGGAATTAAATGAAGTTTATACTTCTGCCCTTTTTGTTACCCTTTGGCTACCGTTTATTATTCAGCAATTATTAGAACAATATCAGTAATGGCAATAAGGTAGGATGACATTTTAGAGTAAGGTAACTATTAGATAGTCTTAAGTTTTTTCCCAATGAAGATAATATTTAGATTTATAGGAAGGACCATTACTAACATTGTAGTTGTACACAGAAAATTTAAAACTATCTAGATTGTTATCTGCACCTGAGCCAGCATACCTTTATTTACAATGTAATACTGTATATTTTTCCTCTTGGTTATTGTTTTTATTCTTTGGTTTGTTTTGTTTATTATTGGTCTCCTGTTTTAGGTTGTGAATTCTTTAAAGGTAGAACCCCTTTTGTATTCATCTTAATACCTCCTTGTCTTAGTTTGGGTTCTCTCGGAGGCAGACCTAGAGATAAGGATTTGAATGTGAGTAGTTTATTACAGAGGTCACAGGGGAATTGGGAGAGTGCGGCAAGAAATGGAGGGAAGCTAATAAAGTGTATATCAAGCAAGTTACAACCTTAATTCTACCTGGGAATTCTGGGAGGCCGTTTACAACATACCACAGTTACTTGAACCAAGGGGCTAGTGGGCCAGGGTATTTACCAACTCCAGTCAGTCATTGGTTGAGGGTGAGTCTGAGAGAGGGAAATTGTTAAATTCTCCAGTAACTTATGGTTTGGCCCATGTGCATGGAGAGTTCATTCTGGCTGCCAGGGAAAAACTTCAGGCAGAATCACAGCTGCTGACAGTTGGAAGTGAGGCTGTCCTCCGTGGAAATGGTAAGTGATGAATGAATAAGGGCAGGGCACTGACAACATCTGCACATCCCTAGGCTATACTTGATGTGTCTTAAATATTTACTATAAAGTAAATCTTGAAACCATTGATTAGGAGATCAGAAGAAGCATTGGCAGAATCAGCATAGACCAGGAAGTAGAGTAGAGATATCTTTTAATAATGAGAGATGACTTTTGCCTTTCTTCTTGGTTATCAGACACAAATCCATATACTAAGTCATGTCATCTAACTGGTTGTACCAATTCAAAACTTGTATCCTGCTACAAGAGGTCATTAGGATCACCAATGACAATGAAATATACTTTTAATTGTTACCTGCAGGGAAAATGTCCTGCAGAAAAATTTTCATAACTTTTTGCTTTGGCCAAAATAACGACATCATTGAAGTTCAGTAACTACTCAATAAATTGATCACATGAATCGTGTTTATATTTTCAAGATTAATCTCTTAAGGTAAAATAATATGCTTTTATCTACATTAGTGTTCATAAGTAAATAAAGATGACTTTAATAAGGATGTTTGAATTTTGCAAACCTCATACTCAAAGGCTCATGGTTGGCATTTTGTGTAGAAACCTATGGTCCAAGTTAATAGGAAGTATCTTAATGATGTTGATTATGATATTTCTAAGTAGAGGAATGGACAAAACACTGATGTTATGAGAAGAGAAATTGCTTTTCTTTGTTAAGGCTAAGAAGGTCACTATCATTAACCACAAAGTTGACAATTTATGTTTGTATCATTTAATATTTGTCAATAGTTTCCCCTTTGGTGATTAAAAAAAGGGCAGATGCTAAATTATGTTGGCTTCGGAGACATATGTATCTTTCCTCTGAAGCAGGACTGTAGGAAAAAATTATACAGGAGAAAGATGTCTTGCTGAAATATATCAAAATTATAAGCAAAATTTTAAATGCTATTTATATATTGGAGAGTTTTCATATTTTACAATTTAGCTTGTTAAATAAGTGTAGTAAAATGTTTTGGAAGCTGTATTTTCACTCTGACAATAGTCTTCGTCTATATATTACTAGTTGTCAGTAGTGTAGGGGATTAATTGCTGTTTGATTTTATTGTTTTTCAAATTAAAATTACTTGTTGATAGACTAACAAATTGTCTAAGTCTTTTTAAAAGCCACTGGAAGAGAGCGTATATACTTTTCCTTTTCCATGGGAAATTTTTTTTCTTAATTTTTCCTGTCTGAATGAAATTGGTTATCTTGTTTTTAGAACTATCATAAGGTACAGAAAAATATAGGGATATTCAGTCAGGGATTAGATGAGTGATGTCAAATGGTGTTCCCAGGAGCCTGTGGGAGAAGGTGTGAGGATGGGGATCCACACATCCCTCTTTGTTTCAGTGGTAGTTTTTTGACCTTTATTTGTTTTAGACATTGGGATTCAGTGTAAGATTTTACTTGAAAAATTGATTCCACTGCCTTTCTTTTAACGTTTGATAACAGAGATCTACATTTTCTACAATATTGGCAATTTCTCCTAAATACTACCCAAGTAAGTTAGGTTTTACTTTCTGTCCAGATTCAGGGTGGAGCCACTTCATACTGTGAAAATTATAAGCATTTTTTTCTAAGTTTGCTGAGTTTCTGTCATCTATATATTTGTGACTATGATGTTAGGCTTATGGAATTGGACAGATTCTTAAAGAGCATGTACCTCTATCACTTCATTTTACAGATGAAGATATAAACCCAAAGCGGTTGTGACAAGTCCCCAAGGTCACATTGGGCAGAAGCAAGAAAAGATTATATTCCATTATTCTTTCTACTGCATTGAACTTTCTCTTTTAGAGGTTCTGTTTCATCAAATCTTGAATAAGAAGTATTTGTTAAAATTGGGAAATATTAATGGCATACAGGAAAGGATGAGAACAAATAACATTGCAAAAGAAGTTAATCCATTAAAAAAATATTTATTGAGGAGCTACCATGCCTCAGGTACTGTTACTTACTGAAACAAGGCTGTTAACTTACATATGAAAAATCTACATGTGTTCTATGCAGTATGTGGTGTTAATATAAGTTAAGCAGATGACTCCTGGCCTTGAGGGCTAAAATAATTTCCATTTTTAATACCATATTGGACATTGGTTTCATCTTGGCCACCTAGGATACCTTGCCCTTTGTGTTAATAACAACACCCAGATTTCCTTATGGGTAATTAACACCACCACCTCCCTACTCCAACCATCCCCCACCCCGACCCCGCCTTTGGAGGGCCAAAAATCAAGTTCATCCATCCAGCCCTAACCAAAGGGGTGGAAAGCATATGGCCAGTTCTAGGCCAATTAAACTCTTTTTCCTGGGACCTTCTATCTCCGAGAGATACAAACATGGGGAAACTGTCAGAATTCATTCAGTCTTGACCACTGAATAGTTCCCATTTCGGAGATCCTCTCCTTGCCAGAGCATCTTAGATTCTATCCTTCTCAAGGCTAGCATTTCAGCCTCATCTTTGATTCTCATAACTCTTGTGTTCTTTCACTGAATTCCCTTAAGCTTACGTTAATTAAAGTTGGTTTCTCTCACTTACACTGATACCTTTCTGCAATTCTTTATTGGACATGAAACACAAACTATTAGAGAAGAACGGGAACTATGAATAGTTAGGTTCTTTGTCTCAAGTCCAAAACCTGAGTCATTGTACCAAGAAATGACAACCCTAATCCCCCCCCACTCCCTGCAATAAACCTTGTAGCTCTTTGTTATATTAACAAGCTTGGTATCAGGAGACCTGTTGCACAATAAAGATAATTCCCTTCTCTAACTTATCTTCTCCCATTTAAAGGCTGATTCCTAAGGAGTGGTACTGGGCCTCTTAGGGCTGTGAAGCACTGTCATCCTTTTCCCAGCCTTCATTTTCATCTGTTAAAGTACCATCGCACCAGCCCTCTGCTGAGTGCTGTTGACCTTGCTCGCTGATTGCTTTTAGTGATTCCCTTCAATGATTGATGAGATGACTGGACAGTAATGAAAACAGAGCTGATTCACTTTATTTTAGCAGGATTAAAGCCTGAAAACAAATCTAATTTTCTTTTATGGGGAGGGGAAATAGGAACAAAAGACTTTCATCAATGTCTTAAAGTAACATGAAAGGAAGACTGGAGGACTTAATATGGTAAAAGGAAACTTTGTAAAGGAAAGGAAGCATAACTGTTAGATTCCTAACGGAAGGAGTGGTGGTTCTCTAATTTCCTTTTTAACAGTAAATGCCATTCACATGCTAGGCAGGTATATATACTAGTTCACAGACCCTCCGGATAAGTTTGTGATCGAAACTGGGAGAAAAAGACGTGGGAGAAATAAAAGTCATGGAAAAATTGAAGAGATTATAATGGAGCTTTGGTCAGCATAATTTGAGATCTTTCCCTTTCCATGATCTCTCTATGAAATCGGGAAAATCTAGCTTATAGGAAATTAAGATATGTAGAAAGTTCTTGAGTTCTTTGAGTTGTTTTTCTGCCAGTGGTGATGAATATAAAGGGTTAACTATTAAAAACTATATTGTAGCACAGAATGTTAGATATTTGTACATATTTTTAAAGTTAAAATTCTAATCCTTTTAATACTTGTATGCAAGTTACAGGTACCTGTGACTATGGTAGGCCCTATCATAGAAGGATGGACTACTGCAAGAACACTTCTCGTTTCAAATTTTCCTTGCAGGAATAAATAGGTGGTTCAATCTGTAGGTAGAGAAAAAAGCAGCAGAATAGCCCAATGCGATATCATTGCATTACTGTAATCACAGTTTACTAGTATGACTTAATCACTAGGCCTCTGTTTTATAACTGAAAAAGATAGATGTATCAGTCAGGGGCAGGGCCACTGCCTGTCTATACCGTGCCTCTGTGGAAATTGGAAAATGCCACTCTTTCCTCCAGTAGAATGTAGCCCCTTGGCAAGTGGAGCACAGGCTGGATTTCAGCTCTCCTGGTTTCTTTTGCTGGGTTCTCTTATACAAAGTACTACCTACATAGCTATACATAATAGCCCTGGTTTGACTTTTTGGTTGTGTGCAACAGAGACTAACCCCAAATATTTTAAGCCAAAGGAGAATTTACTGGCAGGATATTGGGGGCTGCAAAAATCTGAGAAAGTGACAAGAGCTAGGGCATCTCTGGCACCAGGAGTTAACCAAGGTTTCAACTCAGGAGCTTCCTGGTCCTTGGGTCCTCAGGGCTGCAATGGATTTGACCTCTGCCTGTACCCTCTTCCTTCATTTCACTCACTCAGGATTTACCATCCCTGGAGTGGTGTTTGATTGCCTGGCCCCTGGGTATAGCAGGGAGCTCGTGAAGGAGCAGGCTTGCCATTTCTGAAGTGGGAAATGGCAGAGAGGTGGCACTTAGTGACCTCCCCCTGAGACTACACACCATTTGAATTATCCCCAAGGGGAGGCTGGTGTGCTATTAGGAAGATGGGTATATGTGGAGAGAGTTGGGTGCTGGATAACTACAAAATGATAAATGTATGGTATAGGGCTTAGGTAATAATATCTGCTATTTTTACCTGGGTAAGTTATTATCTAGTCCAAGTTCTGGTACAAAACTGCTGTAAAGACAGTGACATAAAAAGTGTAATAACTAAAGGCACTTAATGTAACTAATTTTCCTGACCCAGTGTTGTAGTGCATGTCCTTTTCTCTGTGTATGGAAGTGATGGCAGAAATGAATAACCCAGGAAAGAAGAATCTCAGGTGAAAATGTGTAGTGAAATACTCAAAAAGTAATGTTGTGAATTCATGATTCCTCTTGGTTCTTTGTAGTCTGCCCCATAGGGCAGAAGACAGTTTTCTTTGAGAAAGAAGAAAGGTCCCAAATTTCTATTATCTCCTTTCTTACAGATAGAAATGCACTTATTTTTTACCTTTTCTTTTCTTTCTCTTTCTCTTTTTTTCCTTCCTTTCTCCATCCCTTCCTCCCTCCCTCCTTTCTTTCTTTCTCCCTTTCTTCATGTTCTTTCTTTTTTTCCTACTCTTTCTACCCTTTCTTCCCTTTCTTTCCTTTCTTTCTGCCATACTCAGAGATAGCAAAGAAGTGCTTGTTATAATCAACAATGTGATCTGCTGGGGGTGGGGTGAGGTGCTGTGTCACTAGGCTCTTATAAGATCCAGAGCCTTCCACGTGACCCTTCCCGGCTCCTCCCTCCTGGTGCTTTTGGACAGGGTTACTAGAATGGGAGAGAGCATAACAGCGGTTCTGGTTTTCGGTTCTTACCCATGACACTCTGCTGATTTTCCTCTTAGCTGTGAATGTTTTCATGCCCTTGAGTTTCTTCTGTGTACAAAACTTTTTTGTAGTCAAGTCTTGTACAAATTTCTGGCCCAGCATGTAGTCCAGTGGAATTTGTCTTTCTTCCAGTGCCATTGTCCATATTATGAAACAACAAACTTCCTGCTACTTTATATATACTTCTTTTGATGGATAGATGGTCACTTATTTTTTAAAAAAATACAATAAATAAGTAAATAAAAATTTAAAAAATACACTGTTCTAAGACCTAATGATGTTCTAAGCTTTAGTTTATTTTTCTGTTTTATTGGAAAGTACAACCTAGATGTTCTTATAGATTTCTTGTGTATCTTATAGTCTAGGGGTGGAGACAAGGAAAAAACAAGTGGACAAATGTGTAATTATTAATTACAAATTATGAGGGAAATAATATTAAAGAAAAACAGGGCTCAATATTAAGAATAGTAAGGGTGGTACCTACTTAAGAAAGGATGACTATTAGGCTTCTCTGAGGAACAGATAAGTCATGATCTGAAGATTGACAAGTAACCTATTAGACAGGTGGATGGGGAGGTGGGAGTCAAGGGTGGGGGACGTAAGGTTGGTGTGGGGGTGGGATGTAAGTGGTGTATATTATTCAGGATGGGCTAGGCTTAAGCTAAGGTAGCAAATCATAGCTTAACACTTAAAAGTTTATTTCTTGCTTACATGAAGTATGTTCTGTGAGACAGCTATACACTTGGTGAGTCAGGTCCATCACATGGATTCTGATCTTGACACACGGGTGCCACGTCCTCACCAAAAGGGGGGAGGTTATGCAGTGCTTTTCTCCACTGTTAACAGACCATTGACCTGATCTGAGTTCACAGCCCTACGTAAATGCAAAGAGCTGGTATGCTCAGGAAGGAGTAGAGAGCTGTGCATTGTTGAGCACGGGTCACATCCACCTCAGAGTCTGTGGGAGTGAGTCAGGAGCTAGAACATTCCAGGCAGAGAGAGCAACCTGGAGGAAAGTTTTGAGGTAAGATTATGGTTAGTATACTGCAGTACTATTGAGTCGTAAGAGATCATGCCACCTACTGTAGTTATGTAGAAGATGCACAGTTGAAGAGCGACACCATTTATTGTTTCAGTTACCAGAGTTCAGTGCAACATCATGTCTTTTATATAATAATATGGCTTCCAAACTTTAGAGTCCTAGATGGGAAAGAGATAACTACTAATAATTATTAATCTTATGCTATGTGTGACAAATGTAGCATATGCATTTTCTCATTTAATTGTAAGTACTGTTATTCCATTCTACAGATGAGGAAACAGACAAAAAGAGGCTAAGTAATTTACTTAAGGTCATACAGCTGGTAAGTGATGGAGCTGGTGTTCAAACCCAGGCAGTCTGACTCAGGGCCTATTTAACTACTAACTCTAATGCAGACTGAAAATGTTTTCTTGGTCTTGGCCAGAAAGGGCCTTGGTGACCAGATGTCTGACCCTGTAGAAGAGAAAGTGTTATTGCATCTCTCAGGCACAGGACGGAGGACAGGAGAAAGGAATGAGTGTAAGGTGCTAATGAAGTTGTATTATCTTTTGGAGTTAGTGTTTATCCTAAGAAATGAATTTTGGATAGTGAAAAGCCATTACTTTTTTAGCTTAACTAGATATTGTCCTTCTACTGTTGTTGTTGTTCTTTCATACTGAGTGTTTTCGGAAACTTCATCCTGTTGTAGTTGGAGAACCAAAGGTACCCTGTACTGCTCTAGTGCCCAAGTCATAGAGGCACCACCCAGGGGGTGGTAGTACCCATCATCAAAGCATAGAAATGAGGGGGACAAAAATTCAATGGGAGGAAGCTGGAGGTTCTTGAACAACTGCCTTTTCCCACCTAGAGTGTCTCCCCTCAAGGCTAAAACCTAGGTGGGTCTGAGGTTCTCTTAATAATGGAGGTTTTCCCCTCCAAACCTTTGAGTAATTGCCTGACAAATTCCATAACTTGGCACCCAACTGTGACCTTGAGGCAGAGAGGGTACCATTCTTGGTTTCCTGTCCACCATTTTTCTTTCCTTATAGCAAGTGACTCTGGGATAGAAGTGCAAAGTACTGCCTAGAAGCCCTGGGAAGAAACGCTGGAGTGCAGGATATTCAGTAAATAATTTTCAGGGAATTATACTTGAGAAGCCATTGGGTTTCTATTTGTCTTACCTGGAGTCACAGCAAGCTTTCACTCAAAGAGGGCACTGACCTGAGAACCGTTATGAGCTGTGTAACCAACCAGGAGACAAACGGAGTATTTTGGTTTTCTAAAAGTAAATCCATACACTAATGACGAAAAATCTGAAAGTGAAATTAAGAAAACACTCCCGTTTACCATTGCAACAAAAAGAATAAAATATCTAGGAATAAACCTACCTAAGGAGACAAAGGACCTGTATGCAGAAAATTATAAGACATTGATGAAAGAAATTAAAGATGATACAAATAGATGGAAAGATATACCATGTTCCTGGATTGGAAGAATCAACATTGTGAAAATGACTCTACTACCCAAAGCAATCTACAGATTCAATGCAATCCCTATCAAACTACCACTGGCATTTTTCACAGAACTAGAAGAAAAAATGTCACAATTTGTATGGAAACACAAAAGACCCCGAATAGCCAAAGCAATCTTGAGAACGAAAAATGGAGCTGGGGGAATCAGGCTCCCTGACTTAAGACTATATTACAAAGCTACAGTAATCAAGACAGTTTGGTACTGGCACAAAAACAGAAATATAGATCAATGGAACAGGATAGAAAGCCCAGAGATAAACCCACGCACATATGGTCACCTTATCTTTGATAAAGGAGGCAAGAATATAAAGTGGAGAAAAGACAGCCTCTTCAATAAGTGGTGCTGGGAAAATTGGACAGATACATGTAAAAGTATGAAATTAGAACACTCCCTGACACCATGCACAAAAATAAATTCAAAATGGATTAAAGACCTAAGTGTAAGACCAGACACTATCAAACTCTTAGAGGAAAACATAGGCAGAGCACTCTATGACATACATCACAGCAAGATTCTTTTTGACCCAGCTCCCAGAGAAATGGAAATAAGAACACAAATAAATAAATGGGACCTAATGAAACTTCAAAGCTTTTGCACAGCAAAGGAAACCATAAACAAGACCAAAAGACAACCATCAGAATGGGAGAAAATATTTGCAAATGAAGCAACTGACAAAGGATTAATCTCCAAGATTTACAAGCAGCTCATGCAGCTCAATAACAGAAAAACGAACAACCCAATCCAAAAATGGGCAGAAGACCTAAATAGACATTTCTCCAAAGAAGATATACAGATGGCCTACAGACACATGAAAGAATGCTCAACATCATTAATCATTAGAGAAATGCAAATCAAAACTACAATGAGATATCATCTCACACCGGTCAGAATGGCCATCATCAAAAAATCTAGAAACAATAAATGCTGGAGAGGGTGTGGAGGAAAGGGAACACTCTTGCACTGTTGGTGGGAATGTAAATTGATACAGCCACTATGGAGAACAGTATGGAGGTTCCTTAAAAAACTACAAATAGAACTACCATACGATCCAGCAATCCCACTACTGGGCATATACCCTGAGAAAACCATAGTTCAAAAAGAGTCATGTACCAAAATGTTCATTGCAGCTCTATTTACAATAGCCAGGACATGGAAGCAACCTAAATGTCCATCGACAGATGAATGGATAAAGAAGATGTGGCACATATATACAATGGAATATTACTCAGCCATAAAAAGAAATGAAATGGAGGTATTTGTAATGAGGTGGATGGAGTTAGAGTCTGTCATACAGAGTGAAGTAAGTCAGAAAGAGAAAAACAAATACAGTATGCTAACACATATATACGGAATCTAAGGGGAAAAAAAGCCATGAAGAACCTAGTGGCAAGACGGGAATAAAGACACAGACCTACTAGAGAATGGACTTGAGGATATGGGGAGGGGGTGGGGTGAGATGTGACAGGGTGAGAGAGTGTCATGGACATATATACACTGCCAAATGTAAAATAGATAGCTAGTGGGAAGCAGCCGCATAGCACAGGGAGATCAGCTTGGTGCTTTGTGACCACCTAGAGGGGTGGGATGGGGAGGGTGGGAGGGAGGGAGATGCAAGAGGGAAGAGATATGGGAACATATTGTATATGTATAACTGATTAACTTTGTTATAAAGCAGAAGCTAGCACACCATTGTAAGGCAATTATACTTCAATAAAGATGTTTAAAAAAAAAAAAAAAAGTAAATCCATTTTTATAGAAGATAGCTCTAGGACCAAATTCTCCCTCCTGATATGGGCATCATATAGTAACAATAAGTTTCCCAGTTACAGTGCACACTGTGAATTTAAAGATTTTAACAATATTGTCCAGCTAGTTAATTTTTTCCATTTAGGAAGGCATGAATTACAATTTTTAGGTTAATTCTGCTCTGTATCCCCATAGCATGTTTTCCCAGCATATTCTATGATGTTTCCTGCCTCTTGGCTTTACTCATGCAGTTTCCCAAGCTGGGATGCCCTTCCTCCTTTCTTCAGTTGGCTAAATCCTGATTACCATTTAGGATTCATTTTAGGGCACTATCCCCTCTTGGAAGCCTTTTTTGGACTCCCACGTTGGGCTCAGTGCCCCTCCTCCAGCTTCCCATTGCACTCAATTCCTTTATCTTATTTTTTAGCTTCATTTAATTGAAATTATCTGCTTTGAGGGTTTTTTCCCCTCCCTTCATTAAAATCTCAAGTCCTCATGGGTGGGGTCTGTCTGTATTCAGCCTTTTCACCTTTAGATCTAGTAAAGTCCTTAATAATGTCAGTTGAGCCAAATTAAATGGGCAAAAGCTGGTCATAAGATGTAGTGAGAGTTCCATAGTTCATTCATTTCAGCTTTGGAAGTGAGAACTGATTCTATATAGCCACCATTGAAACAAGGGAACCAAAATTAAGCTCCAGCCATCCCAGAGAAGGTAAATAGAAGACACTGAAGCTAGACTTGAATCGTATTGCTGACTTCTAATTCTAACTTGTTTTGAAGCAAGTTGTTTATTCCATGTGTCTTAATTTGCACAACTGCAAAATGACTATATTATATTCACTGAAATCTGTGAGGCCTGCTATTCTTATTGAACCATTGGATATCAACCATTATGAATGCAGCTCATTTTGCCAAAAACATAGCACGTGCAGTTTAATCAATGCAGAAGTGAAGACCAAGAGTCTTGGAACAGTTGTACTGATTTGACATTTTCCTGGAATCGACAAGGAGATATACTTCCATGTGGCAAGCTACTGGATCCCCCCCAACCTCCTCCTTTTTCAAGTTATAAACACTTTGCTCATTGACATTTATTAGAAAGTAACACAAAGCAGATTGCTGGGTTTGCATTCTGTGGACGTTTCATATTTGGCATATTGTAAGCTCTCTGTGTGCCAGGCATGATGGCATTCTTGGAGGTTAAGCTTTTAAATCCTGTTCTACCACTTAATAATTTCATTGACTTAACCTTTATATAGATGAAGTGTATAATTTCCTCAAAGAATACTTCGGTGCCCCATGCTTGCCAAAAGAATACTTCAGGTTGGAAATTCGGTCTGTGATCTGTCAGGTGATGAAACAAAAGGTTTTAACTTAAACACAAACGCTAGGTTGCAAAGGGACCTAGGTCACAAAGGATCCAGATGATTTTGTATTTGGTTACAACATCCTCCATCTCCCTGGCATCTCTATCCTTTCTTCTCTTTTCTGCCGTCTGTCAATATACTTGAATGAGGAACTTAATCACATATGCTATCAACAGGTTGGTTTGGGTTCTTTTCCACCTTCTCTTTGATGAGGTGGTAATAAAAGAGTATATCATAAAACAGTATCCAGTTTTACATTGTTTTCAATTTTTTCTCCAGAGCTAAATAGTTTAAGACTAAGGCTGGACCCATTAGTAATTCCAGTATTTGAGTCAAAGAAATCAAATGTTATATTTGATCTAACTTAAAGAGGAAAATAAAATATAATTTTCCTCCATTTTTTTGTTCTTTCTGTTCTATCCATTCTGTGGTGAATTGTATATTTGATTATTAATTGATTTTTATTTATTATTAAAAAAATTGTAGGTTTTGTTATTAATTATAATAATAATACAATTAATTATAGCAAATTACCACATTTGTTTGGAAATTGAACATTTGAAATTAAACAGTATAAGAAATTAACAACAGTATATAAAGTGGCTTTATTTATGAACCTTGGAGTCAGAATCACCTGATTTATTCTGGGCTCAGTTAAGTACTAGCTATGTGGCCTCAGGTGCATTGCTTAATCTTTCTAAGCCTCATCTGTAAAGGGGATATAGGACTATGTAACTTGTGGGGTTATTGTATGATTAATGAGATAATTGTATACAGCATTTAGCAGAGAGCTTGACACTCTGTAAGTGCTCAATAAATGATAATAGTTTTCATTTTTAATATTCTATTTAACTTTGAACACTAAAGTAAAGAGATAAAGTAATGAAATGCAGTTTTTAAAAAACCTACTACTCTATTTTTAAATGTGATTCTCAGGTGGTTTTATAAAAACTGTTTTTATTATACATAGAGAGATATAGCTCCATGAATACAATTATTATTATCTGCAGAAAGTCATCCACTGCTTAGCTTATGTGTCTTGGGTAAAGGCTGCATATTGCTTTTCTATCACGCCTTCTACCAAGTCCATTGTACTAATGTCAACAACTTGGAACGGGATTCAGCAAACTGCAGCCTGCAGACCAAATCCAGTCCCCTGTCTGTTTCTGTGTGGTCTGAGAGCTAAGAATGGTTTGTACATTTTTAAATGGTAGGGAAAAATTTTTTTTAAAGAATAATATTTTGTGACTTAGGAAAATTATATGAAATTCAAATTTCAGTGACTATAAATAAAGTTTTATTGGAACACAGCCACTCACATTTATTTACATATTGTCTACAACAGCTTTCCATCAGCAGAGTTGAGTGCTTGTTATAGAGACTGCATGACCTGCAAGGCCTAAAATATTTATTATCTGGCCCTTCACAGAAAAAAGTATGTTGACCTCTGACTTCAAATAATAAAAATATATTTATGGATAAATCTTTCAGAATCCAGTCTTCTCAATTTAAAGATTGTATTTTCGTTTGCTAAGGCTGCCATAACAAAGTACCACAAACTGGGTGGCTCAAACAATAGAAATTTATTGTCGCACAGTTCTGGAGACTAGAAGTCTCAAATCAAGGTGTGGGCAGGCCATGCTCTCTCTGAAACCTGTAGGGGAATACTTCCTTTCCTCTTTCTAGCTTCTAATGGTTTGCTCACAGTTTGGTGTTCCTTGGCTTGCAACTACATAAATCCAGTCTCTGCCTTTGTCATTGCATGACGTTCTCCCTGTGTGTCTGTTTTCAATGACTGTCTTCTAATAAGGACACCAGTCATATTGGATCATACCCTACTCCAGTATGACTTCTGGAGTTATACTTCTTAACTAATCTCATTTGCAAGGGCCCTATTTCCAAATAAGTTCACATTCTGAGGTACTGCGGGTTAGGATTTCAAAATATCTTTTTATGTTTGTAGGGTGGGTTGGTTGGGGAGACACAATTCAACCCGTAACTGTCAGGAAACTAGATTCCAAAAATATAAAGGGATTCCCTCTAAGTCACAAGGAGAGTTAGTGGCAGAACAAAGAAGAGACTTTGAAGTCATACAGACTTGAACCAGAACCTGGAAATCTGGAATTCTAATTAATGAATAATCTTTCCACTACACTATATGGGTTCAAAGTGAATTAATCTCCCATACCTAATGTATATGCAATATAGAACTTTTTTGAGTCCTTTTTAAAACATATACATGTCTTAAATATATATATATATAAACATTAATAATGAAACATACTATTTAAATTTCTGGACTATTATTGGCTCAAATTCCCAGTACTATAATTAATTTTTATTTATTAACACCAAGAGAGAATGAGTGTGATGAGTTTTTTCTTTCTATTTCATGTCAGCTAACCATTCCAGAAAACAGAATGAACTGTATTCATAATCTACATTATGTAGTGACACTTCAATATTCTGCTAAACTGTCAAAGTTTACATTTTTATTCAGAAGTGACATGCATACAAGACAATATTAAAGAGAAAAATCAGTAATGTAAATAATAATTTAAGTTCTTTTAAAAATAACATAATTTTTTTCCTTTCCCAATGGCTATCACTTTTATCAACCATAAAAACTCAAGCTTAAAGTTATTTCTCTCTCAAAGACACTCTAAAAGTAGTATCTGTAGATAGGTTCTCACCTCCAGAGGTCTGTTAATGGTTGTATGCAAGGGGATAATAGAATTTCTCAGTGTTAAAATATCATTAAAATATGGATTATGGGAAAAAGGATCCCTTTAGAACTAAAAGTAATAGAA
This sequence comes from Balaenoptera borealis, assembly GCF_965194805.1. Lineage (NCBI taxonomy): Eukaryota > Metazoa > Chordata > Mammalia > Artiodactyla > Balaenopteridae > Balaenoptera > Balaenoptera borealis. Next base: position 69,834,949 of record NC_138864.1, read on the forward strand.
ACATGGCAAATAAAGAAGTATGTTTGTGTCACACAAGGGCAGGAAGCAGAGTTGGGAAACTTTTCACCAGACCTTGTTTGCCTGTGAATACCAACTATTCTACAGAGTATTTTTCAAACAGTATCAGATGCTTATGTTATGGGGAAGCCAGGGCACTTGAGGTTAAAAAAAGCCACCTGTGTGATTTAGCAATGCTGTCCCCTTGAGCTAAATCCAGGCTTTTTGGTTTAATGTTTTAGAACATGATTCTGCCTCCATCAGCCAGTATTAGGGCAATGGGGTACATGGCTCGGTAACGCTAGATATAAATGCCTCCAAATGAACCTCCAGGTGTAGCACTTGGACACTCAAAACATACAGTATTTTAGGATTAAATTACTAGACTTTGAAGGAAAAAGCTGACAGTAGCTTCGTTACTGCACAGAAAGTTCCAGGTTTAGTGGGCCATAGGGTAATTAATTGTCATAACCTTTGCCTTTGAAGTAGCTGGAAGAAAGAAAAAGTTACCCCATTTAACTGACAGAAAAACTGAGACAAGGGCAGCTAACTTGCTTGTGGTTACCCAGGGAATAGTTGGCTGAGACTCCAAGATTCCTGACTCCACATTCATTGCTGTAACCACCAGACTAAAACCATCTGCCAAAAGCTGTAATTTGGTCTTGAGGCCGTGGCCATAGTTTAGAACCACAGTAGTGAGGGAAACACACTTAAAGGAGGACCTTGAAAATCTTTCAAGGGAATTATGCCTTTTTATCTATGTTGCTTATGCAATGATTGGAATAAATGCGGGTTTGGGCCCCACCACATTTGTGGTTTAGGGTTAGGCTAGGGTCCCTTTCAGGAAACTGGGAAGGTTTGCCTCACCCTCGGGCCCAAGTTTTTAAACCAATTGTGTTGAGTTTATGATGCACAAATCAATGTGTTAACATTATGCTTTTTATTTGGCAGAAGTCATAACATGGGTTGCCATGGATGTAACAAGATGGGCCAGAGAGGAGAGGATTGGAGACGTGGAAACTGAGAGAGCACACTTCTTGGGACCACACGGCGATCTGGAACGGCTCTGAGGTGGGTGATTTGCAGGGAACTGAATGGGTATACACTTTGCATTGAGAAAATCTTCAGTGTCTCCAGGAGAAGCAGCAGAAGTAGGTTCTGACCGTGGGTACCAGGCTGAAGTTCTGGAAGGCAAGCCTCAGGCATCAAGGAGGTTGGGCTGTTCATCTTTGGGGTTGAGGCTCAAAGAGTGGGTTTCAATGTCAACATTCAAGTTATTTTTGAAAGAATAAAGCAATATACTCCGCTGGAATGGTATACCAGGTAATAATAATCATCACAGTAATATTAATAATAACTATATGACATCTACTCTTTATTGAGCTTCTATGGGATGGGTGTTATGCTAGCTTTTTATATTTGTTACCTTGTTCATTCCTAACTATGGCCCTGCAATATAGGTTTTATTTTTTATATTCTGTAAATGTGGAATTGAGACTCGGCAGGGTTAACTGACTTGTCCAAAGTCACAAGGATACAGTAAGACAGAGAAGGGATTTGAACCCAAGACTCCAATACCACTGTGCATGCTTTATGCTCATCCTTACTGCAGTAGGGGACATGTCAGTACTTCAGTCCATAGGCATAAGGTGAGAGCCCAGATATCAGATCTAGGAGGCAAGGCTGATGGATACAGTGGGCAAACTCTTAATGTGTCTTTTAAGAACAAGACTGATTCTAGAGATTAGGTCTTGGCTGTGTTTTCAAGTAGGAATGAAATGGCTCTAGAGTAGGAAATCCACGTCTCAACAAATGACCCAATTTCGTTCCTTATTATGGCTGAGTAATATTCCATTGTATATGTGTACCACATCTTCTTTATCCATTCATCTGTCGATGGGCATTTAGGTCGCTTCCATGACCTGGCTATTGTAAATAGTGCTGCAATGAACATTGGGGTGCATGTGTCTTTTTGAATTATGGTTTTCTCTGGGTATATGCCCAATTGTGGGATTGCTGGATCTTATAGTAATTCTATTTTTAGTTTTTTAAGGAACCTCCATACTGTTCTCCATAGTGGCTGTATCAATTTACATTCCCACCAACAGTGCAAGAGGGTTCCCTTTTCTCCACACTCTCTCCAGCATTTGTTGTTTGTAGATTTTCTGATGATGCTCATTCTAATGGGGGTGAGGTGATACCTCATTGTAATTTTGATTTGCATTTCTCTAATAATTAGTGATGTTGAGCAGCTTTTCATGTGCTTTTCAAGGCCATCTGTATGTCTTCTTTGGAGAAATGTCTATTTAGGTCTTCTGCCCATTTATGGATTGGGTTGTTTGTTTTTTTTAATATTGAGCTACATGAGCTGTTTATGCATTTTGGAGATTAATCCTTTGTCTGCTGATTCGTTTGCAAATATTTTCCCCCATTCTGAAGGTTGTCTTTTTGTCTTGTTTATGGTTTCCTTTGCTGTGCAAAAGCTTTGAAGTTTCATTAGGTCCGATTTGTTTATTTTTGTTTTTATTTCCATTACTCTAGGAGGTGGATCAAAAAAGATCTTGCTGTGATTTATGTCAAAGACTGTTCTTCCTATGTTTTCCTCTAAGAGTTTTATAGTGTCCGGTCTTACATTTAGGTCTTTAATCCACTTTGAATTTATTTTTGTGTATGGTGTTAGGGAGTCTTCTGCTTTCATTCTTTTACATGTAGCTGTCCAGTTTTCCCAGCACCACTTATTGAAGAGACTGTCTTTTCTCCATTGTATATCCTTGCCTCCTTTGTCATAGATTAGTTGACCATAGGTGCGTGGGTTTATCTCTGGGCTTTCTATCTTGTTCCATTGATCTATGTTTCTGTTTTTGTGCCAGTACCATATTGTCTTGATTACTGTAGCTTTGTAGTACAGTCTGAAGTCAGGGAGTCTGATTCCTCCAGCTCCGTTTTTTTCCCTCAAGACTGCTTTGGCTATTCGGGGTCTTTTGTGTCTCCACAAATTTTAAGATTTTTTGCTCTAGTTCTGTAAAAAATGCCATTGGTAATTTGCTAGGGATTGCATTGAATCTGTAGATTGCTTTGGGTAGTATAGTCATTTTCACAATATTGGTTCTTCCAATCCAAGAACATGGTATATCTCTCCATCTGTTGGTATCATCTTTAATTTCTTTCATAAGTGTCTTATAGTCTTCTGCATACAGGTCTTTTGTCTCCCTAGGTAGGTTTATTCCTAGGTATTTTATTCTTTTTGTTGCAATGGTAAATGGGAGTGTTTCCTTAATTTCTCTTTCAGATTTTTCATCATTAGTGTATAGGAATGCAAGAGATTTCTGTGCATTAATTTTGTATCCTTCACCCTAATTAATAAAGTATACAGAAAGTCTTTATATCTGGTGGGGCAAGTCATCTCATCTTACTCTTCTTCTCTAGGAATGTCTTAGCATTATTGACTCTTGGTTCTTTTCACATGAATTTTAGCATCACTTTTTTGAATTCCTAGAAACAACTTGTTGAGATTTTGATTGAAATTGCATTGAATTTAGGGAACAATTTTGAGGACGAATTGATATCTTAATGATTGGGGGTCTTTCTAATCAGAAATGTGGTATATACTTTGACTTATTAGGTCTGAATATCTTTCAATAAAACTTTATGGATTTACCCAGAAAGATCTTGCATGTCTTTTGAGAAGCAGTGAAGAATAGAGCCGTAGAGTTTAGAATCTGGCACCAGACTGCCTGGATTTGAATTCTGTCATTTGCCAGCTGTGTAATGCAAACTTATGTAAACTCAGTGTGCCTTAGTTTCTTCATCTTTAAAATGGGGATATAATTATGCTCACTTCAAAGGGCTATTATAAATAGTAAATGAATTAATATGCAAAACATATAGGAACAGGTCTGGGAAATAATAAAAACATATAAGTACTTGCTGCTAGTATTCCTAGGTTCCTTTTTTTTGTAATTACATTTTCCTACATAAACATGTAATTGACTTTTATATAATATTATTTTAAACTTAATTATGTTGTGGTCAGATACCATTTGTTAGATATTTCCTGAGAATTGCTCTATGGCCTACTCTTGGTCAATTTTCATAAATATTCCATGAGTTCTTCAGAAGAATGTGTAATCTTAAATTGTTGGGTACAGATTTGTCTATATGTTAATTAAATTGAATTTATGAATTATGCTGTTCAAATCTTCTATGTTAATACATTGAAAGTGTGTGGGTTTCACTAGATTAGTGGATGAAATTGAGTTAGTAATGTAGAAGATCTCTAAACAATTTAAAATTTTCACAATGCCTACTGGAAATTATACATACAACAATCATGAGGCTTCTCAGCTTAAATAAAGCATAAGGCTCCTTTGCTTTTTTACTGGGATTAGATTGAGTCCTTATCTTCAGAGTAGCAGTTATTTATATTTCTGGTTTCTAAAAATAAAATTATTGCACAATAAAATGCCACTATATTTCTACTAGTGTTTTGTTTTCTTAATCTCTTTGACCTATTCATAATTGAAGGAGGTGTGTTGAAATCTCCCACTATGAGAAAGGACTTGTCCATTTCTCTCTATGCTTCTATCAACTTTTGATTTATATCATTTGAAACTATTTTTTCATTATATGCAATTTTAGAATTGTTATATCTTCCTGGGGAGTTGAAACTTTTGTTGTTATATTGGGGCATTCTCTATCCATAGGAATGGTTTTTTGTCTCAAAGTCTGTCTCATCTGTATTATTATAGCTAACCCAACTCTATTTTGATTAGTGTTTGCATGGCTAGTTTTTCCTGTCCTTTTATTTTCCACTATTTCATGTCCTTAGGTATGTTTTTGGTATACTACTTATAAACAATATATAGTTGGATTTTACCTTTCATCCAGTCTGATACTTTTATTTTTAACTGGCAAGTGTAATACAATTATGCTTACTGTGATTACTGATATATTTGGGCTTTTTTTTTTTTTTTTTAACCATCATACTTTGTTCCTTCTATTTGATTCACATTTTCTTTGCTTCCTCCAATTATCTTCCTGCCTTTTGGGGGTTGATGGAATATTTTGTTTTTTCATTCCATTTTCTTTCCTCTATTTATTTGAAAGTTTTTCATTGTAATTCTGTTGTTTTAGTGATCACCCTTGAAATTTGGAAATAAGCTTAAAGAAGTCAGTAATCAGTGCCTTAGTCTCTCTCTTGAAGAATACATCTATCCTTAATATATTTTAATTCTAATCACTCTCTCACTCATCTTTAGTGTTTCTGTCTTCTTTTAAGACATCAAATTTGAATTATTACTATTTTATACAAATAGTTTTACTTTTCGTCTTGTGTCTCTCATATTTTCTTTCTTGGGATCATTTTCCATCTTCCAGATAATCACCTTTGGATATTCCTTTAGTAAAGATCTTTTACTGATGATTTCAATTTTTTGGGGGGGGCAAGTTTCAGGATATAAGTAGGTTTATTTTTATTATTTTTAAAAATATTTTAGTTTTATAGGGGTATAGTTGATTTAAAATGTTGTGTTAGTTTCAGGGAATATAGTTGATTTAAAATGTTGATTTCAACTTTTGTTTGCCAAAAATGTCTTTGTTTTGCCTTTATGCTTGAAAGACAATTGTTCTGAGGACATAAGTTGGCAGTTATTTTTGTCAGCACTTTGAAAATATTATTTCACTGTTTTCTGGCTTTCCTCGTTGTGCTGGAGAATCTACCTGTAATTTGTGGATCATTTTTTCCTGTTGCTTTTAAGGTTTTCCCTTTGTCTTTGGTGTTCTGTAGTTTCACTAAAATGTATTCAGATAGGAATTTCTTTTTATTTATTTATTTTTTGGCACATGTCGTTCTGTGTTGTTTGGCACAGGCACATTCCTGTGTCTGTGAATGCATATTTCCTCAATTCTGGAAAATTCTGAGACTTTATTTTAGATATTGACTTTCTGTAAGTCTCTTTTATCTCTTTCTGGGGTTTGGTGCAATACAGCTCTGCAGGTACAGACATCTACCAAGACTTTCACAAGACTTTCAATGAAGTTGCTGTATTGTTAGAAGTAGTTTAGAGACAACCACAATAATGCAACTAAGCAGGCCTGCAGGACCTCGGCTGGGTGGGTTAGTGCCTTTGTGCAAATTAGAAAAAAGTGCCCCCTTTAGGCAGGTGTAGGGCATTTGATTTAGTGAGCAGAGAGCATGGCCTGGGGAGCAAGGCTCCGGGTAGGTTTTGGTCACTTGTTGCATCCTTAGCTGGGTGTCTTTAAACCAGGGGTCCCCAACCCCTGGGCCATGGACCGATAGTGATCCGTGGCCTGTTAGGAACTGAGCCGCACAGCAGGAGGTGAGCAGCGGGCAAGCGAGAGAAGTTTCATTTGTATTTACAGCCACTCCCCATCGCTCGCATTACCACCTGAGCTCTGCCTCCTGTCAGCATTATGGTGAGTTGTATAATTATATATTACAATGTAATAATAATAGAAATAAGGTACACAATAAATGTAATGTGCTTGAACCATCCCAAAACCATCCCCCCACCAAGATCCGTGGAAAAATTGTCTTCCACGAAACCTGTCCCTGGTGCCAAAAAGGTTGGGGACCACTGCTTTAACCAATCGCAGCACCCCTGAAATGGTAAGACCTGTGGTGGCTAGGTGCAGGGTTAGGGTCAGAGGCACAGGGAAGGAGCCCAAAAGGGCTACAGAACAACAGGGAAATCTTCATGTTTTGCATAGAGAAAGATGGCTTGATGACAGGCTGGTCTCTTCAACAACACTTGCACACAGAGACTCTGCCACCTTTTGTGGCTCACCTTCTAACATGGGGACAAGTTATGGGCCCTGTCTCCTAGGAATTGCATAGTTCCTGTGTATGGATTTAACCTTCGTTTCTTTTTACCTACACACTTTCTTAAGGGGGGCATGTGTTCATATAAAAACAAATTATTTGGACATTTTTACTAATGAATTTTTACCATGTGATTTAAGCATTTAATCAGTAAAGAAATGAAAACACTGTACATTAGAGATGTTCAGCATACTTTCATTATATAAAATATATACACCAAGCATTCCTGATCACCAGAATGGATGCTTAGATACTGACCAAATCCAGAGAAAAGAGAGGCAGGAAGATTTACACTCAGCCATTTTTTGTTGGGCACTAATACTGTGCCCAGGACTGGGCTGGCACCAAGCTTTGCACTACAAGGTTACAAAGGGAATATTAGCAAAATACTAACATGGTAACCCTTGGGCCCTGAAGCCAGGAGAGATGCAGGTCATTGAATCACACGTCCCATCCTCTGATTTCACTTGGGATTCATCAGCCTAAATAACCTAATTGAGTGTCATAATTGATTTGGGAGACTAATTTCCTTCCCTGGAAATCATTAAAGGTGGCCACGGCTTGCTTGAAGCGACACTTTCTCTAATGGAATCCCCTGGACTCCTTCATGAGGAAGAAAGGCCCTGTCAGCAGGTGGCTGCTCAGCCCTGCTGGCCCAAGGCCTGCCCAGACCTGCCCTCTCCACAAAGGCTACCAGTAGCTCCTCAGGCCTCCCCACTGGGCGCCTTTCAGAGTGGACAAAAAGGGCACATTGCCAATGGAGGCAGCCACCCTGGGCAAAGGGCTGGCTACTACCGTCCTCTTGGCCATCACCCCAATTAGCGAGACACACTCCTTACTACTAAAGAATTTTCAGCAGGAAACTCTTTTGTGAGTGGTTCGACTTCTCCCCTGTGTGAAGTACTTAGAGATTGTGACTTCTTTTTCGAAGCCAATGTTAAATTCCTAATTAAATCCTTACCTTTGAGGTTTTCCAGCCAACTGAGAAAACCCACTAGAGGTGGCCCTAAAGAATTTGCAATTCCTTCTGTTTGATTTCACCAGTGAGAGGTGAAGCTGGGAGCAGCCACCCTGCTCAGAATACCTTTGGAGTCACAAGAGGTGGTTCTCCTTTTCCTAGATTTTAATCCTCTTCTATTTAGGGTGGAAATAGCCTAAACCAAAAATCTGAAAGAGTGGCATCAAGTCCTGATAAAGATGCTGAATTTTAGAGTCACAAATTGAAAGATGTCCGAGATTTAGTTTTATGATGTTCATTCATCTCTGTAGGTACTCTATTCTTAAGCATGCATCTCTGTCTGCAGTGGAAATTTCCATTTGAAATACTCCCCCTACAGGTGTAAGCCATCCCCAATTTAGAATCATCTCCATAGTGCTAAGATAGCCTCAAGTCTATAAATGGCATTTCTAAAATCATCTAAGAAAAAATGTCCATGTCATTGGTAAGATAGAAAGGCTGCCCTAACTTGCTCCTTGGTTTAACCATTCTCACTGTTCTTCCATGTTCTCCCACTCATCCAACTTAAATTTTCTTGCTGCTGTTTAAATTTCTTGTCTCTGTGGAGATGAATAACAGATGTTTCATAGTTTTCAGGGCTTAAAGACAATATTTCTGTTGTAATCACAATTTAATATTGTAGATTGCATATTTTTATAGTAACAGCTACTGCCCAATTTATAAATTGGCTCAAATTATAAATAAGCCCAACTTATATGTATTTTTAAAATTTCTTTTTATATTTTATATATTTTTAACATGTGCACTCTTCAGTTGAGCTACATCAGCCCCAGTAGTTGAAGAGCACACATGTTAAAAGTGCTAGAGTGTGGCATTCTTACTCAACCCTTTCTCACTTACAGATTTTATGGGACTCAGATGTTATTTTTCCCACTTGATCTTGCATTACTAACTAAATAAATATAGATGATTTTTTGATGTGCAAGGTAGATTTCTTAACACTGATCCTGCATTTAGATGAAAGAATCTTACTTTTATTTTACTAGGTCTACACTGACTCTTAAGGACTAAAGAAAAAAAAGTATAATTTATCATGGAAGCTGCTTAAATGCAAAATTAATTAGGCCAGGGGAGGATGGACATGGGGATTAAACTGTCATGCTGGGATTTGATGGTTGGTGACAGATCAGGTGGGCCAGGGAGGCCACGATGGGGTGGGGGTTGATGTGTTTAGTATATCAGAGGCTGCAGGACAGAATTCAGCGAAGCAGTGATGATCAGACAAGAGAATCAAACTTGGGGAGATGAGCCAAGCTGCGAGGGAAGAATGCTAAGGAATGGGGGACTAAGAATGCTAAGGCTGTAGGAATGGGGGACTCTGGCTAAGAGATTGGGGACGAGTGGGTTTGGGCAACATAAGGCCAGAACTGAGACCAGAGAAATTTGACTGCATCTTGTATGTGTAGCAGATGCTAACACCACCAGCAAGAATGGAATTTGATTTTGAGCTCTGAATTTGGGTGGAGGGAGACTTTATATGCTTCTATCCAAGGGCCAGACCTTGTCTGAGAGAGGTCTAATCTGAGCCTAAGGAAGAAAGGAGACTTGAGATGGGGAGCAAAAGGACAGGGAGCTGGAAGTACCCTGCATAGCAAGTTTCCTTACTGAATGAGTCCATTAAAGGCTGTGTAGAATCAGTGTGGGAATCTGGCCCAAAGTTTCTGTCATCAAGATTAATGGCTAATTAATATATAGCCAGTTACATTTTTACTTTCCACTAGTATTATAATAACAATTGTATTTCTAGTCCTTTGTTTTATAATCACTATCCCTCAAAATATTCTGGTTTTGAAGGTAGCTTTATATTTATTAAGGAGATGATAAAATGGAAGCTGAATAACTTATTCAAAGCCACAGGCACCTAAGTAATAAAACAAAAAGGAGGAAAGGACCAAATCTGTTGAGATGAAGGATGGACTGGATTACCAAGCGTCTTGAGAACACTTCTGAGGGGGATGAACTTGTTCATTATCCAGTATTAGTTTCATAGGTGTGGACATATGTCAAACCCTTTTAGATTATACAGTTTAAATATTGGCAGTTGATTATGTGTCAAATATAGTTCTATAAAGCTGTTCAAAACATGAAATAAAATAACAGATGGTACCAACAGTTGATGAATGTAAGTGAATATAAGCTGCAGTTTTTGTACAACCACATGACAATGAAAATGGGAGTCTATTGGTACTAGATACCTCTCTATTTTTTCTGTCAACAAGACTGAGGGAGAAATTTGAATAAAAGGTAAGGGCTAACTTGTCCAGGATTGACCCCCTGCTGGCTGGCCTCCCTGAAAAGGAGTTGGCCTCCTGAAAAGCTCCATGGAAAGAGACTAGGCTCTAGTGCTTCCAGCAATGAATCATTTCTGGTCAACTACGAGGCATGGAGCCTAGCTTCTCCCTGTCCTGCCGGGGGAAGGCATGGTGCTTTATAACCATAACACTGACACGGTGAATGCTCCACATAACTTGCCACTTGTATCGCTGTAACTCAAAGTGTATACCTCAACCTCTGATTATACCAGGGAAGAAGCCAGTGACCCTCAGTCATGAACCCTGACCTGACAGTACAGGCTTATGCCAAGATTCCATTATACTATGTAGGTTTTGTATCCTTGCCCTTCATTATGTCAAAGGAGGGATGATGCTTTCTAATGAAGTAGCTTAAAAGCTTCACAGCCCGAAGTTCAGATCCCTCTCCTCGAATCTGAAACCTGGCCTGGCTAGGTCTCTCTATGATGCTGTAGAATTAAATGTGAGATGGGGACCTATGTCTTCTGTCTCTGTGAATTTTCCTCAGTGAACACTGGTATGAGTACTTCTTGGCCAGTTGCCATTGTTTGCACAATACTGAGGGACGATACTGATGTGTTCAATTACAAATGCAGGGCTTTCTTCCTCAACTGCACTCTCATGGTTCTCTGTAAACCATTTACTCTTCTCTAGTCAGCTCCTAGCTAGATGTGAAGGTTTACAATTCTCTTCAAGTCTCCCACCCAATCATACTCCCTCATTTGGGGCAGCTTTGTAGAGAAACAGACAACATTAAGTGTAATTTCTCCCCACAAACATATCCTCTGTCTTTTCCCACTACTCCTTCATTCTTTCCTGTTTCAGAAGAGAAAGAGGAGACTATATTGTATAACGGGTAGGAAGAAGGAGGAAGGTGGCCCGGGTTCCTGTCTTGTCTGGCATGTTGACCTCGGAAAGGTTATGTAACCTGTCTCAGTGTCCTCATCTGTAATGCAGAGGTAATAATGCTATTGATTTTATAAGTTATGGGGAGGAATAAATGAGAAAGTGAATGCTTAGCACAGTACCTGGCCCATAACATGTACTCAGTCCACATGGGCTGGTATCAACGCTATGATGACTCCTTTCTAAGGTGAACACTACACTCCCTCCTGACGCCATTCTTGTTCCCATTTCTAGATCCTGGTTACAAGAGTCACTGCCCTTCTACATCTCCTCCCATCTTTAACTGAAATGTCACCTCCTCTGTGAAGCTATCCTCCCTGGCAAAATAAATTACATTTATTTGTTCGTGTATCTGTCTCCTCTGTTAAAATCTGAACTCAGGGGCCAGATAATCATTTCTATAGACCCTGATACTTAGGTGCTTACTTTGTTAAGTAAGTCAGATTTAGAAAGCAGTCAAAATTCCTCCTTTTTTTCTGTTAGGAATCTGCCTCCTGTGTTAAAAAGCCAAACATGATCATAATTCCCTTTATTGTTTTGTTCTGTGTTTTGAGAGGCAGTGTGTTTAAATGGTCAGCACATGGGTCTGGAGCCATTGAGCCCTGCATGGGAATCATGGCCCTGCCATTTACAAGCCACGTGACTTTGGTCAAATGGCTCTTTAAGCCTCTGGTGCCTTCATTTGTTCATGTGTAAAGTGGAGCTAATCACAATACCCACCACCAAAGAGTTGTTGTATTAAGTCAGATAAGGCACAGAAAGCATGCAGCCCAATGCTTGGCACACTAGCCGTTTCTATCATTATTGTTATTAGAATTGAGTTATCTCCAAAACCATGGTACTCTAGCTGCTAGAAAATCCGCCTGGATCGTGCTTTTAGGTCAACACTAATGGTGCTGTCAAAACTACGGAAAGAGTGGAAATAAAAAGAGAAAAGGAGAAACATATTTGTTCTGTTCTTTTTTCAATGAATGCTTGGATGATCATCTGTATGAGTATGCGTGTATTCATACAGTTAGCTTTTTATTTCACCTCTCAAACAATTGGAGTACAAAGAGGAAAAAAACTACACTTTCCTCTTTTGGGAAATACAACTGAAGATGAAAAAGAAAGTTTTTCTAAGGTAGTTTAAATTTCACTGGGAAAATCTTTATGCTTACAACGTGTTAAAAAAATGGTATTTGATTACCATGAAAATTGAAATAACCCAAATAATGGATTGGATTGTTTATGCAGCATATACCTTGAAATGGTCAATTAAATATAAAATCTTCCCTCTTCTTTTTGTGTTGTTGATTATTTTTTTGTGATTTTCCTCCATTTTTAGCAAAAAAGAAGGTATTTCATCATGTCTGCAACATGCCCAAACTAGTTTACCAAAATATATGCAACATATATAAATGCAAAGGATTTTTAACCTTAAAATAGAATTAGCTCATAAAAATTAACAAGAAATATACAAATGCTCTCATATAACAAATGGGCAACAGACATGAACAGGAAATTCACCCATAAGAAATACAAATAGCCAGTAAATAATACAGTAAAAATACAATATTATTTTAACATTAAAAGCTTATTTGACTTGAGTATGCATTTTACCACAAAGTTATTCATTATTCAATTGCATTGAAACCAAACCTGCAGATTAAGAGAGATATTCTGTCTTTTCAGACAAGTTTATTATGTCAATTTTATATGCTGTTCAAAACCGATGAAAAAAAAGAGATAGGAAGAGATATGAAATAAAATAAAAAGTAGAAATATGTTAAATATTCAAACATGAGGCCCCTCTGCTCTGCTCTGAAGTTTCCTAGATAAAGTAATTTTCAGCCTCTTCCCAGGCTTTGAGTTTGGTAAAACTTTTGACCTTATCTTTTTGCATCCTAAAACCCTTTTGTCATCTTGTTCTTGGTCATCCCTGTAGGTTGAAGCTTCTTTTTCAGTCTTGATGATCACAAGTGCCCTTGTCCATGAGCAGATACCTTGGCATCCACCATGACCTGGTTCTTGACAGTATCTGTGGTTCTTTCTCTCATGTCCACCTAACATGAATTACATTTGATAGTATGTAATTAGTATGTAGTTATGATATTTAATTAGTATGTAAATATCAAATTACATTTGATATTATACTTATTTTAAGTAATAATAGTTTATCTTTGAAAAATATCATCTGCTACTTTAATAAGATGGGAATTCATTTACATATATAAATAATATTTTAAATAGGAATCTTAAAGGAAGAGCCTAACACCTTTTTCAGTATGGAATTTTAAGTTCTCTTAATCCCTAATTTATTAACACTCTGGCTACAGAGGTGACATTTCCTACGAGGTTTGGGAAATTTATGGCAATACTAATAAAAACCAATCCTTGACTTGCCACCCACATGCTGTTTGAAGCTGTTTTTTTGGAAGACCTGGAGACTGTGGCATCTTAGATTCCTGACTTTGTTGTTATTCATCCCACCCACCCTTCATTTTTCTCCATGAGTAACTGGTTTCCTCTGAGTCCTAGTAAACCAGAGGCACAGAAGTCCAAAGGCAACAGTCAAATGGAAACATAAATCCCAGACCCTCACACCTGAACACACCACAGGCAAACTGACTGCCAGACTAACTCTGGGAAGTGGCTGCTATCAAATTCCATGGATGAGACTAACCTTATACCAAAAAAGTCACTGCCTAAAAAACAGAGAAATTTATGTATTTTGAAATGGTTGTAGCTGTCATGCCAGTTTTTTACATGGTGAGAATATTGGATCTTATCTGTAGCTCCGAGTGTGTGAGTGGTGTAAGTTCTTCCATTTGCTTTTTTCATTTAGAAGTTACTGGTTCTCATTGGAATTCTAAGTAATGCCTTTCAGAGACAGAACAACCCTACAATATTGTTGTTATTATTAATCTTTCCTCAGATTTTAAAATCTTTCTATTCTTTCATGTTAAAGCTACCAGAACTCAGTCTTCCCAAATGGCTTTGCCTCCTAGCATTGGCTTAGTAATACTGAGTCAGAGGAAGGACCTGCTGGCAAGGTGTCTCCCCCACTGCCTGGAGAGCATTCCCGGGAGGCTGGGAACCATTGCCTGTCAGTGATGAAAACCTGTCTTCTCATCAACTTGGCAATAGTGTAACATGCCAGGCCAAAGAGGACTTTCTGACATCTGGTTACAGGAGGATTGTGCAGCAGTTTCCCATCATTTGTGCCATGGACCCTTAGTTTTTTGCAAGATGCCCATAGGAAAAAAGATTTTTGTGGTCAAGTCAGTTATGGAAACCTCTGCCTTTGAGCTGTTTATAGATTCACAATGCACATTAGCACAAACATGTTCTGAGACTTCCTGTGTTTAAAAAAAAAATACTCTGTTTAATTTTGTTTAGCTTAGTGATTTCCAAATTTGTTTGACCACAGAATCTTTTGGGGGGAAACGTTATTAATATTTCATAGAACTGGTGAGCTATAGAAAGCACACAGGATGTACTGATGGACAGTTAGGAGGATGGATCTGATTAACAATGGGAAGGATAGATTTGGAGTCACAGATCTATGTTCACATTGAACAGCTGTTTACCAAAATATATATAATGATTTTAATTTTAGATCTCCAGACCTCTCTCATTCTCAGTTTGGAAAAAAAGTGGAAATAGTAATACTATTTACTACACAGAGTGCTGGTGGAATGAAAGGAGGCAGTGTGTGAGAGGCCATGGGACTAGTGCTTGGTACAATTTTGATCGAATCTTGACTCTTCTTGAGGAATGAACACTGGGGCCAAATGGCACACTGGAATACATGGCACAGAGTGATTGACAGAAGCCCTGCTGCTGTCTGACATGCACATACATGCTCTGCGAATGATGGCTTCATGCAGGGTTGGGAGTAGCAGCTTATTGATGAGCCGGTGCAGTTGAAAGGGTTACGGGCATTTCTATACCACCAACTTGGCCTTCTTCATAGTTGGTCAAGACTGGCCATCTGAAAGTGACAAAGGATCAGGCTAACTGCTCTCGCGACACTGGACCAACTGTATTTTTCACTAAAGGCCAGCAAGATCATTGATTGTGGAGATTTGGTGGACTCTTTCCTCAGAAGGAAAACACAGACCTTTCAATCCCAGCTTTGGCTTGTGATATTTTTCCTTATACAACCAAGCAGCTAACATTGAGTAGGAGATCTTTTGTTGATGATTTTGAGACTTTTTCATAGTTTGGAGGAATATTTTCATCTGAATATCTTGTCATAACTCAAAAAAATTATCTTAGTTTTCTAACCTCTAGCTTGAATAAAAACACATTAGTTTATGAGCTATCTCCATACTAACCTATCTGAAGACATGTAGTAGTCAAGCTGTATATAGTTAACTCCATAGGAGTCCATTGCTAGCTCTTTCTGC
The DNA here is from genome assembly GCF_965194805.1 of Balaenoptera borealis. Taxonomy (NCBI): domain Eukaryota; kingdom Metazoa; phylum Chordata; class Mammalia; order Artiodactyla; family Balaenopteridae; genus Balaenoptera; species Balaenoptera borealis. The sequence goes on from NC_138864.1 coordinate 69,850,396, forward strand.
TGAATTTCCATTTACCTCCATTAATAGATGCTTTAATTAGAAGTTCTCAAAGAGCCTTACAAATGAATTGTGGTAGATATGGAGCTGCTCCATCCAGAGCTTCTTTCCAGCATGTGCTGCTTACTAACATCTAGGAGGGTCATCAGCAGAGACTTCAGTTCTCAGCTCCTGAAGGGTCCATCTCAGTTGTCCACCTCAGGTCACAGCCTCCTCAGAATTGTCCTCATCCAATGACTGATCCAGGCAGGGGTAAAAAGGCTCCCCATTTTGGCCCAATGTGAGACAGCTTTGATGGCCAATATGTGTTTCAGCGCCCCCCGCTGGGTGGGCCACGGCTTTGTCAGGCCTGAATTGCAGTTCGACCTTCAGTGGTCTGCAAAAAAATTGACCTGCCAAAAAACTGCAATTTGACCTCTGCTCAGCCCTACTCCCTTAACTTCTTTTTACAAATATAGATTCCAAAATCTCAGCATCTGCTTCTGGAGAAGCCAGTCTGTGCCAGAGGTTGGCACTTTTTATGCCTCCTAAACATCTATGCAGTGTTTCATGAACACATTCTCTCTCTAACTTGATTTTAAGTTCTTTGTGAGCAAGAAATATATAGAGACTTCTACATATATGCCACAGTTTCTACTGTTGTGCTATGGACAAAGAATATAGCTGTTAAGTATATTATGAATGGAATGATATGTTTTTTATGCAGATGAACAACATGCTTCTCTTTTTGAGAGACTTCTATACTAAGCAAGTGGTCATAAATTAAGAGAGCCATGTTAGAACTCTGGAAATTCTGTCAGTCTTGTTCAGCTTTTTTAGTGGGTCTCTCAGTGTCCACTTACTCTGTGGAAGTTTTCAGGATGTGGTTCTCGCTTCCTTCCCTTTTTCCTTCTTTCTGGGTCCAGAGCTAAAACTGTTGTCCAATATTCTTCCACCTATATCCTTCCACATTCTTCTATGATAGCTAAAATGATATTTTTCTTTATTAATTGTTATGCACAGCAGCATTCTTGAGTAATGCATTCAAAAATTGTGAATGTCATTTTCACCTTAAATAGGCCCCTTTAAACAAATAACTGCTAAGCATTCTTTCCTGTGAATATGTAAATAGGTTAAAAATAAAGATGCAGCCAGTGCTGTGTGAATATTATTACAACATTACACTTAAGATCCTTTCAGCCCCATTTGCTAACATTTTGTACTCCCAGCCAAAGTGCCAAAAATTGCTCTCTCCTCATGCAATTTTCTAAAATTTTGCTGGCACAAAATGAAGTAAAATCTCTATCTGCAGGAGAGAGCAAACTTCATTTAGTGTGTTTTACAAAGTGCTAAATAGGTTTTCTATTTCGGGAGTGGAGTGGCAGAATGTGTGCTTCCTGCTATCCTGATCAAACATTTGCAATTCCATTCCCTCACGGATCACACATTCCAGGTTGTCTTTGGATGTATTAACATAATACTTGTGATTTTATTCAGAAGAAAAGGAAAACAATTACAATGTGTTCAAGGGATGTGATGTCAGTACTGGAAGGTTATTTTTCCTTGTTTTTAATTTTTTTCTATTATTTAAAATAAAATAGTGGTTACAGTCCTTACAAGAGGCTTTTGTATTCAACTGATTTCAAAGTTAGAGCTCTTATTTCCTATTTTCTAGCGCATCCTCCAAAAGAAAAAAGTGTCATGGTCTCACTGCTGAGAAATTTAGGGTCCTGGATCACTAGCATTATTTCAAGTAGTCCATCAAACCTGTGTCTGGCAGAAATCATACATAACTAAATAGTCACTGAATATATTTTCTAGGAAAAAAAGTACTTGTCTCATAACATAATAACAACAAAAATAATAATAAGTAATATTGATGGATTGTTTAGAGTGTTCCAGGCCTTAGTCTAAGAACCTGACGTGTATTATCTCATGGAAACTGACTTCCACCTTCTGAGATAGTACTGTTACTATCCCCATTTTTCAGATGAGAAACTAAGAGAAGTTAAGGAACCTGGGCAAGTTAGTGAGCAGATGATCTGGGATTTAGAACTTGGCTTGGCTCCACCCTGCATTCTTTACTAATATGCAAAACTGTCTCACAAATAAGGGGAGGGTGGAGTGATAGTACCTCACACTCCTAGCAGAGTTTGCCATTTAGTCCATAAGGAAACTTGACTGAGAGAGCATGGAAACAAATAATTAGGGGAGGAAGCTGGAGAGAACACAAGAGGTTGAAATATGTGACTTTTTTGTAAACGTCTCCATATGTACAGCCTAAAACACATATGCTGAGAGGATTTGTACACTTTTCCAGCTTTTCCCAATGCTTAATATGTGGCTTTTGTCAACACCCAGCTACTACTTGAAAGGAAAGGAAGTTCCTTCAATGCCAGTGAAGGTTGGAGAATTGACCTAGGCAATTAATTTTTGGAGAGTAATAATGCAGTGAGCACTAGCCTTTTCAGATATCTGCTAATTCACCTTTTCAGAAGCAGTTAACAAAAGGAAGAGGTAAATTGTGAGGTTCTTAGATGGCTCCAATTGCATCATTAATCCACAGAGCCATCTCCTAAGTGTATCTGCCTTTGTTTGGAAGTATCCTAAAGTAGTGTTGCCCATATCATTTGGGGTAAGGCTGGCAGTAGGGGTTGGGGTAGGAGTGGGCAGACAATGGCAGTGCGGAATCTAGAGGCATTCCCCACAGTACCTAGAATTGTGCCTTGAATATTGTAAACAGCCAGCAAGTACTTTGCATATATAGTCCCTCTTTTCAAAAAAGTTTACATTTGTAATTGGTGTAAAAAAAAAAATCTATGCTTCTAGGAAGAGAAGAAACACAAAGACAATATATTGTAAGAGAACTAAAATAACGTGTGCCTCAGGCAGAAACAGTTACTAATTCAGAGGAAAGAGAAAGATCATTATGGTCTGAGGACTCAAGAGGAACTTTGAACTGAGCTTTTAGGGATGAGCAGGATTTGGATAAGTCTAGAGTAGGTGAAAGGTAAGCAAGCTTTTTTCTGTAAAGGCCAGATAGTAAATATTTTGTGCCTTGTGGGCCACTTATGGTCTCTGTTGCAGCTATTCAACTCTGCCATTGTAGTACAAAAGCAGCCAGAGACAAATAGGCAAATGAATGGGCTGGGCTGTGTTCTATCAAGACTACAAAAAAGAGACAGCAGGCCAGATTTTGCATGCAGGCTGTAGTTTACTGACCCCTGGTCTAGACCATGGAGAAGGACATACATTGTAAGGAAGAGGCATCATCAAATATATGGGGAGGGATATATTCCTGGGACAGTGAAGAATGGACGAAAGATTATGAATCAGTAAAACATTCTAATGTGTGAAAGAAACCATACATGATTAAATATTCTCAGAATATATTTTCTTTTTGTGGAAGATAGGTGTATCATCATTTCTACCCATGAAAGATGGCATTCTACTAGCCTGAAAAGATGCTACCTCTACTCCCTGAGTCCAGACTTTCATCACGTTACACTTGAACTACTGAAGCAGCTCCCTAGTTCCCCTACTAGCCTCTCATTCCTACCGGCCTCTAATCCATCCAACCATCCAGAGTAGGCCATATGAAATGCACATCTGAGGTTACTCCTCTTAAGCTCATTCAATGTCTCCACGTGGCCTAAATATTGAAAACCAAACTTATAAACTTAACCTCTCAAGTCATGTCAAATCATTTGCAGTTCCTTGTGCACACTGTGGTCTCTCTTTCATGCTTTGTACAAGCTGTTCTCTTCTCTTCGAATGTACTACCTTCCCACTCTGGCTCCAGCACCCAACTTGTCCACCTAAAGGGCACTTAATCATTCTTAAAGACACAGTACAAGTTTCCCCTCCTTGGGAATACTTCCCAGACCTGCTCTGTCTGGGGGTGCTCTTTACTGTTCTCAGTGTTCTCTGTGCCTGCCCCTAGAGTAGCACAGATATTCCACTGTACAGTATTTACTCATTGACCTGTCCATCTTCCCTGCCAGACCTTCAATGCACTCAGGGCAAAACCTCTCACATTTTCAGTCTCTGCATCCTCTCCATCTAACATGGTTCTGACAAAGTTTAAGAAATAATAAGAGAATAGAGATCAATCAATTTATTGATCATTGAATGAATGTCAAAATCCTGTTTCCTATTTTTGAACACAGGAAAAATTCTCTTATATTCTAACACTTATATGATAAAAGGATAAAGATAGCATTAAGAAAAACAGAAAGAATATGTAGCAGGAAGGCTTAATAGTAGTTATCTTTGGGTGGTAGGATCATATATGATTACATTTTTGTTTCAATCTAACTATATTTTCTATGGTAGAAACATACTTCTTTTATAATTGAAAAAAAGCAATAGAAGATAAAAATGTGTATAAAAATTGTTGGTATCCAGTTAAAAATGGAATTGAACAGGCTGCCTAGTGGTAGCCTCTTCCCACTTCCCCCTTGAATGCCTATGAAGACGCAAAAAATATAAAAATAGCAAGATTGAAAACCAAGCCTTGCAGAAAGTCTACTGAGAATCTGGGTGCAGTCTCTGGAATCTACCAGGCTGATAGAGCTTGTTCAAGAAAATCTAACCCTCTCCTTGATTGGTAACATTGTCAAGCTTTCCCTCATGAGACAGGGACCATAACCCAGAGAAACAGAACTGGCTCCAGCCGGAAATCTCCATCACACAGTTGCTGTTTCTGGAGTCTTCCTGAGCATTGTCCAAGCTGCTTTCCAACCTTCGGTGTCATGTAGAGGAGCAAGCCCCAGGAAACCATGGGCCAGTAGGGGTTGTGGCCAGTGGTTTATTACATCCTAGGAGGTGGAGTCACCACAAAGTGTTGGGGGTAGGGACAGAGACTGTTAAAACTTGGGATTGAGCATGGGGCAGTGAACATCGTCACCCAAGCTTCCAGCTGGAGATTTAGATATATGCAGTTAACAAGGAAAAAGAGGTGAACAAAAGGCAGTCCTTTATTGTCAAATACAAACTCTTTGTTGTTCTTACCTTACTTAAGAATAACTAAAGAAAAAACCAAACAAACAAATGAGAGCCCATGGAAAAACAGTACAAAATAAGGGAAAGAAAATGTCATGCTGAGGACTTGGAAAAACAGAAACAGCTTATCACTGAAAAAGACCAACTGTATGATCCTGGAAAAAAGTTCAGAAAATTGTTTGGAATTTCCAGTTAAAATCAAGAAAACATAGCCTCTATGAAACTGGAAGTAAAAGTAATAAAGAAAAAAACAGATTAAGAAAAAAAGACAGCAGGATAAGATGAAGAAATAGATCTGATAAGAAGGAATTATAAGGACTAAAAATATAATAGTGGGACTCAAATCCATATTACAGAAAAAAGCATAATTTGGCACATAGGAAATAAATTCAGTGATATGAAGGACTAACTTGAGAACCTTTCCTGGAAAGATAAAATAAGAGGCAAAGGTGAAAATTTTATGAGAAAAAAAGAGGACAGAAAACAGAAGCCCAAACCAAGGAAGAAGCTAGAATAGCTGGAGGAAATATAGCAATTTTAAAAAACATAATTGAAGAAAGTTTTCCTGAGATGAGACTACTTGGAATATGTAGACTGATATCCTAAACTGAAATCTACATAATTACAAACAGAAATTTTAAAATTCTATAAACTTCAGGTAGAAAAATTTTATCCTATAAAGGAATAAAAGACAGTGTCTTCAACCTTCTTCTCTGAACTCTGGAAGTCAGTAGATCAATATTTAGCTTAGTGCTGTCCTATAGAACTTTCTGTGATGACAGAAATGTTCTATATATGTGCTATACAGTATGGTAGCCACTAGCCACATGTAGGTATTTGAGCCTTTGAAATGTGACTGGTGATCTGAATTCTTCATTTTATTTAATTTTAATTAATTTAAATTGAAGTAGCTGTGTATGATTAGCACTTATGTATTGGACAGTGCAAATTTAGAGTTTTGAAGTTAAGAGATTTTGACTTATATTCTTACTCCTATCAAGGCTGTCTTTCCCATATGAAGGAAACAGAAGGACTTTTTTGCATATTGAAGAACTTAGAAAATATACCATCCATGAACTTTGTAAAAACAACCTTCAAAGATCTACTTAAACCATAATAAAAATAAAAACAGCTCAAGAATGGGGAAGTTTTGAGAGGGACCTTCAAGATGGCAGAGGAGTAAGACATGGAGATCACCTTCCTGCCCACAAATACATCAAAAATACATCTACATGTGGAACAACTGCTACAGAACACCTACTGAATGCTGGCAGAAGACCTGAGACTTCCAAAAGGCAAGAAAATCCCCACATACCTGGGTAGGGCAAAAGAAAAAAGAAAACACAGAGACAAAAGAATAGGGATGGGACCTGCACCTCTGGGAGGGAGCTGTGAAGGAGGAAAAGTTTCCACACACTAGGAAGCCCCTTCACTGGTGGAGGCAGGGGTGGGCGGAGGGGAAGCTTCAGAGCCATGGAGGAGAGCGCAGCAACAGGGGTGCAGAGGGCAAAGTGGAGAGATTCCCCCACAGAGGATTGGTGCTGACCAGCACTCACCAGCCTGAGAGAGTTGTCTGCTCACCCGCTGGGGAGGGTGGGGCTGGGAGCTGAAGCTCGGGCTTCAGAGGTCAGATCCCAGGGAGAGGACTGGGGTTGGCTGCGTGAAGACAGCCTGAGGGGGCTAGTGCACCACAGCTAGCTGGGAGGGAGTCTGGGAAAATGTCTCGGCTTGCATAAGAGGCAAGAGACCATTGTTTTCGGGTATGCGAGGAGAGGGGATTCCTTCTGCATGTGCCCACAGAAGGCAGAGCACCGCCTAAGCGAGCTCCAGAGGCGGGCGTGAGCCATAGCTATCAGCTCGGACCCCAGAGATGGGCATGAAATGCTAACGCTGCTGCTGCTGCTGCCACCAAGAATCCTGTGTGCAAACACAGGTCACTATCCACACACACACAACCCCCCCAACCGGAGCCTTTGCAGCCTGCCACTGCCAGGATCCTGTGACCCAGGGACAACTTCCCTGGGAGAACACACGGTGCACCTGAGGCTGTTGCAACATCATATCGGCCTCTTCCACCACAGGCTGGCCCCGCATTCCAATTACGATGACTGTACCCCTCCCTCCCCCTGGCCTGAGTGAGCAAGAGCACCCTAATCAGCGGCTGCTTTAACCCCCTTCTGTCTGGGCTGGGAACAGACACCTGAGGGTGACCTACATGCAGAGGTGGGGCCAAAAAAAAGCTGAACCCAAGAGCTGTGCAAACAAAGAAGAGAAAGGAAAATCTCTCCATGCAGCCTCAGGAGCAGCGGATTAAACCCCCACAATCAACTTGATGTACCCTGCATCTGTGGAATACCTGAATAGAAAATGAATCATCCCAAAATTGAGGCGGTGGACTTTGGGAGCAACTGTAGACTTGGGGTTTGCTCTCTGCGACTGATTTGTTTCTGATTTTTATGTTTATCTCAGTTTAGTTTTTAGCGCTTGTTATCATTGGTGGATTTGTTTATTGGTTTGGTTGCTCTCTTTTTTATTATTTTTTTGTATTTTAATAATTTTACTTTTTTATTTATTTTTCTTTCTTTTTTTTCTGCCTTTTCTTCTGAGCCCTGTGGCTGACAGGGTCTTGGTGCTCTGGCCTGGTGTCATGCGTGAGCCTCCAAGGTGGGAGACCCAAATTCAGGACACTGGACCACCAGAGACCTCCCAGCCACATGTAACATCAATCAGTGAGAGCTCTCCCAGAGATCTCCATCTCAATGCTAAGACCCAGCTCCACCCAACGGCCAGCAAGCTCCAGTGCTTGACGCCCCATGCCAAACAACTAGCAAGACAGGAACACTAACTCCATCCATTAACAGAGAGGCTGCCTAAAATCATACTAAGTTCACAGATACCCCAAAACACACCACCAGACATGGCCTGGCCCACCAGAAAGACAAGATCCAGCCCCACCCACCAGAACACAGGCACAAGTCCCCTCCATCAAGAAGCCTACACAAGCCACTAAACCAACCTCACCCACTGGGGGCAGACACCAAAAACAACAGGAACGATGAACCTGCAGCCTAGGAGAAGGACACCCCAAACACAGTAAGTTAAACAAAGTGAGAAGACAGAGAAATATGCAGCAGATGAAGGAGCAAGGTAAAAACCCACCAGACCAAACAAATGAAGAGGAAATAGACAGTCTACCTGAAAAAGAATTCAGAGTAATGATAGTAAAGATGATCCAGAATCTTGAAAATAGAATAGAGAAAATACAAGAAACGTTTAACAAGGACCTGGAAGAACTAAAGAGTAAACAAACAATGATGAACGACACAATAAATGAAATTAAAAATTCTCTAGAAGGAATCAATAGCAGAATAACTGAGGTGGAAGAACGGGATAAGTGACCTGGAAGATAAAATAGTGGAAATACCTACCGCACAGCAGAATAAAAAAAAAAGAATGAAAAGAATTGAGGACAGTCTCAGAGGCCTCTGGGACAACATTAAATGCACCAACATTCGAATTATAGGGGTCCCAGAAGAAGAAGAGAAAAAGAAAGCGTCTGAGAAAATATTTGAAGAGATTATAGTTGAAAACTTCCCTAACATGGGAAAGGAAATAGTCAATCAAATCCAGGAAGCACAGAGAGTCCCATAAAGGATAAATCCAAGGAGAAACACGCCAAGACACATATTAATAAAACAATCAAAAATTAAATACAGAGAAAAAGTATGAAAAGCAGCAAGGGAAAGCAACAAATAACATACAAGAGAATCCTCATAAGGTTAACGGCTGATCTTTCAGCAGAAACTCTGCAAGCCAGAAGGGAGTGGCAGGACATATTTAAAGTGATGAAAGGGAAAACCTACAACCATGATTACTCTGCCCAGCAAGGATCTCATTCAAATTCGATGGAGAAATTGAAACCTTTACAGACCAGCGAAAGTTAAGATAATTCAGCACCACCAAACCAGCTTTACAACAAATGCTAAAGGAACTTCTCTAGGCAGGAAACACAAGAGAAGGAAAAGACCTACAATAACAAACCCAAAACAATTAAGAAAATGGTAATAGGAACATACATATCGATAATTACTTTAAATGTAAGTGAATTAAATGCTCCAACCAAAAGACATAGAATGGCTGAATGGATACAAAACAAGACCCATCCATATGCTGTCTACAAGACACCCACTTCAGACCTAGGGACACACACAGACTGAAAGTGAGGGGATGGAAAAAGATATTCCATGCCAATGGAAATCAAAAGAAAGCTGGAATAGCAATTCTCACATCAGACAAAATAGATTTTAAAATAAAGACTATTACAAGAGACAAAGAAGGACACTAAATAATGATCAAGGGATCAATCCAAGAAGAAGATATAACAATTGTAAACATTTACGCACCCAACATAGGAGCACCTCAATACATAAGGCAAATGCTAACAGCCAAAAAAGGGGAAATCAACGGTAACACAGTAATAGTAGGGGACTTTAACAGGCTACTTTCACCAATGGACAGAGCATCCAAAATGAAAATAAACAAGGAAACACAAGCTTTAAAGGACACATTAGACAAGATGGACTTAATTGATATTTATAGGACATTCCATCCAAAAACAACTGAATACACGTTCTTCTCAAGTGCTCATGGAACATTCTCCAGGATAGATCATATCTTGGGTCACAAATCAAGCCTTGGTAAATTTAAGAAAATTGAAATCGTATCAAGTATCTTTTCTGACCACAACACTATGAGACTAGATATCAGTTACCGGAAAAAAGCTGTAAGAAATACAAACACTGGAGGCTAAACAATACGGTACTAAATAACGAAGAGATCACTGAAGAAATCAAAGAGGAAATCAAAAAATAAGTAGAAACAAATGACAATGAAAACACGATGACCCAAAACCTATGGGATGCAGCAATAGCAGTTCTAAGAAGGAAGTTTATAGCAATACAATCCTACCTCAGGAAACAAGAAACATCTCAAATAAACAACCTAAAGCAATTAGAGAAAGAAGAACAAAAAACCCCAAAGTTAGCAGAAGGAAAGAAATCATAAAGATCAGATCAGAAATAAATGAAAAAGAAATGAAGGAAACGATAGCAAAGACCAATAAAACTAAAAGCTGGTTCTTTGAGAAGATAAAGAAAATTGATAAACCGTTAGCCAGACTCATCAAGAAAAAAAGGGAGAAGACTCAAATCAACAGAATTAGAAATAAAAAAGGAGAAGTAACAACTGACCCTGCAGAAATACAAAGGATCATGAGAGATTACTACAAGCAACTATATGCCAATAAAATGGACAACCTGGAAGAAAAGGACAAATTCTTAGAAAAGCACGACTTTGTGAGACTGAACCAGGAAGAAATAGAAAATATAAACAGACCAATCACAAGCACTGAAATTGAAACTGTGATTTAAAATCTTCCAACAAACAAAAGCCCAGGACCACAGGTGGATTATATCAAACATTTAGCGAAGAGATAACACCTATCCTTGTCAAGCTCTTCCAAACTATAACAGAGGGAGGAACACTCCCAAACTCATTCTACAAGGCTACCATCACCCTGATACCAAAACCAGACAAAGATGTCACAAAAAAAGAAAACTACAGTCTAATATCACTGATGATCATAAATACAAAAATACTTAACAAAATACTAGCAAACAGAATCCAACAGCACATTAAAAGGATCATACATCATAATCAAGTGAGGTTTTTCCCAGGAATGCAAGGATTCTTCAGTATACCTAAATCAATCAATGTGATACACCATATTAACAAACTGAAGGATAAAAACAGAATGATAATCTCAATAGATGCAGAAAAAGCTTTTGACAAAATTCAACACCCATTTATGATAAAAACTCTCCAGAATGTAGGCATAGAGGGAACTAACCTCAACATAATAAAGGCCATATATGACAAACCCACAGCCAACATCGTTCTCAGTGGTGAAAAACTGAAACTGCTTCTTCTAAGATCAGGAACAAGACACGGTTGCCCATTCTCACCACTATTATTCAACATAGTTTTAGAAGTTTTAGCCATGTCAATCAGAGAAGAAAATGAAATAAAAAGAATTCAAATTGGGAAAGAAGAAGTAAAACTGTTACTGTTTGCAGATGACATGATACTAAACATAGAGAATCATAAAGATGCTACCAGAAAACTACTAGAGCTAATCAATGAATTTGGTAAAGTAGCAGGATACAAAATTAATGCACAGACATCTCTTGCATTCCTATACACTAATGATGAAAAATCTGAAAGTGAAATTAAGAAAACACTCCCATTTACCACTGCAACAAAAAGAATAAAATACCTAGGAATAAACCTACCTAAGAAGACAAAAGACCTGTATGCAGAAAATTATAAGACACAGATGAAAGAAATTAAAGATCATACAGACAGATGGAGAGGTATACCATGTTCTTGGATTGGAAGAATCAACATTGTGAAAATGACTATACTACCCAAAGCAATCTACATATTCAATGCAATCCTTATCAAACTACCAATGGTATTTTTCACAGTACTAGAACAAAAAAATTTCACAATTTGTATGGAAACACAAAAGACCCCAAATAGCCAACAATCTTGAGAAAGAAAAACAGAGCTGGAGGAATCAGGCTCCTGGACTTCAGACTATACTACAGAGCTACAGTAATCAAGACAGTATGGTACTGGCACAAAAACAGAAACATAGATCAATGGGAAAGGATAGAAAGCCCAGAGAAAAACCCACACACATATATACAATATACAATGGAGAATATACAATTCTCCAGAATATACAGTGGAGAAAAGACAGCCTCTTCAATAAGTGGTGCTGGGAAAACTGGAAAGCTACATGTAAAAGAATGAAATTAGAACACTCCCTAACACCATACACAAAAATAAACTCAAAGTGGTTTAAAGACCTAAATGTAAGGTCAGAAACTATAAAACTCTTAGAGGAAAACATAGGCAGAACACTCTATGACATAAATCACAGCAAGATCCTTTTTGACCCACCTTCTAGCAAAATGGAAATAAAAACAAAAATAAACATATGGGACCTAATGAAATGTAAAAGCTTTTGCACAGCAAAGGAAACCATACACAAGATGAAAAGAGAACCCTCAGAATGGGAGAAAATATTTGCAAACGAAGCAACTGACAAAGGATTAATCTCCAAAATTTACAAGCAGCTCATGCAGCTCAATAAAAAAAAAAAACCCAACCCAATCCAAAAGTGGGCAGAAGACCTAAACAGACATTTCTCTAAAGAAGATATACAGATTGCCAATAAACACATGAAAGGATGCTCAACATCACTACTCATTGGAGAAATGCAAATCAAAAGTACAATGTGGTATCACCTCACACTGGTCAGAATGGCCATCATCAAAAAAATCTACAAACAATAAATGCTGGAGAGGGTGTGGAGAAAAGGGAACAGTTTTGCACTATTTGTGGGAATGTAAATTGATACAGCCACTATGGAGAACAGTATGGAGGTTCCTTAAAAAACTAAAAATAGAACTACCATATGACCCAGCAATCCCACTACTGGGCATATACCCTGAGAAAACCATAATTCAAAAAGAGTCAGGTAACACGGTGTTCATTGCAGCACTATTTACGATAGCCAGGACATGGAAGCACCCTAACTGTCCATCAACAGATGAATGGATAAAGAAGATGTGCCTCATATATCCAATGGAATATTACTCAGCATAAAAAGAAATGAAATTGAGTTATTTGTAGTGAGGTGGATGGACCTAGAGTCTGTCATACAGAGTGAAGTAAGTCAGAAAGAGAAAAACAAATACCATATGCTAACATATATATATGGAATGTAAAAAAAAAAAAGTTCTGATGAACCTAGGGGCAGGACAGCAATAAAGACGCAGACGTAGAGAATGGTCTTGAGGACATGGGGAAGGGGAAGGGGAAGCTGGGACGAAGTGAGAGAGTGGCATGGACACATATACACTACCACATGTAAAATAGATAGCTATTGGAAAGCAGCCACATAGCACAGGGAGATCTGCTTGGTGCTTTGTGACCACCTAGAGGGGTGGGATAGGGAGGGTGGGAGGGAGATGCAGGAGGGAGGGGATATGGGGATATATGTATATGTATAGTTGATTCACTTTGTTATACCACAGAAACTAACAGAACATTGTAAAGCAGTTATACTCCAATAAAGATGTTTCAAAAAAAAAAAAGAATGGGAAAGTTTTATTATAAAAGGCTTTATAGTGATCACTGAAAATAGAAAATATGTAATGCAAAACCGGAACATTTAAGAGAATGATCTGTGCCTACAACTCCAAATAACGTTAGCAAAAACAGAAAGTGAATAAAGGTAGGTGTAGGAGGCATTCTAAATTCTTTGCTTGTGTGTGTGTTTTTAAAGATGCACTTTACTTTTTAATCAGACAAGAAGAGAAATATAGAATGGCTTTATATAGGTACATGTTGAATTTAAAACATAATACATCTATAAAAAACTGGAGAAGATAAAAGTAAAGAAACATTCTTCTGCACTCAGAAAAATCCATAGCATTCAGTACTTTCATTATTAAAGAACAAACAATTAATAATTTAAGCGTTCAACTCAAGAAGTTAGAAAAAGTGCAACAAAGCAACTCTAGGAAAAGCAGAAGACAGGAATACTAAAAGGTTAAAGCAAAATTGTTATACTAGAAAATAGAAAGATGGTAGGATAAAAATGAACCTGAGAACTGGTTGTTTGAGGGAAAAAAACAAATAATCTCTAGCTAGCTTAATCAAGGAAAAAATAGAATAAAATAGCCAAAGTTATGAATAATAAAGGAAATATGATGGTGGATATAAAGTAGATTTATTTTTAAGGAAAGAGAGAACACTACATTAAAATATTGATAAATTTTTTCGGGAAAGCATAGTATAAAAATTAAGAAGAAGTAGAAAGCTTGATAACTATAGAAACAAATTTTAAGTTTTTAAAATGTTACCTCAGAAAGGCTGGTCTTGGAAGTTTTGAATGAGCTCTTTCAAAACTTTAAGGAAGACAGTTCTTTTTAATTGTTCCAGAGCATAGGGGAAAGATGGGAAACTTAAAATTCATTTTATAAAGACCATAGAGTTTTGATACTAAACCTGACAAAATTTGAATAATGGAAGAAAACCTCAACGTCATTCCCACTTCTAAATACAGATGAGAAAACTCAGTAGTATATGAAGAGAGCATGACAAAGTAGGGTTACTTTCAGGATTAAAAAGCAACTGAAAACACTTCCTTAGGACTGGTTATATTCTAAGATCTACTCATGTATTAACTCAGTTCTCACAAAAATAAATGAGGTGTGTTCCATTACTGTATCCCTTTTACAGATGAGGAAATTAAAGTACAGGAAGAGTAAGTGACTTAACCGAAGTCACACAATGAGTAAGGGCAGAGCCAGGCTCAAAACCAGATGGTCTGGCTGCAGAGTCACACCCTTACTACTGTATGGCCTTTTATTGTCAGTAGATTATTGGAAAAAACCAAAGCACACATCTCAATAGTTGTAGAAAAGGTATGTGATAACATTCAGAATCCATTCCTGACTTAAAAAGAAAGCGCTTTAACCCAGGAGACAGTTATGTTTTTCTTTATGTGATAAAGAAAATCTATCTGATATTTGATAGTTCACAAATATGTGATAATACATACTTTTGATTGATGCGAGATGCTTATATTTGAAAACATAGAAACATGTTGTTAATCATAATTTTATCTTTCAAGGCACCTTGCAAATTGTTTTGTACATTTAGTTGTTGAATTATTACTCTAGGTATTTACTTAATGGGGCTTTATGACGTATTCTTATTACTGCATAGCGTTTAGTCTATATCTCATCAATCAAATAAAACCAATGCAGGGTAACATCACTCCCGTGGATTATGTGTGGTCTGGGGCTCTACAAAGAGTAATCATTTTTAAGGTTGAGATAAAAATATGGGCTACAAATTTTGATATTCCCATCCTGTTTTCACTTTGGTGTGAAATCCATGTGTGATATTAGAAAAGTCGCATTCCCTCTCTGGTCTTCCATTTGCCCAATAATACTTATGTGGAATAAGTTATAGAATAGGCTTTCTCCTCCAGCCTATAACTCATAATTTGTTTACTTTAATGTTTATGTAGAAAGGACAAGTTTTTGAGAAATGCCGTTTCCCTATTCAAGTGTTAGCATGATGAAATTGATTTTAATGATTAAATTTTAACTGTATAATGCATAATGTTTCAACATCTTGCATGTAATTGCAAATAAACTGTCACTTACAGTATCTAAACTTATATATTTTGTTATTTAAAATGACTATTGTTTCCACTATATTTTTGAGCAATTTGAGCTAAAATAAATCAAATTAAATCCTTCAAAAAAAGAAAGAAAATCTATCTGAAATCAGTGTCTAAGGATATAATTAATAGGGAGACTAGAGCCATTCACTCTAAAGTCATGTACAAGGCAAAGATTCCCATCATTATTTAATATTGTTATGGTAGTTCTACTGAATGCAACCAGACAAGGGGTGGGAGAGGGAATAAAAGAGTTTAACTTTTGGAAAGGGGAAAAACAAATTATTGTTATTTGCAGATGATATGATATTCTACCCAGAAAACTAAAGGGAATTAGTTAAAGATGTACTAAAGCCAATGAAAGAGTCCAGTACAAATAATATAGAGAAAATAAATACAGAAAAATATCAACTTTCCTGTATATCAGGAGGTACAAACTCAAATGCCTTTAAAGGCTAGGCGGTTACCTAAATGCATGACCTCTCCTGGTGTAGGGAATGTGCTGTTCACAATAGCAAGAAAAGTATAGACTAGCTAAGACTTAAGAAATACAGAATCTTGAGGGGGAGGGGTGAGATGTGACAGGGTGAGAGAGTGTCATGGACATATATACACTACCAAATGTAAAATAGATAGCTAGTGGGAAGCAGCCGCATAGCACAGAGATCAGCTCGGTGCTTTGTGACCACCTTGGGGGGTGGGATGGGGAGGGTGGGAGGGAGGGAGATGCAGGAGGGAGGAGATATGGGAACGTGTGTATATGTGTAGCTGATTCACTTTGTTATAAAGCAGAAACTAACACACCATTGTGAAGCAATTATACTTCAATAAAGATGTTTAAAAAAAAAAAAAGAAATACAGAATCTTTATGCTGAAAACCATGAAAACTGAATACAGAAATATATACTATGTTCCCAGATCATTTGGAGAGTAAACAGGTGATGCTAGCCAGGAAAGTCTCTAATAATGAGAGTAATGAAGGAAAACTTTCACTATCCCTATCAGATATTAAAATGTATATGATAGCTGTAGCAATTTAAATAGTGTGTTTTCTTTCTGTTTGGCTTTGTTTGCTTGTTTGGTAGAAGAATAGGTTAGAAAAGAAAAGAAAACCCAGAAACATACTTAAGTATAGGTAAAATGCTAATTTATGGTACATTCATTCATTCAAAAATAATGTCCTAAGCTCTAGTCATTGACGATACAATGGTGAATATGGTACACAAGATTCTGTTTCTCTTTGCATTCTGGTGGGAGAGATAAGCAACGTGCAAATATACCAAAATAAATAAGACAAATAAAGATAATTCAAGTAGGGTGGTAATAGTGACTTGAGGGAACATTTAAGCTGATAAATGAATTACTAGAAGGAATGAGCTGTGTGTAATTCAGGGGAAAGAACCTTTTAAAGTAAGGAAATATCATGTGCCACTCAAAGGTATCAGGTTTAGTATGTTCAGTAAACAGAACGAAGGCCAGTTTGGGTGAAGAAGAGTAGACAAGGAGGCAATAATACAAGGTGACCTCTGCAGGAGCTAGGTCTCGTAGCACTTTGCACCCAAGATAAGGAGTTTGAATTTTATTTTTTAAGTATAATATGAAAACACTGGGAGATTTTTAAGCAGAGGAGTGACATAGTTTGATATAGTCATTTATAAAGATCACTCTGGTTTCTATTTGTAGATGCAAAGAGACCATCAGGGAAGCAGGTGACCAGTTAGGAGCCTGTCTGAGTAGTCAGGAGAGAGAAAGATGGCTGGATTAATGGGGTAGTAGTGGAATTGGAAAGAAGTGGATAGGTTTGGAATATGCTTTGGTGGAAGAGTCAAAAGCACTGGATTGGGACACTGAAGAAAAGAAAGGAATCAGAGGTTGTTCCTAGTTATGGGCCAAAAGAACTGGATAAATGATATTAGGAAGACTGAAGGAAGACCAGGATTGAGGTTAGTATAGGGAATTGAGGGTTTCAAATATATCAAGTTTTAGATGTTGTTAGACATTGTGAGGAGATAACAAGTAGGCAGTGGAATATACAAATCTGGTTTTCTGATGAGAAGTTGGGCTCAAGGTAACCACTTGGGCAATAATTAGTCTACTGATGATATTTAAAGCCAGGCCACACGTGAGAGTGTTAGAGAAGCAAGGAGGCCCAGAAAGGAGCCCTGTACACTCTGATATTTGGAGGTAGGCAGAAGAGGAGCAAGGCAGCAATGGAAACAGGGAAGACGTAGCCAGGGAGGCTGGAGAAAAACCAGGCAGGCATTGAAGCTGAGAGAAGAAAGCACATCAGGGAAGGTAGTCAACTGTGATAAGTATGGCTGGGAGTTCAAGTAAGATGAGAACAAAATGGAGGTCATTGATTAGCTTGGAAAGATAATCTTGGTGAGGTTGGTGAATATGGGATTCCTATTAGAATGAGAGGTGAGGAAGTGGAGACTGCTACTTTTGACAACTTTTTCAATATAAGTAAAGTGGCATTTCAACCATTTCAATATGATGGCAGTTCAAATCGGTTGGAAGAACAAGGATTATTTCATAAATGATCTTGATATTATTTCTTACTTATTTGGGAAAAAAATAAATGGTTTTATTTCAGTGTTTTAGATAAAAAGAAAGTAAACTTCAAAAAGATAATGTCATCTCTCTAAGTGGTAGTATAATGGGTGTTTTCCTTTTGTAGTTATACATTTTTAATTTTAATGTTTTCATAGTATATACTCTTTTTTAGTCAAAGAATTAATGTCTTTTCATGAAAACCAACCACTTCTAGCAGGCTACTAGGTTCCAAACCAAATTAAATCAAGTCAATTCAGCAGACTATTAGCATTGCATTACGAGCCTACGATCTAGAAAGGTGTGAATTATAAGAACCTTAAGAGTTATGATACAAAAGTGTAAGCAAGGTGAGTGTCCTAAGTGGAACACAAACACCTAAGAGAAGTCAAAAGAAGGGCTTATAACGTGGAATTACGGAAAGCGATTAAGTGCAACCATCAAGCTCTGTCTTTCCTTTTGAGCATATACATATGTTTCTCTTTGTGGCAATGGTAGGTGAAGACTGGCTTTTCATTCTCAATATGATAAAAGTCCGCTATGATTTCTTTATCTAGGCAGTTATAACTCCTGGTCACTGATCATCCAGTAAAACTCTGAAAATGGAAGGACTTGATAAAGGGAAGATCATGGTGACTGGATCATTATGAGCAACATCACTGCAGTGGGAAGGCAGAATTTGTACCTCACTGAGTAACTCTGTGGGAGAAATTCACAGGACATGGTAACCAACCAGCAGTTACCCAAAGAGCTTGTCAGAGCAGTTAGTAACAGGGGAGAAACTCAAAAAGCTCCCCTTCTTTCCCCTCAGGAATGTTTGTTCATCAATTCAATAGAGAATAAGCAAATAGCATGTATAACCCAGGATCTCTAAAGTGTGTGCACACACGTGTGTCTCCAGTCACCACAGATCATAATCAGCTGTTCACAAATGGCCCTGGATTTTTTCTGGATCTTGTTTCCAGTGCTCAAGTAGCTTGTCCGAGTCTAATTAGAGAAGGGTTAGCTCTGATTAAGCTTAAAGAAATGTGGTTAGTGAAAGAGGCCACACAACGGAGATTTCAGAACTGGAGTTGGATGGAGACACCGCTCCTCTCTGTTTTATATGGTAGCTGTGATTGCTGTGGGTTGTGATTTGCTGGACTAGTCCATTATTCACCTTAAAGTCCACCTAGTACTGCTTGTTACAAAGATGAGAAGGATCTGGATTTTTGCATCTGACTCAGCAGAGGATGGAGGTGCCTCCTTGCAATTGAGACAAGTACCCTCTGGGTGGGAAGGAGGAGTAAAGTGAAAAAAAGTATGTAAGCAAGAGATGATTCAAAATTCTACTCATTTGTGACTCAGAAGCAATGAGTCTAAGACTATTGTTAGCTACCGTCCCTGGCTCTCCACAGTCCCTAGGCAAGTGCCACAGAGAAAACGATCTGATGTGGAGAGGGTATGACTGGACTGCTTCTATCAGGAAACCATGAGTTCGCCAGGGTGTACTTAGACATAGAAAAATATTTTAAAATGTAAGTGGCATTACTCACGTGTCTTTTCTGACTGTCTCAGTATGTTCTTCACCCTCACGCAGAGATTGGCACACGTTTCCCTTGTCCCTGATCAAAAATAGAGCACAGTTCTCATTTCAGCTCTCAAACTAATTTTTTTTTAAATTTATTTATTTTATTTATTTATTTTTGGCTGCCTTGGGTCTTCGTTGCTGCGCTGGGTCTTTGTTGCTGTGCTTGGGCTTTCTCTAGTTGCAGCGAGCGGGGGCCACTCCTCGGTGCGGTGCCCGGGCTTCTCATTGCAGTGGCCCCTCCTGCTGTGGAGCACGGGCTCCAGGCACACGGGCTTCAGTAGCTGTGGCTCACGGGCTCTAGACCGCAGGCTCAGCAGCCGTGGCGCACAGTCTCAGTTGCTCCACGGCATGTGGGATCCTCCCAGACCAGGGCTTGAACCCGTGGCCCAACCACTGCGCCACCAGGGAAGCCCTCAGCTCTCAAACTATTGAACAGTGTGTCCCAAGCTTTCGTGATCTTCTTCAATTCACAACCTAAAGCCAACACAAGCAAGGTGTCATCTGGGTGCTTTTAGTATGTTTATGTCCTTAGAACTTTCATTAAATAAATTATTTTCTTTTGAGGTCCTTCTCATTGCTGGCAAGTCCCATTTTTCAGCTTATATTTCCCTTTATTTAGATGCCAGTGGGTTATGTGCTTGATTGTATTTTCTGTTTAATTTCAGGATGTTGGGTTCTTAGCAAAGCATAATTAGCAGCCCAGTTCATTCTCAGTTCAAGTGCTGGATAATGTGCTTCTGCATAAGATGAAATGAAAGCCTCTCTTATGGCTGCCCTCAGTCTAGTTCCGCCTGTGAACCAGCTGGGCATGGGCTTATGGCCCCTGTTTGAACTGAGTGCTCCCTTCCTTTCTCTGGCTATCATCTCCTTCTCTCTTATCACACTTACTAATTCTTACTCTGACTCCTGATGTGTACCTCTGGCTGTCTCTGTTTGCTGGTTTTATTCAGACTTGCTTCAAGTCAATAGCCTTCCTTTTCCTCTACCCTCGTCCTCCCTGAGCTTCCAAGGAGAATGGCAAGCTCATCAACTTACTTCTCTAGCAAACCGGTCACAGAGACCACAGCTAACAGCTACGAATGAAAAGTAAATTAGCAGACACCGTTGTGATCCGTGTGTGGGTTGGAAGAATTTCCAAACACAAAGTATTTTAGATGAGAGTGAGTTTACTGAGAACCAGGAGCAGAGTTAGTGAGGGGTGCTACAAATACAGCGGGCCGACTTCCTGATAGACCAGGGAGAGCCGACCCCCTTTGTGGGCTAGTAGCCAACTTTTATAGCCTCAAGACAAAGAAGATTCCTGCTGGCAGGATGGCGTTAGGTGATTGGTCAGGATGCTACATGGTTGATACCTGCTGAATATTTTACCTAATATGGAGTCAGGGGCTGTCCAGTTTAGGTCAGGAGAGCCCATGGCAACAGTTGCTATGGGGGCTTGGTTAATTCCAGAGATTTTTGTCCTGTGTGCACTCGATATAGGGCTCCAAAGACACTGCCTGCACTTGGTGTCTGGCCTGGTCACCTCATCATTTGCTAATTTTAAATTTTCTCACATGGCATTGTTTCTACACTCAGTTTTTAATGAGTCCTACTTAGCCACATTTCTCTGATCTACCTATTTCCAGATGATTTGTGATCAAGACTATGTTAGCACCTTTCAGAGAAGGCCAAAGCCCAAGAATTCATACTTAATTGGTACCTAACCTTTATTCTTTGAGCATTCCCCTAACTCTGATCATTCTCAGATGGTGCCACAAATACCTCTCCCTTAAAGGGCAAAAAAGAACTTCTTCTGGTTGGAGAAACACGTAAGATGCTCCATGAATTCTTATTTAGAGTTTCTCATTCTTTAGATTTGACCTGCTCCACT
Organism: Balaenoptera borealis; assembly: GCF_965194805.1. NCBI lineage: Eukaryota > Metazoa > Chordata > Mammalia > Artiodactyla > Balaenopteridae > Balaenoptera > Balaenoptera borealis. The sequence continues at coordinate 69,871,696 of NC_138864.1, forward strand.
TTTCATTTGCATTTTAAACAATATATTTTTTCTAATTACAAAATAAATGCACATGTGATAAACTCAGAAAATATAGAAAAGCTCCAGTGAAGAGACGTAGAATCATCTATAATCTCCCCATTTACTATTAACTGATTTCTATCTTCCTGACTACTTTTCTGTATATTAGCACAACTAGGATCATACTGTACATATGTTTATATCTCCTTTTTATTCAACAATTCATCATTAATATTTTCTCATAGTAATAAATATTCTACTACATTATGATTATTAATGATTGCATAGGGTACACTACTCCCTAATTTAATAAACCAAATCTCTAATGAATATGTTAATTAACTTGATTATGGAAATCTTTTTCAATGTGTATGTATATCAAATCATGTTGTACACTTTAAATATATAACATTTTATTTGTCAATTATACCTCAATGAAGCTGAGGGGAAAAAGAAAGCAAAACAACAGCAAAATTAACCAAATAGCCTATTGTTGGACATCTAGGTTTCTAATTTATTGACATTATTGATAATGCTTAAGTGAGCATCTCTGCTCGTACCTTTTTGTATTCATCTTTAATTCCATCAAGCCACTATTTTCTCATGGAGTCAAGCTCCATGTTGTCCTCTCTATTGTCCTCATTTGCTTTGCCAGTTAAATGAACAGTATTTCTGTACTAGTGTTTACCTTCTTCAACTAAGGCATGCTTATTTGGGGGACATACACTAAGGCTGTTTAGAAATAGTCTCCAGGATTTCTTACAAATTCCCCTGACATCTACCTTCTGTTGTAGTTCACCTGTCCCAACTCGGGTAACTACATGGTGAATGTTTTAAGCTTTCTCCTCATTAGAGGTTGGTACTTATGGTCTTAATTATGTAATGATCATGATTACAAACTGGTTTACATAGGAATTCTGCCTACACTAATTCCTGTCCATGTTTTAGAGCCAAGTGCAGGATATGTCTTTTCCACATGTATTCAAAGTGCACTTACGCCAGAGGCTGTAATGTCTCCTATCCAAACCTCATATCCACAGTTCATCCCTATGATGAGCTCTGCCAGTTTGGATGCGGATACTGATCAAAACCCAGTTTTGCAGCCTCCAGTGTCATTTAATATTTCCTGGCCTGTCTTGAGATTTTCCCTCATAGCTTTGTAGTGTAATGTATCCTTATTGCTGCTAACTTTTATTGTTTTGGTATGGAATCCACCCAAGAAAATGTTATAATATTGCCTATATTTTAATAGGCCATTAAATATTGACTTTGTACCCACTATGTGTAAAACATTGTGCTGTTTTTAACTCTGCAAATAAGCAGATTAAAGGAGGGTTTAAATATTGATGTACTAATCTAAACCCATGCTTAATGCTTCTCTAACCTCGCTATTATCTACCAAAAAGTTAGATTTATTATTACAAAATAACAAAGCAAGTAGTTGCTGTACTATATGTGTATGTATATTCATAACTGACATATATTCTCCCTCTAAACTATGTCTACTCCTTCTATAACAATTAAAGATGTTTTCTAGTTCCTTCTTCCTACATCTATGATAGGGATTCTTAACTTGGGTGTGTATAAGAATCAGCTGAGATTTGAAATATTCTGATGTCTGGGCCCTTCCTTATACCAATTAGATCTGGACTTCCAGCTGTGGGTCCCAAGCAGTGTTATTTAAAAGCCCTCCAGAAAATGCTAACATTCAGCCAGTAGAGTCACTTGGTATTGAACAAAGCACTTTGAGTCTGGCCCTTCATGACCTCAAGAAAATCAACAACCTCTATACCACTGGTTCTCAAACTTTGCTGAAGGCTAGAAACACTGGGGAACTTTAAAAAATTCAAATGTCCAGATCACACTCAAGAAAAAATAAGAATCTCTGGGCCATCAGTCTTATTTTATACTCCGCAGGTAAGTCCAAAGTGTAGCCAAATTTGAGAACCAGGGCTCTATACCGTTGCAACTCAAAGTGTGACTTGTGGTCCAAAAGCGTTGGCATCACCTGGGAGCTTGTTAGTAATGTTGGGTCTCAGGTCTACCATATCTGTGGATGATTTTTGTCACATGAAAGTTTTAGTGGCACTCTTTATACAAGGGTTTCAGCCTTGCATCTTAGAACCTAAACTTTGAGACTTGTTATTTTGTTAATCATTTTAATTTATTTAGTGGGGAGTAGAAAGTGAAAACACAATGGAGTGGTTCCAAAGATTTGTTTCAAAAAAGCATCTGGACCTTTTTAGGGAGCTGCATGTCTCCTTGGCATTTCATCCCTGTTGCTCTTGCTTGTTTCATCTTTAAGTTTTTGGTGTAGTTCCTTCATTTCTCTTGTTCTTAATACCAGGTCTTGCACGTATTTGGTGACTGCAAGAGGTTGAGGGAAAGTATGATGCTAAGTGAGAAGTGAGGGAGGCAAAAGTCTTCATGCTCTTGAGCTAAAAATGAAATGACACCCTGAATGTGAGGTGCGAATTGCCTGGAGATGCGCCAACACCCTGAGATGTGGGAGGAGAAAGTGGCAGCCTCAGCACTCCGCCTGAGTGGGGCAAGCTCCACTCCCATTTGAAACAATGGGTTTTCCTAATTACATGATCACACCTGAGCCTCCTCCAACTCTCCACAAGTAGCAACCTCCTCATAAGGCAGAGGGAGTTGGTCTTAAATAAGTGTGTTAGCGTAGATTGAGTCCTGAGAAATAACAGTTCCACTTTGGTTGAGTCATAGTCACTTAGCATTGAAGCAGCTTCCTAGATATACTAAGTATTTTGGAAATTTGCAGTAACTCCTTCAGCATCAAGGCTAAGAATCAGGCCCTGGGCAATGGCTGTTAGGGAATTGCCTAAAAGTGTACAAGAGCTGTCCTTGTTTTCAGAATTTCCCTGCGTCCACAGTCACTGCCTCATTCTTCCCCCAGGCCTGTCCTCTGCCCCTGTGCAAGTACCTTACTCCCTGTATCCCTTCCTGCTCCCCACTGACACACACACACACACACACACTGTAGCCCCCTGTGTCTCCTTCCTAACAGTGTTTCTCTTAGCTAACAGTGACCCTTCTAACCTGCTAAGAATCTTTCTGTAGTTGATACTAGGTTGAGGTGTAAATTCCCCTCCCTGCATCCCAGACAGGGATAATCATATTTTAACAGAGGAATTTTAAGGGTCGAAATCCCACAAGAGCCCACATAATAATGAAATAGCTAGTATTTGTCAGACCTGTGTTTTTGCCAGGTACCTCATGAACACTATTTCTTTTAATTCTCACAACAATTGTCTGAAGTTAGTATTATTATTATCTCCATTTTATAGATGGAAAAACTAAGTAACTGACACATGATCCCACAGCTTGTCACTGTCAAGTCTGGCAGGATTCAAGGCCAGGCATTGTGACCCCAGAGCCCACACTCCTATCTCCTATACTGAAATAACTCCCTAACTGAGGCTCCTTTGACAAAATAAGGAATTTTAATTTGGTTTATTATGAAAATTTTAAACATACAAAAATTAGAAGAAATAGTACAATGAACTCATATATATCTACCACCTAGATTTATCAATCATTAGCCTTTTGTCTTATTTATTTCATTCACATTTATTTTTATTGAATCATTTTAAAATAAATTTCTGAAAATACTTCATCCCTGTGAAGGGGATGAAGTGGGTTGAATGGTGGTGCTAAAAAGGTGTGTCCACATCCTAATCCCCAGAACCTGTAAATATTACCTTATATGGTAAAAGATTGAATGTTACCTTATTTGGGAAAAGGGTCTTTACAGATGTAATTAACTTAAGGATCTTGAGATGAGGAGATCATCCTGAATTATCCTAGGGCCCCTACATCCAATGACAAGTGTCTTTATAAGAGAAAATCAGAGGGAGATTTGACAGAGACAGTAGAGATAAAGGCACATACAGATGAGAAGATGGGAGGCAGAAATGGGAGTCATGTATGCTTCCAGCTACCTGAAGTTGGAAGAAGCAAGGAAGGATTCTCCCCTAGAGCCATCAAAGAGAGCATGGCCCTACCAACACCTTAATTTCAGACTTCTGGCCTCTATAACTGATAGAATAAATGTCTGTTGTTTTAAGCCACCAAGTTTGTGATGATTTGTTATGGCAGCCCTAGGACCTAGTATAACCCCTTAATAATTTGTATGCATCACCAAAAAATTAAGGATATTCTCCTACATAGCCACAATATAATTATCACACCTAACAAAATTCACACTAATTCCTTAATATCATTTAATATACAGCTTATATTCAAATCTTCCTAATTGTTCTCCAGAGATATTTTAGAGCTGGTTTGTTCAAACAGGGTCCAGTGAAGGACCATACATTATATTTGGTTATTGTTCCTTATAAATCTGTTTTAATCTAGAAAATTGCTCTCTTCACTTCCCCCCTTTTCCACAGCACTGACTTATCCAAGAGCCTTTATAATGACTCACATTCTGGATTTGTCTGATTGCTAGAATGAGAGACTTTTACAGGTTAACAATGCTGGTGGGCAGAGGTTTTCTCAGGGTCCCCTTGGATCCCACTCTGTTTGTAGCACCTGCCTGTGGGCAGAGCTGATTGGAGGTAATGACAGAGTAGGGAGGTGTGTTCCACCAGCTGCACCTTCCTGGGGCTTCCTCAGTGGGCTCACACCTCTCCTTTCTTATGTAGAAAGATGTTAGAGTTTGATGCTCCTCCTGGAGAAAAGGTGGAACAGGGGTTCTTTCCCACTAAACTGGAATTGATTTGTGGCAGCCTAGAGAAGTAGGAAGTTTCATTTTCAGAATTTCAAGACTGCACTGACCCCAAAGCACTTGTATACTTGTATTCCACATAGGGCACACTGAGGCTGGAATTCCACCATCTGAGATACTTACAATTATGTAAATGTTGTTTATTCCCTTTGAAAATGCCACATTCCTAGATAGGAAACTGAATTATGTTGCTAACACAGTTGGTTTTATAAACATGGCTTTCCCACTGATCAGGTGGTCAAGGGGTATTTGAGGCTGATGGATGTTTGACAGAGAAAATGTTCACCTACTTTCTAGTTTGGCCTATGGCTAGATACCTAGAACTGGAGGACTGGAGAGAAGAATTGCTAGTACCAAGGAGGCAGGCTTCACATTGCTCATGCAGCTAGTGGGAAGGAAGCCAAAGGTACCTTCTTGGCATATGAGAGCTTCCATTAACTCTGGAAGAAGACAGAAAGGAAAATGATACCTTCTGTTTAGAAATTGCCACCGGTGTCTCTTGGTGATCAGGTTACTTCTAAACCGATGACTATTGTGTTGGCCCAAAAGTTCGTTCGGGTTTTTCGGTAAGAATCTTACGGAAAAGCCCGAACGAAATTTTGGGCCGACCCAATATTTTCCCTGCAGCAACTCAAAGCTGAGGAAGTGTTTTCTCATCACTGTGTGTCTCAGGGCTCTAAAATAAGGCATCCTTTTCTGTCTATTATTTGATTTAAGGTCTGCTTCGCGCATTTATTGAACTGATTAGCACATTAGTTTTATTATTCTCTTCCATGTCCTTTTATGTTCTGGTGAGTTTATTAGGTGAAGCCAGTTTCTTTCTGAGAGTTTAATCCAAAGGCCTTTACCAGAAGCCTAGCATATTTCCTTTTCTCATAAAGATAAGAAAACTTCAACAGGGAGACTGTCTGAGCCTGAGTTATGGAAAAGATTCCATATCAAACTTCCCAGTGAGATTGACTTCAACATATGCTGGCTTACTTCTCCTGGTACCTGGTTCACAACTGAGACAAGTAATCCCCTGAGGAGGGAACCGGTCATATTCCATTACTTACTCATGGATTCTCAGTGCATTTTTTTGGGGGGGGGGCGGTTCGGTAGAAAAGACGTGGAATGTGAGAGAAAGAGAAGTTAAAGATGTTTCTAAAATTTTTGACTTGAGCAAAGGGAAGGATTAAATTTTCATTTGCTGGCATGGAATAGACTACTTCAAGAAAGTCTTTCATATAGGGGAGGGAGGGTACAGAGGAAATGTCAGGGATTTGATTTTGAACATGTTAAGTTTAGATGCCTATTATATGTCTCCAAACTGAGATATTCAGCTAAGCAAACAAGACTTAAGTTCAGGGAGTTGTCATCATATACCTGGTATTTAAAGCCATATGAGGAAGATTAGATAAAGAAGGGAAGAGGCTCTCTATTGTCACAGCAGAGTCAGCAATCTTTTTCTGTAAAAATTCTAGGCTTTTCAGGCTGTATGGTCTCTGTCACAATTACTCAACTGTGCCTTTGTAGTGAAAGTAGCCATATGCAATATGAAAAGGAATGGATGTAGCTGTGTTCCAATAAAGCTTTATTTATGGAAACACCAGCAGGCCAAATTTGGTCCATGGGCTATAGTTTGCTGACCTTTGTGTTAGAGGTCAGAGTCATATAGGCTTATAAGAAAGAACAATTAAATTTTGAGCTTATACTTTAAACGATCTTCCTTTCCAAACAAAGCAGTTGTGTGTGTGTTTGTGTGTGTGTGTGTGTGTGTATATACCATATATTTGTGTAAAAGTCAAGCTGAATATCTCTGTGGACCAGAAATGGAACAGATGCCTACAGCTCTTCCATTTCTGAGCTGAAGCACATATACTAGGTCCTCTATGCAGAAGGAGACAGACAAAGTTCTGTAACCATGAGATTGTAGAGAACCCAAAGCTCCCCATGCATGGTGAGAGACCTGAGCTGGACTCATTGCCTGAAACCAGGAGCTAGGCAGAGAAGGTGGGAAGAAGAAAAGGGTGAGAAAACTGACACTGCTGTCTATGGCTATAGCTTGCATAAGGTGTAAGCTATGGCAAGAAGAAACAGAAAATGTCGTTCAGAAAGTTCAGGGTCTGGACAGAACTCCCTGCTGTCTGAGTGAATGGATCTTGATATTCACAGTTCATCTTGAAACTGGAGCTCCAAGCTGTTTGTTTAAGACCTAGTTCTGCTTCTGGAGAACTTTAGTAGGAAAACTACACGTTACAAAGTCAGACCACAGACCACAGACCAGGAACATAAAACAATGAAAATACTTTCCATTCAAAGTGAACATACAAATTAAAATTTCAGAGCACATTAGTAAATTTAACATCAAGAATGAAACCAAAACAAAACACAGAGGAGGTAAATAGATAAATTCACACATGACAAAATATAAACAATAGAATAATCTCAATGTGACTTTAAAATAAGTATATTTAAGATCCTCAAATAGACACAGAAAAGAATTTTATCCAGAGAGAGAATTATGAAAATAAAATAGATTGATATGAGCCAAAAACCAATTAGAAATTCTGGAAATGCAGAATATAGTTATTGGAATAAAAATCTTACTAAGCAGAGTGATTTCTGAACTGGACTTAGTTAAAAAAAGAATTATGGAATTGAAAAATAGTATAGAGAAAATCACCTAGAGTTGAACACAGAGAAATAAAAAAGATGAAAAACATGAAAAAGACATTAAGAGACAAAGAAGCACTGAAAGATTTCAACATATATATAATAGGTGTCTCAGGGAGAGAGAAAAGAGAATGGTAGAGAAATAATATTTGAAATATCACAGGTAAAAGTGTTCTAACAGTGACAAAAGAGTGAGTCTTCAGATTAAAAATGCACACCAAATGCTGAAAGAGGTAAAAGAAAAAAAAACCAACTTGTTTTTACTATAATGAAATATCAAAACCTCAAGGATTTTAAGAAAAAAACTGAAAAGCTAACAATGTAAAAATATTTAAAAACTTCAAAGAAAGGCAATTAGACAAAAAGCAGATTTCTCATGAGAACAATAAATACTTGAATTCAATGGAGTAATATCTTCAAAGTGCTAAGGGAAAATAACTAATAACCTAAAATTATATATCCAGCTGAATTTGCTTTCAGGAGTGAAAACAAACTAAAGACATTTTCAGAAATGCAAAAACTAACAGAATTGGGCTTCCCTGGTGGCGCAGTGGTTGAGAATCTGCCTGCCAATGCAGGGGATACGGGTTCGAGCCCTGGTCTGGGAAGATCCCATATGCCACGGAGCAACTGGGCCCGTGAGCCACAACTACAAGTATCTGGAGCTTGTGCTCTGCAACAAGAGAGGCCGTGACAGTGAGAGGCCCACGCACCGCGATGAAGAGTGGCCCCCACTTGCCGCAACTGGAGAAAGCCCTCGCACAGAAACGAAGACCCAACACAGCCAAAAATAAATAAATAAATAAATAAATTTATTTAAAAAAAAAACAAAACTAACAGAATTTACCATCCAGAAGACTCTTGATAAGAGAATGTACATTTTTTTTTTTTGGCAGAAAGAAAAGTAGACTTAGAAGGAATAAGATATAATGTGATACCAGAAACAGTGGGAAACACATAAATTGATAAAATATATTTTAAATATTATTAACTCTAATCTGTAAAAGAGAGCAACCACCATAATTTTTGCTTTATATTTGTTAAGGTAAAAGCTTAAAAGTAAAATGACACTCTAATGTCTAGACTAGTGGTCTGAAAACTTTCTATAAAAAGCCATACAATGAATATTTTAGACTTTGTGGGACATATGGTCTTTGTTGTAACTACTCAACTTTGCCATTGTATCAGGATAGCAGCCATAGGTAATATGTAAACAAGTGAGAGTGGCTGTGTTCCAATACATCTTTATTATGGACACTGAAGTTTGAATTTTATATAATGTTGATGTCATGAACTATTATTCTTCTTTTGATTTTTTAAGAAAACATTTTAAAATGTGAAAACCATTCTTAGCTCATGAGCTATTCAAAATCAGGTGGCAGGCAGGATTTGGCCTGTCATCTGTAGTTTGCTGACCCCTGGTCTAGCAAGAGTAACAAGGAAGATGGACAGTCTGAGGGGTAAGGAAAAGGGATATTTAATGCATAGTTTGATAGAGGAGAATAGAGATGCTATATATTTATAGTCATTAGAAAAATTTAAGAGTAATCACTAAAATAATAGAAGTACAATCTACAACTTCAAAACCAGCAGAGGAAAAAAGTAAAATAAAGAATATTTACAAATACCACAGAAGGTAAGAAATGAGATACAAAGACAAAAACATAATAGAAGAAACCACAAGATGAATTGGTGTAAGTCTGAATATATTAGTTACAGTGAATGTAAATGGATTAAATGCATCTAAAAAGAAGGACCATATGATTGGATTTTTCAAAAAGCCAGTTATATTCTGTTTGCAAAAGTCACACTTAAAATAAAATGACATAGACAGATTGAAAATAAAAACATAGAAAGAAGTATTCAAATACTAAACAAAAGAAAGCTAGCTAGTAGAGAAACAATAATATTAGGCACAATGGAATTTAAGGAAAAAGCGCTAAACCCTGTAATAATATTAATTAAAATAAAGAGGAACATTATATAATGAGAAAAAACAACAGTACATCAATAGATAAAATAATCATGAAAGCATATACACTTAACAACATAGCCCAGAAAAACGGACAAAATTACAAAAATGAATGTATAACCATAGTGGGAGATTTTACTACCTCTGTCTCAAATGTACCAAGCAAACAAAAAATTTCTGCCTACTCTTTTGTCCGTATAGAATATATATTCTTTTTACCAAATGGAACATTTATAAAAAGTGCTTAAAACTCATAAGTCTTAAGCATTCCAAAGATCAATATCTTATGTAGGTCATATTTCCTAACAGCAATGCAATTAAACTAGAACTCTAATACAAAATAGTACAAAACCCAACTCATATATTTGAAAACTAAAAAAATAAACTCTTAAAGAATGCAAGGGGTTAAGAAATCAAAACAAAAAAATTGCAAAACATTAGAATTGAACATTTCAGTACATTTCAGAACATGAGGGCATAATTAATATACAGTGTATAAACAGGAAAGAGTAGAAGGAAGGAAATAATCAAGATAATAACAGAAGTTAATAACTTTAAAAAGCAAGTCAACAGCAACAAAAATTATAGAAACAATTAGCATAATCAAGTATGTATTTCTAGGCAAACAAAGAAAAAAGTGAAGAAAACAAAGAAAAGACAAAAATAAACACTTTAAGGAATGAAAAATGTGGGCATAATAAATATAAAGAAAAAATGAGTACAGAAAACTGAAAAACTTGAGGCCAGAAAATTGGGAAGAAAATGAATATTTTTCTAGAAAAACAAATATCAAGTTAATCTCAAAAGAAGTAAAAAAACCAAGTACACCGCTAGCCATTAAAGGCATTGATTACACATATCAGCATGAAGAGATCTCAAGTAATTATTGTTAAGTTAAAGAGTTGCAGATAAAAAAATTGCAGATATATAGAGTATGTTTTTAAAATTAATTATCACCATACATTATTTTTGAACATGTATATATTTAAGAATTGTATAAAGACATGACTTGGATCCACACGAAATTCTTGATAGTAGTTGCCTCTGAGGAGAGGAGGAGAGAAATAAAATGAGACCAAAAGGGAAAATCTAGTATATATTAAATTTATGTAAGGATTAATTAACTTTTCAAAAAAGATTAGAAGAAACTGTTAAAAGATAATTTTCAAAAAATTATAAAATCAATACATGTTATAGATTTTCTTTAACTTAACAAGGGTAATAGGCAGGTGTTGTAATGTGTTCAAAAGAGAATCCATGAACAGACAGATTTATAGATCAGGAATATTGAAATGTATAAGGAATTGTTTTTCCAGGGTAAGAGAAGAGACAGAATTTGTATGTCTATAGACAAGAACTGTTTTGCATTGCTATCAGTTATCTACCGTATACATCAGCTTGTACATCAGCTGAAGCTGAAGTTGTACATCAACTTCCGTATAATCAGAATGTGATAACCCTGAGAGTTCTCCTCTAGAGTCTAGACAATGCACAGTTTTCTATTAAAGTACAACTTTTTCTCTATACAACCATGATCAAAAGTTAACATTTGCCCATTTTAGTTTTCAGTACACGTGTTTTTTTATATTATTTTCTGTACTTTATTTTAAAACAATTCAATTTTTTAAGTTAAAAAGACTATATCCTCGTCGCTGCTCCCCACAGCTCCATAGTCCCCAGCCCCAAACTCCAAAGATTCTGTTTCTGTAAGTCTGGAGATGGATCTGGGAATTTGTAATTTTTTTTAACTAACCCAGGTTATTGTGATGTGCAGCCAGGTTTGGGCACCTCTCACTTGATGGTAACTAATATTCCTCCCAACTTGGAGATTTATAACTTGTGCCCTTGTTCTCTGGTTTGGGGGCAATTCATAAGTTTTAACTTGTGTGCTGTTCGGAGTAGCATGATGAAAATTTTGCACTGTCCTGCTCTGTCCCACCCGGGTTGTGAATCATCCCTTTGTCCCTTGCATCCTTTCTTTTAGTCACTTAGTAGCTGCCTTGGTTATCAGATCGACTGTCGCAGTGCTTGTGTTCAGGTAACATATCTTACTTTATAATGGACCCCAAACACAAGAGTAGTGACGCTGGCAATTCAGATATGCCAGAGAAAAGCCATAAACTGCTTCCTTTAAATGAAAAGGTGAAAGTTCTCGACTTACTAAGGAAATTTAAAAAATTGTATGCTGAGGTTGCTGAGATCTATGGTAAGATAGGGAGTTTGGGACTGACATGTGCACACCGCTGTATTTAAAATGGATAACCAACAAGGACCTACTGTATAGCACAGGGAACTCTGCTCAATATTATGTAACAACCTAAATGGGAAAAGAATTTGAAAAAGAACAGATACATGTAAAACAGAATCACTTTGCTGTACACCTGACACTAACACAACACTGTTAATCAACTATACTCCAATATAAAGTAAAAAGTTTTTAAAAAAAAAGAATCTTCTATTCTTGAAATTGTGGAGAAGGAAAAAGAAATTCATGCTAGTTTTGCCATCTCACCTCAAACTGCAAAAATTATGGCCACAGTGCACAATAAATGCTTAGTTAAGATGGAATAGGCATTAAATTTATGCAATGAGATATTCTGAGAGAGACTAAATTCACATAACTTTTATTACATTATATTGTTATAATTGTTCTATTTTATTATTAGTTATTTTGTCAATATCTTACTCTGCCTAATTCATAAGTTAAACTTTATCAAATTATGTATTTATAGGAAAAAACATGTGTATAGAGTTTGATACTATCTGTGGTTTCAAGCATCACCTGGGGGTCTTGGAACTTATACACAGCAGATAGGGATGGATGGCTGTATTTGAAAAAATCTAATGAAGACTCTGAGTCATAAATTGACCTGTAGGTAGTATGTCTAATCAACTTAGGAACCCAGTGGTGTAAACAAGATAGTAATTTATGTTGAAATAGAGTTGGGGTTAGCTAGCACTGGATGGAAAAGCTCCACACTTGATAAGAGTTGTTCAAGAGTAGAATGGGAGGAAATTGATGAAACAGGGGAATCTGTGATTGCTTTGTAGGTTAAGCTGACCCAAAAGCTCTTATGAGAATAAACAAGTAAAATCCTCAAAATACAGTACTCACTGAACTCATCTCTCTGGCCTCTCATTTTCTTTCTCTGTGGTTATCTGAATCCTACTCAATTTCCAGACCCACTTTATTCCTCTGTGAATCTTCCTTTAACTGCCCACTATAGCTCCCAACTCTTTCTCCCTCTTCTGAACTCCAAGCAGCACTTCTGGTCTCTATGACTCATTTGGTTTTGGCTCATATTCCATGATGATTGTTATAGATGACTTGCTAGTCCTTGTTACCTATTTTGTCTCTTCCTCCTCAGATGATAAGCAACCTAAGGCAACAGCAGTGCTGTATACATCTTAGGATTTCCCAGCCTAGTTTAAAGGATTGCAGACTCTGGCAACCTCTCTAAATTATGTGAGACATTGACCAAGACTCTTGAAATGTCTAATCCTACGTTGGAAGAAGATGAGACACACAGTTTTTGCAAGGTTTATGGCATAAATTAATTTTAGGAATTCACTAGATCTTTCTTTTTTTTTTTTTTTGACTGCGCCGCATGGGCTGCGGGATCTTAGTTCCCTGACCAGGGATTGAGCCCACGCCCCCTGCAGTGGAAGAGAGGAATCTTAACCACTGGGCCACCAGGGAAGTCCCCACTTGATCTTTCATGTTAAAAGCAAAAACCTTGTCACTGAAAGTAGCTGGATCTCGAGAATATTTAAGCCAGAGATTTGAACACAACCAGGACTTTGCCTCCTCTCTTTCTTATCTAGCTTATCTTTGGTATCCATATTATTCACCTTCACAGCAGACAGTTCTCCTCCACATAGTAGAATACCTGATTATCAAAGGCTGCTGGAATTTATAACTTATGGTTACCATAATGGGAAGGGATTGACATGGTTTTTTTCTTTCTCATGTTCACAATTACTGGGAAAAAGTCTTTAACTGGTCCAGCTTGGGGCAGGTGATCACGTCTAGACCAATCTGCTTTAGTCAGGAATGAGGGTGAAGTCACATTAAAACATGGATTCTCCTATCTGAACCACGTGGTTGGAATTGGGGGGTGGGAGGAGAAACAATTCCCAAGAGAAGGGTGGAGGATTTTGTTTCTCAAAAGACAAAATAACAGATTTCAACCATACTTTCAAATCTCATTTCTCACTATTAAAGCCCCCTTATTGTTTCCTTACACATCTTACTGCTTTCTGCCTCTATTCTTTCTCCCTACACCACCCTCCTGCTTTATTTATAAGGCTTTGAGTCTCCTTTTCCAAGAAGATCCCCCGGCTCCATCCTCTGCTATCAGTTACATTTGTACAGGTATTTGAATTAAATGCTATATCATTAATGCCATGATGTTGTAATTTTGTAATTCATTAGCCATTAAGGAAATGTGAATAGAAACAACAATTGTATGCCACTTTACACTCACTAGGATGGCTATATTTAAAAAAAAAAAAAAATAACAAGTGCTGACAAGGATGTACAGAAAAGGAACCCTCATATATTGCTAATAGAAATGTAAAATGGTGTGGCCACTTTGGCAGGTACTTGGGCAGTTTCCCAAAAAGTTAAACAGAGTTGTCATATGAACCAGCAATTCTACTCCTATGTATATACCCAAGGGGAGTGAAAATGCACAAACACTTGTACACCAGTGTTCATAGTAGCGCTATTCACAATAGGTGAAAAGTAGAAACAACCCATCAATAGAAACTGATGAATGGATGAATGAATGTGTTGTATTAATACAATAGAATATTATTCTGCAGTAAAAAGGAATGAGGTATTGATACATGCTATAACATGGGAAAACTTTGAAAACATTTTATTAAGTGAAAGGAGCCAGTCTACATATGGTATGATTCCCTGTACATAAAAAGTCCAAATCTTTAGAGACAGAAAGTCAATTAGTGGTTGTCTCGGGCTGTGTATGTGGGAAGGAGATGGGGAGTTACTCTTAGGGAGTATAAAGCTTCTTTTTGGAATGATGAAGATGTTCTAAAATTAGATTATGGTAATGGTTGCATAACTCTAAATATTCTAAAAACCATTGCATTGCACACTTTAAATGGGGTGACCATTATGATATGAAAATTATCTCAGTAAAACTATTTTTAAAATGTAAAAGGATTGAAAGTCTTCAAAAGAATTAAAAACATAGTAGAAGTAGTGCCTTGTGCCAACAAATGGGGATAGTAGCAATGTTCAGAAGCGAAGTCCCAGCCAACACGCTCAAATTCTGGAGTTTAAGAACTGGAGTTAGAACCTCCAGTCTCTCCGTTGGGCTGTTGGCAAGAGCTCTTTCACAAATCTTCATTTCTTTGCTAACGTACTTTGCTCAGTTTGACACGTCCTTCCCTCCTCACCCACCTAGTGAATTCTTATTCATCCTTTGAGAATTATCTAGGTATATACTCTGAATTCTCTCCTATGACCTCTTCCCTTCCAGACAATGGTAGTGGCTTCATCGTCTTTCTTTCCCATAGTGCCCCACACATACCATTGTTAGCGTGTTGACCTTGCTCATTCATGACCTTTATGGATACATCTCCTTACTAGACTATGAGCCCCTCAAGGGCAGAGGCAATTTCTTTATTATTTTAATATCCCCAGCACCTGACATGATGACTGATGCAAGTAGATGCTCAATAACTGTTTGCTAAATAGATAAAAAGGGCATGTGCCCATGAAATAGACTGAAACACAAGATAGAGATTTAGATCAGGGACTCAGCAACAAATTCCAAGGCCAAAATCCCACTGTAAAAATATGAGGTGGGGGCTGCTGACATCTCTTATTACCTGGTTGCTTGTTACTCTTTTCAATTAAATTATAAAATCTTTAAGGGCAGGGCTATAAATTCTTCTTTTATATGTTTCATAGATAATCCACAAATGTTTGTTAAATGAACTCCTTTTACCCTAAACATCTTCTCCTGAAAAAGAGTGAACATTCTATTTCCTTCTTGGTGATTCATTATTCTAACTCTTTCAGAAATGAAATGTAAAAGATAGAAAAGTGATTCTCTTCCAATTTGAGATAGATACTGTGGGTTTGAGGAAAATACTTTATCACTGAAGAAATAATTCAAATTGTGAAACTAAGTGAAGGGAAAAATAGTGCCTATCATTGTAGCAACATGACATAGCATTCATTTATTCATTATTTGTTATAGGTTATCTTTCCACACCAGTAAGTAAGCTCTATGAGAGCCAAGATTTTTTATCTGTTTGGTTCCCTGAGGTATCCTGCGCATTTGAACAATTTCTGGCACATAATGGGTACTTAATAAATATTTGCTGATAAAGGGAGACAGGGAAAGAAAAGGGAGGGGCTGAGGGAAAGAAGACTTTTATGTATGGAAATATGTAAACACCAGGAATTAGTGCTGGATCAATCTTACTTAATACTGTTATAAGTGATTTGAAAAAATGTCTGCTAGAATAAAATTTTCTGCAGAGCTGTCTGTGTAGTGACATACTGAGGCAATAAGAATAAACTGTAAAAGGAAATAACTTGGCCATATGAGTGCGTAGAAAAATGGCAAATAAGCTCCATGTAGACTGATGTAAGATGATAACACATTATGGGAAAATGGTACAAATGTACCTATAAGATAATGATTTCTAACTATCAGATCTGAACCAGCAGAGAATCCAAAGAGTTGTTGAATGCAACCTACTTTATGCCCAGGGGTCACTCTGCAACATCAATGCAGTGAAAGAAATAAGTCCCACATTATTTTAATTATACATCTCAGGCAGGACTTGGGTGAAAAATGTCTGTGGAAAATAAAGAAATCCTTTTGTAAGGGTTGTGTCACAATTTCCTCTCTGCTTCCTGTGTCCTCCATTCTAATCTGTTGTCTATGGATGTGGGCTTGTTTCTTCTTACCAGAAAAGCAGTAAAGGTGACACAGTTAGGGTGCCGGCTCTGCAGGAAGGGCTTCCACAGCTCCTGCTATGGTAGGCTCAGCTGCTCTGAGTAAGTTAGACCTGTAATCCTTCTGGCTACAGCTAACTAGAGTCTGAGCAGCATTTACTGTCCACATTTTTTTTTTTTTGCCCTTATGCCGTGTATAAATCTTCCTTACTTAAAGTTGGCTTGAGTAGGTTTCTATTTATTGCAGTCAAAGAAATCCCAGATATCAGTAGGTAATGTATTTCAAGAGGAAAAAAGTCCCCTATCCCATCTTGCATAAAACTCAGTGCAAATCAATTTGACTGGTAAAGAGGCTTGGAAGTAGATTCTGGAAAGGACTGAATAGTTTACCCAGGTTGGAAACAGTCCTAACTCAAATGTACCTTGGCCTGTATCTGGATAGCCTTTGTTTACCATTCAACTCTGACATGGTGAGGTCTGAGGGGAACTCCTGGCCAACTCCCCAAGCATTGCTATCTAATTTCCAGCGTAGAAAGTAGAGTTACTTTTGTGTCAACAGACTAAGATTTGCAAATCCAGGACTCTGTGTGATCTTACTGTTGTTTTCCATTGTTGTTTTTTATATTAGTCAGGGTCTCCATAGAAACAGAGCAAATAGGATATATCTATATGTCTGTCTATCTATCTGTCTATTTATCTGTATACCTACCTACCTATCTATCTACCTGAAGAGATTTATTATAAGGTATTGGCGCATATGATTATGGAGGTTGTGAAGTCCTATAGTCTGCCATCTGCAAGCTAGATACATAGCAAAGCCAGTGGTGTAGTTCAGAGGCCTGAGGGGCAGAGAGCTGGTGGTACAGATCCCAGTCCATGTCTGAAGGCCTGAGAAACAGGAGCACAGAGGGCTCATGGAAGATGTATGTCCCAGTAGATCATAGAAGATTTACGTCTCATTTCAGCAGTCAGGCACAGAATGAATTCCACCTTCCTCCACCTTTTTATTCTGTTGAGTCCCTCAATGTTTTGGATGATGCCCACTCACATTGGGGAGGGCCATTTGCTTTACTCAGTCCACCAGCTCAAATGCTGATCACTTCTGGAAACATCTTCAGAGACATACCCAGAAAGAATGTTTAACCAGCTAACTTGGCATCCCTTGGTGCTGTCAAGTTTACACATAAAACCAGCCATTACAGTTTTCCTGGTACATACTTACTTTGGAAAAAAAAGCCAAAACACCATAGTTCATTTGAATTTAATTCTGGTCTCTGCACCTCGTGAATGACTATGTAGAACTGAAGATAGAAGAGCAATCAGGATAACTGGAGGAACTGATGGTCACCTACGTCGGTTAATTTTATTTTAAAGTAGGATTGTAACATAAAGGGCAAATGTTGAATGGGGTTATTATTAAAACCAATAAATTAATAAATGATATGTAATTTACAGATATTAACTTATTTAATCCTCATAATAATACTGTAAGAAAAATATGATGATTATTCCTAAGTCACATATGGGAGGTAAAGTAATTTGCCTAAGGTCTCATAGTGGCAAAGCTGGGATTTTATTCCAGCCAGTCTGGCACCAGAGTTTATGATCTTAACTATTGAATACCTACTAGATGACCTCTGATGTATATTGAATTAAACTCAACTGTTGGAATACTTACAAAACTTGTAAACTTATAAAACTTATAGAACTCTTTATACCAAGATATAGCAATGGCTCCAAATACCAATAGGCATGACTGCTAACTTTAAGAATGTTAAATCCATGATATAACATGAATGGACATTGGGGAAATTGGAGGGTATCAACCTGTAGATGCTGATGAACTGGGGACAGCCATAATGTCCCCAAACTCTGCCTGAGAAACACTGTTCCAGACAAATCAGAGAAATGTGTGGAAGTCAGGCATAATCTAGTATAAAAAGTCTCATGTTACTATTGCACGTCGTAATAGCTACAGAAAGAATATATTAAAGATCTTTAAGGGTCTTCCTGCAGCTGGCCACTCCCATTGCTGGTGATAAAAAGTGTTGAGCAGTCAGTAGACCTGATCCTGGTGGCTTTCTCATGCATGTGTTCGTGCTGGGCATCCTCCTGCTGCTTTACGTCTTTGCTAAGTGAAATGGGTATTTGTTCATATCTTGGTTTTTAAACCCCATTTGTCATCTATTGAATATTTCATAATCAAAATTAAATCTATTTAAAAGAACTTTTCTTTAACAAATTTTTAATTTCATTATCAAGTTCTAAACTTTCATGTGTAGCCACAAATACAAAATTGATGGTACCTGAGTGGGCCTGAGGCTTTGCTGTATTAAAAAATTGTTCTGAAAAAAAAAAAAAAAAAAAAAAAAATTGTTCTGTAAATTTCAGTGCCCATTAAATGTGAGAAATATAAGTTTGGTGAACAGATTTTAAAATCTCCCTACTTACTTAAACATGTTGGTATAAAAAAACTGAAAAGATTAAAAAAACAGAAACTCCTGAGGTAGGATTAGAGGGAGGGAGGAGAGCTGTTGGGAGAGATTTCACTTGGTGACTGTTGCCATAGGAACCATTTACCAATTGCTCAAGATATCAGTTCCCAAGGAAGACAGGAGCGGCAAACAAAATAAAACCCCAAAATGAGGAAAACAAAGGGATCTGGCACCCCTTAGAAAATATTAAACACCTTTTTATGTACATGCATTTGAGATGGTATTTTCTCAGGGAGAGAGGGCATAGTGGGGAGATGCCCAAAATATGATGACCACTTCTCTTTCAAAGATCAGATAGTAATGTGTTAGGAGGCTGCCACATTCTCCTCCAAAGCTCACTACCATTCCATGGGTCAATCTTGAGAATGATCATAAGCCTCAACTGCAATTCTTCTTTTTCTTTTCAACCAGCCTGCAGAACCAGATCATAGACATTCAGTGTGTTTGTTGACTGGCCAACAAATCTCCCATTTAGATCTTAAGATTGCCTTTGAGACCAGTGAACACAGAATCTCAGTGCAGAGGTGTGTATTTGAAATCTCAAAGGAGAAAAGGATTTCTTGTTTTTTTTTTGTTTTGTTTTGTTTTTGAAGAAATTCATGTTCTTTCTTTCTTTATTTATTTATTTATGACTGTGTTGAGTTTTCGTTTCTGTGCGAGGGCTTTCTCTAGTTGCGGCAAGTGGGGACCACTCTTCATCGCGGTGCGCGGGCCTCTCACCATCGCGGCCTCTCTTGTTGCGGAGCACAGGCTCCAGACGCGCAGGCTCAGTAATTGTGGCGCATGGGCCCAGTTGCTCCGTGGCATGTGGGATCCTCCCAGACCAGGGCTCGAACCCGTGTCCCCTGCATTGGCAGGCAGATTCTCAACCACTGCGCCACCAGGGAAGCCCGAAAAGGATTTCTTGCTCAAAGCCTTAGAGCCAAGCATATTTCTTTGTAGTTATGGCTCATTCACAATTTCCTATTTCCTCCACACATGAAGCCACTTTCCAAGTGAATTGTCCGGTTAAAAACTAAATGTATTATTTTTTTATTTTCCAATTAATACATACTTTTATGCTGCTATGAAAGCAAAGTAATCATGCTTGATTCCTAGGGCCTCAACTTTTCGGATTTAACTGGATATCCATCCTGATTATTTCTCAATCCATCGTTCTCCTCTTGATTTCTTTTCCTCTTCTTTACCTATACATGACCCTGCATTTTATCATTTCTAAGATCTTTGCTCCTATTTCAAAGCTGACCAAGATTGAGGTAGTACTTTAAGTTCTTGAATGGAAAAAAGGTTGAAAAACTCACTAATACATTCATATTTGTATATCATTCTCAGACCATCTTTCTCCTTATTTCTCTAGGTAAGTATGTCAGACTCAGATTTACCAGTGGACCAGACATCTTCTCCATGAAGATTCTGGCTGGATCTCCCAAATACAATTAGGGAAAAAGCTAGACTGGTTCAAGGTAGGGGTTATTACCCTTAGGCGAGAGGTAAAAACATTAGTACTATCAGTATGTATAAATCTGTACCAGGATTGGCAAACTCATGTGCCCCAGAGTCTCAGGCAGGTGATATGAATGAATGAAACCAGCCTGGTAGAGATATTGGTGCACTGGAGAGCATATGGATGGGGCTAGGAGAGGGTAGAGGAGAATGTTCAACAATTATTCTGCTTCAGCTGATTGATGACATGCAGAAATGTGGGTTCAGAGTTGCCACATTATCCCATTTTCACAAGAAGACAGAAATCTGTATATTTTTGAAACATTTCTCCATTTTCCAAATTTCCTAACATTAGAGGTTTTGGTTCTCGTATTTTCTCCACCCACTCTTGCAACATCATTCAGGCTCATGTCTTTAAAACCACCTTTTGCCAATGGCTTCCAAATTTTTGTCTTCAGCTCAGATTACTTCCTTGAACTCTGACTTGCATATCCACCTGTCTCTTTGACATCTCCATTGGAATATCTAATAGATACCGCCAACATAATGGAGAAAACTGAACTCCTGATCTTTCCTGTGAAGCCAGCTCTGCTTTCTCCATATAGCTAAGGGCAATGTCATTCTCAGGCCAGAAACCTCACAGTTATTTTATTTTATTTTTGTATCTAAATATCGATATCTATATATATATTTTTTAATTGGAGTGTAATTGCTTTGTGATATTGTGCTAGTTTCTGCTGTACAATGAAGTGAAGCAGCTTTATGTATACATATACCCCCTCCCTCCTGGACCTTCCGCCCCCCACCATCCCACCCATCTAGGTCATCACAGAGCACCGAGCTGAGCTCCCTGAGCTATACAGCAGGTTCCCACCAACTATCTATTTTACACATGGTAGTGTATTTATGTCACACCTAATCTCCCAATTCATCCCACCCTCCCCTTCCCCCTCTGTGTTCACATGTCCATTCTCTACGTCTGCATCTCTATTCCTGCCCTGCAAATAGGTTCATCTGTACCATTTTTCTAGATTCCACATATATGCGTTAATATACAATATTTGTCTTTCTCTTTCTGACTTACTTCACTCTGTATGACAGACTCTAGGTCCATCCACATATCTACAAATGACCCAACTTCGTTCCTTTTTATGGCTGAGTAATATTCTGTTGTATATATGTGCCACATCTTTTTTTTTTTTAAACATCTTTATTGGAGTATAATTGCTTTACAATGTTGTGTTAGTTTCTGCTTTATAACAAAGTGAATCGGTTATACATATACATATGTTCCCATATCTCTTCCCTCTTGCATCTCCCTCCCTCCCACCCTCCCTTTCCCACCCCTCTAGGTGGTCACAAAGCACTGAGCTGATCTCTGTGCTATGCGGCTGCTTCCCACTAGCTATCTATTTTACATTTGATAGTGTATATATGTCCATGCCACTCTCTCACCTTGTCACATCTTACCCCTCCCCCTCCCCATATCCTCAAGTCCATTCTCTAGTAGGTCTGTGTCTTTATTCCTGTCTTGCCACTAGGTTCTTCATAACCTTTTTTTTTTTTTTTCCTTAGATTCCATATATATGTGTTAGCATACTGTATTTGTTTTTCTCTTTCTGACTTACTACACTCTGTATGACAGACTCTAGGTCCATCCACCTCACTACAAGTACCTCCATTTCATTTCTTTTTATGGCTGAGTAATATTCCATTGTATATATGTGCCACATCTTCTTTATCCATTCATCTGTTGATGGACATTTAGATTGTTTCCATGTCCTGGCTATTGTAAATAGTGCTGCAGCGAACATTGGGGTGCATGTGTCTTTTTGAATTATGGTTTTCTCAGGGTATATGCCCAGTAGTGGGATTGCTAGGTCATATGGTAGTTCTATTTTTAGTTTCTTGAGGAACCTTCATACTGTTCTCCACAGTGGCTGTATCAATTTACATTCCCACCAACAGTGCAAGAGGGTTCCCTTTCCTCCACACCCTCTCCAGCACACTTTTTATTTCAATGTCTTCTGCTTTTCTGTAACTATGAACCTTACTTGTTTCAGACTCAGTTGCTTTTTAAATTTTTTTAAATTATGGTAAAATACACATAAGTTTATCATCTGAACTATTTTTAAGTGTAGAGTTCAGTAGTGCTAAATACATTCACATTGTTGTGCAATCCATCTCCAGAACTTTTTCATCTTTCAAGTAAACTATATACCCATTAAATAACAACTCCCTATTCTCCCTTCCCCTAAGTCCCTGAAAACCATCATTCTACTTTGTCTCTATGAATTTGACTACTCTAGGTACCTCATATAAGCAGAATCATACAGTCTTTCTGTGATTGGCTTATTTCACTCAGCATAATATCCTCAGAGTTCATCCATGTTGTAGCATGTGTCAGAATTTCCTTCCTTTTTAAGGCTCTGTCACTTCCTGCAAGTGTTTGTTCAAATGCCACTTTCTCAGTTAGGCCTCCACCCACCCACCCCACCTTTCTTCTAAACCCCCATTATCTTAATTTACTTTTTTTCCTTAGCTCTCACTTCCTAATATACTATATGTGAATCATTTATTATGTTCATTATTTATTGTTTGTGTCTCCCTGCTAGAATAGAAGTTCCACGAGGGCGGCTTTGTCTGTTTGAGTCTTTGATGAATCTTAAGCTTCTAAAACAGTGCCAGGCACATGCCCAATAGATATATGTGGAATGAATTTTTAAATGTTGGCAACTACTTAAACAAACATTGTGTGGGCTAGATAAAACAACCCACAGGCCAAGCCCATAGTCAACCTTTTGGTGGCCTCTGGTTATGAGAAGCAATGTAACCCCTACATCTCTCTTTTCCTTATGCCCCTGGTCTAGCCAGTCTACATAAGCATGTCTTCTATTCCAAATTATCAAAGGCAGATAGTAAACAAAATGGTGTATGGAGGGTGTTGGTTCTAGGCATATCCTTAGCTTCCTCTCTACTTCCTATTTCTTCCCTGCTCTCTCCAAGTTGCTGTAATCCAGGGGACAGCACTGCAGGCTCCAACCTGCAGACAAAGGGCCTGTGGAAAATTCCAGGAAGAATGCTACGTACCCACTGTGATACCTGCCTACCTACCTCCTGGAGTAGTTGAGGCCAGAACAAATCACCAGGAGCCATAACACTCACATGGCAAAAGGACATCACTGTTGCTTTAAGTCTTGCGTTACAATAGCTATGGGAAAACAGATGTGACATGGCACAGTGAGCTCCCGAGCAGATGGAGTTAAATCCTGGCTATGCCACTTACCTTGGGCACCTTACTCTCACTGAGTTGTTGATTCCTTGTCTGTCAAATGGGAGTCATCTTATTTGTCTGAGGATTAAACAGGATAATAAATGCCAAACGCTTGGCATATAGTAGGTAGTTGATTGATGATTGCTTCCTTGCCTTCTCCCAAGCCAAATGTTTGCTATAACCATTTTAGGGAATTTGGTTCCTCCCCTTCACTTAAATCACATTACCCTTACCCTTTTTGAACATATTATTTTCAAAATATTATGATTTTTTTCAACCTACTGTGCATACTGTACTTCCTAGATTTTGAAGTCTCTCCTTAAACACTTCTCTGCAAAACATATTTTTTTATTCTGTGTTTCTCTCTCGCACTTAAAAAAAAATTGTTGATACTGCTACTCGAGAGTTAATCTTTTGGTCTTTACTTTCAGAGACTTTCATGGTGTCTGTATGTTTGCTACCTAAGACTTCAGCAGAAAAGCCAATTACATAGATTGATTAAAATAAAACAAAAGCAGGAATGGCATTTAAAAGTATATAAATTCACATTTTTTGAGTTCCTTAAACATGGACTAATTTTTAAAACATTCTCTGCCTCATCTCAAAATGTTTGGTTACTGGTTTTTGTCTAAATGCATCCAGTAGCAACAGACTTGCATGTTCCTTTGTGACCTGGAAATTCCCAAGTAATCACTTTTGAGTAGCAGATGTTTAGATAAGCTAACAAGTTCTTAGGGAAATAAATCCTTTTATGATTATTTCAATAGGGATCTGTATGTTGGTTCAGTACTTTAGTGGAACTACATTCTCAACAGGTGAAAATAAATACATGCAGAGCCAGGGTTTAAACTGAGAGAAGGGGATCTGGCACCTATTTTCCAGTGACTATATAAAGACAGGCCAGGGGGCTGACCTCAGGATGGGTGTGGGTCAGAAGGGCAGGAAGGGAATCTGCTGGTCCTCTTGTTCTTTTTGAAAGTCTTGTAAGAGCAAAATACATGTCAATTTTTTAAAGGGGACCTGGGAAAGGAAGCATTGTAAGAAATTTAACTTAATACTTATAATACATACAAAGATAAGATTATCATGTCATGTGTACAGCCAAGCGGGGAAATAATATCACCTGCTATCAATAACGTCCGCAAATATTTATTACACATCCTTGGGGATGACACAAGAAGCAGACAGGCGTATGGACACCTAAGGGAGTGTTGGAGTGACCTCCATGTGTTTAGGTAAGTGTGTGGGTAGGAAACTGTTATTACTCTGGGTTTTATTTTTAAATTTTTTTGCTAGTCCTCTTTCCTTTCAATTTCTTCAGTGGAAAGGCTTTGAGCCACCAATACCTTTGTGAAAAAGAGAACATTACTCATTAGCTTTTTCCTTCAGGCAAAACCAAGTGCTATGTTTTAGCTCTCTACCCCTGATAAAGCTCTAAATCTTTCATCTTGATGGGAGGCAAAGACAAAGGCAGCAACCTCAGTTCTAAGAGATTCATTCCTTCCTCCTTTCCTTCCTCCCTCCCTTCCTTTTTTCCTTCCTTCCTTTTCTGTTTTTCTTGCTCTCTGATGGCATAGCTTCACTCTTGGTTGTAGTCCTCCTTGTTTGAACTTTTCTAATACTCCACGGTTATCCACAAACCTCATACGATTTCTTTAAAGAGAGACAAATTATATTAATCTCAATTAGAGACCACACATGCCTACACAATTTTGCCCACATCAGGATGGAGGTTTTAAAAAAAAAACTCTAATTTTTTTTAACAGGCAAACACAACTGTAGGATCATAGACCCTACATTTTCTACATAGTGAACATATAAACTCAGTGGTCTGGGGCCCATGGTCAGAAAGACATGGTAGTTCTACACTCTTCAGATCTTTCCAATTAGAACTTGAAAGCCCATTTCCCTCCCAGAGAAATGCCAGATGCATTCTTCTTTAATGAGCTTAGGACCAAAACTGCAATATGATCTCCTGCTTCAGGTGGAACATGGATAACAACTTAGAAAGAAAGGAGAATGGGGTCTGGAAGAGGATGTAGATTGAAGGATTACCTTAATTAAATGTAAAAGTAGGATCAGAGAGGTAGAAAGACCTTAAAGAAACACGAGTTCTGTGGTCTGAGAGACAAAGCCCTGTAGGGCAGCTGTTCCCATGTTTGGAAAAAAATCAAAGTAAGTCTGGATATTTATACAATATTTAAAGAAAATAAGGTGGGCATGACAAACACTCCATATAATATAGGCAACCCAAGACAAAAGCCTACTGAGAACTAGTAACATCTTAAATGTTTTTAGTTGACTCTGTGTTCTAATTCCATGTATTTTATTTAATTCAAACTCATAAATCAGGTTATTCTTTCAGATTATCCCTGATTCCACAGGCTCACTATGTTTTCTGGAGTCTTAAAAATTCAGGCTACAGGCAAATACAAATTTAATTCAAAGTTTAATACAAATGAAAGTACATGGAGCTTGCCAGATCATATTTTTTAGGGTGTTTCTAAGAGCGACCAGAACTTTAAAATGCTGCAGTTCGGATTAAATAAATTATAATCCGTTAAAACAATGAGATATTATGCAGCTGTAAAAAGGAATGAGGAAACCATGTACTGAGATATTAAAAAAAAAAGTCTCCAGGATATAGTATTAGGTAAAAAAGTAAGATACAGAACAGTATGCAGAGTGTATTACTTTTGCATAAAAACAGGTGAGAACAATATGTATGTATGTATTTACTCAGATATAAAAAAGAAGCACAGGAAGAATACACAAGGAATTAATAACTGGTTATTTAGGGCAGGAAGACTGGGCAGAGGGTAACTGGGCTGATTGGGACTAGGGATGAGGAGGTATTTTACTATAGACAGCTTTTATACTGTTAGATCCTTGAACTATGTGACTGTATTAGCTATATACATATAATTCTACAGTCCTTTATTATACCAAAAAAAGAAAAAAGAAACAAAATGCAGTAGTTCAAAGGTGATGAATCTATAGGGGAAGTCTATATTACTGACCTATATTTTATTTTTGGGCTCTGTCATCTTGTGTCTTGCTAATATCTCAAGGTAAACTACCAAATGCCTGCAGTTTGACCCCTAGGTAAAGGAGAGATCAGGAAACTTCAGAAAACACAACCACCTGATAATCTTCTTAGAAGCATTTGGAACTGCTCAGTGATCCATGAATGTCAAGGCAAAACTCTGATATGCCTCTTCCAGGTTCTATATAAATCTCTTTATCTGAGGTAAACCTTGGGTCAATAAGAAATACTTGTGACCTTTGTTTTATGTTCGTGAGCGTTTTAGAGGCATTATTTCACATATCTTTCCAATAGCTCGTGAAATATACAGCCTTTCTAATATCTTTTCATAAATAGAGATGTTAAGGCACTGAACAATCCAGCTCTGTGACGGTGTGTTCAGTGGTAAAGAAGAGCACACGTCTGTTTTGATTCATGGCCATACAATTACAAAGATTCACAGACTCCCCCAAAACATTCTCCATTCTCCAGTTGAGGCACTAGCTCCAGTGTCATTTTAAGCTCATTTCTCATGTACTTAGATTCCTTTCTTTTCTTCAGATGGCAAACTTGCCTCTATCTGGTATCTGGGGAATGCATATCATTGGAATTATTAAATGTACAAGCTAACACAACAAACCACCGATTTGTTATTTTGATGAAAATATTCTTGCATTTTCAGCAGATGGCTAAAAATGTTGCCTTTGTTATACATTCTTTGTTTTGACAAAAACAGAAAAATAGAGAAAGAAAGCTCTGATCATTTTTCCTGTGAAGCTTAATCTAAAACCAAACAATGTGGCATGTGACTTCTGAGCGTGATCCATGTTTCATCTCTAGAGCCCATTTCCCTGGCAACCTCCGCCCTCTCCCAGCTGCAGAGGTCAACACAATAGACTTGTCACAGGTTTTAAGTTGGGTAACTACTTTTAATTTGGAGAAATTATTACCCAGGGAGAAAATAGGCTGGTCCTGTACTTCAAAGAAAAAAAATAGAAATCAAGATGAACACAGCCTCCTGAATTGGACTAACTCTTAATGTTGCTGTGTACCTCCTAAGCAGCTGTTCAAATAAGTAGTTGCCCGAGGAAATGTATATTCAAATGCTCCTTGTCATTTGCCTCTCCTAGCTTCACACCTAAAAGCCAGATGCAAGCTCTTCCAGGGCTAACAAATAGATGCCTTCTGGTGGCTCATTATGGTAATTACTGGCCGTATATTACTGCCATGTGAAAAGGGTTGTGAGGCAGGCCAGCCCAGGGGCATTTACAAGTGGTTTATTTGTGTTGAGCTATTAAGAATCCTCGAGTTATCAGATCAACCACTGCTCTTTGGGTTTTACAAGCAAGTTGTTCCTTAACAATCTGATCCTTCATCTGCTACCTTTGTGATATGTTTAAGCACCACTTAGGGACCTAACATGCTGCTTAGGAAAGTTACTTTACCTGTTTACAAAGAGATTCTCAAGTCCATTGTGTCCTGTGCACATTTTCTGCATGGCTCCTTCCCAACACCACCCACCCCACCACCCCCATCCCTCCAAAGGCTGCAATGCTTTCCTCATTCTTTGATCTTCAACTGGGCTACACACCTCTTTGTTGGCCACAGACACCTTCTTGGTGTAAACGAATGTTGATGCAACTGAGCTTTATGAGTTTGGACAACATCAGGGTTGAATCCAGGTACGCAGGGTCTGAAGCTCATACAAATATGGAGGAGGCCCTCTTTAGCAAAAAGAATGAAAAAGTTTCTGAATATAAAATTAGTTACAAAAATGAATATTTGGAATGAGAAATTACAAAGGTTAGGAAGCTGACAAATCTACAAACATCACAAAATCTAAAACAACAGCAAAGACCTTAAAATCAGCTGCCTGACTCTCCTCTGAACTTTTTTCTTACTTTTGGCAGGGGTAGGGGTGGGGGGAGAGGCAAGCTCTTTGCCTCTTCATATGCCAATGGTTTTATAATTGTTTTATAGAGAGAAAAGAAATTCAGTCTTTCCTCTAGCGACATTGATTGAAAAAGCTTTTATTACTAATAGTTTAAGTTTCTTTCAGCTTCTCATCTTGATATTGGTAATGTTGTAAATTTTTAGAATCCTTATTAAATTTGGGAAAACATTAAACTTTTTTATACATGAGTTATAAGGTTTCAGGGTATTTCAAGTTTTATTTTGCAATGACTAATCTTAAATACACTTCGAACTGAAATATACTCATTAACTAGCTTGTTTTACATGACACCATTGAAATATATCCCTTTCTTAATCAATTACTGCTTTTGTTTTAATCTCAAAGTTTTTTTTTTACATTGCTCTTTGTATCAGAATTTCTATTGATTTCATCACTCATCTTTATTGTTTTTAACTTCATATTCCATTAATTTTTTTCCTAAATTTCCTTTTAGTTTTTTTTTAAAATAAATTTATTTATTTATTTATTTTTGGGTGTGTTGGGTCTTTGTTTCTGTGCGAGGGCTTTCTCTAGTTGCGGCGAGTGGGGGCCACTCTTCATCGCGGTGCGCGGGCCTCTCACTTTCGCGGCCTCTCTTGTTGCGGAGCACAGGCTCCAGACGCGCAGGCTCAGTAGTTGTGGCTCACGGGCCTAGTTGCTCCGCGGCATGTGGGGTCTTCCCAGACCAGGGCTCGAACCCGTGTCCCCTGCATTGGCAGGCAGATTCTCAACCACTACGCCACCAGGGAAGCCCCTTCCTTTTAGTTTTAAAATACATTTACAAAGGACAAAAATGGTACCCTTCATAAACGTTCAAATCAGGAGGATGCTGTAGGTAAATTTTCATTTGTTTTATTGAAGCATCCCAAAACATCTTTCCAAATTTGTTTCTCCATGTTAGAATAATTTTGCAAATTTTAAAAAGCAAACTCTTTGGAAGGTGCTGTGCAAATAAGAGGCCACTGAAACTTAAGCTTCATTAAAGTCATGAAAAATCTGCCTTTGGACCTCTGGGCGATGACCCAATAGGTGTGACACAATATGCCATTTGGGTATAGGTCATGCCTTCCTCAGTGCTTCTCTGCTCAATGCAGTATATAGCTAAATACATAGCTAAAGCTTCAAGCTAATATTGGGGAAGAAAGTGGGGGGTGGTGTCTCTCATATCCCCAGAATTCTCAGAGGACAAGGGATGGGGAATGGAGTGCAAAGGAGCTCTTGGTTTGAAGGCAGGGAAATTAGAAGGAATGACTCTTGGGGACTGCCCCCCTTTCAGCCTGATGTCAGGATCCATAAGCGCATTTATAACCTTCTTCTAATAGCATTTGGTTGTTACAGTTTTGTGAATCCTTTTCACATAAGAGATAGACCATTCAGCAAATTCTTTTTGATTGACGTTATCTCACTGATTATAATAGCAAAATTGGAAATAACCCAAATATTTAAAAGTCAGGTGTTGGTTAAATACATTATTACATATCCACACAACAGATGCATGCAACATCTAAAAATGTTCCATAACAGTATGTTTATTGATTTGAAAGTTGGTTGCAATATATTTTTGCATGAAACAAACAAGATATAATATGCATGGTAAAATTCCAGTTTTACTTTTAAAAAAGGAGTCTGTTTACATATGTAGATATGGATGTACATGTACTAAGGTGTTGACAGTAGTTGTCCTTGGGCAGGTATGATTGTAAGATTTTTGTTTTTGTTAAAAAATACTTATTTGTATCATGAAAATTTTTTGATGATAAGGATCTTTTATTTTGATAATAAGAAAAACATATTTTTAGTGGAAAAAAGAAAAAATAGCACTTTGACATTGGATTTTAGTCCTTTCAAATAAAATAATGGCCTGAACTTAAATTTATACATGCAGTTCAATATTCATGCTAAAACTCCATTTCCAAGAGACATTAACCTATTTCTAAGAAGGATTATTCTCTAGGACTTACTGTAGCAATATGAGATAAGTCAGTCTCCCATACGGCACACTATGGGATCTGCAAATTCCATTCCTTTGATTGGGGAAAGGCCAATGTACAAAAAAACGAGTCCAAGGGGGGCTGTAAGAGAAATGTTTTATGCTTAATTGAATTTTTCTAAAATGTGTATGTATTATACTTAAAGTATTATCTGGAAAATGTTATGCTTATTCCTTCACACTTATAATATAGGAAAGTACAGTGACCTTTTAGAAATTTGGCGTGTGTGTAGGTAAAATGGATGAATCTGAGTTGCCATCAAGCAATATTTATTGTTGTAAATGCAGTGTGCGCCACCACTTAGAATCTACGAAGCTCAGAACACATTTGTTTCCATAACCTTACTCTATTCTTCCAAGATCCTTACAAGTTCTCAATCTTTGGTATGTAAAAGAAACACCTGAGGAAACTCGGTAAAAATGCAGATTCCAAGACCCCACTCTCAGACATTCTGATTAAGTAGATCTGGGATGGGACCCAGGAATGAGCAATTTGAACTGGGGCCTATGCTTGGAGAAACACCATTTTAAGAAAGTGTGCTTCTTTTAATACTGGGAAAATTATAGCAAAGAGCAGAAAAGAGCCTGACCTACTATGAGAGGTTCAAAAAAGAGCCTACCCAAGGACTGTGATCTGTGAAATACACACCATGATGAGATGAGATGAAAAACATTGCCTCCGCTCCTGAATCTTTCTCCATCTCTCTTTCGCCAGCTGACCAACATGCTCCCTGAGCTGTATAAAGTGAACCCTTTGACCAAATTATTCAATGCCTCAAAACTGGCCCTTTGGCAATTAATGAAACCATACTGTGTGGAAAAAACAATCCTTTTTTCTTCAGAGTAGCTTGAAACCCTGTTAAGATAATGACTTGGACCTCACTTAAAAACCTGCTGCATTCAGCCTTCTAAATCTACACTCCTACAGATTGCTGCCCCAAGTAATGTGCTTTGTCTCTGCTGGTGCTAATGGTTTTCTACGTTCTGCTCTAGACATGTGACAGCCCAATGTCATGGTGCTGCTGAAAAATGCATTTTCTGTGCCCAGGAAGAACCTGTATAAATATTCTCAATAAATAAATAACAGTTGTCATTTTCAGAATATGACAATTTTAGCTGCCAGTGCTTAAAGTGAAAGATGTGTCATTTATCCTAATAGATGTGAACACATGTATTGTACATACCAGTGAGTCACCTAATTCTTATTCACTCCAGCCTTGGTCTCAGTTGGGGGCAAGTGCCTATAACAGAGTATGGCTGGATCAAATCACAAGCTAAAAAATCTTGGTCAATTATAGAAGCCTGAGGCTAAGGAGGGTTTTCAGGCCTCGCAGACCCCTCCTCTTCCCAGGCTTACTGAAGATGCCAGTCAACCTCCCATCTGTGGAATTTCTGGTACTCTTTCTCCCCCCTGTAATTTAATGTGACTCAGTTGTTCTCTGTCCTGATAATACAAGTGGTGAGAAAGTCACCTAATCCTACTGGCATCCCCTCTTGTCAGCACCTCTTTATTTCCCTCTTTAAAGGCTCAACATGTTTTGATTTACAATCCGCACCAAGATAACTGCAGATGCCCTCTCTAAAAAGCAAGGTTAACTCACCTGAGATGAATTCTTTTATTGCAAACAAAAGCAGCACATGAGCAGGAAATACAATTAGTACAGGTGCTTCCTTGAAACTTAGCAAATGCCTGTTGTCTTGAAAGGAAAAAAATCTTCACCACGGCCGGGAGGTTCCTTTCATGCTATTTCAGTGAAGGAAGGATTTGAATTAAAATACATTTAAATGACATTTTGTGAAATGCTTTTTCTGTGTAAATTGATATGATTATACAACTTTTCTTCTTCAGACTGTTAATACAGTGGATTACATTAATTAAATTTCAAATGTTGAAAAAAAAAATTTAAAATAAATGTAATGGTATAATTTTTAAAAAGTGCATTTAAAGGGGAAAGGAGAAACCCCAAGAAAGACCCCATGTAAGGAGCTGTAAATTGTTTAAGGACTCAAGTTATTTGAGGTGAGGACAATGTTGAGCAAAACTGACCTCAACATCAGCATTTTGAGGTGAAATCATCCATCCAATGAAATCCCATCCAGTGAAATCATCAGTTTTGTATGCGTGCATGTTTTGAGTTATATTCTTGCTAAATAACTTTTTTCAGTACTCTGGTTAAGGCAACCTTGGTAGAACCTGTCATTTTATTCTCCTTGAAAATATGTAATGCATATATTAACTCCAGGAAAGCATTTTGAATTCTGTTAGATGGAGGCTGATGTGCTAACTTGATCTTCAGTTTGCTCGAGGTTCAGAGTTCACTATTCTGATAGTTGACAGTTCATTACTTTAAACTTCAGAAGTTAATTGAAAGTCTTTTATCGTGAAATATAGGTAACTTTTTTAGGTGGTGTTAAAGGTATTTGCTGTTTGTGTTAAGAAATGAGCAAAAAGGAAATCATGCAAAATAAATGCTGTAGTCCTATCAAATAGCTTAATTTTGTAAATCTTGTATAGTTAAAAAGAAAATTAAGATAAAAAACCCATGAAAAACAACCGAGGATATGGTAGACTTAACAAGAACACCTGATAAATAGTTACAGTTAAATTGCCAAGTATTGCCACCTATTTTTAAAAATCTTGTTCACTTCTCTAAACAAGTAATGTGTCTTCTATCTTTTAACTCCTGAGTTTCATCAAGTGAAGTATTACTTTTCAGCCCTGGCCAGGGTACTTTCTAATATTAATTGACCTTGGAGACCACATTCCTATGTTTGCAATCTGGACCCTCCCTCTGACAATATCCTCCTTCCCCAGAGCATCCACAAATAGGGTTTCAACAAATGCTTTTGGCAAAGTCACACTTCCTCAATGGCAGAAACTACTTGCTCTTGGAATGACAAGATGACAAGATTGCATGCTCAATTACACCTGCTCCTCTCTTTAAGTAATTGCCTTAGATCTTGACAAATTATGTGCTAGTTTTCTCAGGCACTCTAATTTAAATTAGAATGAAGGTACTAAACTTTTTTAATTATTGCAGCCTGATTGTTTGAAGCAATGTCTTTTTGTTTTCTAGAATTCTACTATCTTTCATGACCCAATTAGAAATAGCTAAAAATTCCTGCAGTTTTGGACCCCTGTATGTGTTTCCTTCTGCATATTCTGTATATGAAACTAGTTTCCTATATCTGGATTTTTATGTAACAAAAAAGAGTGCTACTTTGTGGAGTTTTCTATGATTTGTAGAAATAAAAGCAATAAAGGAGTTAACTAGAGCCAAATTTAGTAAATAAAAATACAACATGCCTAGTTGAATCTGAATTTCAGATAAATAATTAATTAGTTTTTAGTGTAAGTATGTCCCATGCAATATTTGGGATATAATTATACTTTAAAAATTACTTGTCTATCTGAAACTCAAACTTAACCAAGTGGCCTTTATTTTATCTGGCAATCCTAGAGTTGAGTAAAGGCAAAATTGATTTATGTATGTGTGTTTTCTATGAATCACATTTTATTGGGAAGCAAAGGAATGAATTATATTTCAATTTTGGTATTTGGGAAATATGAGAAGATCAATTTAAATAATAGGTAAAAATAAGATGCTATTGACAAGAAATATTAACCTGAATGGGGCTTTCATGCCTTTTTTCACATTCTAGTAAAATATAAAATTTCTATGTTTATAAATATGAAACTCCATTGTTTTCTGCCTGAATTAGACTTTGTTGTTTTTGTTCACTACCCTTTACAACACTTTCCATTACCCAAGTCATCAGCAGTCACTTAAAACTGGTGAAGCCTTACAAGAATAGCAAATGGAGGAAGAGTAGTCATTAAAATTAGTTCATTTCAAGGAAGAAGGAACTCTCTGCTTTAAATTGAGCTGTCATAAGCAAAATATTAGGGAACAAATGCTTCAGATAACTTTCAGATTCCAAGCAAAATGTACTAAAGACAATTTCTTTTCAAAATCATGATTACAGTAACAGAATGTTCTAATTTTTATTTTTAATGGCTCATGATTTTAGCAAAATAGTCACAAAATCAATTGAATGTGTTTCATGATTTTCTTATAATTTCTTTCATCACAAATTCTATACTAAAGGCCAATTAAAAATATTCATTAATAAAGTTAAGAAATGCGCTACAAATAATTTTGATTAATGTTAGAATTTTATATATTTCAAGGTTTCTAATGTATGCTATTATCCACTCTGTATGAATTGAAATACATTCTGAATCTTAAAATTAAATTTATTTTTTTTTGCTTATATTATCATTAGCTTCAGTCTGCTATTAATAATTCCCACTTTTCTTTTCTTCCTTACTCTTAAAATAAATAGAGTTCAAAATGGAAAGAAGAGAAAGTTTGGTACTTTTATTATTACAAGAAAATGGACTTTTATTATCACATAATACACCTATCTTGTTAAACCTAATGCTGCTATTATAATCTGAAGTTCCCAAAATGAAATGCCTTTCTTTTTAATCGGCTTGATGAAACGTAAGGCAGTTAACAAGTGCTTCTTTTTGGTGCTTTAAGGGGTGAACTTCTTAGTTCACATGACAAAATACAGGCACTGGATCTTCTGGTATAAAAGTTTTCTCTAGCTTTTTTATCTAGCTTTCCACAGTGTTCAGTGTTACATGTTTACTGTCTCTTCAATGTCTGTAGGAAAACGTCAAATTTATCATGCAAGGTTCTAATATAAGTAAATATGTATTATATATAGTCTAATATAAGTAAAGGATCTGTTAATTTACCATACACTATCCAGTTCTCTTGTTTTATCAATACCAGTAAAATAACATCAGTTGCTTTAGAAGAGTTCAGAATGTCATTTTTCTGGGGGGGAAAAAAGAAAAAGAAGGTCTTTGTTCTAAAACAATAGAAAAGATAGCCAGAAAGAGTCCCAGTTGCAGTGTGAGAACAGGTCTGCTGTCTGGACCAGCCAGAAGCGAGGTGCACACTCTGTGCTCACTGAGGCTGAGGAGTCAAACCCACTCTTGCCAAAGCTGAGAATCAGGGAGATTCCCAAAAAGGGAGAAAAAAGGAATAAGAAATAAAAAGAAAGAAAAACTCAAAGAAGACAGTAGAATGCAAGGGTAGTAATGAATCAGAAGCAGTGATGGCACAAAATCAAGACTTCTCTGGGGAAAGAGAACAAAAGCATAATCCAGAATAGAGGAAGGATATTATTTCTCCAGCTGAGTTCTATGGAAATTAGTGTCCAAAAATGTAAAAGATGTGCCATGGAAGGGGGTGGGGAATTTTCCATGGTTAAATATGCTCAAGAAATATATATACTCCCATCTTGAAGATTTACAACACATAATTGAATATTGCAATTTCTAAGTGGTCCTATTGTTTAAAAACTTTTTAATTTTGTAAGGAAATGTATGCATGTTTAATATAGATAAATATTAATAAACAATATTAGCATTAATATGTGATATTAATAAAACATATAACTATGGAATTATTTTTTCAGACCATCTGGTAACATTCTCTATTGTATGAGTGGATGAAGTAATGAACTCGTATTCTGTGGTTATTAGTTATTTGGAAACTTAGGTCTGGGTAATATCTATACCGATGATACCGAAAATGTTGCTTTATCACATCCACGATGCTCTTAGTGTTGACCAAATTACAAGGTCATTAAGAGCAGAGCTATGAATTGAGACTCCCTGGATTCAAATCCTAGGTCTTCTACTTGCCTCAGCAGGGTCCTTGACTACTTTAAGCCTCAGTTTCCTTCTCTGTTAAAGAGGAAAGAACTAACAATGATAAAAGGGCTTATGTCATAGGTTATTGGGGGAGTCAGATGAGATAGTCCTTGTAAAATACATAACTTAATGCCCAGCAATGGGAAACAAAAAAAATCTTCTTTTGAAGTTTAGTTGATTTACAATGTTGTGTTAGTTTCAGGTGTGCAGCAAAGTGATTCAGATTCTTTTCCATTATAGGTTATTACATGATATTGAATATGGTTCCCTGTTCTATACAATAGGACTTTGTTGTTTATTTATTTTATATATAGTAGTATGTATCTGTTAATCCCAAACTCCCAATTTATCCCTCCGCCCACCCCTTTCCCCTTTGGTAACTGTAAGTTTGTTTTCTTTTTTTTTTTTTTTTCATTTAAAAAAATTTTTTTTGGAGTATAGTTGATTTATAATGTTGTGTTAGTTTCAGGTGTACAGCAAAGTGAATCAGGTATACATATACTGTATTTCACATTTTAAACTATGTAACTGTACATTTAATAATTATGATATTTTTCATTAAAAACGTGTCACATCATAAGTTTGTTTTCTATGTCTGTGAGTTTGTTTCTGTTATTTACAAAACAGAAATAAGTTCATTTATATAATTTTTTAGATTCTACATATAAGTGATATCATATGGTATTTGTCTTTCTCTTTCTGACTTCACTTAGTATGATATTGTCTAGGTCCATCCATGTTGCTGCAAATGGCATTATTTCCTTCAGGAAATGAAAAATCTTAATATTATAGATCCTGTGCTCACATCTCCTCCTTTGTGAGTTCTCTAAGCACAATTTTTATCTGGCTACTCAAATGTTTTTTGGAGATTAGAGCCTAAATGAATTCTGAATCTCTGGCCAAGCAACATGGTTCCTGGGCCTATGGCCAAATGTAAATAAGTATGATCTTATCAGTCCCATGGTGAGTAGAGAGGATTTAGTGAGATTACATGCATAAAGGGGTTAATGATTTGATGGGCAGTAGCAGGTTATTTAATTGTGGCAAGGATGAACTGACAGGCAATATAAATGAGATAAGTTGGTTTTCTTAGCCCTTTACATTACTCATTCACAAGCTTTCAGTATCTGCTTTGCTGAGACGTATATGGGCTCTGGGATTTGTGTCTGTGAGCTCAGGTGGGAAGAGTGCTTCTTACACTGGCAGTTGGCATTTTGAAGGAAAGATGAGACACCTGGGAGAGGTGGTGAACCCTCAGAATGGAGATCAGAAGGCCAAGTCTGCACTGCATTTTCCCCAGAATTGAAGAAAAATCCCTGTCTTCATCCTTTTTAAAATTGAGAGGTGAGGAAATAGATTTTTAAAAAAGCTTTTTTATTTAGAAATAATTATAGATACACAGGAAGTTTCAGGGATGATACAGAGAAATCCTGTATACCCTTCATCAATTTCCCCCACTGGTTACATTTTAGGTAACAGTACTAAAATATCAAAAGCAGGGAAGTGAAATTGGTATAAAGGGTGTGTATAGTTCTCTGTCGTTTTATCACATTCACCTCCACAATCAAGATACAGAACTTGAGATTTTATTTTACCTGATTTTTCCTTTTCAAGAGGCAAAATAAAAAGTTTACTTTAGCATAAGTGTTGATTAACTTTAGTAATTATATTTCAACTTTCACAACTGGAAGTAGGCAAGAGCAAAAAGTAGTTACTTGAGGGTTTTGATATCATAATTCAGGATTTTTATAGGTTTCTGAACATTTCTTCTATGGTTTCAATGTGCTTCCCCTTCCCTCTTTGTAAATCTGGTCATCATATGTAAATACTTTGGGAAGTTACTTTACATTGTAGTTCAGTTCTTCTCCTTTGTCATCTTTTGTGATTGCATTGTGGAAATGTATGTGTTTTACAAAAAGCAAAATGTGCTGAAGAAAGAACCAAATGGTGAAACAGATCCCATTTTAAAAAGCCATAAACAAGCTTACAGCAGTAAGTGGTGACATGAATAAATTGCTTTTGCAAGAAAATTCAGACTTAATATCATTACTAAGCAACAGCTGAAAGGCATAACTATATTTCAACTGGTAGTAATGACTGACAGCACTGGGTTAGAAATGATCTCATGATGGTATTATAATGATTTTTCTTATGTTTTAAAAAACAGGAACCTTAGAATTTCATCATGGTAGTTAAGGATGTAAAAGTTCAATGATGATATAACTGGTTTTATACTATATTCATTGCCATGTTCTTCTCTGGCCCTTAATACAAATATGTCAAGATTTAAGAGACTAATTCTCATAGTTTTGCATGGCTGTGACTCCTAGCTTTTTATAAGGCATACCCATGGCATTCATAGTTCAACAAATTGATCTCCAGACTGATGAGCACTATTATAACCAATAATTTTATCCATAAAATGAGTACTTCAGAATAAGTGGGTGGGCACCTGTACTCACTAACCACATCAGCAAAGAGGCTGGTTCTGGCACCCCACCTGCCATTAATCAGTAGCGTTTCCCAGAATGTGTCTCATAAAATATGATAGTCTTCTAAAATGCTCTATGAAAAAAATTTCTATTTTTAACACCACAACCAGGACATGATTGTTCTCAGTACAGATTTTCCTACATGTTTACCAATGTCTCTTCTTAGCATTCTTTCCTGCATCTTAGCCCTTCCTTTTGGAATCTTGTGTGTGTGTGTGTCAAAGTTTTTAGAAATTTCTTTAGAAGAGAGATCTTTTAGTTTGTGAGAAATGTGCTAATTTCACATTGGAAGATGTTTCACTGACTGTATGACTCTAGGTTGACAATTGTTTTCTCTTAGCATTTTGAAGATATTATCCCCATCTTCTGATGGTCTCAATCAAATTGTCATTCCACTTAAGTTATCTGTTTTTGTTGTTGTTTTTAATCTCTAGCTCCTTTTAAGAACTTCTCTTTGTCTTGGCAATCTACAGTTTCACTGTGTATTTAGGTGTCTTTTTTTCTTTAACTTATTTGAATTTCATTGGGATTGTGAATCTGAGGGTTTGTGTTTTCATCATTCTGCAAAATTCTCAGCCAACGCCATTTTTTTAAAAAAATGTATTGGAGTATAGTTGATTTACAATGTTGTGTTAGTTTCAGGTGTACAGCAAAGTGATTCAGTTATACATATACATATATCCACTCTTTTTTTTAGATTCTTTTCCGATATAGGCCATTATATAGAGTATTGAGTAGAATTCCCTGTGCTATACAACAGGTTCTTATTAGTTATCTATTTTATATATAGTAGTGTGTATATGTCAAACCCAATCTCCCAATTGCCAATGTCATTTTGAATATTGTCTTTCCCTAATTGTTATCTCCCTCAGGAAGTCTGATTAGACTTTTATTAGACCTCTTTACTCTGCCCTCTGTGTTCACTGATTTTATCTTCACTATTTTCAATCAGCTGTTAGAGTCCAATCTATTATTTAGTCTGCTGAGTTTCTAATTTGATTTCTAAAAGCTCTTTGGTACATTTTTTATCTTCCCTGGTCATTTTTCATAGCCTTTTGTTTCTTAGTTATACTTGAGTCTTGTATTTCTTTAAGGATTTCAAGTGTACCTATTTTATATCCTGTATGTAATAATTTCTAGTCCAGTGGTCTTAGTGGGCTTAATGTATAGTGGGGTGTTTTTTTTTACATTCTGTTGACTCTTGCTCATGGTGGTTTATTTCCTCACTTAATATATTTTTCATTAACCCATGTTCTTTGGAATTTTGGCTGTAGGAATTTTTTGAGGCTCAAGTTTAAAGTGTTCTCCATTATATATGATTTATTTTTGTTTCTAACAGTCACCTAGGGGCATTGCCTAGCCAGGACTAGTTCAAATTAAATTCTTAGCTCTGGGTTTTTCAGGTCACTGAATTCTTTGAAATCCATCCACAAACCCTTGTAAAGACTTGCTTATGATTTTGAATTCTCAGGGAAAAATTTTCCCAAACCCCTCTACCTAGAACCAAGTCTAAGATAGCTAAACATTTCTTCTCCACTGCTGGTTGTTTTGTGTGTCAATTAATTAATACATTATTAATTAATAAATTATAATCAATAATATTATAATATAATAATAATATCTTTACCCTTTTATTGAAAGAGTCACTTTGGGAGGTTCTGGATTCATGCAGGAGTCTCTCAGCCAAAATCTTCCTTAGCCTTCAATCCCCTAACCAGAAGTGACCCATTAAACTCCAGGCCATCAGCAAATATTGGATGCTCCTGAAGTTGCTGACAATGACAGTACTATGTTTACTCTCTAGGGATATATTTTCGCATGCTTAGGGGCTCAATTTCTTGCCAGTTTAGTTATTCACTTAAGGGCTAAAGATTGTATCCAATATTTTTAATTGTTCTGTACTAGAAACACATTCATGATCGCTTGTTTGCCACAAGGGATACATAGGGATATATTTCCTAGGGATATATTTTCGCATGCTTAGGGGCTTAATTACCAACAATAAGTAAAAGAGCTGGCTATAGCATTAATACACACAAACCAGATATTTTCTTATGTACAAGTAGAAGTTACTTTAAAATATAAAGTAATAAAAGTAGCATTTGTTATGGGAACAAAATGATAAAATGTGATAACAATAAACTTAAGAAATGGTCAAGATATATATAAAGGATACAGATATGTTTAAAAGAATACAGAGAGACAAAATAGGAATTGAACAAATATAATTATATACTTTTTTGATAGGAAGTCTTAATATTTTAAAGGTGGCAAATCTCCATTTATTAATTTTTACATTAATTTTATCACAGTGAAACTAACACACAAATAATTTTATGAATAGACAACAATTTAGAAATAGAAGATTTCTGAGGTGAAGTTAGTTCTACAAGGAATTAAAATATAATGCTACATTAATTGAAACAAATTTTTATTGGTGCATAAAAATAGAACATCAATGGAACAAATGAAGAGTTGAGATATATACCAAAAGCCTCATGGTAATGTGGCTTGTTATAAAAGAAGCATTTCAAACTCATCCCCCTCCTGCAAAAAATGATTTATTCAATAACTAATGATGAACAATTGCCTGGCTTTCTGGAAAATAATAAATTAATTCCTACCTCAGGCTTTATACCAAAATGAAATCCAATAGGATCACAGATTTAACTTTACGAAAGGAAACTCTAAACGTACTAAAAGAAATGATATGAGAATTTAAAAATTAATCTTGGAATGAGAAGAACCTTTTTAAATATGACACAAAAGCTGAAGCCATAAAAGATGATAAATATGTCTACATAAAAATTAAACATTCCTGCCTTAGACTTTTGTAAATAAAATCAATGACAAGCTGGGAAGAATATTTGTAACATACTAAAACATATGGTATATAATAAAGGGCTATGTTTTTAGATATATTAAGTGTTCTTAGGAATCAATTAGAAAATATATGTAAAAACCAGGAGGAAAATGAGGAGAGGACGTTAGTAGCCAGTTTATAGAAAAGTAAATTCAAACAGTTTTTAATTAAATGAAGATATGTTCAGTCTTGTCAGTCATTAAAGAAATGTTTATTATAACAGTATATCATTTAAACCTAACAGATTGAGATATACTAAAATATGTGTGCATGTATGCTTGTATCCATATATGATCTCCCTGGAGTGAATCATCTCAAGATATTAAGAGTATTTGCCTCTATGGAGGGTAACCAGGGGCCAAGGTGAGATGAACACATACTTTTTTATAGCACACTATATTGTATGTTTAAATTTTTAACCACATGTGTATTACTTTTAAAGAGTAATATAATTACCTCAAAATATAAGTTGAAGCCAGAGAAATTAAGTAGATTAATTAATGTCACACATTTTAAAAATAACAGATGTTTCATTCAAGCCCAGGGCAACATGATTTCAACTAAAGCACATAGGTATACTGCTGACATTAATTTGCATTATTATTTCTAAACTTTTCTCAACTTATCCAACGTGACAAGGATACTGTGTATATGGGCTATCTCTTAAGGGAGAACCATGTGAACGTTTGTTGGGAGGTTGATGTTTTTACTCTCTTTTCACTATTTTCTTTTATAATTTTACTTAATAGAGATATGAAACAACTTGTGACATCTTCATTTTTAACAAGCATCTCATAGACCTGGGATTTTTGAAGCCTTCTTTTTAAAGCCTTTTTAAGCCTTTTCTTCATTGACAAAATTAGTGCTCTGTGTGTGTGTGTGTGTGTGTGTGTGTGTGTGTGTGTAATCATTACTCAAACTTTAGACTATTAAATTGCAAAACCTAGATCGAGAGAGAAAACACATCAAGGTGTCCTATTTAGCTAAATGAGCTAAGGGACTCTGAAGGAATTTATCTTTGGAACATTATAGAGCACCCCTGTATGGATTGAACTGGGAGAATTTACTTCTTTTCTTTCTTTCTTCTTCTTCTCTTTTTAATCACGAACTCCACTTACTAAAATGTGTTTCACAGAGCATTGACCTTTAAAGTATAATGGCTTCCTTGGGGCTATTACAATTTATAGGGCAAATGCCTTCCAATCTTTCAACCCACAAGTAAAGGTTAAAAAGTTTTAGGCACAAAGTACCTAACTCTTTACTTGTAAATTCACTTTCCCAACCAAAAGCCAAAACCATTAGCCCACTCTG
Source organism: Balaenoptera borealis (assembly GCF_965194805.1). Lineage (NCBI taxonomy): Eukaryota > Metazoa > Chordata > Mammalia > Artiodactyla > Balaenopteridae > Balaenoptera > Balaenoptera borealis. Next base: position 69,914,597 of record NC_138864.1, read on the forward strand.
GGCACTTTTCATGTTTGAAATGACATTCTTAAAAATCAAGTTTATCTTTGAGCAGAAAGGGTTTTTTTTTAAAGTATAATATCCTAGGATAATAGGTTTGACTGAAACCCTAAAGGCCACCAAGTAAAACCTCCTACTCTGATCAGGATTCCTGGATTGTTTTCTAACTGAATTTGTAAGGGAGAGAGGACTAGTTTTTGTTTCGTTTAATTTGTATCTGTTTGTAAAAATATATATCAAAATTCAAAATAATTATCTAAGTAGTGAAATTATCAGTAATCTTTCTTTGTTTATATTTTTAATTTTTTTTTAATAATCTGAGTAGCATTTTATTTATTTATTTATTTATTTATTTATTTATTTATTTTTGGCTGTGCAAGGGCTTTCTCTAGTTGCGGCAAGTGGGGGCCACTCTTCATTGCGGTGCCCGGGCCTCTCACTATCGTGGCCTCTCTTGTTGGGAGCACAGGCTACAGACGCGCAGGCTCAGTAGTTGTGGCTCACGGGCCCAGTTGCTCCGCGGCATGTGGGATCTTCCCAGACCAGGGCTCGAACCCGTGTCCCTGGCATTGGCAGGCAGATTCTCAATCACTGCGCCACCAGGCCCTATTTTTAATTTTTAAATCAATAAATATGTTACGTTTACAGTTTAAGTGCAGCCTCTGTTGTAAAATTTGAAAAATACAATCAGAAATAAGGATGAAAAAAAGAATCACCATATATATTATCCTTTCAGTATTTTCTGATATAACCTCCTTAAATTTAACTTCTTAGCTTTGGTTGTTGTTTGTGGGTTTGGGGATTAATTTGTTTGTTGTTTTTTCATGTAATTTGTATGTTTTTCATTTGGATCATACACCTTCTTGTAACATGAATTCATAATAAAACTCAAAGTAAAGGCTGACTTATGGCTAGGAATTCTCAAGAGGGATTATTTTTGTTTCTTTCCACCTAATGCCAGACGCAAGACAGGCATATTTTCTTGCCCTGTATGTGTGGATTTTGTTTGTCAGGTACCCTTGTATTGAGAGTATGGCCTTAAGAGAGCATCTTTTTGTGGAGATCCCCAAGTGGATCTCCCACTTAGGGCTGGCCTCAGGTCTTTGCTTTCATCTCCTGCATCCCTTATACCCAACAAAGTGGAGGCACAAGGTATCCAGGAAATGTCAGGATTCCTCAAGGAAGAGGCAACTTTGAAATTCATTCATCTCCAAGAGTTCCTGCTTTCATTTGCTTTGGGAATATATAGATTCCTTATTTTCATGTTAGCTCAATAACTGATTTAGAAGCATTTTGGAAAAACTTTCCCCAGCCTTGTAGTTGCCCCTCTTGAGGTCTAATCTGCCATATTTCTGGAAATGAAAGTTCAATTCCATTATATTTTTACTTAATTCTTCTGTTCTAATTACACTTGTTCTCTATCAAAAACATCAACTATACATATATATGCTCAATCTCCATTCTCTGCCTCCTTATCAGTCTTTTTATTTTCATTTTCATTGTTTTTCTTTACTATGTTTTATTAGAGCTGTTTATGCTGTCCCATTACTCCTGTCATAATTCTTGGCACCATTAATATCCAGTTAGAAGATCCTTCTAGTACCTGGGCTCTCAGTCCCTTACTCTCCTCTCCTTTTTTCCTCTACTTCAGTCAGTCACTCCCATAGTTATATTTAGTCCTTGTCACTACCAATAACTGAAATTACTCCATAACCTCAATTTCAGCAGTTCTGTTCTGTCCATCACCTATCTTTCTAGCTTACTCCCTCTAGAATTCTAATGCTAGTAATTCTATTCCTCTGGGATCTACAAGCTATCATACAACGTTTTCACTGTCTCTTATGCCCACGCTTCCACTGTTTCCTCACTCCTACCCTTACCCAATTTATATTCCATAGTCTAATATTAAAACACCCTCTTACATAAATCGTCAACACCCTTGTTCTTCACTGGCTTTGACAAATATCAATCTTGGTAAATTCCAATTTTTCTGTATTCTCCACGTACCACTGTATAGCTGAATTTGACTGGAGAAAAGCACATCCATATTGACTGGTCTCATTTCAAATTTATGACCATTAACATGAAGAGGATTTTTGTGGTGCTGTCTGACAATCATATTGCACTCCCCATGACCATTTATGCTCCCATTCTTCTATATTGCTTTTTTACATTTTCTCCCCTTTTTCATACTTCCAGCACATCCTTCCCTATCCTTACTCTTAGTGCTGACCTTTCTTCCTATTTCACTGAAAAAATAGAAGCAATCAGAACAATTCTTCCAGGCAATTTTCCGAACTCTTCCAATGTCACTCTATTCACCTATTTGAATCTAGACTAATCTGTTTTTCTTCCTGTCATGAATGAACAGTATGTTCTAATGCCATCCTTTTTCATTTCACCTCTTGTCTACTCAGGAGCATCCTTCCAACAACTTCTCCCTCTCCCCAGCATCATCATGTTCTCCCTTTACTACTCCATCATTGCAATCTTGCCTCGCTTAATCAATTCTCTATTTAGCAGCCAGAGAACTGTAAGTGTAAATCAGAACACTTCACTCATCTGCTTATAATCTTTCAATGGCTTCCCTTCATATGTTGGATAAAATTCAAACACTTTAACCCAGTTTGCAAAGCCCTCTGTAATCTGGCCCCTACCTATTGAAACTCATCTTGTACTATGGTCACTCTTGTTCACTATATTCCAGTCACAGTGGCCTTACAAAACTCACCAAAATTCTCCTGACCCTGTGGCTTTGTTCCTGTTTTTCTATCTACCTGTAAGATTCTTTCCTTGATATTCATATGGGTGTCTTCCTTAAAGTCATGTTCAAAGAGAAGTTCCCATGACCAACCAATTCAAAGGAGGCAACGTCTATTACACTGGTCTATTTTAATTTTAGTTATAGCACTTATCATTCAGTATGTGATATTTTTCTTATTTATTGCTTATTTATCAATTAAAAAAATTCTCTGACTAAACTATTAGCTCCATTATAGTATGAACATTCCCCCTGCTATATACCCTGGACACTGTATCCTTAGCATATAGAACGATACTCTCTGTTAGACATTCAATAAAAATGAATGAATAAATTAATGAATGATGAATGAATTAATGAATTGGAGGCCTTCTAAATTACTTCTAACAAATTCCAATGAATTTGTTCCACTAAGATATGTTCCATTGCCTTGCTTTAACAAATTAATGTGATCTTTAATTTGTACTGTATGTATTTCAAATTCATCACAACAAGGGAAAGATGGCTTTCCATTCAACTTTCTTGAAACTTTAATTGGACTAAAGGAATTACATGTGGTGCATAGGAGTCATAATTAATGACTTGGATTTACATTTGATCATTACCAGGACTAGAACGTATTCACTAAATAGTGATTCCATGCTATAGATGTAAAAAGAAACCAGTGGTAAATGTCCTATCTTTTTTAGTGAGTAATAATACAAATGTACCAGACATAGTTAGAAGGATAGATTCCTTACTTTTCAAACTCAGGTGCTGAGGGCATAAATGTAACTTGAGAAAATCAGAACATCACAGAGCTTTCTCCTTTTATTCAGGGAGAGTGAGTCTCCACATAACTTGTCACTTCTCCATCTACAGCACATTTTTAATGTTTCACATTTTATATTCCCTACAGCTGAGTATGGAAATGGTTAGTTACTTAAATGATTCCAAAGCTACCGTTAAGTGAAAATCTTAAATGTGGAACAGATGTTCAAATATTGGGGCAATAAAGATATTATTTAGGGCAGCTGAAAAGCAGATAAAAGGATAGAGGAGATCAACTCATGATGGATGAGCACCTGCAGCCAAAGCAACTGCAGTAAGAAGCAGCAGAAGGCTATAGGCATCCAAAGGTGTGGGAGCCTCGGCTATTTTGTGAGGGTACCAAGGTCATCAGTATTGAAGACAAGACCATGAGTCTCCTCTGTTTTTGGTTGCCCATAACATTTTCTGATGGGACAGGATGTCCTTTAGTGCAGGAGGAATCCCCAGAGCAGTGATTTCTCAAATTGCTCCTTGGAAGTTGCAGCAGGAATCCAGTGGTGGACAAGCAGATGGGACTTTAGCGCCCCCCCACCCCCATCTCCATTGCTTCAACCTGAGCAGTTCTGCAGAAGATTTCATTTGCATAATAAATAATTTGTTGTACGGAACTTTACTAATTTATCTTGACGAATTAATGTAGAAATACAGCTATGAAAGTTCTAATTTTTTAAAAAAGAGTAATTGGGAGGAAAATTTGCACTAAGTTTAGTAAATTTTAAACCTATAATAAATAAAATAGCATATACTGGCTTAGGAATAGACTGGTAGATCAATTAAATAAGAAGTACATAAACATATTAAAATATGTAGGAATTTTTATATGATAAGGTGTTATTTCAAATCAAATGGAAAACGATAGATTATTTAATATGTGATATAGGAGCCCTATCATACAATCGCCAGATGGGTTAATAATTTGACTATGAAAAATAAAATCCTGTAAGTATTTGAATAAAATATAGGTGAGTATTTTTTAAACCTGAGATAGAAAGGATTAGAAAGCTAATCAAGACACCAAAAACAAACAAACAAACAAAAACAAAAAAACAAAAAAACGACACCCAAATCAGTAACCATAAAGGAAACTCTTAATTTTACCTGTGTAAAAAGTAAAGATGCCCATATGGCAAAACATTAAAAGTAAGATTAAAAGACAAACAACAAAGAACATATTTGGAACATATAGCAGACAGTTGATATTCTTGACATGTCAAGAGCGATTAATACTATAAAACAAACAGCCAAATGAAAAAATATACTATAAAATATTAATTGTACTTTATTAAAGAAATGTAAATGACCAATAAATATATGAAAAAAATTGAACCTCATTAGCAGTCAAAGATATTAATTTTTTTTTTTAGTAATCAGTCATCAATTTTATACACATCAGTGTATACATGTCAATCCCAATTGCCCAATTCAGCACACCACCATCCCCACCCCACCGCAGTTTTCCCCCCTTGGTGTCCATATGCCTGCTTTCTACATCTGTGTCTCAACTTCTGCCCTGCCAACTGGTTCATCTGTACGATTCTTCTAGGTTCCACATACATGCGTTAATATACGGTATTTGCTTTTCTATTTCTGACTTACTTCACTCTGTATGACAGACTCTAGGTCCATCCACCTCACTACAAATACCTCCATTTCATTTCTTTTTATGGCTGAGTAACATTCCATTGTATATATATGCCACATCTTCTTTATCCATTCATCTGTTGATGGACACTTAGGTTGCTTCCATGTCCTGGCTATTGTAAATAGAGCTGCAATGAACATTGTGGTACATGACTCTTTTTGAATTATGGTTTTCTCAGGGTATATGCCCAGTAGTGGGATTGCTGGATTGTATGGTAGTTCTATTTTTAGTTTTTTAAGGAACCTCCATATCGTTCTCCATAGTGGCTGTATCAATTTACATTCCCACCAACAGTGCAAGAAGGGTCCCTTTTCTCCACACCCTCTCCAGTATTTGTTGTTTGTAGATTTTCTGATGATGCCCATTCTAACTGGTGTGAGGTGATACCTCATTGTAGTTTTGATTTGCATTTCTCTAATAATTAGTGATGTTGAGGAGCTTTTCATGTGCTTCTCGGCCATCTGTATGTCTTCTTCGGAGAAATGTCTATTTAGGTCTTCTGCCCATTTTTGGATTGGGTTGTTTGTTTCTTTAATATTGAGCTGAATGAGCTGTTTATATATTTTGGAGATTAATCCTTTGTCCGTTGATTCGTTTGCAAATATTTGCTCCCATTCTGAGGGTTGTCTTTTCGTCTTGTTTATGGTTTCCTTTGCTGTGCAAAAGCTTTGAAGTTTCATTAGGTCCCATTTGTTTATTTTTGTTTTTATTTCCATTTCTCTAGGAGGTGGATCAAAAAAGATCTTGCTGTGATTTATGTTAAAGAGTGTTCTTCCTATGTTTTCCTCTAAGAGTTTTATAGTGTCCGGTCTTACATTTAGGTCTCTAATCCATTTTGAGTTTATTTTTGTGTATGGTGTTAAGGAGTGTTCTAATTTCATTCTTTTGCATGTGGCTGTCCAGTTTTCCCAGCACCACTTATTGAAGAGACTGTCTTTTCTCCATTGTATATCTTTGCCTCCTTTGTCATAGATTAGTTGACCATAGGTGCGTGGGTTTATCTCTGGGCTTTCTATCTTGTTCCATTGATCTATGTTTCTGTTTTTGTGCCAGTACCATATTGTCTTGATTACTGTAGCTTTGTAGTATAGTCTGAAGTCAGGGAGTCTGATTCCTCCAGCTCCATTTTTTTCCCTCAAGACTGCTTTGGCTATTTGGGGTCTTTGTCTCCATACAAATTTTAAGATGATTTGTTCTAGTTCTGTAAAAAATGCCATTGGTAATTTGATAGGGATTGCATTGAATCTGTAGATTGCTTTGGGTAGTATAGTCATTTTCACAATATTGATTCTTCCAATCCAAGAACATGGTATATCTCTCCATCTGTTGGTATCATCTTTAATTTCTTTCATCAGTGTCTTATAGTCTTCTGCATACAGGTCTTTTGTCTCCCTAGGTAGGTTTATTCCTAGGTATTTTCTTCTTTTTGTTACAATGGTAAATGGGAGTGTTTCCATAATTTCTCTTTCAGATTTTTCATCATTAGTGTATAGGAATGCAAGAGATTTCTGTGCATTAATTTTGTATCCTGCAACTTTACCAAATTCATTGATTAGCTCTAGTAGTTTTCTGGTGGCATCTTTAGGATTCTCTATGTAGAGTATCATGTCATCTGCAAACAGTGACCGTTTTACTTCTTCTTTTCCAATTTGTATTCCTTTTATTTCTTTTTCTTCTCTGATTGCCATAGCTAGGACTTCCAAAGCTATGTTGAATAATAGTGGTGAGAGTGGACATCCTTGTCTCGTTCCTGATCTTAGAGTGAATGCTTTCAGTTTTTCACCATTGAGAATGATGTTTGCTGTGGGTTTGTCGTATATGGCCTTTATTATGTTGAGGTAGGTTCCCTCTATGCACACTCTCTGGAGAGTTTTTATCATAAATGGGTGTTGAATTTTGTCAAAAGCTTTTTCTGCATCTACTGAGATGATCATATGGTTTTTATTCTTCAATTTGTTAATATGGTGTATCACATTGATTGATTTGCATATATTGAAGAATCCTTGCATCCCTGGGATAAATCCCACTTGATCGTGGTGTATGATCCTTTTAATGGGTTGTTGGATTCTGTTTGCTAGTATTTTGTTGAGGATTTTTGCATCTATATTCATCAGTGATATCGGTCTGTAATTTTCTTTCTTTGTAGTGTCTTTGTCTGGTTTTGGTATCAGGGTGATGGTGGCCTCATAGAATGAGTTTGGGAGTGTTCCTTCCTCTGCAATTTTTTGGAAGAGTTTGAGAAGGATGGGTGTTAGCTCTTCTCTAAATGTTTGATAGAATTCACCTGTGAAGCCATCTGGTCCTGGACTTTTGTTTGTTGGAAGATTTTTAATTACAGTTTCAATTTCATTACTTGTGACTGGTCTGTTCATATTTTCTATTTCTATAAAGTTTGGTTGATAATACATAGTTTTGTCAAACATGTATAAGCCTTTACAATTTGGGTAAAACCTCTGTGAGGGAGCAGTTGGTCCATACCTATCAAAAGTTAAAGCATACATACATTTTGACCCAGAAATCCTATTTCTAGGAGTTTGTTCTAAGGATACAATCAGGTAAATTTATAAAAAATTATATTTATATATATATAATTATATATAAATATTCACTGTAGAATGCTTATAATAATGAGGAATTTGAAACAGCCTATGTGTCCACACATAGAAATAGGTAATGGAATATTATCCATTAGTCTAGGATGAGCTAGACTATGTTGCTATACCAAGCAAATTCTGAAATCATGGAGGCTTTACATCTAATTTTTTTCCTTGCTCACACAAAATCCATTGAGAGTAAGGGCAGCTTTCTTTTTTAGGCTATCTCCATTCTATAGCTCCATCATTTCTTTGAATTGCCACTGTGGGAGTGCTGGAGAGCAATGCAAAGGTTCGTCATTGCCTCAGCCTATAAGTGACATACATCATTTCCACTAGAGCTCATTGGCCAGAACTAGTTCTATGGCTCTGCCTAACTTCAAGGCAGCTGGGATGTGTATTTTTCCGGGTACCCAGAAGAAGACGAAAACAAGACTTGGGTGAGCTCTAGTAATCTCTACCATATTTGGCCAATAAAAATGCTATAGATCTTTAATTACTAACACAAAAGAATGTCCCCAGTACATTATATAGGGGGAAAAACATGTTCTGGATAATTCATTTGTGTAGCGGGTATGGGTAAGTGGTAATACAGGCAGGAAAAATATGTCAGTATATATCTCCACATACAAATTGAAAAAATATGGAAGGATTTATATACTAAAAAGTTAATAGTAATTGTTTTTGAGCGATGGGATTATGGATACCTAAGTGTATTTAACTCAAATTTAGTTGATAGCATGGTTCACCATCAAGCATGCATGTGCATTAACATACTCTGGTCATTTAATCCTCTCAATAACTCTGACTTAAAGATTTTATTATCTCTGTTTAACACATGAAAATCTACCTCAGAATTTAAGTGGCTTACCCAATATTATTCAATAAATAGGGTTGCAAGGTCTACCAGCTCTAAATACCATGCTCCTTATTTATTTTTTAATAAATGTAATAATTTCTTTTGGATCCTGATTAAATCTTTGTCATTCCAGCAGACTAGGGCTTCCAGGATTCTTGCTGTGTGGATTCTGGTCTAGGTCTGAAGTTACCTGGGAAATGTTTTTTTTTTTAATAAAATAAATAAATGTAGGGTTCAAGAAAGCCTTCTTGTCTCTTTATGTTTCTGCCCACTTTCCCCTTCAGTTGTACTCCCTACCTTGTGAAATCTCTTCCTCCTTGACCTCTTTCTTTGTAGACAGTTTTTCAAGAAACAACTAGGCCAAGCTCTTCGCTTTCATCTGTATCCTTACTGCTGGCCCTCTGCTTTATGCCTGCACTCATTCCATTTGTCCTACTTCCCATTTGTTGATCTGAGTGCACCACTTTCTTCATTTAGGGAGCCTTCCCAGATTCACCTCATTCTAGGCTGACTGTTCCATGGTTTTGGATTCCCTCAGAATGTATGCATAAAGTAATCCTGCTTTGCTATATTCATGCTTGTATTTCCATGTGTGCACCATCCATTGGTTGACCAATGAAACTTCTGGAAGGCAAAGACTGTATTCTCTATTCTTTGTTTCTTTGATATTTCATAACATGGTAGTCATGGAGCTGCATCACCCAGATCTTCTTCAAGAAGCATAGTTAAATGATAGCCCCAGCTGCCACTCCTTTGGATTTATTGTTGCATTCATGGTGAGGCCATGCTTTTCCTGGGCCTGCTTCCAGCTAATGACATGATAGAGTGCTGTGCTGGCCCATTCCCGTGGGATGCAGGCCCTCTCTAATGAGCAACTTTGACTTAGTATTCTAGTTTCCTGTGGCTGCCATAGCAAGTTACTGCAAATTGGATGGCTTAAAACAACAGAAACATATTATCTCACAGTTTGGGGGCCCAATGTCTGAAATCAAGGTGTTGGCAGGGTTGGTTCCTTCCAGAGGTTCTGAGGGAGAATCCATTTCATTCTTCTTTCCTAGCTTTCTGTAGCTGCTGGCAATCTTTGTGTTCCTTGGCTTGTAGCTATATATTTCCAGTATCTGCCTCTGTTTTCACATGACCTTCTTCTCTGTGTATCTGTGTCTTCTGTTCTTATTAGGACACTTATCATTTGATCTAGGGACTACATGGATAGTCTAGAATTATCTCATCTTGGTATCCTTAATTATATTTGCAAAGACCCCTTTTCTAAATAAGGTCACATTTACAGTTTCCAGGCAGACATATCTTCTGGGGTGGGGAGGGGACACCATTCAACCCACTACACTCAGGGACTCCCAGTTGACTTGGCTAAAACTTTCTCATGGTTGCAGTGTGGTCAGAGACCTTTACACCTAATCATGTTTCCTTCTCTCCTTTCACGTGTGTCAGACCTGCATTGTTCTGAAGGCTCTCCCTAGCTATTCCTACTCCCTTACCCTTTATACTTTATAACTATTTCCCCCAATAAATCTCTTGCATGTCTATTCCATCTTGGTGAATGCTCCTTCTTTAAAAATTTTTTCAATTTATTTAAACTAAAAACAACAGTAACAATGGTGCTCTGAATGTCCAAGTGAAGAAATTCAAGGAAGCACAGGTAAACAGCAGGAGTAACTATGCCTCTCTTAAGGTGAATGTTTCTTATAGGACCTGAATTGTCACACACAGTGTGTGATAAATCCTTAACTATTTCTGAATGAACATTGGAGCAAGAGTTTCTTTTTTCCATTGAACTTCAGTGCAGGAATAAATTGGATTTTACATACAACACCCTAATTTTTCTGCTTCATAATTCTTTCTTTTTGACAGTGTAGGCCAGTCATTCTTTTTTTTTTTTTAAACATCTTTATTGAAGTATAATTGCCTTACAATGGTGTGTTAGCTTCTGCTTTATAACAAAGTGAATCAGTTATACATATACAGTATGTTCCCATTTCTCTTCCCTCATGCATCTCCCTCCCTCCCACCCTCCCCATCCCACCCCTCTAGGTGGTCACAAAGCACCAAGCAGATCTCCCTGTGCTATGCGGCTGCTTCCCATTAGTTATCTATTTTACATTTGGTAGTGTATATATGTCCATGACACTCTCTTACCCTGTCACATCTCACCCCACCCCCTCCCCATATCCTCAAGTCCATTCTCTAGTAGGTCTGTGTCTTTATTCCCGTCTTGCCACTAGGTTCTTCATGGCCTTTTTTTTTTTTCCCCTTAGATTCCGTATATATGTGTTAGCATACTGTATTTGTTTTTCTCTTTCTGACTTACTTCACTCTGTATGACAGACTCTAACTCCATCCACCTCATTACAAATACCTCCATTTCATTTCTTTTTATGGCTGAGTAATATTCCATTGTATATATGTGCCACATCTTCTTTATCCATTCATCTGTCGATGGACATTTAGGTTGCTTCCATGTCCTGGCTATTGTAAATAGAGCTGCAATGAACATTTTGGTACATGACTCTTTTTGACCTATGGTTTTCTCAGGGTATATGCCCAGTAGTGGGATTGCTGGGTCGTATGGTAGTTCTATTTGTAGTTTTTTAAGGAACCTCCATACTGTTCTCCATAGTGGCTGTATCAATTTCCATTCCCACCAACAGTGCAAGAGAGTTCCCTTTCCTCCACACCCTCTCCAGCATTTATTGTTTCTAGATTTTTTGATGATGGCCATTCTGACCGGTGTGAGATGATATCTCATTGTAGTTTTGATTTGCATTTCTCTAATGATTAATGATGTTGAGCATTCTTTCATGTGTCTGTAGGCCATCTGTATATCTTCTTTGGAGAAATGTCTATTTAGGTCTTCTGCCCATTTTTGGATTGGGTTGTTCGTTTTTTTGTTATTGAGCTGCATGAGCTGCTTGTAAATCTTGGAGATTAATCCTTTGTCAGTTGCTTCATTTGCAAATATTTTCTCCCATTCTGATGGTTGTCTTTTGGTCTTGTTTATGGTTTCCTTTGCTGTGCAAAAGCTTTTAAGTTTCATTAGGTCCCATTTGTTTATTTGTGTTCTTATTTCCATTTCTCTGGGAGCTAGGTCAAAAAGAATCTTGCTGTGATGTATGTCATAGAGTGTTCTTCCTATGTTTTCCTCTAAGAGTTTGATAGTGTCTGGCCTTACACTTAGGTCTTTAATCCATTTTGAGTTTATTTTTGTGCATGGTGTCAGGGAGTGTTCTAATTTCATACTTTTACATGTACCTGTCCAGTTTTCCCAGCACCACTTATTGAAGAGGCTGTCTTTTCTCCACTGTATATGCTTGCCTCCTTTATCAAAGATAAGGTGACCATATGTGTGTGGGTTTATCTCTGGGCTTTCTATCCTGTTCCATTGATCTATATTTCTGTTTTTGTGCCAGTACCAAACTGTCTTGATTACTGAAGCTTTGTAATATAGTCTGAAGTCAGGGAGCCTGATTCCCCCAGCTCCATTTTTCGTTCTCAAGGTTGCTTTGGCTATTCGGGGTCTTTTGTGTTTCCATACAAATTGTGAAATTTTTTGTTCTAGTTCTGTGAAAAATGCCAGTGGTAGTTTGATAGGGATTGCATTGAATCTGTAGATTGCTTTGGGTAGTAGAGTCATTTTCACAATGTTGATTCTTCCAATCCAGGAACATGGTATATCTCTCCATCTATTTGTATCATATTTAATTTCTTTCATCAGTGTCTTATAATTTTCTGCATACAGGTCTTTTGTCTCCTTAGGTAGGTTTATTCCTAGATATTTTATTCTTTTTATTGCAATGGTAAATGGGAGTGTTTTCTTAATTTCACTTTCAGATTTTTCGTCATTAGTGTATAGAAATGCAAGAGATTTCTGTGCATTAATTTTGTATCCTGCTACTTTACCAAATTCATTGATTAGCTCTAGGAGTTTTCTGGTAGCATCTTTAGGATTCTCTATGTATAGTATCATGTCATCTGCAAATAGTGACAGCTTTACTTCTTTTCCGATTTGGATTCCTTTTATTTCTTTGTCTTCTCTGATTGCTGTGGCTAACACTTCCAAAACTATGTTGAATAATAGTGGTGAGAGTGGGCAACCTTGTCTTGTTCCTGATCTTAGTGGAAATGGTTTCAGTTTTTCACCATTGAGGACAATGTTGGCTGTGGGTTTGTCATATATGGCCTTTATTATGTTGAGGAAAGTTCCCTCTATGCCTACTTTCTGCAGGGCTTTTATCATAAATGGGTGTTGAATTTTGTCGAAAGCTTTCTCTCCATCTATTGAGATGATCATATGGTTTTTCTCCTTCAATTTGTTAATATGGTGTATCACGTTGATTGATTTGCGTATATTGAAGAATCCTTGCATTCCTGGGATAAACCCCACTTGATCATGGTGTATGATCCTTTTAATGTGCTGTTGGATTCTGTTTGCTAGTATTTTGTTGAGGATTTTTGCATCTATGTTCATCAGTGATATTGGCCTGTAGTTTTCTTTCTTTGTGACATCTTTGTCTGGTTTTGGTATCAGGGTGATGGTGGCCTCGTAGAATGAGTTTGGGAGTGTTCCTCCCTCTGCAATATTTTGGAAGAGTTTGAGAAGGATAGGTGTTAGCTCTTCTCTAAATGTTTGATAGAATTCACCTGTGAAGCCATCTGGTCCTGGGCTTTTGTTTGTTGGAAGGTTTTTAATCAGGTTCAATTTCAGTGCTTGTGATTGGTCTGTTCATATTTTCTATTTCTTCCTGGTTCAGTTTCGGCAGTTTGTGCATTTCTAAGAATCTGTCCATTTCTTCCAGGTTGTCCATTTTATTGGCATAGAGTTGCTTGTAGTAATCTCTCATGATCTTTTGTATTTCTGCAGTGTCAGTGGTTACTTCTCCTTTTTCATTTCTAATTCTATTGATCTGAGTCTTCTCCCTTTTTCTCTTGATGAGTCTGGCTAATGGTTTATCAATTTTGTTTATCTTCTCAAAGAACCAGCTTTTAGTTTTATTGATTTTTGCTATTGTTTCCTTCATTTCTTTTTCATTTATTTCTGACCTGATCTTTATAATTTCTTTCCTTCTGCTGGCTTTGGGGTTTTTTTGTTCTTCTTTCTCTAATTGCTTTAGGTGCAAGGTTAGGTTGTTTATTCGAGATGTTTCCTGTTTCTTGAGGTAGGCTTGTATTGCTATAAACTTCCCTCTTAGCACTGCTTTTGCTGTGTCCCATAGGTTTTGGGTCGTCGTATCTCCATTGTCATTTGTTTCTAGGTAGTTTTTGATTTCCCCTTTGATTTCTTCAGTGATCACTTCGTTATTAAGTAATGTATTGTGTAGCCTCCATGTGTTTGTATTTTTTACAGATCTTTTCCTGTAATTGATATCTAGTCTCATAGCATTGTGGTTGGAAAAGATACTTGATACGATTTCAATTTTCTTAAATTTACCAAGGCTTGATTTGTGACCCAAGATATGATCTATCCTGGAGAATGTTCCATGAGCACTTGAGAAAAATGTGTATTCTGTTGTTTTTGGGTGGAATGTCCTATAAACATCAATTAAGTCCATATTGTTTAATGTATCATTTAAAGCTTGTGTTTCCTTATTTATTTTCATTTTGGATGATCTGTCCATTGGTGAAAGTGGGGTGTTAAAGTCCCCTACTATGATTGTGTTGCTGTCGATTTCCCCTTTTATGGCTGTTAGTATTTGCCTTATGTATTGAGGTGCTCCTATGTTGGGTGCATAAATATTTACAATTGTTATACCTTCCTCTTGGATCGATCCCTTGATCATTATATAGTGTCCTTCTTTGTCTCTTGTAGTAGTCTTTATTTTAAAGTCTATTTTGTCTGATATGAGAATTGCTACTCCAGCTTTCTTTTGATTTCCATTTGCATGGAATATCTTTTTCCATCTCCTGACTTTCAGTCTGTATGTGTCTCTAGGTCTGAAGTGGGTCTCTTGTAGACAGCATATATACGGGTCTTGGTTTTGTATCCATTCAGCCAGCCTGTGTCTTTTGGTGGGAGCATTTAATCCATTTACATTCAAGGTAATTATCGATATGTATGTTCCTATTCCCATTTTCTTAAATGTTTTGGGTTTGTTATTGTAGGTGTTTTCCTTCTCTTGTGTTTCTTTCCTAGAGAAGTTCCTTTAGCATTTGTTGTAAAGCTGGTTTGGTGGTGCTGAACTCTCTCAGCTTTTGCTTGTCTGTAAAGGTTTTAATTTCTCCATCGAATCTGAATGAGCTCCTTGCTGGGTAGAGTAATCTTGGTTGTAGGTTTTTCTCCTTCATCACTTTAAGTATATCCTGCCACTCCCTTCTGGCTTGCAGAGTTTCTGCTGAAAGATCAGATGTTAACCTTATGGGGATTCCCTTGTGTGTTATTTGTTGTTTTTCCCTTGCTGCCTTTAATATGTTTTCCTTATATTTAATTTTTGACAGTTTGATTAATATGTGTCTTGGCATGTTTCTCCTTGGGTTTATCCTGTATGGGACTCTCTGTACTTCCAGGACTTGATTAACTATTTCCTTTCCCATATTAGGGAAGTTTTCAACTATAATCTCTTCAAATATTTTCTCAGTCCCTTTCTTTTTCTCTTCTTCTTCTGGGACCCCTATAATTCGAATGTTGGTGCGTTTAATGTTGTCCCAGAAGTCTCTGAGACTGTCCTCAGTCCTTTTCATTCTTTTTTCTTTATCCTGCTCTGTAGTAGTTATTTCCACCATTTTATCTTCCAGGTCACTTATCCTTTCTTCTGCCTCAGTTATTCTGCTATTGATCCCATCTAGAGTATTTTTAATTTCATTTATTGTGTTTTTCATCATTGCTTGGTTCCTCTTTAGTTCTTCTACGTCCTTGTTAAATGTTTCTTGCATTTTGTCTATTCTATTTCCAAGATTTTGGATCATCCTTACTATCATTATTCTGAATTCTTTTTCAGGTAGACTACCTATTTCCTCTTCATTTGTTAGGTCTGGTGTGTTTTGACCCTGCTCCTTCATCTGCTGTGTGTTTTTCTGTCGTCTCATTTTGTTTATCTTACTGTGTTTGGGGTCTCCTTTTCACAGGCTGCAGGTTCGTAGTTCCCGTTGTTTTTGGTATCTGTCCCCAGTGGCTAAGGTTGGTTCAGTGGGTTGTGTAGGCTTCCTGGTGGAGGGAACTAGTGCCTGAGCTCTGGTGGATGAGGCTGGATCTTGTCTTTCTGGTGGGCACGTCCACGTCTGGTGGTGTATTTTGGGGTGTCTGTGGCCTTATTATGATTTTAGGCAGCCTCTCTGCTAATGGATGGGGCTGTGTTCCTGTCTTGCTAGTTGTTTGGCATAGGGTGTCCAGCACTGTAGCTTGCTGGTCGTTGAGTGAAGCTGGGTCTTGATGTTGAGATGGAGATCTCTGAGAGATTTTTGCCGTTTGGTATTACGTGGAGCTGGGAGGTCTCTTGTGGACCAGTGTCCTGAAGTTGGCTCTCCCACCTCAGAGGCATGGCCCTGATGCCTGGCTGGAGCACCAAGAGCCTTTCGTCCACACGGCTCAGAGTAAAAGGGAGAAAAAATAGAAAGAAAGAAAGAAAGAGGCTATAATATAGTGAAGTAAAATAAAGCTATTGTAAAGCAAAGCTATACAGACAAAATCTCACCCAGAAGCATATACATATACACTCACAAAAAAAAAGGAAAAGGGGAAAAATTAATATATCCTGCTCCCAAAGTCCACCTCCTGAATTTGGGATGAATCGTTGTCTATTCAGGTATTCAACAGATGCAGGCACATCAAGTTGTTTGTGGAGTTTTAATCCGCTGCTTCTGAGGCTGCTGGGAGAGATTTCCCCTTCTCTTCCCTGTTCGCACAGCTCCTGGGGTTCAGCTTTGGATTTGGCCCTGCCTCTGCGTGTAGGTCGCCTGAGGGAGTCTGTTCTTCGCTCAGACAGGATGGGGTTAAAGGAGCAGCTGCTTCGGGGGCTCTGGCTCACCCAGGCCACGGGGAGGGAGGGGTACAGAGGAGGCGGGGCGAGCCTGCGGCGGCCGAGGCCGGCGTGACGTTGCAGCAGCCTGAGGCGCGCAGTGCGTTCTCCCGGGGAAGTTGTCCCCGGATCATGGGACCCTGGCAGTGGCGGGCTGCACAGGCTACTGGGAGGGGTGGTGTGGAGAGTGACCTGTGCTCACACACAGGCTTTTTGGAGGCAGCAGCAGCAGCCCCAGCGTCTCACGCCCGTCTCTGGGGTCCGCGCTGATCGCCGCGGCTCGCGCCCTTCTCTGGAGTTCGTTTAGGCGGCGCTCTGAATCCCCTCTCCTTGCGCGCCGCGAAACAAAGAGGCAAGAAAAAGTCTCTTGCCTCTTTGGCAGCTGCAGACCTTTTCTCGGTCTCCCTCCCAGCCAGCTGTGGTGCGCTAACCCCTTCAGGCTGTGTTCACGCCGCCAGCCCCAGTCCTCTCCCTGCGATCCGACTGAAGCCCGAGCCTCAGCTCCCAGCCCCGCCCGCCCCGGCGGGGGAGCAGACAAGCCTCTCGGGCTGGTGAGCGCTGCTCGGCGCCGAGCCTCTGTGCGGGAGTCTCTCCGTTTTTCCCTCTGCGCCCCTGTTGCTATGGGATCCGCGCTGTTAGCTGCGGCTCGCGCCCGTCTCTGAAGTTCGTTTAGGCGGCGCTCTGAATCCCCTCTCCTCGCGCACCAGGAAACAAAGAGGGAAGAAAAAGTCTCTTGCCTCTTCGGCAGCTGCAGACTTTTTCCCCGGACTCCCTCCCGGCTCGCTGTGGTGCACTAACCCCTTCAGGCTGTGTTCACGCCGCCAACCCCAGTCCTCTCCCTGCGATCCGACCGAAGCCCGAGCCTCAGCTCCCAGCCCCCGCCCGCCCCGGCGGGGGAGCAGACAAGCCTCTCGGGCTGGTGAGTGCTGGTCAGCGCCGAGCCTCTGTGCGGGAATCTCTCCGCTTTGCCCTCCGCACCCCTGTGGCTGCGCTCTCCTCCGTGGCTCCGAAGCTTCCCCCCTCTGCCACCCGCAGTCTCTGCCTGCGAAGGGGCTTCCTAGTGCGTGGAAACCTTTCCTCCTTCACAGCTCCCTCCAACTGGTGCAGGTGCCGTCCCTGTTCTTTTGTCTCTGTTATTTCTTTTTTCTTTTGCCCTACCCAAGTACGGGGGCAGTTTCTTGCCTTTTTGGAGGTCGGACGTTTTCTGCCAGCGTTCAGTGGGTGTTCTGTAGGAGCAGTTCCACGTGTAGATGTATTTCTACTGTATCTGTGGGAAGGAAGGTGATCTCCGCGTCTTACTCTTCCTCCATCTTCTCTCCACTATCTAGGCCAGTCATTCTTAACAGTTTTTCCTACCCAGTTTCTTTCAACTACCTTCCCATGTGTCACACTCCCCAGACTGCTGTACAAAAATGTAGAGTAAGCTATGGCCAGTCCTGCCCTACTAGCTCAAAACCCATTCCTTTTCTCTCTCTTAAGAAAGCACAGCATGATAAAATGACTTGGATAGTCTAGAGCTACTCTAATTTATTTAAAAAAGTAAATAGTTTGTAAACTTTGGACCCCTTTCCTATAATTAGTACCAACTTCTTTCAACACACTTCATAATCAAGCCTGACATACCAGTATGTTGCAACATCACAGTTAAGAATAGTGCTATAATCACAAGCAAACAGTCTACGAGTGTCCAACAGATGAGTGAGTGAACAAGAATAAAATCATGCTTTGTGAATGGAATCATAAACTGTTTTGCAATCAAAGTAATAAATGCAGTTCAGAAAATACTAATGCACTTCAGTTGGTAATTGCATTTGTCATGATCAAGTGCTCTGTAATATAGTACTTAGCTATTCTAAAGTCACTCAGGTATATTAAACAATTAAACATGAGTCTGGGGAATAGCTTTATTTAGCCTTTTTCAATTATAGAACCATATATCATGTTCAGTGTTTTCTATATAAAGTCATGAGACAATGGTATTTTAAAGCAGAGTGTTGGGAATATATAAAATAACCACTATCTCACAACAGTTGTAACAGAACAGTTGTTGTTTTAAATGATTTTTTTCTCTATATGTTTCACAAACCTTATATAATATCTTGCTGGACTTGTTTTAAGGAATAAATTAAAATATTTAAACCCTAGATGTTGATAAAAACCTATTTTTGAATTCAAGAAAGTCTAGCTTTGAACAGTCTTGTGTTTTTTGAATGGTGACCACTGGCCACCATGGCAACAGCTTCATGACAAAAATGTGAAGCTCAGACCATTTATAGATTAAATCATTAGGTAATATTATTTAGTTACATAGGTGAATAATGCTGTGTGTATGTAAAAGCATTCCAATTGAATTATAGCACTTTACATTGAAATTGTCTGGTCCTGGATTTATAACACCACAGTCCAACCCCATCCCATCCCATCTATCTTTTTCTTTTTTTCTTTTTTTTTTTTAGGTAGAAAGAACTAAATGAGCATATTTGGAAATGGCAGTCATAAAAATTATATCTGGAAATGAATTTAATTTAGGAAAATAACCCCTGTGTCTTTAATGTGTGAAAGTATTTCTGGAAAGGTTTTGCTCTGGTCCTGGGACCATGTACCTCCAAGATAATTCAAATATTAGCAACTTTGGGTCAGCATCTGATGAAAAAAACTAAGATTTCTAAGATGGTGCTTTTAAGTGAGCCATCCTGTTTTGAGAAAACAGGTCTGTCCCTTTCCATATTTATAAAAAAGACAAAAATAAAGGATTCCTTTGTGAAATTAGTGGGATTTAAGCCACCATCCCATGGCTGGACTTAAGCGATCTGCCTCTAGGTAAGTTTTTGCTGTTGGACATTCTTGGTTAGATCACAAATGTGCCCTAAAAATCTAAGTATCTGTCAGAGGCTCCAAGTCCTTGACCCTTTGACAGAGACTCTCAGTAGATATGGCACTCCAGCAAAGTCAAGTAGGGTGACCAGTGTTCCCAGTTTGCCTGGGACTGAGGGGTTTTCTGAGACATGGGATTTTCAGTTCTGAAACCAGAACAGTTCAAGGAAAACCAGAACAAGTTGGTCAGCCTACCAAGCCTCAGCCTCCTGGACCTTACTGGTTGCTTTTCCAGCAGTCCATGTGGAGTAGTATTTTCAAGGACTGTTTTGGTTCAACTGGAATGCATGACATCTTGCAGCAAGACTGATAACTGCCGTTCTCAAAAAATCAAAGGAAGAAAGTTGGAGCCACCAATCCTTTTCTAGACAGCCAAGGTTTCCTCTGGGGCTATCAAAGCAGTATGATCTCTGAACTCCTAAACTACGTCTCAATTTCCCTCTTACCTGCCTGCCCCAGGCATGACCTGCTGAGGTTCTGAGGCAATACCATGGGATTTTGGAACTTGATCTGCCAGGCCTCTATTACTGCACACATTTTATCTACAATGGGTCATTTGTTTATTTGTTTAATTCAACAAATATTTGTTGAATGTTAATATGTGGGAGCACTATTCCACTTGCTGCAGATACTATAATAAAACAGAGAAAGTACTTGTGCTCAAAGAACTTATGTTTTAGAGAGGGAGGTGTGGTCAATTAAAAATATAAACAAATAAAAGAAGCAGATATTTCAGTTGATCATAAGTGTTCTGAATTCAATAAAATTCAGTCATACTCATTAGCAATCAGTAACAAGTAGCAGTCAAATAACAAAGTTCTAAAGTAGAGTTTCTCAAACCTTAATGTGCATACAGATTGCCTGAGGATCTTGTTAAAGTGCAGATTCTGACTTAGTAGGTCTGGATTGAGGCTGGAGGCCCTGTGTTTCTAATAGACTTCCAGATGATGCTAATACTCCCAGTTTGCGAACCGTACTTTGAGTAGCAAGGTTCTAAAGATATACTAGGGAATTATGCTTGGAATTATACTTGGAAGGGAATGCTTAAACTATGGACCCTACTTAGTGCAGATAGACTCATAATGAGCATTGCTCTAGGTTTCCTGGAGAATTTTAGGTGTCAAAAGGGACCTAGGACTGCAAATTAAACACACAGAAACTCTTGAGATGATAGGATGCTTTTCCAAAGAGCAGTAGAAGCCATAGAATATTATCCCATCCCATCTAGCTATAAACATTAAGTCTAATTCTTATGTTGTTCATATAATGGCATTTGCTCCATTCAGGCTTCATCTTGGTTCTTTAAAACCACAGCTCAATGTTAGAAAGTGAACCAAATACAACTTTCTTGTTCTCAACTTTGACCTAATATGTCACTTACAAATAGAATTTTTATAAACAACAGGATTGGAGGGCATACAATTGGGGACTGCTCACCAATCTCCACAGAACATGTCTTGCAAGGAACAACTTCCTTTGCAACCCCCTTTTTAACTGAGCTGTGAGAAACAGCATTAGAGTAGCAGTGAGTAAGCAAGAATCCTATGTGTGTGGAAGATCCGGGCCCACTGTGGCTCATCTAGGTACCACTTTACAACTCCCATCATCGCATCAGCAGAACCACAACACACTCTGTGCAAGCCAAAGGGGAAAGCGTCATTGTAAAACTGAAGGCAGCTGCTTCCATAATAGAACTAATTGCACACTGCATCACAGAACTAAATTAGTAGTGAAAACAGTTATAAAAACCGACAGACAGTGAAGCATGACTCACTTAGGAACTGCTGCCAGTCAGGCACATTGTCATTGGCCACTGTTCAAAAACTCACACCTGCAGTTTTGAATAGTAAACATATAAGATGTAATTACTGGGAAAACATATGCCACTTTTCAAATGTGAAAACGCTATGTTTTTTCCTTGGAACCGTGAGTGGCATGGGACTAAATTGACCACAATACTATTCATCCCTAGGAGTCTTAGCGGATGAACGAAAGCATAACCACGTCTCCAAGCCCCTATTCATACATAAAAGACTGTCTTTAGCTTAAGCAGTTCTAAGGAATCAGTTTTGCTGACAGGATTCCTTGATCTCTTCTGGACTGTCAATCAAGGAATTAACATAGAGATGTAAGAAACCTGAATTCTAAAATGCATGTGACTGTGTGGCTCAGCTTAAACATTCAACCGTTAGTGAGTTGTGGTGTCTTCCCTGGCTTCCCTCACAGCTATATGCAGTAATTGCTGTCTCATTAAAAACCAGATGATCAGAAAAGACTTCATCAGTTCCTGCAGACTAAACTCACATTTCTGCCTCCTCTACTGCAATTGGCTTTAGAGAATTTGCAGCTTCCCCACACAGTACATATATACTTCATGCCAGGGACAATGAAAAGGATGTTCCCTCATGATGGGTAGCTGGTTACTGGTGATAGCAAATAAACTCCTTGGCTTCTGACCAACGAGGTAGAGGGTTGTGAGCCCTGGGTAAATGTGCTTTGGGCTAGGGTATGGCAGTTTATCCTTAAACAACAGGTCACACCCTCATCTGATGTTTTAAAATATTGAAATTGTGTTGAACCACATTTATCAGCAAAGAAGGGAAGGTAGAATTTCATTCTGAAACAAGTCACAGAACAAAATCTGTTCAATGTCCTCGTGAGGATCGTGCCTGTGGAATGTTCCAGCTTTCACTAATGGAGACCTGGAGTTGCTGATGAGTTGTAAAACTATATAGTGACTAATCCTTCTTTCTCCTGCTCAGTTAATTAGTCAAACCTAAACATAAATCGAGAAACACTTCAGAGAAATCTGCTGGCTTTTGTCAGCACATAAGAGGTGGGTACTAAAAATGATCAGCATTTTCTTCATGTGAAAGTTGGTAGAGAACTACATAAATATTTTTCAAAGGTCATATTACTTCACAAGTTCTAGAGATGCTTGTGTAAGCAAAGGGAGGAATGTGATAATTGGTTTGAGAGTGTGAGCGGTGTGTATTCAGTTCTAGATGAGGAACCTGTGTGTAGCATTTATAATTTGTATTGCAATTGTTTTCTTATTTGCTTCCCCTCAAATAGCGAGTTCCTTGAAGACAGGAAATATTTTACTCATCTTTTTTTTTTCTTTTTAATTTGCAAAGCACTGAAATAGGCCCTATAGGGGAGATAAAGATGGGTGAAATATAGTACTGTGCCCTTAAGAAGCTTACGATTGACTAGATAACCTCTCCCACTGATATTCTCTGACCTGTAAAACATTTCCCTTCATCTCCCATTGCCACATCCAAACTTCTCGTCTTTATTTTTTAATTGACATAATGCTTTGATATATGTATATATTGTAAAGTGACCACCACGATAAGTTTAGTTAGCATCCATCACCACATATAGTTACCAATTTTTTTTCTTGTGATGAGAACTTTTAAGTTCTACTCTCTTAGCAACTTTCAAATGTACAATATACAATTGTTAACTATAATCACCATACTGTACATTATATCCTCAGAACTTATTTATCTTATAACTGAAAATTTGTACCCTTTGACCACCTTCACCCATTTTGCCGTCTTATTCATTTTATTTCCCATTTTATTCATTGCCGAATCCCTACATTTAGCAGTAGGTACCATGAATCTTGACGTTTGTAGGGTCTTCCTTATCTAAATTTGCCTCATTGGTCACTCTCAGGTTCAACGTGATTGACAGGCTTGGCTAAGGAGAAACCCCCTGCTAGAGAAGCCAGAGCAAGCTGCTTCTCAGAGAGACAGAGAAGTCTGCCGAGCAGCTGCTTATCCTACCGGCTGATTCAAAGGATAAAGCACAAATGTGCAAGCTAATTAGATTCTCAGGTCTCATTCTTCAGGGGCCATTTCTGAAGGAGGCAGGAAGAGGATCTGTTAGGCTGAAGTGCCTCATTAGTCCATAACATTGCTAGACCAATCATTGAAACGTAAGCATGACAATTTGGATCCCAGATCTCTTTTCAGCTTTATCAGTTGTTGCAGAGTCAAAGTATTAAGCTGTAGGATTTAGAGCAGAGAATAGAAACATTCATCCTATTGTTTGCATTTATCTCATGGGCCAAGTGTGGCTAGCCTTTGGAACATGTAAGTATTGAATAGTGAAAGTTCAGGGCTGTATGCATGGCTCTAAAGTAACTAAGATAAATGGTTAAGAAACCTAGATTTTCTGGAAATATTTAGCATTGAAGTATCAGTATAAAACACTAAGGAGTGAATGTATTTGCCAAGCACTGAAAATCTTTCAGAAATCATGTTATCAGCTTCTTGTTAGCAATAACGAAACTTGGTTCCAGCCAAGTGCTAACAAATAGTCTTTTATTGCTGGCAGCACACTAATTCCTCAGTCTTAAATTTTTTTTGCCTCGTATGGCAATATTTTAGCAAGCTGTTGAGTTTTACTACTTCAGCTTTAGGAACTGCTACTTCCAAAGCATCAGGGACTCTGAGCAGCTTGTGATTTCCTTCATTCAATCTTTCTCAAAAAATATGAACTGTTACTATTCTTTAAATAAAATTAGTAAGAAAATTAGAAAACATTGCACTAAATTTTTGAAATATCAGTTCAATAAAAGAATAGCACCTCTGCCACCCCAGGATCTGGGAGTCAGATTTCCTTTTGGATCATTAATAAAATGCCATAAGTTGAAGAGTCTGGAAAGGGCCATATCCACTTCCTAACTCTCCTCCATCCCAGAGATGCTGGTGGGACCAGCGAAGGTCCTACAAGAGAATGACCCCATGGTAACTTATGAAACAGACACAAGCAATACTACGGCTAACACTGGGCTTGGGGTGGAGCCGAGGGTGAGCCTAACCACACAGCCTGCTCAGCAGAGTTTCTGAAATCTGTCCTCTCTAGTCTGTTCCTGCCGTCACTGCCCTAGGTGAGTTATGAGATCCTTCTATCCCATTTCCCTGCCTCTATCCTTCACTATGCCACCAAAACAGTCTTCCTAAAAGCAAGTCTGGCCATGTGTCTTCCTGGCTTAAAAAAAAAGTCCTCCTTGGCCCCTCATCACCAAAAGGAAACTTCTAAGCTCCTGAGCATGGTGCAGGATTGGTCCAGGCCTCCCCTTTCCCCCATTGCCCAGGTCCTTTATGCTTTGGCAGTGAAGGCCTGCAGACTGCCCCACAAACTATCTTGCATTTCAGTCCTTATGGCTTCTCAATGCTGTTTCCTCTGCCTGGAAATTCTTTCCTCAGGAATCACCTCATCTGGGACGTTCTTGCTGAGACATACCCCCTTTCCTATCCCCCCACTCCTCTTCCCTCACCCACCTAAATAAATTAAACTCCACCTTTGTATATTTATCTATCTCGTAAAAGCTTCAACTGTTGCACTATCTTACTACTACTACTATTGTTATTAATACGTGCCATTCCTTTTCTAGAATAAGTTTCTGGAGGACCTTGGAGGCAGGTTTTTTCTGCTTCAATACATCCCCAACCTACCACAGTGCCTGGCATGAAGCAGCAACTCAGTGCATGTTTAAATCAATTTATAAAGTCCTAGAGTAACTCCATGGCGATCAGCCATCTAAAGGAATAATTTTATGCCATGCTATAGGCCATAGCGACATCTAGGTCAGCCTCACGTTAGAAAATAAAACTTATGGGTTTCCTTTGTTAGCCAATACAAAGTATCTAACGCAGTGTCTTTTTTAATTTGGCTGCCTTGAAACTCAGCTAAATTCTCTGCTCAATCACATTAATTTCATTTCTCCAAGGTTTTCTTGTTTAACTGAACCATTTTTAGCACTTCATCTTCATTATTTGGCCCTTGTTTTACTATGTGTTATTGGTGTTTATGTATTTATTTTTATTATGATGCCTTAAATATTTTTAAAGTAAATCATTAAAAATCTGGGAAAGGGGAATTCCCTGGTGGCACAGTGGTTAAGAATCTGCCTGCCAATGCAGGGGACACAGGTTCGATCCCTGGTCCAGGAAGATCCCATGTGCCACAGAGCAACTAAGCCCTTGCACCGCAACTACTGAGCCTGCGCTCTAGGGCCCATGACCCACAACTACCGAGCCTGTGCACCACAACTACTGAAGCCCACGTGCCCTAGAGCCCATGTGCCACAACTACTGAAGCCCACATGCTCTAGGGCCCGCGTGCCACAGTTACTGAGTTCGAGTGCTGCAACTACTGAAGCCCGCGTGCCTGGACCCCATGCTCTGCAACAAGAGAAGCCACTGCAATGAGAAGCCTGAGCACCACAACGGAGTAGTCCCTGCTCGCCGCAACTAGAGAAAGCTTGCGTGCAGCAACCAAGACCCAATGCAGCGAAAAAAAAAAGAAAAAAAAGATCTGAGAAAAGAATAAAGAAACCAAATAAAATTTCCCCAAAGTG
Source organism: Balaenoptera borealis (assembly GCF_965194805.1). Lineage (NCBI taxonomy): Eukaryota > Metazoa > Chordata > Mammalia > Artiodactyla > Balaenopteridae > Balaenoptera > Balaenoptera borealis. The sequence goes on from NC_138864.1 coordinate 69,940,477, forward strand.
AGTTTACTTTCAAATACATATGAAGTATGAGTAATAGTTAAGAAAGATAGAATGAAGCTGAACAGGGCAAGAAAAGGAAGAGAGTGGTACATTGGGAAAGAGAAAAAAACAAAAACAAAATGTTTACTATCCCAAGTGGAATGTTTGCCTTCCATGGCGATAGTCCATATAGACTATAAAATAAATGTGACATAGAAAATTTATTAAGCATCTGGTAGGTGGGAAATACTGAGACCTGGAAATACCAAGATCTTGATTGCACAGATTCCAGAATGAGAAATAGAAGGAAATTTATGTTCCCTCTTTGTCAAGCAAGTAGCCCATGTCACTAACAGGACTAATAGGCAGTTTTGTCCCATCTGTGAAATTCAGGTCTTGAAAACCCCTTTGGTGAGGTTGAGTAATTAGGACTTTATACAGAAGTAGTCAAGAGTAAAGGATCATGAGCAAGCCTTCAAAATTTCATTAATTTCATTAATACTATTTTATATATAGTAGTATGTGTATATGTTAATTACAACCTCCTAATTTATCCCCCCTCCCCACCTTTCCCTTTTGGTAACCATAAGTTGGTTTTCTAAATCTGTGAGTCTGTTTCTGTTTTGTAAATAAGTTCACTTGTATCATTTTTTAGACTCCACATATAAGTGATATCATATGATGTTTGTCTTTGTCTGGCTTACTTCACTTTATATGATAATCTCTAGGTCCATCCATGTTGCTGCAAGTTGCATTGTTTCATTCTTTTTATGGCTGACTAATATTCCATTGTATATATGTACCACATCTTCTTTATCCATTCTTGTCATTGGACACGTAAGTTGCTTCTTTGTCTTGGCTATTGTAAATAGTGCTGCAATGAACATTGGTGTGCATGTATCTTTTTGAAGTATGGTTCTCCAGATGTATACCCGGGATTGCTGGATCATACAGTAACTCTATTTTCAGTTTTTTAAGGAACCTCTATAATGTTCTCCATAGTGGCTGTACCAATTTACATTCCCACCAACAGTGTAGGAGGGTTCCCTTTTCTCCACACCCTTTCCAGCGTTTGTTGTTTGTAGACTTTTTGATGATGGCCATTCTGACTGGTGTGAGGTGATACCTCACTGTAGTTTTGATTTACATTTCTCTAATAATTAGTGATGTTGAGCATTTCTCATGTGCTTTATGGCCATCTGCATGTCTTCTTTTTGAGAAATGTCTATTTAGATCTTCTGCCCATTTTTTGATTGGGTTGTTTGTTTTTTTGTTATTGAACTGCACGCACTGTTTATTTTCAAGATTAATCCCTTGTTGGTTGGATCATTTGCAAATATTTTCTCCCATTCTGTGTGTTGTCTTTTCGTATTGTTTATAGTTTCCTTTGCTGTGCAAAAGCTTTTGAATTAGGTCCCATTTGTTTATTTTTGTTTTTATTTCCATTACTCTAGGAGGTGAATCCAAAAAGATATTGGTGTGATTTATGCCAAAGAGTGTTCTGCCTATGTTTTCCTCTAAGAGTTTTATAGTATCTGGTCTTACATTTAGGTCTTTAATCCATTTTGAGTTTATTTTTGTGCATGGTGTTAGAGAATGTTCTAATTTCATTCTTTTATGTGTACCTGTCCAGTTTTCCCAGCACCACTTATTGAAGAGACTGTCTTTTCTCCATTGTATGTGCTTGCCTCTTTTGTCATAGATTAATTGACCATAGGTGTAAGAGTTTATTTCTGGATTTTCTATCCTGTTCCACTGATTTATAAGTCTGTCTTTGAGCCAGTACCATACTGTTTTAATGACTATAGCTTTGTAGTATAGTCTGAAGTCAGGGAGCCTGATTCCTCCAGCTCTGTTTTTCTTTCTCATTATTGCTTTGGCTGTTCGGGGTCTTTTGTGTTTCCATACAAATTTTAAAATTTGATAGGGATTACACTGAATCTGTAGATTACCTTGGGTAGTGTAGTTATTTTGACAATATTGATTCTTCCAATCCAAGAACATGGTATATCCTTCCATCTTTTTGTGTCATCTTCAATTTCTTTCATCGCCGTCTTCGCTGTACTCAGTTTTCGAAGTACAGGTCTTTTGCCTCCTTAGGTAGGTTTATTCCTAGGTATTTTATTCTTTTTGATATGATGGTAAATGGGATTGTTTCCTTAATTTCTCTTTCTGAGCTTTTGTTGTTAGTGTATAAAAATGCAACAGATTTCCTTGTGTTAATTTTGTATCCTACAACTTTACCAGATTCATTGATGAGCTCTAGTAGTTTTCTGGTAGCATCTTTAGGATTTTCTATGTATGCAAACCGTTACAGTTTTACTTATTCTTTTCTAATTTGGATTCCTTTCATTTCTTTTTCTTTTCTGATTGCTTCAGCTAGGACTTCCAAAACTCTGTTGAATATAAATGGTGAGAGTGGACATCCTTGTCTTGTTCCTGATCTTAGAGGAAATGCTTTCAGCTTTTCAACCATTGCGTATGATGTTAGCTGGGGGTTTGTCATATATGGCCTTTATTGTTGAGGTATGTTCCCTCTATGCCCACTTTCTGGAGTGTTTTTTATTATAAATGGGTGTTGAATTTTGTCAAAGTTTTTCTGCATCTATTGAGACGATCATACGGTTTTTTTTTTTTTTTTTGATCATACGGTTTTTGTTCTTCAATTTGTTAATGTGGTGTATCACAGTGATTGATTCACAGATATTGAAGGATCCTTGTATCCCTCGGATAAATACCACTTGATCATGGTGTATGATTCTTTTAATGTATTTTTGGATTCAGTTTGCTAGTATTTTGTTGAGGATTTTTGTGTCATGTTCATCAGTGATATTGGCCTGTAATTTTCTTTTTCTCTCCTTTCTTTCTTTCTTCCTTCCTCTCTTTCTTTCTTTCTTTTTCTTTTTTGGTGGTATCTTTGTCTGGTTTTGGTGTCAGGGTGATGGTGGTCTCATAGAATGAGTTTGGGAGTGTTACTTCCTCTGCAATTTTTTGAAATAGTTTTAGAAGGATAGGTGTTAACTCCTCTCTAAATGTTTCATAGAATTCGCCTGTGAGGCCATCTGGTCTCGGACTTTTGTTAGTTGGGAGTTTTTAAATCACAGTTTCAATTTCAGTGCTTGTGATTGGTCTGTTCATATTTCCTATTTCTTCCTGGTTCAGTCTTTGGAGATTGTACCTTTCTAAGAATTTGTCCGTTTCTTCTAGGTTGTCCATTTTATTGGCATATAGTTGCTCGTAGTAGTCTTTTATGATCCTTTGTATTTCTGTGGTGTCCGTTGTAACTTCTCCTTTTTCATTTCTAATTATATTGATTTGAACCCTCTCCCTTTTTTTCTTAATGATTCTGGCTAAAGGTTTATCAATTTTTTTTATCTTTTCAAAGAACCAGCTTTTAGTTTCATTGATCTTGCTATTGTTTTCCTTGTCTCTATTTCATTTATTTCTGCTTTGATCTTTATGATTTCTCTCCTTCTACTAACTTTGGGTTTTGTCTGTCCTTCTTTCTCTAGTTGCTTTAGGTGTAAGTTTAGGTTGTTTATTTGTGATTCTTCTTGTTTCCTGAGGTAAGATTTTATTGCTATAAACTTCTCTCTTAGAACTGCTTTTGCTGCATCCCACAGGTTTTGGATCATCGTGTTTTCATTGTCATTTGTCTCTGGGTATTTTTTAATTTCCTCTTTGATTTCTTCAGTGATCCATTAGTTGTTTAGTAGCATATTATTTAACCTCCACGAGTTTGTGTTTTTTACAGTTTTTTTCTTGTCGTTGATTTCTAATCTCATAGCATTGCGGTTGGAAAAAATGCTTGAAATGATTTTAGTTTTCTTAAGTTTACCAAGGCTTGCAGTCGAATCCTCTTCCCCTGAGCCATACTCCCAACCAAGGCTGGCTTTATGGCCCAGCATGTGATCTACCCTGGAGAATATTCCATATGCACCTGAGAAGAATGTGTATTCTGCTGCTTTTGGATGGAATGCTCTATAAATATCAATTAAGTCCATCTGGCCTAATGTGTCATTTAAGCCCTGTGTTTCCTTATTGATTTTCTTTCTGGATGATCTGTCCATTGATGTAAGTGGGGTGTTAAAATCCCCCTCTATTATTGTGTTATATATTGAGGTGCTCCTATGTTGGGTGCATATATATTTAGAAGTGTTATATCTTCTTGTTGGATTGATCCCTTGATCATTATGTAGTGTCCTTCTTTGTCTCTTGTAATAGTCTTTATTTTAAAGTATATTTTGTCTGATATGAGTATTGATTCTCCAGCTTTCTTTTAATTTCCATTTGCATGGAATACCTTTTTCCATCCCCTCAGTTTCAGTCTGTATGTGTCCCTAGATCTGAAGTGGGTCTCTTGTAGATAGCATATATATGTGTCTTGTTTTTATATCCATTCAGCCAGTCTGTTTCTTTTGGTTGGAGCATTTAATCCATTTACATTTAAGGATTACTGATATGTATGTTTTTATTGCCATTTTGTTAATTGTTTTGGATTTGTTGTTGTAGGTGTTTTTTCTTCTCTTCCTCTTTTGTTCTCTTTTCTTGTGATTTGATGACTATCTTTAGTGTTCTGTTTGGATTCCTTTTTGTATGTGTGTGTGTGTGTGTGTGTGTGTGTGTGTATCTATTGTAGATTTTTGATTTGCAGTTACCATGAGGTTTTTATATAGCAGTCTATATATACACAAGATTGTTTTAAGTTACTGCTCTCTTAATTTCAAGTGCATTTGCAATTCCGCTCTACCATCTTGTCCTACTTTATACACTGGGGATGCAATAAGGATACTTTGTTAAATAAAAAATACTATTTTTAAAGAATTTATTGCGTATCTATAGTGAGAAAATGAAGATATTTTATTTAAACAATGCCTTGTTTCTCTGTAGTGCTTTATATTTCCATTATACTCATCTGATCCTTATAAAAATCCTATGAAAAAAGGGTAGACATTAATAAATTTTACAGAGGCAGAAGCATAGTAGGTGCTCAATACTGTAACTGAATGTGTCATGATTCTCTGTTATTGGTGGAGATGATGAAAACCAAAAAAAAAAAAAATTAGGTTTATTTGGAACTGAGGTGTTTATGTTAAACATATGGATTATTTGTACAAATTATGAAATAAAGGGACAGGCTAGTAAAGGTGATTTGAGGATTGTGTTTCCTAAAGTTCTTTGAAAACATAAGAGCTTCTCACTTCACTATAATGGTTTAAAACTAATGCATCCATAATATGGGAGCCAGGAATAAATGATTTTGCTGAGTTCATGCTGTGATGCATAAAACATTATATTTAGGCAAGAATGGCAAAAGAAAATTAAGAAAAATTTCAAATTCACATTGATAGAAAATAAACGTAAAATGCAGTTGTCACTTAGAAACTTAACACATTTTGTGAATTTTAGAAATTGGCCTAAACAAGTAAACAAAACAAATATATAAATTGCCCATAATCTCACCATTCAGAAGCCTACTGGCCATATTTTGGCTTTTGGATCATTTCTTTCCTGTCTGTAACCTTTGGGTGTATATATATGGCATAATGTAGGAGGAAAAAAAAGCTTGTTGAATGAATATATTCATTTTAAAATTAAACATGTAAATGGATTTTTGTCCAACTTGTTATTTCTGGTAATAATGTATTAGTTACCTATTTTGCATAGCAAATTACCCAAAAAGTCACTTAAAACAGCAAACAAGTATTAGTTTATTGTTTCTGTGTATCAGAAATGAACCATGGCTTAACTGGGTCCTCTGCTTCATGTTCTTTCTAAAGCCAGCAATTAGGTTATTGACCCAGAGTATGTGATCTCATCTGAAATTTCAACTGGGGAAGGATCAACCTCTAAGCTCACTCACTTGATTGTTGATAGGATTCAGTTCCTTGAGGGCTAGAGGTCACCTTTAGTGCCTTGCCAGATGGAAGTCTCCAACATGATAGCTTGCTTCATGAAAGGAAGTAAAAGAGAGAGTCTGCTAGCAAGAAGGAAGTCACAATCATATGTAATAGTTTTAAGGGAATTCCCACACTTCCATGGGTTTTACTTCCAGGAATGCCACCAGGTTCTCACACTGAAAATCTGAGAAAGATCCTTCACAGTTCTGGCAAGAGAAAGGGAAGACTAATCATTGTGAAATATGACCAGAGTGTTCTCCATAGTAAAGTCCTACTCTCCAGGGGTAAGAACTTTATCAGGGCTTTATCCCAGCTAAGGGAAGGACATTTCTCCCACTCCAGTCCCTCTTTAGAATGTTCACCCTCTTCCATACTTTGGCACCAAAAGAACAGGACTGCAGGATAATAGTAGATTCCAGCTGAAAGAGCTGCAAGACACAGATGCTTTCCAAGGAGGAATAGTTAGGGAAGCCCAAAGTCAAAAGGAGGGACAAAGCCAAGGACACTAGAGGAAGGTGAAACCTCTTTCACCTATAACTATAGAAAACATTAAACACAGTCTAACTTTTAACCAGATTAACATAAAGCTTCACACTAAAGCTAAATTACCTCAGTTTCTATTATTCAATATAATATGTCTGGCTTTCAGCAAAAATGTACAAAGCATCCTAAAAGGTGAGGAGAAAAACACAATCTGAAGAGACAAAAATCAGCATCAAAATCAGAGTCAGAGATGACACAGCTTTTGGAATTATCAGACAGGGAATTCAAAATGAATGTGATTAATATGCTAAGAGTTCTAATGGAAAAAGCAGATAACATGTAAGAATATTTGGGTAATATAAACAGGGAGATGGAAAGTCTAAGAAAGAATCAAAAGGAAATGCTAGAAATCAAGAACACTGTACAGGCATACTATGTTTTATTGCTTTTTGCTTTATTGAACTTCACAGATATTGCATTTTTTACAAACTGAAGGTTTGTGGCAACCTGCATCAAGCAAATCTATCAGAACCATTTTTCCAATAGCATTGCTCAGTTTGTGTCTTTGCATCACATTTTGCTAATTCTTGCAATATTTCAAACCCTCTACCAGCAAAAAGGTTACCACTCACTGAAGGCTCAGATGACAATTAACATTTTTAGCAACAAAGTATTTTTTAACTAAGGTATGTACATTATTTTAGCCATAACGCTATTTGCAGACTTAGTAGACTACAGTATAGTGGAAACATAACTTTTATATGTACTGGGAAACCAAAAAAATCATGTGACTTACTTTTTTGTGATATTTGCTTTATTATGGTGGTCTTGAACTGAACCCACAGTATCTCTGAATTATGCCTTAACAGAGAAACCTTTGAAACAAGTCAAAGGGTGGAGGAGGGGCACCTTACATATAAAGGAATAAGAATAAGAATTATAGCATACTTCTCATCAAAAACCATGCAAGCAAGAAGAAAGTGGAGTTAAATATTTAGTGCTAGAAGGAAAACCACACCAACCTAGAAATCTGTATCCAGTAAAATTATCCTTCAAAAAATGCAGGAGAAATAAAAAGACTTTCTCATACAAAAGTTGAAAGAATTAATCACCAGTAGATCCACCCTGCAAGAAATGTTAAAAGAAGTTCTTCAGGTCAGGAAAAAAGAAACTGATACAGATCAGAAACTTGGATGTATATAAAGAAAGGAAGAACGTCCAAGAAGGAATAAATGAAGGCAGAATAAAATCTTTTATTTCTCTTATTCAATATTGATCTAAAAGATAACCAATTTTTAAAAGCAACTATGGTAACAATGTATTAGGTGATTGTGGCACATGGATAGGAGAAATGAATGGCAGCAATGCCACAAGGGACAGTAGAGAGAAATTGGTAATAGTCTATGATAAGACACCAGTACTAAATGTTAGTAGTAGTGTTATTTGAAGGTAGACTTATGTTGTTAAAAATGTCTGTTATAAATTCTAGGGCAACCACCAAAAGAAGTAAAATTGATATTCTAATAGATGAAAAAAAATGGAATGATATAAAATTCTCAACTAAAATCAGGGAAGGCAGAAAAAGGGGACAATAAACAAAAAATGCAATTAATCTAAAAGTTACAAATGTAGTAGATATTAATCCAAGTATATCAATAGTCACTTTAAATGTGACTTGTCTAAATACACCAATTATAAGACAGAGATTGTCAGAGTGGCTAAAAAAAAAAAAAAAAAAAAATAGGACCCAACTATAGTGTCTACAAGAAATCCACTTTAAATAGAAAGACCCAAATGGGTTTAAAGTAAAGGGATGGAAAAACATATGCCATACTTACACTAATCCAAAGAAAGCTGGAGTAGTTATTTTAGTTTCTGACAAAGCTGACTTCAGAACAAGGAAAGTTATCAGAGATAAAGAAAGGTATTACATAATGATAAAGGGGCAATTCTCCAAGAAGATTTAATCCTTAATGTGTATGTACCTAACAAAAGAGCATCAAAATACATTAGCAAAAACTCAGAAGTTCAAGGAGAAGTAGACAAATCCACTATTACACGTGGAGACTTTAATGGCCCTCTGTCAGTAATTGATGAATCAAGCAGGAAGAAAACAAACAAGGATTAAATGACTTGAACAACATGATCAGTCAACTTGATCTCATTAACATATATAGAATATTCCATCCAACAGCAGCAGAATACATATTCTTCTCAAAATCACATGGCTCAAGATTTTGGAGCCTAAAAGAACTAAAAGTACAGAAATCATAAAAAGTATGTTCTCAGATCACAGTAGAATTAAACTAGAAATCAATAGTAGAAAGATAGCTAGTAAATATTCCTAAATATTTGGAAAATTAATAATACACCTCTAAATAATACATGGGTAAAAGAAGTCACAAGAGAAAAATTTCTTAATATTTTGAATTAAATAAAAATGAAAATATGGCATCAAAATTTGTGGTATACAACAAATGCAGGGCTTAGAGGACAATTTATAGCATTAAATTCATATATAAGAAGAGAGACCTGAAGTTAGCTATATCTGCCTTCCTTAAATAAAGGATTTTTGTTTATAAGAATGATTATTTTTAATATACTAAAAACTTCAGTGGTCTAGGACACATGTTCCTGGGTTATACAACAGAGGATTTCACAAATTTAACTTTATGTAGATCACTTTTTAAGGTACATAATAAAATTTTTGAAATTTAGTCTATTTTTTGCCACACATGCAAATACAAAACATTTGTGTGCAGATGGCTGTCTTGATGTGAGAACATAAGTTAGACAATAGTCATTATTTTCTATCCAAACCATGGTGTGATATAAAGCAGAAGTCCTCAAATTTTTGTTCTTAGGCTCCCCTTTGCACTTTTAAACGTTATTTGTAACTCCAAAGAAATCTTGTTTATATGAGTTTTATCTATTGGTATCTACATATTAGAAATTACAATTTTTAAAATAATTATTTATTAATTTATTCTTAAATAACAATGATAACCCCATGACTTGCTTTTTTTTCCTTTTTTTTTTTTAATTTATTTTTATTCATTTATTTTTAGCTGTGTTGGGTCTTCGTTTCTGTGCGAGGGCTTTCTCTAGTTGCGGCAAGCGGGGTTCACTCTTCATCGCGGTGCGCGGGCCTCTCTTGAAACATGATATGCATTTAATGAATTTTTGTTAAATGAATGGATAAGTTAATGACGTTCCCACTGGAATATTCTCTCCATGAGGGCAGGATTTAACCTTACTGGTGGTGGTGTTTTACATAGCTCTCAAAAGAGTGTTTTGCATATAGTAGACATTCAATAAATGTTCATTGTATTAAGTATTTCTTTTAATATACATAAAACTCTAAGATTTTGAGTACTATTATATGTCCATTTTAAAAATGAAGTAATAGGCTTAGAAACTTAAGTAATGTAATCAACGTCAAAGAACTATTAGTTGGTGAAGTCATACTGTGAACATAAGTTTTATTTCCAAAACATGTACTACACATGTGGAAAGGTCTTCTTTAGTAAATCCCTGAAAACTCTATGAGATTTTTAACACATCATTATTTACAAATTATTTGCAAGTCTTCATAGCGACTTCTATTTCTATGTAAAATATCAATTATAGATCGTTTCTTCTCTTCCTCATTTACTTGCTGGTAATTCTGTCTTTAATTATATTTCCATAATTCAGGGCATACATTTTATATACCTAATAATACCATAGACACCTTGAGGATATGATGAGTCCCATGACTTGTTAATGTAACATATTTTAATACTAAGTAATGATATTTTCAAAAACAGTAAAACTTAATGAAAAGAGTGACATTGTTTTTGTTTTTGTAATCTTCAATATCTGGCTAAGACAACTTGTATTAAGTTTCTCATATCTGTTTCTGCATTCAGTCTGTTGTTGTATACTGTGATTAAAGTGTATGAAGAAAATCCAGCTTCAACAGGTATGTATGTAGTTGGAAAAGGGAGGAATATTTTAATAGCCTTTTACAGTAGTTGTGATTATTCTTTGATACTACTCCAAAACTCAACAAGCAACAGTTTCTTAAAGGATAATTGCAATGTGGAATCTGAAATTATATCAATGAACTTTCCCTGCTCTTCATACCATACTAATAAGTTAAAACCAGTTAGTCTATTTTGTGCTTTAAAAAAACCAAAACCAAACAAACCCAGTTTCTTCTATTAATAACATCATTTGTTAGTATGGTACATTTATTGCAAATAATGAACCAGCATTGATACACTATTACTACCTAAATACCATATTTTATTAAAATTTCCTTAGTTTTTACCTAATGTCCATTTTTCTATTCCAGGATCCCACTGGGAATGCTACATTACATTTAGCTGTAATGTTTTTCATAGGCTCCTCTTGGCTAAGCAGTTTCTCAGACTTTTCATATTTTTATGACCTTGATAGTTTTGAGGAATTTTGTAGAATGATTCTCATTTGGGATATATTGATGTTTCTCTCATAATTTGCCAGGTTTCTCTACTGTAAAGTCATTCCCCCTACCCTTCCCCATACTGTACTCTTTGGAAGGGAGTCACTTTGCACAGCCCACACTTAAGGAGTGAGGCACTTAACCTCCAGAGGGTGGAGTGTTTTAATTTTTATAAGCCGAATTCCACTGTAATCCAGGACAACTCCATTTGAGAAAAGCGAGTGAATCATCTGGAAACACAAAGACTCTCCTTATTCTGTGAATAGTCATAGCTGTCAGAGAAGTATTGAATAAGTAGCGTAAATTTAGATTTTCACTTTGGAGTGGGGGTGCTCACAGTTTTCCCTCAGAACAACAGTTCTGCTCAATTCTTGTGCATGTAGTTCTTTCTGTTTTTTTTGCGAGGGGGAGGGGGGATGACATCCTTCTGGGTTATTTTTTATTTTTAAAAATGATCATAGAAATAAAGTATTCATTTGAGTTGATCTGCAACTCGGATTTTTGACTTATTGTATCATGGACATGTTTCAAGTCAGAGAATGAAATGGAAGTGTATGGCTCTGAGACAATAGGTAAAGGACATGGTTTTTGACAGAAGGAAGGCTAACTTCTCCATACTCTGAAATTTAGTATAGTCTCTGGTCCAATTCTGAACTTTGTTTCCCTGTCTATATTTCTATCAATATTTTGCAACCCATACTATCTTCTGTTAATTCTTGTAGACTTATGTGTCTTTTCCTTTTTTGGTTTAATGATTGGCAGTATAAATTTTTTTCACTATTTATGGAAGATTTTATGCTTATTCTTACCTATTTATGCTTCAAGATTAAATTTAAAATTTGATTTATTTTAAGAAAATCAGACTCCTAATTGGGATTAAATTAATTTCAGAAATTTATGTGGGGGTAGTAGTTTTCATTTTCCCTCTCTTTTCCGGCCATCCGGTAGAAAGAATTAAGTTTGTTACTACTGAGTTTCCAGAATATTGTTATCAATCCTTGCCTTGCCTTTTCTTTTTTGATTTCATGGTAGTTTTTTTCTTCTTTTCTTCCTTATTGATACTTCCATTCCTTTCTTCTTATAGGTACCCATCCTAATATGTTTGAAATATGACCTCAAATACATGTGTATACTTGTACATTTCTGGTGACATTGTAGGTGTATGTGGTTTTTTAATTCAATTTATCTAAACTGAAAAAAAATTCACACATTTCTCCCACCCCCCACTCCCCACCTTTGGCAACTACCAATCTAATCTGTTCTCTGTATCTGTGAGGTTGGTTATACCCCCCACACACACACCCACACATATTTAGATTTCACATATATGAGATCGGACTCTCTCTATCTGACTTATTTCACTTAGCATAATGTCCTCGAGGTCCATCCATGTTGTTGCAAATGGCAAGATTTCATTCTTTTTTACGGCTGAATAATATTACATTGTATATATATGTGTGTGTGTGTATGTATATATATATGTGTGTATCTATATCTATATATCTATATATATCACGAGTTCTGTATCCATAAACAGCACTTAGGTTGTTTTCATATCTTGGCTATTATAAAGAATGCTGCACATTGTTGTATATATCATTTTTTTAAATTGAGGTATAGTTGATGTACAATATTATATAAGTTTCAGGTGTATAACATAGTGATTCACAATTTTTAAAGATTATACTCCATTTATAGTTATAAAATATTGGCTATATTCTCTGTGCTGTACAATATATATCTTTGTAGCTTATTTATTTTATACATAGTACTTTGTACTTCTTAATCTCCTACCCTTATCTTGCCCCTCCCTCCTTCCCTCTCCCCAGTGGTAAGCACTAGTTTGCTCTCTATATATGTTAGTTTATTTCTTTTCTGTTATATTCACTAGTTAGTTGTAATTTTTAGATTCCACATATAAGTGATATCATACAGTATTTGTCTTTCTCTGTCTGACTTATTTCATTAAGCATAATACCTTCCAAGTCCATCCATATTGTTGCAAATGGCAACATTTCATTCTTTTTTTTATGACTGAGTAGTATTCCATTGTGTGTGTGTGTGTGTGTCTGTGTGTGTGTATACACACACACACATATATGTATATATATAAATACATGGTATATATATGTGTGTATATATATATAAATATACCTAATTTTCTTTAACCATTCGTCTGGTGATGGACATTTAGCTTGTTTCCATACCTTGGCTATTGTAAATATATTTTTTGAATTAGTTGTCTTTGGATAAATACCAGGAAGTGGAATTGCTGGATTATAAGGTAGTTCTATTTTTAATTTTTTGAGGAGCCTATTTAGATCTTCTGCCCTTTTTAATCAGATTGTTTGGGTTTTTTTTTTTTTTTTTGCTATTGTATGAATTATTTATATATTTGGGTATTAGCCCCTTATCAGATATATGACTTGCAAATATTTTCTCCCATTTAGTAGGTTGCCTTTTCATTCTGGTGATGATTTCCTTCACTGTGCAGAAACTTTTTAGTTTGATGCAGTCCCACTTGTTTATTTTTGCTTTTGTTGATTTTGCTTTTGGTGTCAGATTCAAAAAGTCATTGTCAAGACCTATGTCAAGGAGCTTACTGCCTATATTTTCTACTAGGAGTTTTATGGATTCATGTCTTACATTCAAGCCTTTAATCCATTTTGAGTTAATTTCTATGTATGGAGTAAGATAGTAAACCAGTTTCATTCTTTTGCATGTGGGTGTCCAATTTTCCTGACATCATTTATTGAAGAGACTGTTCTTTCCCCCATTGTATATTTTTGACTCCTTTGTCATAAATTAACTGACCATATATGTGTGGGTTTATTTCTGAGCTCTCCATTCAGTTTCATTGATTTATGTCTTTTTTAATGCTAATATCACTGTTTTAATTACTATAGCTTTGTAATATAGTTTGAAATCAGGAACTGTGATGCCTCCATCTTTGTTCTTCTTTCTCAAGATTGCTTTGGTTATATGGGGTCTTTTATGGTTTCATACAAATTTTAGGATTTTTGTTTTATTTCTGTGAAAAATGGCATTGGAATTTTGATAGAGATTGCATTGTATCTGTATATTGCTTTGGGCAGTGTGGACATTTTTAACAGTATTAATTCTCTGAATTCATAAACATGGAATATATTTCCATTTATCTGTCTTCTTTAATTTCTTTAGTTAATGTCTTGCAGTTTTCAATGTATAGGTCTTTCACCTCTTGTTTAAATACATTCCTAGGTATTTTGTTCTTTTTGATGCAATTGTAAATGGAGTTGTTTTCTTACATTGATCTTTTCTATTTTCTCCTTAGTCTCAATTTTGTTTATTTCTGCTCTAATATTTGTTATTTCCTTCCTTCTACTAAATTTGGGTTTTGTTTGTTCTCTTTTTAGTTCTTTGAGGTATAAAGTTAGGTTGTTTGAGACTTTTCTTGTTTATTGAGATAGGCATTTAGCACTATGAACTTCCCTCTTAGAGCTGCTATTGCTATATCCCATAAATTTTGTTATGTTACATTTCCATTTTCATCTGTCTCAAGGTACTTTTTTATTTCTCTTTAGATTTCTTCTTTGATCTATTGGTTGTTCAGTAGTATGTTGTTTAATCTCCAAATAATTTGTGAATTTTCCAGTTTTCTTTGTGTAATTAATTTCTAGTGTCATACCACTGTCGTTATAAAAGTTGATTGTATATAATTTCACTCCTCTTAAATTTATTAAGACTTGTTTTGTGACCTAACATATGATGTATTTTGGAAAATGTTCCATGTGCACTTGAGGAGACTGTGTATTCTGTTGCTTTTGGATGGAATGTTTCGTAAATATCTGATGAGCACCATCTTTGCACTCTCCCTTTGCCATGCTCCAGTATCTACTCTTACACATCTGATTTTTGTGGCTGCCACCTAAGGGATGCCTCTTGATCTCCTGGCTCTGGAGGCCAGGGGATCTTGCATTCCTGGTCCCATGGGACTGTAATAATTGATATCACCCTGAAAAGAGCTCTTACCCCTGGCTGGTGCTCCAAATTTTGCGACTGCTGCCAGGAGACACCTCTACCTTGCCTGGCTCTGGTGGCCAGTGGGGCTTCTGTTCATGGGTCCCACAGGACTATAACCAAAGGAGAAAGAGTTATTAAACAGCTACCACCCCCAGGGCACCGCAAGAGACAGCAGACCCAGGAGCTTGGTTTGTCTATGAAGGAGGCATATTAGTTAATTATCATGACTGTGGCCTGAGGGACAGGCTTCTAATTAAATACACATCTTGGGGTTTACTAATCATTTCCAGAGATCTTGGAAGGTGTGCATTATATTTGCACTCACCCTCTGCCACACTCCAGAGCACCAGTGTCTCCTGCAGAGGAGATTTACATGTGTCTGGGGCCTTGGTTTTTATATCTGGTATCCCGGTTTTTGTGGCTGCTGCCCAGGGAATGTCCCTTGATCACCTGGCTCTGGTGGCTGGGGGTTGGGGAGGGCTTGCATTCTTGGCTTCCACAGGACTGTGGCAATATGAAAGATGGTTCTTTGCAGGCTACCACCCTAGGGCACTGCACAAATAGTAGACTGGGGCACATTCGCCAGTCTTTCTGTGAAGGAGGCCTCTTTGCTTGTCCTGGAGCCTTGGCCTGAGGGGTAGCTCTTCCAGAGCTGCTCTCAAGGAATATAGACTATAGATGTCATCTGGGCACTCTCCCTCTGTCTTGATCCAGCTCACTGGTATCACCCAGAAAAGAGCTTATACAATTGTCTGGAGCTCTGATCTCTGACTGCAACCCAGGAGATACTTGCATATTATCTGGTGCTGGTGGCCAGTGGGGCTTATACTTGTGGTGCCACAGAACTGTATATATTTGCATACTTTTAAAAGCTGATGCTTAAAGGTTTAGCTTCTAGTCAGCCTGAATCTAGGTGCTGAGATCCTCCTCTTTGGGACACTAACAGGTCTTGGCACATCCTCAACTATTGGGAGCTATTTAAAATATAATAGCCTGCTTGGACAAGTACAAAGGTTTGAGAGAAACCAAGAGCTAAGGCAGGGTTGGAAGACAAGTTTTATCTCCTACACGGAGCCATTCCTTCAAGACTAGGAGAGGTTGTTGTTTCATCTACTGTATAGAAACCAACTCAGAGAGTCAAGCAAGAAACAGAGGAATATGTTCCTAATGAAAGAACAACACACAATCTCAGAAAGAAATCCTTAATGAAATGGAGATAAGTAATTGATAAAAGTTAAAAGTAATGGTCATTAAGACGTTCACCAAACTGGGGAGAAGAATGGTTAAACACAATGAGAACTTTAACAGAGCAATGGAAAATATAAGAAAGTACAACACAGAAGTCACAGAACTGAAGAATACAATAACTGAACTGAAGAATACACTACTGTAGAAGGGTTCAAGAGCAGACTAGATGAAGCAGAAGAAAGGACCAGTCAACTCGAATACAAGCCAGTGGAACTCACCTAATCAGAAGAGCACAAAGATAAAGTAATGAAGAAAAGTGAAGATAGGGTACAATAGTTATGGGACAACATCAAATGAACTAACATTCACATCAGAGGGCTCTAGAGGAGAAGAGAAAGAGAGAGAGAAAAAGGGGCAGAAGTCTTATTTGAAGAAATAATGGCTAAAAACTTCCCTAACCTGAGGAAGGAAACAGACACCCAGATCCAGGAATCCCAGAGAGTTCCAAATAAGATGGACCCAAACAGACCCACACTAAGACATGTTATAATTAAAATGTCAAAAGTTAAAGACCAGTAGAGAATATTAAAAGCAGCAAAACAACTTCTTATATACAAAGGAACCCACATAGAACTATCAGCATATTTTCAGCAGAAACTTTGCAGGCCAGAAGAAAGTAGCACAGTATATTCAAAATGCTGAAAGAAAAAAAAAAGTGCCAACCAAGAATATACTACTTGGCAAAGTTATCATTCAGAAATAAAGGGGAGATAAAAATGTTTCCAGACAGGCAAAAGCTAGAGTTCATCACCACTAAATTGGCTTTACAAGAAATGTTAAAGGGACTTCTTTAAGCTGAAAAGAAGGGGCACTAGTTAGTTAAAGGAACACATAAGAAGAATAAATCTTACTGGAAAGGTAAATATATAGTAAAGGTAGTGGATTAATCATTTATAAATGTAGTATGAAAGTTAAAAGACAAAATTAGTAAAAAATAATTATGATTACAATAATTAGTTAAGGGATACACAAGATTAAAAAATGTAAAATGTGACATCAGAAACATAAAAGAAGGGAGAGAATAATAATATTGAGCTTAACAATGGGATCAAACTTAAGTTGTTATCGACTTAAAATAGACTCTTATAGATAATAATCGTTATATGTAAGCCTCATGATAACCACAAAGCAAAAACCTATATTAAAGCCACAAAAGATAAAGAGAAAAGAATATAAGCATACCACTAAAGAAAGTCATCAAATCACAAAGAAAGAGAGCAAGAGAAGAAAAAAGAAATGGAGAGGAACTACAAAAATAGCCAGAAAACAACAAAATGTCAATAAGCATATACCTATCAACAATTACTTTAAATGCAAATGGACTAAATTCTACAATCAATCGACATATGAATGGATTAAAAAAAAAACCATCTATGTGCTGCCTACAAGGGACTCACTTTAGATGTAAGGACACTCACAGACTGAAATAAAGGGATGAAAAAAGATATTCCATGCAGATAGAAACTGAAAGAAAGCTGGAGTGGCTATACTTTTTTCAGACAAAATAGACTTTAAGACAAAGACTGTAATAAGAGACAAAGAAGGACATTACATACTGATAAAGTTGTTAACCTAACAAGAAGATTTAACATTTGTAAATATTCATGCACTCAACATAGGAGCACCTAAATATATAAGGCAAATATTAACAGAATAAAGGGAGAAATAAACAGCAATACAATAATAGTAGGGGACTCTAATACCAGACTTGCATCAATGGATAGATCATCAGACAGAAAATCAATAAGGAAACTTTAGCCTTAAACAACATATTAATTCAGATGGACTTAGATATTTATACTTCGAATGGATCTTTTTACTCATGTCTTATTTTGTAACATCATGCATTGGTCATTTGGAAAATGTTGCTTTACTGAGTTATACAGAGTTTCTAAATGTTAATACATTTTATAATACAGTATCAACAAATCACATTCATTAATATCATGCCAGTCTTATCCCAAAAGCCTTTAAGTATTGGGAAGCTGTCAAGCTCACAGTGGCAGATACGAATTTCCAAAATTCTAATTTTTGCTCAATAGCTCAAATTTTATTGTTGGCAACAAATACTGTCAGTAGTTTTCCTTGAAGTGACGAGCTCACTTTGTTCATTTTTGACAAAATGTCTGCCAAATACCCAAGTCTGAATAAGCATGGTTTGTCAGTCATTCTTTCAAGCAAAAGTGGCATTCTATGAAAAAAAAAAACAAACAACCCAGCTAGTTTAGCTCTCAACTCAAATATCTTCACAGATGCATGTTGTACTTCACTATGCAGCAAAAAGAGCTTTATATATACTTACCATTTTGTCACACTGAAAAGAAGCATATTCAGGACTTCCCTGGTGGCACAGTGGTTAAGAATTTGCCTGCCAATGCAGGGGACACAGGTTCGAGCCCTGGTCTGGGAAGATCCCACACACCACGGAACAACAAAGCCCATGCACCACAACTACTGAGCCTGCGCTCTAGAGGCCACAAGCTACAACTACTGAGCCCACGTGCCACAACTACTGAAGCCCGTGTGCCTAGAGCCCGTGCTCCACAACAAGAGAAGCCACCGCAATGAGAAGCCTGTGCATCACAACAAAGAGTAGCCCCTGCTCGTTGCAACTAGAGAAAGCCCGAGCGCAGCAACAAAGACCCAATGCAGCCATAAATAAAGAAAGAAAAGAAGCATATTCAAAGGTTGAGATCTAATAAAGTGATTTTTACTACTTCATCAAAGACATTCTTAAGTGACACTGACTTTTTTTTCCTGCAAGTGCATGGTAAAGAAAAATACGACTACTAGCAATTTGGTGCCACTGCTTCTATTTGGACTAAGGCACTGGCACTTATACCAACCATTGCTTTTGTACCATCAGTTCAAAGGTCAGCAATGTAAAAAAGGCAGAAGATGCCTTACTATTTTTATGAAAATAGTTTTGACCCCATGGGCCTCTTGAAGTGAACCCCCACAGACTTTTAAAATTGCTGTCTAGGGAGATATATGAAGAAAATAAGAAGACCTCTGTCATTCATGTCCCCAAAATTCAGTGCCTGATGTGTCTGTCACCATTGTACGGATATGATAATCTTCTGAGGTAGCTGCTATAGGCATCGTAGAATGGAGAAGCCAAGGAGGAAGTAACCATAATACACAAATATGGGGGATTCTAATTTTATCAGAGAGAAAACTGTAAATGAGTATACAGGTATACCTCTGAGACAATTGCAGATTTGGTTTCAGACCACTGCAATAAAGTGAATATTACAATAAAGCAAGTCACACGCATTTTTGGTTTCCCAGTACTTATGAAAGTTGTATTTATATCATACTATAGTCCATTAAGTGTGCAATTGCATCATGTCTATACCTTAATTAAAAAATACTTTATTGCTAAAAAATGCTAACCATTCTGAGCCTTTGCAATGGCAACATCAAAGATCATTGATCACAGGTCACCATAACAAATATAAAAATAATGAAAACGTTTGAAATATTGTGAGAATTACCAAAATGTGACATAGAGACACAGAGTGAGCAAATGCTGTTGGAAAAAGTGGTGCCAACAGACACTCGATGCAAAGTTGCCACAAACCTTTAATTTATAAAAACAAACAAACAAACAAAAAACAAAACAAAAAAACCCCGCAATTATCTGTGAAGCACAATAAAGTGAAGTGCAATTAAAGGAGTTATGCCTGTAGTAATCTAAATAGCCTAGAGATTCAGGGTCACTGTACAGTATGGTGATTTTGTAGGTGACTTTTCTAGAAGGTAGTGGGTAATGATAATCTTTCACTTTTGTGGATTGATGGAGATGGTGGAGGGAGAAACTGCTTTTTAGGGGAAATATGGGAAGGATCAACCAGCAATGGAGCTGAGACCAGCACAGGTCCTGCCATTCCTGAATACTCAGCAAGCTATCAGTTAATGAAATGTTGGGCATAACTTCATTTTGATGAAAAAGGAGGAGAGCACATCTCAGCTGACATCACAGTGTTAAGAATGTGGCTTGTTCAGATATCTGTGGTTTGGGGGTATCAGTGTGTTTTGCCCTTACGGTCATGTTGCTGCGTCTATAAGAAACATAACCTTTGCTCAGGAACTGGTGAGTTAAAGGAAAGTGAAAGACATCCATACATTCTGGATGTCTGAGGAGTCCGTTAATACAAATAGTAATACCAATCTCTACCAGTCGTAAAGGCCTTTTCTTATTAACAAACATGGTTGAGGAGATATTAATCAATAACCACAGCCTGCTTCAGTTAACTGCTTTAGTTCTCCTTCTCAGTTTTAGGGGGGGGGAAAAAAAACCCATCTTCCAGGGTCTGAAGTAGAAGTAGAAGTGGATGTAAACAAAATTAAAAAGTCAGGTTTTCAGGCTGTATCTGTAATAAGCTTTCCGCTGAGATGAAATGTAATTAGCAACCACGATAATGCAGTTTGCTTCATTTAGCTCTTCAGTGGGTTTATAAACAAATTCTGCCGGTTAACTTGTAAAGCAGATGCATCCACTACACTCTGGCAAAGCACGTTAGGACCGTCTCAAGCAGGTGCAAGGACAACGGGATGATCCATTTATCTATTCACCAGTCGGGAATGCTCGCAACAATGAACATGCACCATTTTTAGATGCTCCTCTATAAAGAAGGTTAAGAAATATTTCATCTGAGGGATTAAGAAAGAAAAGCTGGGGAGCAGCACTCAAATTCTCAAAGTAAACATTAATGCTTACTTTGTAATGCTCCCATGAAGACAGACTTAAGTGTCATTTGGGGTCCAAGCATACATTCAATAACTGAATGCTGCTTACTCTTACCAAAATATTAGCAGTGAGTATGAAGTGGGATCAAAGACTTTTAAAGCATTTCTGTATTTTTATATTTTACTCATACCACCTTTACTATGCAAAAAAAAAAAAAAACCAAAAAATGAGTTTATTTGAAAAAACGAGTAAAAACAAAATTTGGGGCTCATCCTAGAAAAGATTTCTTAAATACTAATGAATTATCCTTTAAAATATGCTTTAGTCTGTATTTGGGAAAATAAAATCCTCTCACATTTGGATGGTCACATGGAAGCCACTGAAAACAAACTAGTTTTGCCTTAAAATTCTATTTTTGATTAAAATGATATGATCAGCATACTTAGTTAACATGAGAAGAAATTCCAACTTTCCTAAATTAGAAATTTGTATCATGTAAAACAATTCAGGGAGTCAGCACATTGGAGGCGGAGTGTACTCACAGCTATTTTGTAGGGAAAAAAAATCAAGAAGCAATGAGACTGAAGATTTTACCCCCGTAAACCAGAAGACCAGTTAGAAGATGCAGCTGGCTTAGAAGAAAAACTCTTTCATCTTCATTTTGTAAAATTCTTTCAAAATTTATATCAAATTTTAACTCCTCCAACATAACCTCCACAACTCTCATTCTCACTTTTTCCCCTGAAATTCTATGGCTCTTTTGTCCGCACTACTCCTATGACCCTCAACCTGACTCCCCAGTGCTGTTTATGGGTAGTTCCTATCTCCCCAACAGGGTGGAGCAGAGACCACGATTGATCGCTTTCGACATTCTTAGTGGCTAGCACCATGCTCTGTGGTAGGGAACTCGCATATATAGTGATGATGAGATAAGAGAAAGGAGTGTGTGTCTGTGGAATTGGCTCAGAGACATGGAAATTATTATTTTTTTTTTTTTGGCCAGGTATTTTCACATTTTATTAGCTACAGTATAGACCCTAGAGCTGCCTCATTTCCTCCCCTCCCCCCCACCCCCTCCAGGACAGGGTCAGACCTTCCCAGGAGCCCCCGCTTTTGCTGCCTGGGCCCGCTGGAACCCCTGCTGCAGCTGAGCAAGGGTCTCTCTCTGTTGCTCTGACTGTCGCTCTAGGTCCCGGAGCTGGGATTCGTATCGCTTAATCTCAGCTGTGATGTAGTCCAGCCTTTTCCCCACTGTGGCCCGAGCTTCCCCCAGCTCCTGTTTGACCAGCACGGGACCCAGAAGTTTAAAGACCATATTGGATCCATCCAGCAGGGCCAGTTCCTCTTTCACGATATTATTTTCTGCTAGTTGTGCCTCTAGTTTCTGCCTCCCTGACATGGATTTACTCAAGTCCTTCTGTAGCTGTTGATATTTCTCCACTCTCCCTGTAGCTTCTTCTGGATTAGCTCAGCCATGGCGGGGACGAAAGCCTGCGGGGAGCGGGAGCGGGGCGCTGGGTCTCACACGCTGGAAGGTACCCGAGCTCCCTTTTCTGGCCTGCGGAAATGACAGCCCTCCTGACAGGCAGCCTCTCAGGACACTGCAGTCTCTCCGGGTCCGGAATATCTGCTCCACCCCGGTGGCGGGTGAAACAGGACCCCAAACCCCTCAACCGAAACCCTGCCCCACTCACGTTCTCCCTTCAATATTCGGAAATTATTTTTGACAAAGCGGACTTCTTTACCAAAATTCCACAAAACGTTAAGTGGTATAAATGCACATTCTTTCTCTTCGTCTTGATGGATTTGGCCTCAATAATGGCTGTAAAACAACAAATACTAAATAATGATTTATGTTGTACTTTTGTAAAAGCCTTTGACTAAAATGGTTGGTGCAAAAACACCCTTACAAGAGAAAATATGGCACCCGAGGGTTTCAGCCTAAAAATTGTTCATCAGAAGTAACTATTATTGTTTGTTTAAAGCTTAATTAGAACTGGCTCTGTCCTATGAAACATCTTTATCAAAATACACTGCATTAGACTTGTAATGCCTCATGAGAGATGCATCATATATTCTGACACTTGATGCCCACCTTGAAGGTCATAAGATAATCCTATCCATCTTTTTGTAACCCATAAATATGCAAGTCTATAAACTTATCTAAATCTTTGAGTCTACTTTCCCAGTCAACAAAACAAAAAGCAAATGCTTTTGACCAGGTTTTTATTCATTAATACATTTATTCAACAAATATGCATTGAGCATCTACTTATGCTTCCGCTCCAGTTATAGGCATTCAGGATGTAGAAGTGAACAAAACAGAAAAAAAAAACCCCTCTTGCTCTCATAGCTTTATATTCCACGGAGGAAGAAAAACAATGAGCAAACCTAATAAATACTGTTGGAAAAATAGAACAGGGTAAGAGTGGAATGGGAGTGCAGGGCTGGGGTGGGGAGCTCAATTTTAGTGGGGGTGGTCAAGAGAGCAAGATGATGACACTTAACAAACACTTGCAGGAGGAGAGAGTTACCCATGAAAATATCTTTCCCAATCTTCATGATATTCAAAACTTTCCAATTGATTCAGGCCTTGAGTCTATGCAGTTGGTTTCAATTAGCATGCACATCTTACACTCTCAACTTGCTTTTTTATTTACTTATTTAACAAATATTTATTGACTACATAGTGTGTGCCACATACTGCCAGGCTATAAGGATATATTAACATAGTCCCTGTATCAAGCTGCTCAAAACCTAATGGGTGATGCAATAGTGGGTAAATAACTTACAGTGCTCCAAGAGAGGGCTGAGCAGAGGCCATGGGACCCTGAGAAAGGGGAGGCTAACTTCCCAGAAGTAACCAAGTCCTCACAGAGGAGAGGATGGCATTTCAATTAGATCTGTAAAAACACTTAATAGAGATAAAAATCCAAAGTAATAAAAATATTGGGAATTAAATAGTACCTTGATTCTTACAGACACAGAAAGTATAGGATTGCCATTCATAATATTTTCTAGAAATGCACATAGAAATGCTGAAATGTCTAGATTCTTGCCATATTAACTAACAGTAATAATAGGGTAAATGTTAAAATTTCTTTAACACCGAGTATCTGTGAGTTCTGATCCTTGTCATGTATTCTTATTTCAACTCTCAGGAAGTTTTGTTTCAAGGATTGATTGACATATGAACAATTATTATGCATTTTGAATGCAAAGCCATTAGACTGGATCTCACACAAAAAAATCTTCACTTCTATTTTTCCTATCACAGGATAAATTTTCATATATGTATCCCATATTTATAATTTTCAAGATGCTTTCATGTTGTATTACTTGGTTATCTTTTTATCCCTTATGACCATTTTATCCACAATAATATCTCCAACATGTCTTTTAGCTCTAAGGTACTAAAATCTCTAGAAGATAGCCTTTCTCCCTACCCTCACAGCTAAGTTCTATGGTACAGATCAGGGATATTGCAACAGTTTTGCTTATTGTGGGCGTCTGTCATGGTGCCTAAGAACAATCTGTGTGCTAAATAAATGTTCCTTTTTCCTTCTTCCCATGATTATCACATTCCTTAAGACCCAGCTCAGCTTAGCAGGACTAGGAATCTTTTTACCCTACTCTACCCCACATGGATTGTTCTTTTACGTTTACATAGCCTCACCTCTTTGCATCTGCTGCTGCCCACCCCCAGTCCAGTTTAGCTTTTTCAAATCTACTCTTAGGTGTTCTGCAGGTTCTATAATGGGCCAATATTTCTCCAGCTCCATTAGGAGTTCTGGTGGAATTCAAGAGGGTGGTGCCTGCTTAAGAGCGCTACACTGAATTGTTTTCTGGCTTTTGGCCACTGGAGAAAAGGGGTCACTGAGAATGGGATGTTTGTCCCTCAGTTAAGACCCTGATGTCTTATAACTCCTGAGCAACCTTCTGGGGCTTGTCATCCTTTTTATTCCAACCCATCCCCAACTAGGGAAATCTCTTATCTCCCTACCATGTTTCCTTGGACAGACTTCTCAGAACCCGCCCCTGAGATGGTGACTCTCATTCTGATTCCATTCAGCAGTCCTTGACCTAGATTTAGTTCCCAAGTTCCCTAGTTGAGACCTCCATGATGCCTTCACCTGTGGTAGATGTGGACAAGCTCTGATACTTCCTGGGCACTGTTTTATAGCCTACCCTAACCCCAACCAGAGCAGCAACTCTTTCCCCATATTCCCTTAAGTTGTTGCTAATTTCCTCCCTTCTGCCTCCCTTCCACCTCCATCCACCCACTGTCACCCTACCCCTATGCTCCCCTTCCCTCCTTTCCAGGTTGTTTCTCTCCGTCCAGACAAACTTGATCTTGCAGAGCCTTTCCTCACAGTTTTGTTCTTCCTCAGCTGTGAGCCCAGAGAATAACCCCACCCTGAACTTGGTCTTCCCCATTGCCATGCTGCATCTGTAACATCAGCTGGAGCCATGAAGAGCAACCATCTTAGAAACAATTCTAAAACAAACCAAAACATACTGTCCACAGATATCCATGAATCTCAGTAGAGAATTTTTGCTTTAGTAAAGTACTGTCTTCTGCAAAGTGTTTCAGGGAGGAGCAGGACAACTATTTTTATGCTAGGAGCTAGGGATTCCCAGAGCTCTTCCGCAATAATTCAGAATGCATTAGGACCATGGTGAAAGCTCTTCCTGTTCATATCACCAAGGGATTTTTTAAACTCAAAGTGTGTATTTGTTTTTAGAAGAGGATCACAGTTACTATACATGAAAAACATTTTATTTGTATCTCCCTGAAGATGGTTGAAGTTAGTATAAAACACCCGGAAAACTATTTCTGTAAAGTGATGGTCCTTTTTAGACATGCTACTTTTCTGTGCTGAAAATAATTCTAAGTGAGAACCTTCCTCCAAGAACTAGAATTTTTTTTTTTTTTTTTTTTTTTGCCAAGAACTACAGTGAGTTCTTTCCAATGCAAAGCATTTTATCATACTTATGATTATTGAAATACCTAATTATTTGCCATGAATGGTTTTATGAGTGAGGGAGAGAAAATCAATTTTTCTTAATTTGAGATGAAAATTAAAAGAGAAATGTCATTGTTATATGCAAAAGTTCTTTGTAACTGTGATTCACCAAATAAATATACAACGGTGTTATCAGTAGAAGTGGATCCTGGAATAAGCTACTTTTGTCATGGTATGAAATTCAAGGAAGCCTTAATGGTAGGGAAGAAAGTATTTTTGAAATTAGCCTTTTCACTTTGCAAATTAATATGTTAAATATTTGAATAAACTTTTTAATGTTTATTTAATGCAATCTTTTATTTTTTTTCTATAAAAGTTTTTTTGGGGGAAGTGGTGTCTTGCAGGCATCTATATCCTGATGACTTTTTCATTATGTAACATTAGCAATCTCTAGGGCATGGAGTTAAAGGTGATTGAATTATAGGGTATGAGGTCAGTTATCTAATGATCATACAACACACTTCATTTTTTCCTCCAAACCAGCATGAGTTGCAGGTTAGACCATCTTGACAATAGGTGTTTCATTTATGTTGTTTATTTTTTGAGATAGATACTGGGTAGATTGCATTAATTTCTTCATTATGGGAATATATATTAAGAGTATAATTTCTAAGTTTGTCAATGTAGTATATTTCAAGAGTTGCTGTAGGAAATCATAGTGGCAGGATGCTGCTGGTGGGGAGGGGTGGGATGAGAAGACTTATCTCTCTATTCCTCCATACTCTAGGAGCACTCCTCAAACTTCAACGTGCGTGTGAATCAGCTGGGGGTGTTGATAACTGCAGTAGGTCTGGGATTGGTTTCAGATTCTGCATTCCTAACAAGCTCCCAGGTGATGCCCATGCTGTTGGTCCAGAGACCACACTTTGAGGAGCATGACCTAGGAGTCAAAATTGTTTTATCCCAGAGTTAGGAATCATCTTTCACAAGGCGAGACGCTTCTTGAATCAAGAAGACTTGGCATGCTTGCCTAATATATTTTATAGCTAAATTTTGCTCATTTCAGTTAAGTCTTCTCAAATTTGCCCCAAATTTGGGGGCAAATGAGCATATATACAATTGGCAATTAATCTTTAATGACATGGACTGCAAAAACTCCTATATGTGTACCATAAATTGTCCCTAAGGAGTAAAGAGCAGTTCTGATTCCACTGGATTTAAACCTGGAGACTGAGTTTTGCAAATCAGCTAAGTGTAGGGAAACTACCCTGCAAGGAGCTGGCGTCATGAACCATACTTATTTCTATCGTGAGAATTACTGGAAAAAGCTGAGGGAAAATGAAAAGTACTGGTAGATTTTAATTATTTCCAAAAAGTAATACACAAAAATAACTCAGAACATGCCATCTGGGGACATGGGACTTATGACAAATGAAGTTTGCTTTCTAAGAATGGTACTCAGGAGAGAAACCAACAGCTAAGCAGGGTATGTCTGAGAGCTAAGAGCCTGCACGTTTCACTTGCACATTTCACTATCTCATGAAAAGCATAATTTACAGAGTTGCAGTAATAATAACAATGATAACGATGTGAATTAATAAACTCACCAGTGAAACCACCATTCAAATACATGTTGGGTAATTTAATTAGCCTCGGCTGCACTTTCTCTGTCAATCCCAAACTTACAGGGATTGAATTGTTAAGTACATTTTTCACTCTGTGATTCTGAGAAGTTTATTTTTACCTGGCAAATTATTTTAAATGTGAGACAAAGCAGGGCTGCGATGGTGAAATCACATAGGAAGTCTGCGTTGCTGCTCCCCAGGCCTGGGCCCTGGTTGCCCCGGACCCTGGTGCACAAAGAGCTGGTGTGAATTTCAGATCCTGGGTCTGCTCTAAATCACGGGAACTGGAGAAATTAGAAATGACACCATTTACCCAGGGGCCTTTGCTGAGGAGTATTTTTTTTGGAACTTTTACATCAGTCTCAGAACTCACTGGCTTCATTAAGTCATGTGTGTCATTGTGTTAAGAAGGAAGGAAAGAACATGTTATTAGCTAGGGATTTTTTTCCTTTTCCCTCTACCACCCTCCTTTCTCATTTCATTTCATTGCATGTGGTATTTCCCTTCCCTCCCAAGATATCTATTATATCTTTCCTCTCAAGATTCTTTATGCCACAGCCTGCGTTAACCTTCCTGGTGCGTGCTCTGAGGAAATATATTTCTTTATGTACATATAGTTTTAGAAGCAAACTCCCTGGCGTGGGTTAAGAGATGGTTCTAGGGTCATCACTGAACTTCCCAGATGATATAGTTTTTTTCTTCTCTCACTCTTATCTTTTTTCCTTTCTCTTTAAAACTTACATTTTCAGAGCTAGGGAGGAAATCAAGAGAAATAACGTGTGTGTGTGTGTGTGTGTGTGTGTGTGTGTGTGTGTGTGTGCACGTTTTAGGAGGATGATTGTCATTGAAACTGATATGTCTAGTCGATAACAAAAACTGTCCTAGCCTCCCGCAGAACACAAGCCCTGAGGGCTGGGGAGAACAAAGCCATCCTCAGAGACGAGTGGGGAGGGTGGGAGCTCATGTGCAACCTCTCATCCCTGTGGCACCAGCCAGAGCCCACAAACCATCTTATCATCCTCTGGCCCTAGGAGATCAAGGAAGGCGCTGTTTGGAAAGTTCCCGTCAAGGCTGAGTTAAATATTCCAGTCTTTTGTTTGTCCTAGTGGCTTTCCTCTGCCCTTTTCTAGGATACTCAGCATAGTCTGAGTCAAAGAAAGTTTCTGGACTCCATTTTTTCCCCCCCTTTTTTTTTTGGTTTGGGCGGAGGCCTTTCATTCAGCATTCCCTCACTTATTTCTGTGTAAATTTGGACCTATTACTAGTAGTTGGGAATAAGGAGATCCTTTTCTCTCTTCAGTGAGGATCCAGTTCATCTCCAAGTTAAAAGCAGCTTTGACTACTATTGTTTGCAAAAACTTCACATACTCTACATATTTTAAAAAGTTTTAGGCCTAGGGAAGTAACTATGACCCAGAGACTTATTTTATTATTGCCAAAATTAATGTGAATGTCTGAAAAATATATTTTACGTAAATATATCATGGTTAATGGCATTATTTCTTAAACTGCTTGTTACAAAATAAGAAATAATCTAAGTCCGAGAAACCTAAGAAATAATAAAAGTCTGGAGGGAGTTTGGTGGGCAGTTGGAGTGACTGCTAGTAGGTATGGGGTTTCTTTTTGTGGTGATGATAGTGTTATAAAATTGATTGAGGTGATGTTTGCTCAACTCTGTAAGAATACTAAAAAGTATTGAATTGTGTATTTTATAGAATCACCTGGAGAGCTTTTAAAATTTACTAAAGTCCAAGCCCCACCGAAAACCAAATGGAACAAAATGGGGGTTGGGAAGAGCCCGTCAGTATATTGTAAATATTCTCCTCTTTTTAAGAAAATTTTAGTTGAACATTTAAATGATTCCACAATCATAACAATATTTTAAAAAATTCACTTCTAGCCTTCTTTCCATCCACTTTGTCTCCTGCCACCACTCTATACACTTTTATTAGTTTTAGTGTGTCTTTCAAGTACACTTTTCTTTTTTTTTTTTTTTAATTAATTAATTAATTTATTTATTTTTGGCTGTGTTGGGTCTTCGTTTCCGTGCGAGGGCTTTCTCTAGTTGCGGCGAGCGGGGGCCACTCTTCATTGCAGTGCGTGGGCCTCTCACTGTCACGGCCTCTCTTGTTGCTGAGCACAGGCTCCAGACGCGCAGGCTCAGTAATTGTGGCTCACGGGCCCAGTTGCTCCGCGGCATGTGGGATCTTCCCAGACCAGGGCTTGAACCCGTGTCCCCTGCATTGGCAGGCAGATTCTCAACCACTGTGCCACCAGGGAAGCCCTCAAGTACACTTTTCTATAAACCAGTGGTTCTCAAACTGTAGCATGGATCAGGATTCTTAGAGCAGCGGTCCCCAACCTTTCTGGCACCAGGGACCTGTTTCGTGGAAGATAATTTTTCCATGGATGGGGGGCGGGGGGAGGGATGGTTCAGGCGGTAATGCCAGCAATGGGGAGCGATAGGGAGAGGCAGATGAAGCTTTGCTCACTCGCCTGCCGCTCACCTCCTGCTGTGCGGCCCAGGGATTGGGGACCCCTGACCTAGAGGGCTTGTGAAAACACAGACAGCCAGGCCCCACCCATAGAGTTTCTCACTCAGTAAGTGTAGGGTGAAGCTGAGAATTACACTTCTAACAAGTTTTCAGGTGATGCTGATGCTGTTGGCCTGTAGAGCCACTGGTACAAAAAGGAGAAGGAATCATGACAAGGAGGAATCATTGATGGGAATAAGAAGGGGGCCATGGGGATTAGTAAATTTAAGTAAAATCCTGAGGTTGGTAGGGAAGGTTTAGAGAAGCAGCGGGGATGAGGGTGGTTAAGCAAGATGTGACCTCCTTAGACAACCTAGTGAAGGAAGAGCAAGACCCAAGATATTGAGAGACTTAAGGCTGGAGAGAACATCAAACCATCCTTTCTGCACTATCCTATATGGCAGCCACTAGCCACATTTGGCAATTGAGCACTTGAAATGTAGCCAATGTGACTGAGGAAATAAATTTTTATATTTTATCTAATTTTAATTAATTGAAATTGCAAATAAAAAGCTGATACTTGATTAAGTTAATGGAAAACTTTTAAGTATGTTTGGAACAACTTGGTATGTGAATCTATGTTTTCAACTGTAAATTTTATGAAAGCTAATACAGATCAAATATTTTCCATGAAAATTTAGTGTCAGAATTGAGATGTGCTAGAAGCATAAAATATATGTCAGATATAGAAAGCTTGGTTTCAATATTAAAATATCTCATTAATAATTTTATATTGATTACATATTAAAATGATAAGATTTTCAAGTATTTGGTTGAATAAAATACATTAATTATATGAAAATAATATTAGTTATATAAAATTAATTTCTACTTTTTTTACTTTTTTAATGTAGCTACTAGACAATTTGAAATTATTTATGAAACTATTATATTTCTGTTGGACAATGCTGGTCTCTATGGTGTCCAATAGTGTAGCCACTAGCTACATGTTGCTATTTAAATTTTAATTAAAATTAAATAAAATTTAAAATTCAGTACCTCAGTCTCACTAGCCACATTTTCAGTGTTCAATAGCTGTACATGCTCAGTGGCTACCATATTGGATAGTGCAAATATAGAATATTTATATCAGCATAGGAGATTCTATTGAACAGCTTTGGTCTACATCTTTTCAATGAGTTGAGAGGAAAGATTCTTTCTTAAAGGTGATATTGGGAATTTTGAGGAGAGGAGTAAAGATCCGAAACATAGATATTGGAAATGTTTCACCAAGTCTTCAAGAGATGAATAAAAGGATTGGAAATGTAGCTATGAAGCCCTCACTGAAGCAAGGCAGTTGAAGGTTGACAGAGATATAACGGCAGCAGGTCAATGGATTCTACCTGGCAAGAACATGCATTGTTTAATAGGCTAACCAGAAACTCCAGGCTAAGGAAGAAAATAACTAAGGACAAAATTGGGGTGGAGGTTATAGAAGATGGTGAAGGATAAAGGGACCGAATGAAGATGACAGTGTGGACAAGAAAAAATTTTGTTAAATGTAAAATGATAAGAGAAATGGAAGAGGGGTGAGGGGCATCATACCACAGAGAAATTTCAAAGTCTGCATTATTGGAGTGGAACAATTTCAAGTGGTGATGAAGGCTAAGGTATGACTCTTTAAGTGGGTAAATGAGTTTGGAGTGGATAGTAGCATACTACAATGTTAACAACATGATTGTTAGAGTTTTTGAGGAGGATAGCTGGCAAAAGAGAGAGAAGATCTGCTAAGTGCTGAAGGTGGAAGAATGGCCAGGTGGGTGCTGTGGTCAGGAAAGGGAAAGGCTGAAATAAGCTGTTGGCCAGAACCTCCAAAAAAAAATTGTGGAGGAAAGTCATGGGAATGATGGTCAGAAGTGATGTGGGAAGCAGGCATATGTTGCTTCATAAAGCTGCTCTGAACTTCCTCAATCAAATGTAACCTTTCTCCTCTCTTGAACCCTGAGGCACTTTGCACTTCTTTGGTAAACTGTGGCTATTTATATACTCATCCAAACACTTCCCCTGCCCCTCACCTCCCCAACTCCCCCATCCCTTACCCCCGCCTCCATCTGATACGCACACACATACCCTCATCTGATTGGAAGTTCTTTGAAGGTTGGAACAATGTTTTCCTCTTTTATTCAAGTTTCTGAATATCAATAAATTCACATTGAATTAATTTTGATTGAGATTCTTATAAACAAACAAACCACAGAGGCTGGACCTACATGTTTAGGTGGAAATTAGAACATCTGTAGTGAAACATCACAGAGCTCTGTGACGCCTTCTTATTCATTATTTTGGTCAAAGATTTGAATGAAGCTATCCTTAGGCAAATAACACAAAGCTAAGCCACTGTACATCATTACAGACTTTTAAGCAAAAGAAATCTAGTGGGAACATGCAGGATGGATTCTTGATAAAGATGGGACCCAAGAAGAAGGGTGTAAGCACCTCAGTGTCATTCACTCAGCATCTTTTTGTACGAGACACTGAGCTCAGCTCTGCATGTGTACATGGCTATAGTAGTTGTCCCAGGGTGGAGTGCTAATGGTGTAATATAGAAATATGAGATACAAATCAGGAGGCAGGAAGGAAAGCAGTGAACCCCAATGAGTCCTCAGACCACTATTTGACTTGAGTGTTACATTGTTTAAGCAAACTAAAAGTCCAGGGACACAGCCAAATAGAAGTTAACATCCACCTACATAAGGACAAGAGTTTAAACCCTGTGACTGATATTTTAATCCCTCAGCACCCAGAGGTCAGGGCTTTACATGCCAGGAATGGATCAATTACACAAATATAATTGTAATGTAGAGCAGTGCTTGGAGCGACGTGTCAGTCCATGTCATCTTGGATGTCCCAGAGACCGCACGTGACATATGCCAGGATATCTGAAATGCTAACATTGACTTCCTCCTTACTGCACTTCACATCCTTTCAAGGATAATTAACAATTTGGCAAAATTGATTTTGAAAAGAGGGGAAACAAAGACAAAATTTTATTTACTCTTTTCCTTCTCTCTTCCTAAGATCTGTTTCCCTCTGTGCTCCTTGCAGTTCAAGTTCATTCTGTAAACAAACGAGTCTCATTTTTCTCTTGAATTTGGGGGTAACTTTATAGTTTAAGGGCCATCTGTGATTCCCCTATCTATACATGCATAGCCTGGACCATCAACAGGAAAATGCAGCCTAGTGAATTCTGTGTAGGGCTCTGGAAAGAGCATGGCAGCCCTCTGGAAGTGAAATGGAAAAGCTTAGTTGGCCCAGGGAGGCCTCCATTTTGGGCTGCAAATTTGGAGATTTAGAGCCAAATCCTCATTCCATGTGACTCCAGGGGAGCTTTGGTCAGTGTGTAATTCAGTGTGGGTTGGGCAAGAAGAAGACAGAAGAACATGAAATTGCCAAGTTTGAGGCCTATTACGCAGTTGTGACCTGACCTAGAATATGGTGCCGAGTTGTGTGTGGGTAACTCAACCATAAAAAGGCATCTGTGGTCTTATTAGTCGTGAACTTGAGATCATTTTAGTAGAAGATGAATTGCCCCTAAATGATTGATCTGGTATTTGGAGGAAATGCTGTTCTCTTTGCTTCTCCCAAATGGAGACACTAACCAGACGCTTGTCCCACACCCAGAACATTATTTGTGGTGTGGCTCTTTCTGTGGCCTGCTGGGGAATGATGACCTTGGACTGACAGTTCCCCTTAAAGTAGCAAACTTATGTTTTTCATCTTAACATGATATGCCAGAGGCACTGAATAACAACCTACATCCTTTCACACACCACATGTCTGTGCCAGGTTTAAGCTGATAAAAGTTGGAGGGAGTGTTTTTTGAGTGGTCTGACTGAGGCCAGAAATGGGGATATTCAATAAGAGACAGAAAGCCCTTCTTTTTTGCCCTTAGGCCCCCTCGAAGAAAATCATAGAGACGCTCTGTGAGTTTGGACTCAAAGTAGCTTAAAATTTCAAGCCAAGAGAAATGTCCCTCCCCATTCTTTGTGAGGTTTTGTAGCAAAATAACCTGCTTGCTTGAGAGATTAGATTTGTCAGCTTCAGCACTGCATGGGAAGGTCTGACCCTGAGAATTATGGGCAAACAGGAAAATCAGCAGTGCAGGAGAAAGGCAAGCCTGCAGCCGAGATCACCTGGCCAAGCTCACATCTGATAAGAACCCAGAAGATGAGAGCCAGGGCAAAGGTGAACCCAGCCTAGCAGCCTCTGTCTTCTCCTGAGCCACAGAAAAATTAAAATATGGGAGCAGATGCTGGAAGATTTCCCCCAAAAAAGACATGGCACCTTTTTATTTCTGTTCTAGAAGAAAAAGAGGTAGCGCATGGATTTTCTTCCTATGCTGCTTCTTAACCTATACGGTGGTACTATATTTTCTTTTGAACCTTCTCCCTACCCTTTGGCCATTACCAGCTTTTGTGGATTGGACAGTAAACCAGCAGGACTGAGGTTACTTTCATTCTGAAAATGCAGATTATTTCCAGGTGTGAACTAAAGGGAATCAAATGTTATATCAGGAATTTGATGAGAATAAAAGCCTTGAGAATAATAATATCTTCTGTTTGGAGAGCATTTGATTACTTACAGGACAGTTTTCTCTGTTACCTCATTTGAGTCTCACAAAAGCCCTGTGGAGTAGGTGGGCCAGGTGTTATTTCCCAATTCTACAGATGCAGAAACTGAGCCCCGCTGATTCTGTAACTAGCCAGAAATCACAGAAGGATGTGGCAGAGCAGGTGTGGTCTGGGGACCTTGTCATTCCACCCAGTCCCCTGCCAAAGTCTTATCTCAGGCTGCAAAATAACAGGTGATGTGAGTGACCCGTGGCATCCTCTGGCATCATGTATTCATCCATGACCTCCACTTCCACTGTGGTCCTCTCAACTAGGGTGATTATAACATCTTCCTTTTGGCTACCTAAAACTTCACCCCCAGCAATCCATCAAAATGCTTTCTAGCAGGATCTTCTTGGCAGACCATACTGGACTGGAGTGGGTTTCACTTTCCATAAGATGAAAGCCAAATTGCTCATTAAAAGTCCATCAAGAGGCCCCTCCATGGCCACCTGTCTTCTTTCCCTGCAAGTACACAGCTGTCAGGTGATCCTCTTCACTATCAGTCACCGAATACCCTTGCTCTTTTTAGTCTCTGCATGTGATATAAAACTCTAGGAATAACCGTGCGTTGCTTGGGTGGATAA
This sequence comes from Balaenoptera borealis, assembly GCF_965194805.1. NCBI lineage: Eukaryota > Metazoa > Chordata > Mammalia > Artiodactyla > Balaenopteridae > Balaenoptera > Balaenoptera borealis. The sequence continues at coordinate 69,975,573 of NC_138864.1, forward strand.
GTGTATACCTTTACCTTTTCGGCCAGCACAGGGAGACTGGGGATTTTTGCAGAACAGTTTGTTTGTTTTTAACACTTTCATACTCACAGCTATGCAGCAGTCTTGAACTTGTGGCTCTCCGGCCTGGAATGTTCTGCCTCCACATACCCAAAAGTCTCCCTTTCTCACCTCCATCAAGTGTTCATTCCAGTGTGTCTTCTTAGTGGGCCTCTCTTCCCCACCACCAACCTACTTAAAAGATCTCAACCCACCCACCCCCACTCGACACTCCTGATCCCACTTACCTTGCTCTACAATTTTTTTTGCATAGCATGTATCGCCTCATATAGTCTACTTATTTAGTATGTCGGTTGTTTATTGTCTGTCTCTTTTGCCAGAATTAAGTTCTAAGAGGGGAAGAAGTTAGATTTTTATTGCTTGTTGTTGTATCCCAAATGCCTAAAGCAGTACCTGGCACATAGTAAGTGCTCAAAAATTTTTTGTTGAAACAATGAAATGTCCTTCCTCTGTGCATCTTACCTCCCTTTCTCAGCCTTCAAGATTGTTCACATTACAGTCTTCACCAATCACTTGTTTCTGTGCATCAAATAACCTCAAATCACTGATTTGCCTCCACTTGTGAATATTCACATGTATTATTTACCAGGCCAATTAGTCACAGTACCTTTGGGGTGAAGTAGGACATTTATGAGGGGTATCAAAGGACCAGAAGGTATCTCAGTTCTGCAGATGTAGGAATTTTTTATTGAGCCACATTTTCTTAGGCCTTGGTAAAACTGCTTATGGGGCCCCCAATCACGAGACCAAGAATTATTATTTATGTATTTCCAGTACATAAAAAACTAGGTGCAAGTTTTCACATCTTGATAAACTATGAAGTGCTTCATCTCTTCTGTCCTGCATGACCCTTCTCTCTCTTCTCTACTTTCTTTCACAATAATCTCCAGCACATATGTGTTACACAGAATGCTGTGTAAAAGTAAGAAAAAGAAAAGCTATTCAATGTTTGTTAGCATAAGGACAGAATAATAGGTGATAGAGGCATATGAATGATAGAGGCACATAATGGACCATACAGGACATTGCATGAATTACCTTGTAAACTTCTCCCTACCAAATGAACCAGTCACTATGGGAAAAATTTGCAGAGGAAAAAAAAAAAGATGATGCAACACATCACCTCCTTTACTAAAGGACTGAATAATTCACAAAGAGACACATATCTGCCAAGCTAATCAGAATATTGATACTGGTTAATTTGAGCACTGCCTTCCCAGTAGGGCAATCTACTTAGAAAACAAAATTAGGAGCTGAAGGTTGCATGATGAATATAAATTGAGAGCAAAGGAACTTGGTTGTGTCTGACTGGCAGCAGTGATATATCAATTCCAGTAACTAGAGGTACGGACAGTGAGCCAGATGTTCACACTAGCAGTCACTTTGTTGTGTCTGCAGCTGCCACAGACATTGTGGCACTGGCTGCTAACTTTAACTCTTTTGTTCTTAATAACATTGCACTTTTGTTGTACTCATCATTCTATCACTCTCATTTTAATATGTACATGGATTTTACTTACATATTTTAGTTTATAAGATTCCAGTTTACTGTACAGGCTGATATAAACGTTATGCCTGTTGCTAACTGGTGACATTAGGTAGTAGTAAATCCGTTCCTCCCAGCCCCTCATTTGAGTAAGGGGAATATGGGGTAACTTCCTCTTAGTACATATCTTCAATACATGTATCCAATGACATTAGAGAATGGATTATTAATATATACTATACAGATTAGGTGAACTGTGATTTGCCTCAACCAGAGAAATCACCATTCTGGCACTACCCTATACTACGTTTTCTCTAATTTCTAACACCATTCTACATGATAATTGTCCCTGTACCACCTGGTCTAATGCCTTCAGTTCCTTAAATATAGAACAAGTAGTTACACATTTAAGAAGTATGCAAGTATGCCTTTGCCTCTATATGTATCTGTTTAAAGCCTATGACATAAAATGTAAATATCACAAATTAAAAGATTAACAGATGTGACTACTCTCAAATTAAATGTACTAGAGGCAGAAGACACTATTACAAAAGTTCACAAAACATTATGATGGGAGAAAATACCTTGCCATATATTTAATAGACTAAAATTAATAGATAGGGGAGAAAATATTCATCTTGACTATTTGTTACTATCCCAAACATAAAAATACTTAATCAATAGAAAAAAAGAAAGCTAGTAAGACATGAGTAGGCAGTTCTCAAAATAAGAACTTCAAATGGCCAAAAATATGAAAAGTTTCTCAATCTTACTAGTGACCATGGACATATAGTGTTAAAAATAATGAGATTCTCTTTCTTTTAGGTTGTCAAAAATTTAAAGAAATTGATAATATATATGTGGAAAAGAGTGTGGAGAAAGGGCAATCTCATACCACAACTGGAGGGTATTTGCAAAATTTTAAAGAGCATTTGACAATTCTTATCAAGCTCTTAAACACAAGAACATTTGACTTGGCAATTCTACTTCTATAATCCATCCTGGAACAACACTCTCAGAAGAGTATAGGGATATTTGAATAAATATATTAATTGCAGAATTGTTTCCACTTCCCCTAAATGTGTATGGTAAATCACATGATACATCCATAAAATGAAATTCATGTAGCCATTAAAATGAAGGAGCAGACCTATATGGACTGCTGTGGGAGAATGTCCACAATATATTTACTGGATGAAAAAAAAAAATTTAAAGAATAATATTTATGGTGTAATCTCATTTTTACAACAAACATATTTTTAGGTACATAGAAAAATGTCCTGAAATACCAACCCCTTCAGACTATCTGATAAGGACAAGAGTTTCCCCTTTTATTTCTGTACTTCATACTTCACTAGTGTTGGATTTTTTTGTATAGTTACATATAATGCTTGTATGAGTTTCCTGGGGCTGCCATAACTAACTGCATGTAGTAAACAACAGAAAATCATTGTCGGGAGACCTTCAAGATGGTGGAGGAGTAAGACGTGGAGATCACCTTCCTCCCCACAAATACATCAGAAATACATCTACATGTGGAACAACTCCTACAGAACACCTACTGAACACTGGCAGAAATCCTCAGACTTCCCAAAAGGCAAGAAACTCCCCACGTACCTGGGTAAGGCAAAAGAAAAAAGAAAAAACAGAGACAAAAGAACAGGGATGAGACCCGTACCAGTGGGAGGGAGCTGTGAAGGAGGAAAGGTTTCCACACACTAGGAAACCCCTTCACTGGTGGAGACGGGGGGTGGCAGGGGTGAAGCTTCGGAGCCATGGAGGAGAGTGCAGCAACAGGGGTGCGGAGGGCAAAGCGGAGAGATTCCCGCACAGAGGATCAGTGCCGACCAGCCCTCACAAGCCCGAGAAGCTTGTCTGCTCACCCACCGGGATGGGCGGGGGCTGGGAGCTGAGGCTCCGGCTTCGGTCGGATCCCAGGGAGTGGACTGGGGCTGGCTGCATGAATACAGCCTGAAGGGGGCTAGTGCGCCACAGCTAGCTGGGAGGGAGTCCAGGAAAAGGTCTGGAGCTGCCGAAGAGGCAAGAGACCATTGGTTGCCGGCGCGCGAGTAGAGGGGATTAAGAGCACCGCCTAAACGAACTCCAGAGACAGGCGCGAGCCACGGCTGTCAGCGCAGACCCCAGAGACGGGCATGAAACGCTAAGGCTGCTTCTGCAGCCACCAAGAAGCCTGTGTGCAAGCACAGATCACTATCCACACGTCGCCTCCTGGAAGCCTGTGCAGCCTACCACTGCCAGGGTCCCGTGCTTCCCCGGGAGAACACACGGTGCGCCTCACGCTGTTGCAACGTCACGCAGGCCTCTGCCACCGCATGCTCGCCTCGCATTTCATACCCCTCCCTCCCCTCCGGCGTGAGTGAGCCAGAGCCCCCTAATCAGCTGCTACTTTCACCTTGACCAGTCTGGGCAGGGAACGGATGCCCTCAGGCGACCTACACGCAGAGACTGGGCCAATCCAAAGCTGAACCACAGGACCTGTGTGAACAAAGAAGAGAAAGGGAAATTTTTCCCAGCAGCCTCAGGAGCAGCGGATTAAATCTCCATGATCAACTTGACGTACCTTGCATTTGTGGAACTCCTTAATAGACAACGAATCACCCCAAAATTGAGGCAGTGGACTTTGGGAGCAACTGTAGACTTGGGGTTTGCTGTATGGAACTGACCGGTTTCTGGTTTTATGTTTATCTTAGTTTAGTATTTAGAGTTTATTATCATTGGTAGAATTGTTTATTGATTTAGTTGCTCTCTCTTTTTTTTATATATAGATATATATATTTTTTTCCTTTTTCTCTTTTTGTACATGTGTATGTGTATGCTTCTTTGTGTGATTTTGTCTGTATAGCTTTGCTTTTACCATTTGTCCTAGGGTTCAGTCTGTCCGTTTTTTTATTGTTTGTTTTAGTATAGTTTTTAGAGTGTGTTATCATTGGTGGATTTGTTTTTTGGTTTGGTTGCTCTCTTTCTTTTTTCTTTTTTTTATTACTTTTTAATTTTTTTATTTTTAATAATTTTTTTATTTTAATAACTTTATTTCTTTTTATTTTATTTCTTTCTTTCTTTTCTCCCCCCTTTTCTTCTGAGCTGTGTGGCTGACACGATCTTGGTGCTCCAGCCGGGTGTCAGGCCTGTGCCTCTGAGGTGGGAGAGCTGAGTTCAGAACGTTGGTTCACCAGAGACCTCCCAACTCCACGTAATATCAAATGGCAAAAGCTCTCCCAGAGATCTCCATCTCAACGCTAAGACCCAAATCCACACAACAACCAGCAAGCTATAGTGCTGGACACCCTGTGCCAAACAACTAGCAAGACAGGAACACAACCACACCCATTAGCAGAGAGGCTGCCTAAAATCATAATAAGTTCACAGACACCCCAAAACACACCATCAGACGCAGTCCTGCCCGCAAGAAAGACAAGATCCAGCCTCATCCACTAGAACACAGGCACTAGTCCCCTCCACCAGGAAGCCTACACAACTCACTGAACCAAACTTAGCCACTGGAGGCAGACACCAAAAGCAATGTGAACTACAAACCAACAGCCTGTGAAAAGGAGACCCCCAAACAGAGTAAGTTAAGAAAAATGAGAAGACAGAGAAACACACAGCAGATGAAGGAGCAAGGTAAAAACCCACCAGACCAAACAAATGAAGAGGAAATAGGCAGTCTACCTGAAAAAGAATTCATAGTAATGATAGTAAAGAAGATCCAAAATCGTGGAAATAGAATGGAGAAAATACAAGAAACGTTTAACAAGGACTTAAAACAACCAAAGAGGGGCTTCCCTGGTGGCGCAGTGGTTGAGAATCTGCCTGCCAATGCAGGGGACGCGGGTTCGAGCCCTGGTCTGGGAAGATCCCACATGCCGCAGAGCGGGTGGGCCCGTGAGCCACAACTGCTGAGCCTGCGCGTCTGGAGCCTGTGCTCCGCAACAAGAGAGGCCGTGATAGTGAGAGGCCCGCGCACCGTGATGAAGAGTGGCCCCCGCTTGCCGCAACTGCAGAAAGCCCTCGCACAGAAACGAACACCCAACACAGACATAAATAAATTAAAAAAAAAAAACAAAAAACAACCAAAGAGCAAACAAACAATGATGAACAACACAATAAGTGAAATTAAAAATTCTCTAGAAGGAATCAATAGCAGAATAACTGAGGCAGAAGAACGGATAAGTGACCTGGAAGATAAAATAGTGGAAATAACTACGGCAGAGCAGAATAAAGGAAAAAGAATGAAAAGAATTGAGGATAGTCTTAGAGACCTCTGGGACAACATTAAACACACCAACATTCGAATTATAGGGGTCCCAGAAGAAGAAGAGAAAAACAAAGGGACTGAGAAAATATTTGAAGAGATTATAGTTGAAAACTTCCCTAATATGGGAAACGAAATAGTCAATCAAGTCCAGGAAGCACAGAGAGTCCCATACAGGTTAACTCCAAGGAGAAACACACCAAGACACATATTAATCAAAATATCAGAAATTAAATACACAGAAAAAATATTAAAAGAAGCAAGGGGAAAACAACAAATAACATACAAGGGAATCCCCATAAGGTTAACAGCTGATCTTTCAGCAGAAACTCTGCAAGCCAGAAGGGAGTGGCAGGACATATTTAAAGTGATGAAAGGGAAAACCTACAACCAAGATTACTCTGCCCAGCAAGGATCTCATTCAGATTTGATGGAGAAATTGAAACCTTTACAGACCAGCAAAAGTTAAGAGAATTCATCACCACCAAAACAGCATTACAACAAATGCTAAAGGAACTTCTCTAGGCAGGAAACACAAGAGAAGGAAAAGACCTACAATACAAACCCAAAACAATTAAGAAAATGGTAATAGGAACATACATATCAATAATTACCTTAAATGTAAATGGATTAAAGCTCCCACCCAAAGACATAGACTGGATGAATGGATAAAAAAACAAGACCTATATATATGCTGTCTACAAGAGACCCACTTCAGACCTAGGGACACATACAGACTGAAAGTGAGGGGATAGAAAAAGATATTCCATGCCAATGGAAATCAAAAGAAAGCTGGAGTAGCAATTCTCACATCAGACAAAATAGATTTTAAAATAAAGACTATTGCAAGAGACAAAGAAGGACACTACATAATGATCAAGAGATCAATCCAAGAAGAAGATATAATAATTGTAAATATTTATGCACCCAATATAGGAGCACCGTAACACATAAGACAAATGCTAACAGCCATAAAAGGGGAAATCGACAGTAACACAATGATAGTAGGGGACATTAACACCCCACTTTCACCAATGGACAGATCATCCAAAATGAAAATAAATAAGGAAACAGAAGCTTTAAATGACACAATACACCAGAGAGATTTAATTGATATTTATAGGACATTCCATCCAAAAACAGCAGATTACCCTTTCTTCTCAAGTGCGCATGGAACATTCTCCAGGATAGATCATATCTTGGGTCACAAATCAAGCCTTGGTAAATTTAAGAAAATTGAAATCATATCAAGCATGTTTTCTGACCACAATGCTATGAGATTAGAAATCAATTACAGGGAAAAAAAAGTAAAAAACACAAACACATGGAGGCTAAACAATACATTACTAAATAACCAAGAGATCACTGAAGAAATCAAAGAGGAAATCAAAAAATACCTAGAGACAAATGACAATGAAAACACGACGATCCTAAACCTATGGGATGCAGCAAAAGCAGTTCTAAGAGGGAAGTTTATAGCTATACAAGCCTACCTCAAGAAACAAGAAAAATCTCAAATAAACAATCTAACCTTACACCTGAAGGAACTAGAGAAAGAAGAACAAACAAAACCCGAAGTTAGCAGAAAGAAAGAAATCATAAAGATCAGAGCAGAAATAAATGAAATAGAAACAAAGAAAACAATAGCAAAGATCAATAAAACCAAAAGCTGGTTCTTTGAGAAGATAAACAAAATTGACAAACCATTAGCCAGACTCATCAAGAAAAGGAGGGAGAGTACTCAAATCAATAAAAGTAGAAATGAAAAAGGAGAAGTTACAATAGACACTGCAGAAATACAAAGCATCCTAGAAGACTACTACAAGCAACACTATGCCAATTAAATGGACAACCTGGAAGAAATGGACAAATTCTTAGAAAGGTATAACCTTCCAAGACTGAACCAGGAAGAAACAGAAAATATGAACAGACCAATCACAAGTAATGAAATTGAAACTGTGATTAAAAATCTTCCAACAAACAAAAGTCCAGGACCAGATGACTTCACAGGTGAATTCTATCAAACATTTAGAGAAGAGCTAACACCCATCCTTCTCAAACTCTTCCAAAAAATTGCGAGGAAGGAACACTCCCAAACTCATTCTATGAGGCCACCATCACCCTGATACCAAAACCAGACAAAGATACTACAAAAAAAGAAAATTACAGACTAATATCACTGATGAATATAGATGCAAAATTCCTCAACAAAATGCTAGCAAACAGAATCCAACAACACATTAAAAGGATCATACACGATGATCAAGTGGGATTTATCCCAAGGATGCAAGGATTCTACAATATACACAAATCAATCAATGTCATACACCATATTAATAAATTGAAGAATAAAAACCATATGATCATCTCAATAGATGCAGAAAAAGCTTTTGACAAAATTCAACACCCATTTATGATAAAAACTCTCCAGAGGGTGTGCATAGAGGGAACCTACCTCAACATAATAAAGGCCATATACAACAAACCCCCAGCAAACATCATTCTCAATGATGAAAAACTGAAAACATTTCCTCTAAGATCAGGAACAAGACAAGGATGTCCACTCTCACCACTATTATTCAACATAGTTTTGGAAGTCCTAGCCATGGCAATCAGAGAAGAAAAAGAAATAAAAGGAATACAAATTGGAAAAGAAGAAGTAAAACGGTCACTGTTTGCAGATGACATGATACTATGCATAGAGAATCCTAAAGATGCCACCAGAAAACTACTAGAGCTAATCAATGAATTTGGTAGGGTAGCAGGATACAAAATTAATGCACAGAAATCTCTTGCATTCCTATACACTAATGATGAAAAATCTGAAAGAGAAATTAAGGAAACACTCCCATTTACCATTGCAACAAAAAGAATAAAATACCTAGGAATAAACCTACCTAGGGAGACAAAAGACCTGTATGCAGAAAACTATAAGACACTGATGAAAGAAATTAAAGATGATACCAACAGATGGAGAGATATACCATGTTCTTGGATTGGAAGAATCAATATTGTGAAAATGACTATACTACCCAAAGCAATCTACAGATTCAATGCAATCCCTATCAAATTACCAATGGCATTTTTTATGGAGCTAGAACAAAAAAACCTTAAAATTTTTATGGAGACACAAAAGACCCCAAAGAGCCAAAGCAGTCTTGAGGGAAAAAAACGGAGCTGGAGGAATCAGACTCCCTGACTTCAGACTATACTACAAAGCTACAGTAATCAAGACAATATGGTACTGGCAGAAAAACAGAAACATAGATCAATGGAACAAGATAGAAAACCCAGAGATTAACCCACGCACCTATTGTCAACTGATCTATGACAAAGGAGGCAAGGATATACAATGGAGAAAAGACAGCCTCTTCAATAAGTGGTGCTGGGGAAACTGGACAGCTACATGTAAAAGAACGAAATTAGAACACTTCCTAACAGCATACACAAAAATAAACTCAAAATGGATTAGAGGCCTAAATGTAAGACCAGACACTATAAACCTCTTAGAGGAAAACATAGGCAGAACACTCTTTGACATAAATCACAGCAAGATCTTTTTTGATCCACCTCCTAGAGTAATGGGAATAAAAACAAAAATAAACAAATGCGACCTAATGAAACTTCAAAGCTTTTCCATAGCAAAGGAAACCATAAACAAGACGAAAAGACAACCCTCAGAATGGGAGAAAATATTTGCAAATGAAGCAACTGACAAAGGATTAATCTCCAAAATTTACAAGCAACTCATGCAGCTCAATAACAAAAAAACAAACAACCCAATCCAAAAATGGGCAGAAGACCTAAATAGGCATTTCTCCAAAGAAGATATACAGATTGCCAACAAACACATGAAAGAATGCTCAACATCACTAATCATTAGAGAAATGCAAATCAAAACTACAGTGAGTATAACTTCACCCCAGTCAGAATGGCCATCATCAAAAAATCTACAAACAATAAATGCTGGAGAGAAGCATTTATTATCATCTCCAAACAATAAATGTGTGGAGAAAAGGGAACCCTCTTGCACTGTTGATGGGAATGTAAATTGATGCCGCCACTATGGAGAACAGTATGGAGGTTCCTTAAAATCTAAAAATAGAACTACCATACGACCCAGCAATCCCACTCCTGGGCATATACCCTGAGAAAACCATAATTCAAAAAGAGTCATGTACCACAATGTTCATTGCAGCTCTATTTACAATAGCCAGGACATAGAAGCAACCTAAGTGTCCATCAACAGATCAATGGATAAAGAAGATGTGGCACATATATACAATGGAATATTACTCAGCCATAAAAAGAAACGAAATTGAGTTATTTGTAGTGAGGTGAATGGACCTAGAGACTGTCATACAGAGTGAAGTAAGTCAGGAAGAGAAAAATAAATACCATATGCTAACACATATATATGGAATCTAAAAAAAAAAAAAAATTGTTTCTGAAGAACCTAGGGGCAGGACAGGAATAAAGACGCAGACATAGAGAGTGAACTTGAAGACATGGGAAGGGGGAAGGGTAAGCTGGCATGACGTGAGAGAGTGGCATGGACTTATATATACTACCAAATGTAAAATAGATAGTTAGTGGGAAGCAGCCTCATAGCACAGGGAGATCAATTCGGTGGTTTTTGACCACCTAGAGGGGTGGGATAGGGAGGTTGGGAGTGAGACACAAGAGGGAGGGGATATGGGGATATATGTATATGTATAGCTGATTCACTTTGTTATAAAGCAGAAACTAACACACCATTGTAAAGCAAGTATACTCCAATAAAGTTGTTAAAAAAATAAAGAGTAAACAGTGACGACAACAACAACAAATCATTTTCTCACAGTTCTGGAGGCTATAAACTCAAAATCAAGGTGTTGGCAGGGTCGGTTTCTTCTAACAGCTGTGAGGGAGCATCTGTTCCTTGCCTCTCTCCTGGCTTTTGGTAACCTTAGGCATTCCTTGGCTCGTCGGTGGCTCTCTCCCTGTGTCTTCACATCACCTTTTCTCTATGTGTGTCTGTCTCTCTCTGTATACAAATTTCCCCTTTTTCTAGGGAGAAAACCATATTGGATTAGGGCCCACGCTAATGACCTTATCTTAATTTGATCATCTGCAAAGACCCTATTTCCAAATAAGTTCACATTCACAGTTACTGGGAGTTAGGACTTCAGCGTCTTCTTTGTGGGGTCAGGCGGAGACACAATTCGATCCATAGTGCTGCTTATGTAATGAAAGCAATTAAGAAAATTCAGCTTATGCTCATCACTCCCATTCTGACTTCTTCGCCTTCCTTCTATATTTTTGTTAATGGCTCCTGGTGAGTCAATATCAAAATCTGGACACCCTCTCTGACTCTCTCCCGCCCTTTCTACCCACCAGCTGCCCATTTCGTCAGGTGTAACAGCCCATTTATGCTTTTTCACTAGCAACTGCTTGACCACAAACACCTAAGTGTTCAGGACACAGGGATTTTTATCAATAATAATGGGGGAATTTAGAGCATCTGCACTTCTTTTAAGGGTATCAGGTCAAGAAATAATACATGTATTATAGCTCCTAGGAAAGCTTTACTCAAGCCTGTTTCCCTTTTCTCAGTAATCCTTCATAATGCCCCAGTTTCGTAATGTGATTTAGTGAAATTAAACTCAAACAGCCCAAATTTATAATTATATTTGGCTTCAATTACATTGACTAATTGATCCAAGCCTGCTCACAGGCTACCTGCAGGCTGAGTTGGAACGAGGCAGGTGGTGAGGGCTCATTAGCATAGTAGTTCATGTGTGCTAGCTAATTTGATATTTAAAATTGTTATAAATCTCAGATGGATCATACCATAAGTCAGGTGAATCTCACCTCTTCCAAGTATCCCATGTTATAAGTGTTTCTGCAATCCCTCATCGAGGGTATCCAGGTGTCACCTCTTACCTGGACAGTAGTAGCCCCTACGGTCAGGCCCTTCCTACTCTAATCCCTTCTACCAAAGCCCAATTCATTTTCCTGCAACAGAACACACTAATCAATAGTGATCCTGAGTTGGGAATGAGGAGAGGGAGCAGTTGTGTATGTAGGAGCAATAAATGTGTGCCCCATGAGCACAATCTCCAAAACTTGTGTCTTTTCAACAATTTATAAGGGAGTATTAGGCTGAGATGGTTGCTGAGAACTTGATTCTGATGATATGATTTTAAAGCCTGGCTACTCAGTGTGTTCACCAATGAGCCACAGCAGCAGCACCTGGTAGCTTTCCAGAAATGCAGAGTCTTGGGCCTTGCCCCAGACTATTGAATCAGAATCTGAATTTTAACAAGGTCCCTGGGTGATGCATTAAAAAAATTGGGGGGAAGCCCTGTTTTAGAGGAAAGACTTGTTTTGTGAAAGCAAGGGTCAGTCTGTTCAACATGTGATTCTCACATCATTGGTCATACTGAGACACAGAAGGGAGGGAATCAAAAGAGTAATGTCCCCCAGCAATCCCACTACTGGGCATATACCCAGAGAAAACCATAATTCAAAAATACACATGCACCCCAGTGTTCATTGCAGCACTATTTACAATAGCCAGGACATGGAAGCAACCTAAATGTCCATCAACAGAGGAATGGATAAAGAAGATGTGGTACATGTATATAATGGAATATTACTCAGCCATGAAAAGGAATGAAATTGGGTCATTTGTAGAGATGTGGATGCTGTCATACAGAGTGAAATAAGCCAGAAAGAGATACACAAATATCATATATTAACGCATATATGTGGAATCTAGAAAAATGGTATAGATGCTCTTATTTGCAAAGCAGAAATAGAGACACAGATGTAGAGAACAAACATACGGATACCAAGGGGGAAAGGGGGGTAGGATGAATTGGGAGATTGGGATTGACATATATACACAATTAATACTATGTATAAAATAGATAACTAATGAGAACAGACTGTATAGCACAGGGAACTCTACTCAGTGCTCTGTGGTGACCTAAATGGGAAGGAAATCCAAAAAAGTGGGGGTATATGTATATGTATAACTGATTCAGTTTGCTGTACAGCAGAAACTAATTTAACATTATAAAGCAACAATACTCCAATAAAAATTAATTTAAGAAAAAAGGGTAATGTCCATTTTATGAACTAACTCTCCATGCCACCATCCATTTACAACGCCTTTTTGAGGTTTGCTCCCTGATACAAGAACCTGGCTACACCTTCAGCTCTAATCACTCCTCTTTTCACAAACTCTGTACATTCCTGAAAAGTTTTCAATTCTATGTCCCCAACCTAACTTTCTAGCCATACTGCCTCTTCCAGATTTACTGTCTACTTCAGTCCATAGGTACATTCCTCGGACAACTTGGATGAACACCATGTATTCTTCCTTATTGGATTTCCTGGGGGTAGTCTTCTCACACTCTCTCCTAATTGCAATGGCCCTTTCCCTGAAGCCCTTTCATAATTCCCCAATCAAAAATGATCTCTCTTTGAATTCTTAAAAAATGTTACACATCTCTTAAACTGGTTATATCGTCTTTATTATAACCACTGTCTCCCCACTAGGCTGGACCAGCACAGTGCCCAGTACATAGAAGGTGATTAATAATAATCAAACGACTGACTGACTGAATGAATCTGTGAAGTCAGGGCCTCACCTCACCAGATTATTCCTTGAGATCAGTTAAATTCTAAGAACTATGATTCTACTTGTTTTCTAATTCCTGAGGTGTTGATCTTCAGCTCCTTCTCACATAACACTCTCAAGGCAGCAAACTCTACCAAGGACACTTGCTTGAATCAAAAACACAGGATAATGTCAGTCTTCCTCAGTCTATATGTAGCCCAGACTGATGGTGGCTCCAATGGCTACAGGCGCTCCTAAGCAGAGGTAATCTACGCATGATTTGTGAACTGAGAGCCCTTTTAGCTCATCCAGCTACTTCTGGCTAATCAGCTTTTAGGACATAAATTCATCCAAACAATACTCTCCTTAATTCAGAAAACATCTCAAAGGAGCATTGAGGGGAAGAGGTCAAGATGTTTTTAGCCAGAGCCAGAAGATGAAATACCCTATCTATTTGCAATGACCACTTCCAAAACTTCCCACTGGGACTTTAAAAATATCATTTCCAGGCAAGAACCTCAGAAACAGACCTTATGTTATAAAATTACATCATAGTAATTTCACCTTCCTTGATATTGGCATGCTATGTGGTGGTCCAGATTATATCATTTGAATTCTGACCCAACTCCCAGCTTCTCTTTTGAGGTTTATTAAGTACTGGTTTCCTTTGCATAAGCAAAAAACTTCAAAGGCTATGTGGCCATTGAGAAACTATTTGTAATATGAATATCAATATGATAAACAGCTAAAGCAAATTTCCTGTGGCCAACTGAAGAGCTTATATATTTAAATTAAAAACGATTGATAAAATGTACTTTAGGGTTTTTTTTTAATTGCAGTAACGTATCCATAACACAAAATTTACCATTTTAACCATTTTTAAGTGTACAGTTTAGTGGCATTAAGTACATTCACATTGTTGTGCAACCATTACCGTCATCCATCTCGTTTTTCATCTTTCCCCACTGAAACTCTGTACCCATTAAACAATAACTCCCCAGTCTCCTCTTCCCAACCCCCTGGAAAACACCATTCTATCTTCTCTCTATGAATCTGATTACTCCAGGTACCTCATGTAAGTGGAATCATATAATATTCATCCTTTTGTGACTGGCTTATTTCACTTAACATAATATCTTCAAGGTTCATTCGTGGAGCATGTGTCAGAATTTCCTTGCTTCTTAAGGCTCAGTAATGTTTCGTTTTATGTATATACCACATTTTGTTTACGCATTCATCCGACATGGACACTGGGTTGCTATTGTAAATAATGCTGCTATAAACATGGGTATACAAATTTTAATTTAGGTTTTTAAGACAATCTAGCATTTTAAACGCAGAGCCAAAGTGTTTGGAGGGGAAACACAAGCCATAGAGTTTATTATTTCATGTCAAAACTTGCATTGATGCTGATCACTCATGATCCATCAAATAACAAATTCTGATCATCTGTTCTCCAGTGTATGTGGCATATAGTACCCATTAATGTGAAATGGAGCTCTAAGCAATATAACTGGGGATTGTGTGGACTTCACTTGCACACTGAAGATAGTAAAAGATTACCTCTTATAGTAAAGATAGGCATTTAATTAAAAAACTAGACTTCTAGTCAAATCATTACACTTAAAAAAATCCCGCCTGATTTAGAGTTACCAAAGCTGAACAAATCCTAAATTTTCCATTTTTCCCTTTGACTTCCCGAAGTTTCTCCACAGTAGCACTACCTGGGAGCTTCCTCTCATGTCTTGTGGTATTTGGAATGAGGATGATTTCCTGTGACCACATTCTATGTTGTATTTATGCTCTTTATGCCAGTAGATTTATTGCCAAAAAAGTGAACTGGTATTAATGGGATGCAGTCCTATTGACAATAATAACAGCATGGATTGCTAACCACATGATAAGATCAAGATGCATATTTGAATTGGCTGTATTTATGTTCCAGATGCAAGATGATTATCTGACAGCAGAGGCAACATGATTTAATACATAAGGCCCAGGGCCAGGAATCAGGAAATCTGGGCTTTATTCCTGGCTTCATCACTTAGGCCATGTATGCGTGAATGGAGTATTTTGTAATTGCACTGTTCTTATTGACCCCAAACTGTTTCCCACCCTGACCCTGCCACCAAAAGTGTTTTGCAATGTTCAGTTTTAATACAACTGCCTCTCTTCCTTTTCCTTCTACTTCTTTTCTCTTTCCTCACCTTCCCTATTTCTTACTAAATTGTATTAACTTTGTATTATATAAATAATACATAACACATTTTATTATTTTTTTAAAGTTACAGATAATGTTGATTCTCCCTTAATATTCACTTTTCCAATCCGAAGCACCTCTCCATCTCTTATCTCTAATCTTGTTCCTTTTCTCTTCTGCTTTTCTTTCATTCATTTTCTGATTGTAGAGACCCCACTCATGCGTACACGGCCTAAGTGATGAAGCCACCCTCTTTTTCATATCTACACCATCTTGAGTTCCACATACCACCATAAAATACTCTTCTAGAATACACCATGGCAGACTTCCAGTTTCTAGTCTGGCATGCAAGAAAGCTTGTAAGTTGCCACCCCTTCCTAACAACAAATAAGTCAAAAGCTAAGCAAACTGAAAAATCAATAACTCTTCTTAGATTCATCAGAGAAGTGAAGTCACAGGGCAAACCAAAATTGGAGAAACCAACAGGCAAATACAGAGAATCCCAACTTATGGAAGAATCCCAGAAGTAGCAACCTCTACAGAAACCAGGGCCAGAGTAGGGAAACCTATACTGTAATTGATGAATTGCTGGAGGCTCAGTGTGAACAACTCTGAGAGTTAAATTCCATGGGGGCCCGGTCATAGGGGAGCCCCCATAATTTTATGAGTTTTACCCCCAGGAACTTTATCAGGTCCACACAGGGAATTTTGGAGAAAAATCCCCTCAAGTTTCCAGCAGGGGGAGAGGAAAAGGAAGCGTTTTGTAATATGCCAGAGCATTCTCCTCATCTTAACAAGGTCTGCCCACAGTAGAAACTATTTAACCAGAGCCTAATATGCTAGGGTTTTATCAGTGACTAGCCTACCTGGGGAAATGGAAATACCCAACACCAGCTGGATCTAGATTTCAACATGGGGGAAGGGAAATACTAGTCTTCCATGTAGGAGAAGGGAAGTACTCGACTCCAGCCCATGCTGGCCATCCTCTCCCACCTAAAGGGAGGGAGAGAACTAAGAAACATGTAGAGTTCACAATCCAGAGGCACAGGCTCACGAAAATACTGAGACCTAATAGTCATAGGGCTGGAGAAACCACCCCTCCCCCCACATCTCACATTACTGAAGTCTTATTTACAACAATTCCTTTTACCCAGTATAACATGTCTGGCTATCAAGGGAAAATTACAAGACATACAAAAACGAAAAACAAAAAAGCACAGTTTGAAGAGACATAGGAAGCATCAAAACCAGACTCAGATATGGCAGAAAGTTTGGAATTATCGGACTGGGAATTTAAAACATCTATGATGAATATGCTAAGGGCTCTAATGGATAAAATAGATTTCATGCAAGAACAGATGAATGATGTAAGGAAGAGATGGAATGTATAAGAACTGCAAAAGATCAAAAACACTATAACAGTAATGAAGAATATCTTTGATGGGCTTATTAGTGGACTGGACATAGCTGAGAAGAGAATCTCTGAGCTTGAGTACAGGTCAATAGAATCCTCCAAACCTGAAAAGCAAAGAGAAAAAAAGACTGAAAACCCAGAACAGAATAGCCAAGAATTGTGGGACAACCACAAAAAGGTGTAACATACACATAATGGGAATAGCAGAATGAGAAAAAAGAGAAAATAGAAAAGAAGAAATATTTGAAACAATAATGACTGAGAATTTCCCCCAAATTAATGTTAAACACCAAACTGCATATCCAGGAAGCTCAGAGAATACCAAACAGGATAAATGACAAAATACTACATCTCTGCATATCATTTTCAAATTACAGAAAATCGAAGATAAAAAATTTTGAAAGAGGCCAGAGGAAAAAGCACCTTACTTATAGAGGAGCAAAGATAAGAATTATATCTCACTTCTCTTCAGGAACCATGAAAGCAAGAAGAGAATGGAGTGAAATATTTACAATGTTGAAAGAAAAATACCCAACAACCTAGAATTTTGTACCCTGAGAAATTATCCTTCAAAACTGAAGGAGAAATTAAGACTTTCTCAGACAAACAAAAGTTGAGGGAATTTGTTGCCAGTAGACCTGCCTAGCTATCAAGAAATGTTAAAAGAAGTTCTTTAGAGAGAGGGAAATAGGTATAGGTAAAAACTAGATATGGGTAAAAAAAACCCCTCAGATCTGCATAAAGAAAGGACTGCATAAAAAAGACATAAGTGAAGGTTAAAATAAAAATTTTATTTTTCTTATTCCTAATTAATAATTTGTTCAAAATAATAATAGCAACT
The DNA here is from genome assembly GCF_965194805.1 of Balaenoptera borealis. NCBI lineage: Eukaryota > Metazoa > Chordata > Mammalia > Artiodactyla > Balaenopteridae > Balaenoptera > Balaenoptera borealis. The sequence continues at coordinate 69,993,453 of NC_138864.1, forward strand.
ATGTATTTGATTGTTATGTTTATATGTATGCTTATGTATGCTGATGTATGTGACATAAGAGACAAATGATATAAGGGATAGGAGAAAGCAGTTAGGATTATTTTGTTATTTTAAGGTACTCACACTACCTGTGAAGTGGTAGCATGTTATTTGAAAGTGGACTTGGATTAGTTGTGAAAGTATATTGAAACTCTAGGGCGACCAATTAAAAAAGTTAAAAAGAAGTACAACTGTTATGCTAAGAAAAGAGAGTAAATAGCATCACATAAAGTCTCAATTAAAAAAAACAAGAGGCATAAAATAGATAACTAATAAGGACCTACTGTATAGCACGGGGAACTCTACTCAATACTCTGTAATGGCCTATATGGGAATAGAACCTAAAAAAGAGTGGATATATGTATAACAGATTCACTTTGCTGTACACCTGAAACTAACACAACATTGTAAATCAACTATACTCCAATAAAAATAAAATTAAATAAAATAAAAATGTTGCTGTCACACACACACACAAAACCAAAAGAGGCAGGAAGAAGTAAAAGACAAAATAACAAAGAAAAAGGGCAACTAATAGAACACAGTAACAAATATGGTAGATACTAATTGAACTATATCAGTAATCAGCTTGAACATCAATGGTCTAATTACACCAATCAAAACACAAAGATAGTCAAAGTGGATCAAAAAAACAAGATTGAAACATACATTTTCTATAAGAAACCCACTTTAAATATGAAGACACGTATATATTAAAAGTAAATGGACAGAAAAAGATATACCATGCTAACACTAATCAGAAGAAAGCAAGAGTAGCTAAATTAATTTCAGACAGAGAAGACCTCATAGCAAAAAAAGTTATCAGGGTAGAAGAGGGTCATTACATAATGATAAAGATGTCAATTCTCCAAGAAGACATAACAATCCTTAATGTGGACACCCTAAGAGGGGAAATGAAAAAAACTGCAAGCATATACCAGTGGGCTCCATGGCAACCTCAACAGGAAGTGGGCAGTTGTGGGCACTGCAGAAACCTTGTGAATTAGATACTTGGGCAGTACCCACAGGCAGTATTAATGGTCAATTCCCACCTTAGTCGTCTCGCAAAAGAAAACATCATGGTGAACCCTGATCCAGTGCAAGCTTCTCAACAACCATTGTCGGTGTGCATGCAGCTGTCACAGTAGCAGTTCTCATTTAAGGGAATTTTGAGGTAAGCACTTTCAGAATAGCTGTTGGCCCTGGAATTTTCTAATGTTCTTGAAGACCCTAGTCATTAAGGGTCCTTCTGACACTAAAAAAATGATGCTAAAAGTTTAGGAAACACTGCATTATTTCAGCACACCAGAAACCTAAGAGAAAATGAAGTAGAAACCTCCAGGGAGATTTACATTGGCTAGGCTATCTCAATGATTTATTTGTCTCAATGATTCATGCAACCAGTGATATACTTTTTCCAAGATGAAAACAAAAGTGGTGAGTCTCCCTAGACTAGTCCTTTTTCTCCTACAAAAGGTAACTAGGGCCTTTTGTCTATTGGGAAAAGAGTGGCAGTAGTGATATGGGCAACCAGCATGAATATGCTTTCCAAACAGCAAGCAGGTTTTCACTTTCAAGTCTGTGCTGTAACATTCAGTGGACACAGAGATCCAGAGCTCACTTAGGCACCAAATGCTCGTTGTTCTGGACCAATGATAAGGCAGAACAGCACATAGATCGATAAGTCCTTGGAAGTTATAATTGGGATCAAAAAGTTCACTTATTAGGCATTTTTAAAAATTTTTATTGAAGTATAGTTGATTTACAATGTTGTGTTAATTTCTACTGTACAACAAAGTGATTCAATTATATCATATTCTTTTCCATTATGGTTTATCACAGGATATTGATTATAGTTCCCTGTGCTATAGAGTAGGACCTTGTTGTTTATCCATCCTATATATATAATAGTTTGTATATAATAGTTTGTATCTGCTAATCCCAAACTCGCAATCCTTCCCTCCCCCACCCCTCCTTGGCAGCCACAAGTCTGTTCTCTATGTCTGTGAGTCTGTTTCTGTTTCGTAGACAAGTTCGTTTACATAGTATTTTAGATTCCACATATAAGTGATATCATATGGTATTTGTCTTTCTCTTTCTGACTTACTTCGCTTAGTATGATAATCTCTAGGTCCACCCATGTTGTTGCAAATGGCATTATTTCATTCTTTTTTATGGCTGTGTAATATTCCATTATATGTTTATGCCACATCTTCTTTATACATTCATCTGTCAATGGACATTTAGGTTGCTTCCATGTCTTGGCTATTGTAAATAGTGCTGCTATGAGCATTGGGGTGCATGTCTCTTTTTGAGTTAGAGTTTACTCCAGATATATGCCCAGGAGTGGGATTGCTGGATTATATGGCAACTCTATTCTTAGTTTTTTGAGGAACCTCCATACTGGTTTCCATAGTGGGCTGCACCAATTTATATTCCCACCAACAGTGTAAGAGGATTCCCTTTTCTCCACACCCTCTCCAGCATTTATTATTTGTAGACTTTTTTTTTTTAAATTTATTTATATTTATTTTTGGCTGTGTTGGGTCTTCATTTCTGGGCGAGGGCTTTCTCTAGTTGTGGTAAGCGGGGGCCACTCTTCATCGCGGTGCGCGGGCCTCTCACTATCGCGGCCTCTCTTGTTGCGGAGCACAGGCTCCAGACACGCAGGTTCAGTAATTGTGGCTCACGGGCCCAGCTGCTCCGTGGCACGTGGGATCTTCCCAGACCAGGGCTCGAACCCGTGTCCCCTGCATCGGCAGGCGGACCCTCAACCACTGCGCCACCAGGGAAGCCCCTATTTGTAGACTTTTTAATGATGGCCGTTCTGACTGGTGTGAGGTGGTACCTCATTGTAGTTTTGATTTGCATTTCTCTAAAAATTAGCAATGATGTGCATCTTTTCATGTACCTATTGCCATCTATATGTCTTCTTTGGAGAAATGTCTGTAAAGTCTTCTGCCCATTTTTCTATTGGGTTATTTTTTTTGCTGTTGTTATTGAATTGTATGAGCTGTTTGTATGTTTTGGAAATTAAGCCCTTGTCAGTCACATCATTTGCAAATATTTTCTCCGAGTCCATAGGTTGTCTTTTCGTATTGTTTATGGTTACCTTTGCTGTGCAAAAGCTTTTAAGCTTTTAATTAGGTCCCCTTTGTTTATTTTTGCTTTTATTTCTCTTGTTATTAGGCATGTTTTTAATAAGTGAATTGATCATAGCCATTTGGGGGACCCTGCTTTTCTAATGGTAATCTTATGCTTCTAGTAGAGAAATAATGATCAACATATTCTACTGATGGTTATTCTGGGTTATTTAATTCAGCATTTGATCAATGCTTGGGTATTGGAAGAATTTGCCAATCTGTTATTTAATGGAATTACCTCTGCTGGGTCTTAGATTGGCCTAATAAATATAGGAAACCATAGAGAAACCGAGAAATCCAAGCCATTTCTAGGGCTGAATCAGAATGAAACACCTACTGTAGAATATCTCTTATGGTGAAGTAATATAGCTAGTCCACATTCATTTGGCCCCTAACTTGGAATATGGTGGCAGTGCTAGGCACAATGTCTTACACATAGAAGGCACTCAAACATGTGTTTCATGAATGACTACAGCATGCCAATGAATCTGAGCATGAATCATTGGTTAGAGAACTTTTCTGTTGACCTGGAATTCATTATTTCATTGGAAAATACGGGAGTGGAAAACATATCAGGATACTTGATATAACTCAAATAATAGTAGCTGGTGTTTTTTTGAATATTTGCTGTAAGCCAGGTATTATTCTAAACATTTTACACGTGTTATATATGTTTACATGTTTTGGGTTTACATGTATTTACATGTGTTAATTAATTTTACATATTAAATGGATCTCACAAATCTATGATCCATTTTTACACATAGAAAACTGAGGCACAGGGAATTTAAGCCATTTGCTCAGTCACATAAGTAGTAAGTGACAGAGCCTGGATTCAAACCCAGGCTGTCTCACTTTAGGATCTGCAGACTTAACCAGTATTCTAAACTGCCTCTACTTATTCACAGCAAGAGAATAAAAGCCTTGTTAAAAAAAAAATCTACATTTACTTTTTAAAGCCATTTCAAGGAAAATTTTCTTTGTGATAGAGATGCAATATTGTACATGGCTTAGAGCATAGACATTGGAATCAGGGGTTTGAATTATGGTTCTACCACTGACACTGAGAAGTTCTTAGTCTCTCTAAGTTGACTTTAAACTGGAAGTAACAGTACTTGTTGGAGGGAGCATTTCTTAGGATTAAATGAAATAATCCATGTAAGGCCCTTAGTACAATGTTTGACACACACACAAAATTATAATAGTAATAATATAATTTACACTCATTGAGCATTTACTATGTACTTATAAATTTTAGTTAAAATAGTTCAGTGACAGCTCAATGTCTACCATGTTTGGATGGTTTTTAGTCTTTTCGAACAATGGGAGTGCGCTTGTCATCATTGAATTCAAGAACTTTATGGAATGATCCTCATTAACCTCAAACTAAAGGTTAATCTAAAACAATGATTCTTTCCGTGAAAGGTCTATATACTACTAAGATGCCCTAATCAGAGAGTTGAAGAAAGCTAGCCCATCAAACTTTGCTCAGACCTGCTCCCTATTGACTAGGAGTTAATATTGCTAAATGACTAGTGAGGAGACATCTCAAGACCTGTGCTGACTATTTCTTTCCATATAAAGAAGTGGCCATATGTCAACTCAGATGTTGTCATAACTGTCAGGCATGCCGGACTTCTATGGCAAGAAAGGAGAGAGAAAGGTCTAAATCAGGACTAGAGGGGACAAATTGGCTTTACCAAGTACCTGAGGATCTTGGCCAGTTCTTAAACTTAGGATGTGCATAGGAGTAATAGTGACCTCAGGTCTGATTCCAACTTGCAATGACACTCAAGAAGTCTGATCTCAGAGTAGGAGCACCATGGCAATAGTTTTGAGGCAGCAGTAATGTGTAAAGGTCAGTTGATAGTATCTTGGTTCTTTGAGTTCCATAGTAAGAGGCAGACTGTTCTTTCACACCATCCAGTTGCAGTTGGCTATAAACCCGCGGTAAGGGGAACAGGAGCAAGATGCAGACATTGAGGAGAAGACAGTAAGAGTTAGTTGTCAGGGCCCCAGCCAAATGCAATCCAGGCCTGGCAGGGAGCTGGAAGGAGTGCAAACTGGGAGCCAAGATAAAAATCTAATCTCCAGTCCAGGAAAATGTTTGGGGGGATATGAGGAAAGTCTGCAGCAAAAAGCCATTTATAACCACTGGTGGGAGTGAAGTCCGTATGGACTTTATAATTTGGTAGTTATACTAATGAGGTAGAAATATACCCATATTTACCTACCTTTTAACCTCACGAATAACACAGGTAGTGAATAATGAAATCATAGCACTTCTATATGTTGCTGATCTTCGTTTCCAAAGAGGACCCATCTGGTCGTGACAGCCACCTGCCTTTAGTAACACCACCAATGGGGCAACACTGTGTGTCCTTCAAGACTGCCCTCTGGTGTGTGGCTGCACGTCTCTTTTCTTATTAAAATGTTGTTCATAACACTGATATTAAAATGCACCCACAGAAATGCTTCTTAAACTCCTATTTTCAAAGAGATGCCAGTCTGACAAGGTTTTCACTGGCCCACGTTAAAATGAGAACAGGGAAAATGTAGTGAATTTTCTTTCACAGAGCTAAATTTATTCAATTTAAATAACTACCCTTTATTCTGATATGGACAAAAGATTATGTCCTTACTACTTGTTTGATGTTACTAACATCCTTTCTTGTGTGTGTTTGTTGATGGTGATAGTTGATGGTGGTTTGCTCTTTGGCTTTTTTTCTGCTTGATCTATGTTAAGATCCTCAATTAAAAAAAAAAATTCTAGCCCATGAAATCAAATTTGTGGGAATTGGTTCCTGATCGACTCAACAGGAATGCATCTAGTGTACAAGTCAATGCTAAAATCAGATCAAATGGTTGTTTTTTTCTACTCCACACCTCATGACTATTCATTTGACTGGTTTTCCGGAGTAGAGTTGGAACTAAAGTAGGCATTATAGCCTGGTTTGTTTATTTGTTGAGTAGATATCTGGATTAGAAAACTAGAATAGCATCTGGAACTTTGTAGGTGCTCAGTAAACGCTTGTTAAAGTGGAATTAAATTGAATTGTGCAAGGTATAGAAGAAGCCCTCACTCAGTTCCCTTCTGAACACTGTGAGTCATGCCAACCCAGCAAAGGGCTACTCACCTCCTGTGAGTGGAAAGTGGCTTATACAAAGGGCTGAGGTATTAGAGTGAGACCCATTTATGAGAATCTCAGTTCTGATTTTATTACAGACTTACTTATTCTGTGACATGACATTCAAGTGGACTTTCTGTCCTACTTGCAAGGAGTGAAAAAGTGTCAAATTGTCTCTGTTGCCTAATAGTCTTGGTATAAGGACATTAGAGTTAATTAAGTATGTGGGCATTATTCAGGGAAAAAATAATTCCTTGACATAACTATAAACTCCAGGAATTGTGGAGCCAAACCATTTTTATCTTATGATAGATTGACCTGTGTATTTAAGTTAATATACTTTTGAGAATAAATATGATTACTTAATTGATGGCATTCATACCAGTATATTAAGACTTTTAAAAAATCTATATGCTTTCATTCTTTATCAGTTGGATAGTGTATTGATTATAGTTAGGGCTAGCTTATTAAATAGTCTTTATATAAAGTCATATTATAGGGAAAACATTAAAGTAAATGTCTTATACAAAAATTTGTAATGGAACAGAAACTTATTAAACTCCCTTACATAGATGATTCTATACAAGAAATACTTCGCATGACCTTTGTCGTGTAACCTTGGGCAAGTCAGGTAACCTCTCTCTGCTCCTCAACTATAAATAAGAGTAGAATCTACCTCAAAAAGTTGTTGTAAGGATTAAATGTGGTAATACATGTACTTTAGCACAGAGCAAGATACATGACAGTCATTTAATAAATTTCACCTAATATCATTATATTCATCTTTTTATTACTGTCACACTTTAATTGAAGTACCAATTGTAGAATACTTTAACAGCAAGAAAAAGAGCTGTGAATAACCTTAACATCATTTTGTTCTACTATTAAGTTGCAAGTTCCATTCAACTCATCTCTATCTTATCTTTTTGAGAAAATGGCAGGATATAAATAAATTCAGTCAGTCATTCTCCATCTCAAATCTCATAGCACTGTCAGAAAAATCTATCTGATCTCCAACAAATCTACACCTAGATCATGTAGGCATGTGTGCACCCATGCACACACACACACACACACACACACACACACACACCCCAAAATGTCGTGTTTAATGAGATCCTTTAATTTCAGTGAACTTGCACAGATGAGGTTCATTCTTTAAACTGAATTATATTTTATTACAGACAGTGCTATAAACAATATGGAATGTTGCTTAAAAGCATGAGTCTTGGAAGTAGACTGCATGGTTTCAAATTTCAGCTCTATGATCATGTACAATTATTTATCTTTTCTAATCCTCAGTTTCCTCATCTTTAACACCTGCTTTATAGAGGTGAGGCTAAAGTTAAATGTGCGAATGCATGTGAAATACTCAGCCCAGTGTCTGGCATCTAGTAAATGCTCACTAAGTTTTAGCTATTATTACTTTTCATTATAGATGTTGTGTTTTCATATCTAGAAGCTCTATTGGGTCTTTTTTTATACCTTCTATTTCTGTCCTCATCATGCTTATGTTTTCCTCCAAATTCTTGTGCATATGGAGAATATAATAGTTGTAAAAATCCTTGTCTGCTAGTTCCATCATCTTTGTCATTTCCAAGTTTGTTTCTACTAATTGATTTTTTTCCTAGTCATGGTTCATATTTTCCTGCTTTATTGCACACCTGGTAAATTTTTATTACATGCTGAGCATTGCAAATTTTGTCTCTGATTGCTGCATGTTGTATTCCTTAATTAGTTTTAGATTTCAAACTGGCATGCAGCTAAGTTACTTGGAATAGGTTGGGTCTTTTCAAAGCTTGCTTTTAAACTTTGTTAGGGTGGTTCAATGAGACTTTGGTCTACAGCTAATTTAGCCTCTACCGAGGCAATATCTTTCTAAGGATTCTATCTCCTATGTTATGAGTTCCTTCTACTTGGCTGGTGGGAACACAACTATTCCCATCACTATTGGGCTCCCTACTCCTTTTCAGCGGTTCTTTCCTTGGTGCCAGGCAATTTACTCTTACACATGCACAAATCAATTCTCAACCAAAGACTCATGGGGACCCCTTTGCAGATCTCCAGAGCTCCCTCCCTTCCCCTCCCCTCCCCTCCCCTCCCTCTCCCCTCCCCTCCCCTCCCCTCCCCTCCCCTCCCCTCCCCTCCCCTCTCCTCCCTCTCCCCTCCCCTCCACTCCCCTCCCCTCTCTCCTCCCCTCCCCTCCCCTCCCCTCTCTCCTCTCCTCTCCTCTCTCTGGGATAACTGTCCTGTGCTGCCTGTCGTCCAATGTCAGAAAATTGTTTCACATATTTTGCCCAGTTTTCAATTTGCTTGGGGTGTGAGGTAAATCCACTCCTTGTTACTCTATCTTGGCCAGAAATCCTTGGCTATTACCATCTCGGCAAATGCCAGTTTAGGAATAAAACGGTCCTCAGGTACAAGTCAGTTTACAAGGAGTAGCAAATGGACAAGTTTATGTATGTGGTTACAGGGTGTTATTAAATACACAGCACAAATATAGGTCTGCAACATCTTGTTTTTCTTTTTCACTTTTTATAACATTCGGCTTTTGGATTATTGGCGATGGCCCGATCTTTACGTAAAAGCCACAAAATAGGAAGCTTTTATATAATCTAAAATCTGGTTTAAGGTATGATTAAGCCTTTTGTGAGTGACTTGATAAATTAAATTTTTCCCTAAAAGAAGAAAATTTGATTTCTTAAAAAACTTGGTTTTACTCTGAATATTGATACCACATGAAGATTAGATTGCTCTTATATAAATAGATTATGATAATAATTAAACATACATATAAAACTAAAGTATGGGAATCCTCCCCATGCAAGGTTTAATTTTTATTACACAACCACACACTAATATTAAGCAGTATCACATTATCCAACATTAGATGAATGAACTTGCGGTGTGTGTGGGTATGGGTGTGTGCACATGCGCTGGAGACATAGAGAAAGAACATTCACACATTATGGGGAGTGAATTAAACTAAATTTATTGTTTAAATAAATATTTTATACTTGTATGTATTTAATCTGCAGACCGAGGATTATAAATCCATAATGGAAAATGAGGAATTTAGACTTAACAAAAAGTACCCTAGGAATTTAATCACTACAGTTTGAAGCATATAAAATATGCTACAATGAGTGAGACAGCTCTACAAAATGTTCATTACATAGAAGTTGTTCAAATGAGAAACAACTTCCATATCCACAAACTGTAGTAGATGTGTCTTATAAAAATTAGTCTTAAATCTTACATTTCCCCTTTGAGACATTTATTGTTCCTGGGGAAAACAGTATTTTTTTTCCTTATTCCTAAATCTGTCTTCGATTAAACTAGAGAACTCTATAAATCAATAATAACCTTTTAGATATCAACCCCTTCATAATTATGCCCTCCAAATCCAGGTAATTGTTTGCATACTTTATACAGAAAAAAATGGGGGAAAACATATGTTCCATTTGATTTGGGGGGGGATATAAAGATTTAGATTGTTTTTTGCATTTGTGAAATTTGACTTTATCCTCTTTTATATTACATTTGAAAAATTAATTTATTTTACATGGAGAAACAAATAGATCAGGTGATGTTATACAGCTCTGGAGGGAAAAAAACCTGCCTGTTAGAAAGTGATACAGATTTTATCATAATATGGCTTTCATTAAATATAATACTATACAACCAGTGAGTTTAAAGGAATGTTTTATCTTAGTCAAATCAATCTCTGGGTATCTTTCTGATGCTTCTCATACATTTCCCAACTGGAAGTGGATAAACAGCCAAACGGGAGTGATCTCAGATTAAGAAACAACACAGGCATCTTGAAGGCTCTTTACTTGTAGAATGAAATGACAGCAACCAGAGAGGCCTGGGGCTGTTTTCCTAGATGCCTACTCTGGGTGCCAGCCATCTGTGTTCATTTAGATGGTGTGTGTGTGTGTGTGTGTGTGTGTGTGTGTCTTTAGGTAGGAGGGGGGGTGAGGGATAGATCTCAAGTTGCAAGTCTGAGTGTGGGCTCTGGTACAGAATGCAACCTTCTGCCTGGTGCTTCTCAAACAAGACCCCTCCTCTGCTGGCCCCTCCAGAGAAGTAATTTCACCAATACCAGCTGCAAGGGGAATGTTTTGTGTTTTCTTTATTCAAAGTGAAAGATGTTAAACAGAAATTTTCAGAAGCACTTTTGTTTGGAAAAGGGAAAAGGAAGATCACGGAAACTGGAAAACATCCATGAAATTAGCCCCAAATCATTGCCAATACTGATCATTTCCTGACAAGCTGTCTATCAGCAAACCCACAACAATAGTTTATTCAGGGCTTTCTGATGCCAACAGTGACGTGACATTGCTAATTAAATATTTGTGCAATTTGAATATTTTTAAGTTTTAACTTTTGTTATTACAACATTGAGTAGAATAGCGCTTTACTATCAGGAGTCCTCTAAACACTTTTTTAATATGCCTCTCTTCCAGATTGCTTTAGCAGGAATTAGAGGAATATCAGGGTTTTTATTAAACTTTTTATTTTATATTGTAGTATATTTGATTAACAATGTTGTGACAGTTTCAGGTGTACAGCAAAGTGATTCAGTTATACATATACATGTATCTATTCTTTTTCAAATTCTTTTCCCATTTATGTTGTTACATAATACTGAGCAGAGTTCCCTGTGCTATACAGTAGGTCCTTGTTGCTTATCCATTTTAAATATAGCAGTGTGTACATGTCAATCACCAACTCCCTAACTATCCCTTCCCCCCATCCTAACCTCCTGGTAACCATAGGTTTGTTCTCTAAGTCTGTGAGTCTGTTTCTGTTTTGTAAATAAGTTCATTAGTATCGTTTCTTTTAGATTTCGCATATAAGCGATTTCTCTTTCTCTGTCTTACTTACTTCACTCAGTATGATAATCTCTAGGTCTGTTCATGTTGCTGCAAATAAAGTCCCTACATGCCTGTTTAACTCACCTAAAGTTAGTGAAAACGAAGAGAACAGAAAGTAGGGATGCACTTGGCCATGTTAGCTCTGAATTTGATATTTATTTGTGAAAAACCTATTTAAATAAATGTCTATAAATAAGAGAGGGAAATGAGCTAATTTGACTGTATGATTTTATTTATTCATTATTCATAACCAAAAAATCTTGGCTGCCTTTAATTTATGTACTTATCTATAAAATTTCTCAACATTTCTATGGCCTGAGATATCACTGCAATATTCTTCCAATGTTGTATTCTCTCTTTTCTCTCACTCTCTCTCTCTCTGTCCATCTCCCTACCTCTCTATGTCTATCTCTTTCTTATTTACTCTAGTTCTTGTTTATCTGACCTTCTCTGACATATATTCTGTTCTGAAACATACATTAGTTAATGTTGCAGTTCTAACACTCATGTCCTAATGCAAGAGGAGGGCATACCAGATGCTGGGTTAACCTTCTGGATGTCACATTTGCTTACAGCAATATGATTTGCATTACCAACATAGTGTAAAATTATCCATTTATGTAACTATTATAAGGTGTGAAACTGTCCCTGTTAAGCCCTCCTAAAGGGGAAAATTTGTTTATTAACTGGACTTAAAAGCCGGTTTTGAAAATAACTCCTAAACTTAGTAATATTAGGGATATTTCACATATCGTAGACCAGTGTGTATCTAGGGTTTGGACATCATCTGGACCCCTAGGAGAAGAGGGAACACTTATTGAGTATATCACATATTTTGAGAATTATTTAAAATGAGAAACAGACTCACCTGGGTCGCATTTTGCCCTGAAAATTCACTGGCCTGAGTTTGCACACCACAATGTAAAAGATGCAGAAGGAACTATTTAAATAGCTCCACTCTTGCTATTCTGGTAAGATTCTTACAGAATCTCTTCTGTAAGAGAGTTCTTCCTGGGTGCAAAGCATTTTCTTCCTAAGGGCTCTGATAAAAATCTATCTGCACATTTTGAAATTTGTGTGTTCCTGTTACATTGTCTTATTTCATAAACTAGCAAGCACTTATCTGCCCTAAACCATAGGATTCTCACAAAATGACAAGACAAAGATCCTGTATTCAAGAAGCTTAGCATGTGGTTTGGGTCAGGGGAAGGAGGAAGGCAAAAACTAATAAACATAGGAAATAAATGGAGACCATATATGCTTTGAAGTGCAATAGGAAATGGCTTTGTAAGGGATTAGATGAATGAAAATCAGTGGCATAGACTGGAGAAAGAGCATGCCTTGTAAGGCTAACATTTTTTTAAATCATTGCCAAATTAATTTATTCATATTTCTTCTTGGCCTTGTAAAAGCGGAATTGTAAATGAACGAATGAATTGGAAACAAATAGATGCATAGGTAATTACACAGATCTAGTTCCAGATTCTAGCAGAGCTGTTGACACATATTTAGAAGCACTCACAGGGTCCTGGTAGACACTTTCCTATTTCCTGTGAGGTAGCACCACCTTTATTTAACTGACCCCACCCTACCCCACATTAAAACAGAAGCTCTACTTCCTGACAACACTAAAAACATCTTAACTGAAAAGCAACTCAAATGGCATAGTGTCCCTTTTAAATAGCATATCAGTTACATAATATAGCAAACAAATATATGATCGTTGAGCATGTACAATTATACCAGCTGACATAAAATATAAAACAAAAAGAAAGTTTGATTTTAAAAGAGTGGTAAAAGTGGGCTTGCTGTGAGGCTAGCACTGATGAGAGCCCTTGAGCAGAGAAGAATGCAGGGAAGAAGCACAAAATAAGGTCACATAGATAAGAGGAAATCAGGTAATATACTGCTTTTAAAACAGACAAAGCAGCCCAAATTTAATGCCACTGTAGGATCTTCAGCAGTGACATAATGAAATTGGTTTTTTAGGAATACCACTCTCACAATGACGTTGGAGGGTTAGTGGGGGAATGGTCTGGAAGCATGAAGCTCTGTCAGGCAGCTGTTGGAGTAATCCACAGTGATCAGACCTGAGTGAAAGTAATGGCAGATTAATGAAAGGAACCCAATCTGCGGACACGTTGAAGAAATGAACAATGGTAATAACAGACTAAATATAGGAGGAGATCAATGGCAAAGAGACCAAGATGACATGCACACAATGGAATATTATTCAGCCTTAAAAAGGAAGGAAATTCTGATGTGTGCTACAACATGAATGAAACTTGAAGACATTATACTACGTGAAATAAGCCAGATACAAAAGGACAAATATTGCATGATTTCACTTAGATTAGGTACCTAGAATAGTTAAATTCATAGATTAAAAAAGTGAAATAGTGGTTATCAGGGGCTGGTTGGAGAGGGGAATGGAGAGTTATTATTTAATGGGTATAGAGTTTCAGTTTGGAAGGATGAAAAAGTTTCATGATAGACGGTGTGATGGTTCCACAATGATTTGAATGTACTTAGTGCAATTGAACTGTACATTGAAAATTGTTAAAAAGGTAAAATTTATGTTATGTATAGGTTACCACAATTTTTAAAAATCAGTATCTTAAAGAAAGAATATGCAAACCCTGAGAGCTAATGAAAGAAGTGTTCCAGGAAATAAGAAGACTATATGCCTGGGTTCAAATTTAGACTCTGCCACTGAACTAGCTGTGTGCCTCCTTTCCTCATCTGTAAAATGGGAACAATAATGAAGATTAAAAGAAATAATGTATGTAAATCTCTTCAGCACTTAGGAGGTGTTCCATAATATTATTTTCCTTTTCAGTTAAAAAACCACTCTACAGTTTGAAATTTTTCCCTCAGAAGAATTAGACTTCGGGTGTATTAATGGACATCTTTTTAGACAAACAGAGAATAACTTCAAAGATGACATAGGGTGGCTGTCAGTGAGCAAGGAAGTGCCAGGCTTGTGCAGGAAGGGTACCCCCTCCCTGAAGCAAAGACTGAAAATACACAAAATGCACCAGTAAACATGAGGCCGCCTCTGACTGGCAACTACCCCTGCAGCATAGGTCTACTGCCCAAATCCCAGAAACATCAAGCATCATGATTGTGTTTGATTTTTACCTTAAAGAATCTTTATAACTAAACAAAGTATTAAGGCGCAAGAAATAAGGTAGAACTTCCAAGTTCTCAGAAAACTGAGAGAGTCTGCTTAGAAATGGACAGATGATTCAGTCTCTCTCAGTGGAGTTCACTAGCAGAGAAAATGTTTCAAGGGAGATGTAAGACAATCTACTGTTGGAGAGCTGTCACTACCACTGGTTAAAAAAGAAAATGGAAAATTATTATAACTATTGAGTGTGTGACCATAAAGATTTTTTTTAACTTTTGGGTTTATTTATTTATTTATTTATGGCTGTGTTGGGTCTTCATTTCTGTGCGAGGGCTTTCCCTAGTTGCGGCAAGTGGGGTCCACTCTTCATCGCGGTGCGCGGGCCTCTCAGTGTCGTGGCCTCTCTTGTTGCAGAGCACAGGCTCCAGACACGCAGGCTCAGTAAATTGTGGCTCACGGGCCTAGCTGCTCCGCTGCATGTGGGATCCTCCCAGACCAGGGCTCGAACCCGCGTCCCCTGCATTTGCAGGCAGACTCTCAACCACTGCGCCACCGGGGAAGCCCCATAAAGATTTTTTAAAACATCATAAACATTAAAAAAGCACTTGGATATTCTCAAAATTTCTAAGCATTGTCACGTTCCTGGTTTATGCAGGAAGTAATTTTCTATCATAAAGGGCGTCAAAACCCTAATGGAAAAATACTTCCAAAAATAAACGAGTGACCAAATCTCCTCATCACCTTCTTTTAAGATACCTGCATCATGCAGACACAGCAATGCAAAGCAGGATACACAAGCTCAGATATGTTATTAATTATACTGCATCCCACACATCAATGTATTTTAAAACTGCAAAGAGCTTTAGAGATTATTTATGGTAGATCTGAGACAGGAATCCAGGGCTCCAATTCTCAGTCAGTACATGTCCCAGAATATGCACTGCTGCTCCAAGGGGGTCACAGTGTAGAGTTCATAGAACCCCATTAAGCCCCCATAACTGATATCAACATAACAGAGCCAATGTAAACTGAGAGCTATTAGGACAACTCTGACTGTGAGCCTCAGTTGCCACTTCATCCAATACAAAACTTAGTCACTCCCTGATTTCCACCTGCTCTTAGAATACACAACTCTTTTCCCAACATGTGACCATATTTTGCTTAGCTTTGTTGCCTGGTTGTTCGTCAATCCCCATGCCAACCCTGTGAATAACAGCCTCCAATGATGAATTCAGACGACAGGTAACTTGTCTCCTGCTTTGCATCACAGGCATTCTAAAGAGACACCCCCATGGTCTTAACTCATGGAAACAATCATTTCGATTGTACAAAATTCAAAACCCAAGGGAGGCAGTTTGGTAATTTAGCATTTTTGTTTCATGTGAAAATATTATTTCTAGTTCATAATGGGAAGTTCAAAAACATTGTGTCTTACCATTAAAAGCTTTCAGAAGTGTGTAATCTAGGCTCTTTATAGGTATGTTCCCTATAAAATGCACAGAAGAATAACATACCATTCTTTCTACAAAGAAATACCTTCAATATCTTCTGTTGCTTAAGGAAAAGCGTCTTCAATTTAAAACTGAATTAGTCATACAGATAAACACTTTAAAGTCCTTGGAGTCTGCAGTTAGTTTTAACAAGCTTTTAAGATAAATTAAGAGTGTTTTATCTGTTGTGCTGTGATGACTGTGGATTAGAAGAAGAAAACACACAGGCTCATCCATTCAGGAATTTTTTTTGGCATCATATTCTGTGCTAGACTCTTTATGGAAGTTCTATATTATATGGATCTTGCCTTCAGGGATCTGAAATGAGGGCCCAGTATTGAACAGTGTTCCTCCTCCCCCAAATTCACATCCACTTGGAACCTCAGAAAGTGGCCTTGCTTGAAATAAGGTCTTTGCAGATATAATTAAGATGCAGTTCAAGATGAGGTTATACTGGATTAGGGTGGGCCCTAAATGCAATCACTGGTTTCTTTATAGGAAGAGGAGAGGACACACAGACATATATACACTCAGACACACAGGGGAGAAGGCCTTGTGAAAGTGAAGGCAGAGATTGGAGCGATGCATCTACGAGTCAAGAAGTGCCAAGGATTGCTGGCAATGACCAGAAGCTAGGAGAAGCTCCCTCCCTAGATCCTTTGAGGGATCATGGCCCTGCCAACCCCTCATTTGGGACATCTGGCCTCTAGAACTGTGAAATAATTCATTTCTGTGGTTTTAAACCACTCAGTTTGTGGTAATTTGTTACAGTAACCCTAGGAATCTAATGCAACCCCTCATCTCCAAAGAGTCTAGCTTAATTGGTGACCTTGGGCATCAGTACTTTTATAAAAGCTCCTGAGGTAATTCCATGTTTGAGAACCATCATTCTGATTTGGTGATTTTTAAAGAAGCAGCAGCAGCAGCAACTGGGAACTTAACAGAAATGCAAATTCTCTGATCCCACACAGCCCTAGCAGATTCTGGGGGTGAGGTCCAGCAATTTGTAGCTTTTCAAGCTTTCCAGGTGATTGTGATGCCACTAATGTTTGAGAACTGCTGCTCTTGTTGGTAAGGGAGGCTACAGAGCAATGGAAGATTATCAACAAATGGGAATGGAGAAAAGCAGTAGGCAGGAATATTTTAGAAAGTATGGGAAGAGTATTTGTATGTTGTCATGGGTGGCACTAAGACAGTGCATCTGAGAACCTCAACACCAGGCATTGCTTCAAAGTAAAGGTGTGTCCAAACAATCATCTTCCAAGTTCAACTTTTGAAGGCAAACTGTTTTCAAGTTTGGGGAGCTATCCTTATAATGTTGTTGATATTAGGCCACCTAAACTCTTCCTTAAGATTGCATGTGAGCCAAAAATAGCAGAGTAGGAGACCCCAGCCGCCATCACTCAAAAGATCAACAATTAGACAGCTATCCACAAACAAAACAGCTCTAGGAGAGTTCAGGAGACCACTTAAGAAATTTAGCAAAACAGTGGAACAAAGAAACCTGAGAATAACCTCACAAAAAAGGAAGACAGCTTCATTTTCCTTTCATTATCCCATTCCCCAGGCCAGCACTGCTCAGCACCCAGAAGGAATTCCCCAGCTAGAAAGAGTTCCCCTCCCTGGGAAAGGGAGAGCACAGTGAGCAACCAGCTTGCCCAGTCTTTTGATACATGGCATGAAGGACCTGCTTTGGTTTCACACCACCCAGAGATTGGCAAACTTGAGACATAATAGAAACAGCTAGGAACAAGGAAGGGCAGGGGCTACCAATATCAGCCACAGAGCAGGAGTGACCATGGTTCCCAGTGATCATGTCATCTGCATATAATGACAATTTTACCTCTTTCCTACCAATTTGAATACATTTTATTTCTTTTTCTTGTCTGATTGCTGTGGCTAGGAATTCCAGTACTATGTTGAATAGAACCAGTGAGAGTGGGCATCCTTGTCTTGTTCCAGATTTTAGTTGAAGGCTTTTAACTGAAGCTTTTCAGCTTTTCACCATTAAGTATTATATTGGCTGTGAGTTTGTCATAAATAGCTCTTATTAGATTGAGATATGTTCCCTCTATACACATTTTCATAAGGGTTTTTATCATGAATGGATGTTGAATTTTATTGAATGCTTTTTCTGCATCTACTGATATGATCATGTGGCTTTTGTCTTTTCTTTTATTGATGTGGTATCTCACATTGATCGATCTGCATATGTTGAACCATCCTTGTGACCCTGAAATGAATCCAACTTGGTTGCATGTATCTTTTTACAAGCAGAAATGTTAACGATCAGAACTTCAAGTTCTTGGGACTCCCCTGGTGGTACAGTGGTTAAGAATCCGCCTGCCAACGCAGGGGACAAGGGTTCAATCCCTGGTCTGGGAAGATCCCACATGCTGCAGAGCAACTAAGCCCATGTACCACAACTACTGAGCCTGCGCTCTAGAGCCCACAAGCCATAATTACTGAGCCTGCACACCACAACTACTGAAGCCGGCATGCCTAGAGCCCATGCTCCGCAACAAGAGAAGCCACCACAATGAGAAACCCGTGCACCGCAACGAAGAGTAGCCCCCACTTGCCGCAACTAGAGAAAGCCCACGTGCAGCAACAAAGACCCAACGCAGCCAAAATAAAAAAAATTTTTTTAATTAAAAAAAAAAAGAACTTCAAGTTCTTGTAGTGGTGACTGTGCAGTCATAGTCTGGGGCATCTGCGGCATCTGCCTGGAGTCCTGACAGAGCTGCCCAAACAGTGGTTCATGACTCACTGACATCAAAATCAATTTGTGTGGGTATCAAAAAATGCAGATTGTTGTGTTCTACCCCAGAGCTTCAGAATCAGAGTCTCTGTGGTTGGGAACTCAGGAACCTGGATTTTAACAATTTTCATAGCTGATATTTTGGTACATTGCATATTGAGATATCTGTCATAGAGAAAGCCCTGGATTCAAAGTCAACAGGCCTGAATTTTAATCTCTTGTCTAACATGCACCATGTAGTTCTGAGCAGTCCTTGTCACTTGTTTTGCAACTTGGTTTCTTCACTGTCAAATTCAGATAATAATACTTGCCTTGCCCACCTTATGCCTTGCCTTTGAGCCTTAATCATACGGCTCAAAAGAGTTAAAACCTCCAAACTGCTGTGACTATTACAGGGCTGGGACCAGGGTGAGGACAGTGAGGGTGCAAAATTTAAAGGGGCACAAAACAACTCTGTAATCAAGATAAATAATATTTTAATGAAATATTTTTTAAAACTAAGAATTAATGCAAAAATATCCATGATAAACAAAACATCAAAATTTTCAATAAATACAGGATCAATGTTACCAAATTTTCCTTTGACCTCAATCTCTAATATAGTATAGCAACAACATCATTGCTGATCCCATCTTTATTTAAAATTTTGATGCTTTGTTCATCTTGAGGATTTTAGTATTAATTTTGTTTTTTAAAAATACATCATCAAAATGTTATTTTTTATTACTTGAGGAGTGATTGGCACCCGCTTAAATTTTGTGCCCAAGGCAAGTACTCCACAGGCCTCACCCACCTCATCCTAGTCCGGGCCCTGTGGTTGTGCACCTGCAGGTTATCTGGCTCTGACCCTTCCAGCTCCAAAGTTCTCTCAAATAGTTGCATACACATGTCAAAAGGCCCTGCTGGCATCTTGGCTAAATTCCAACTATTTTTTTTTTATAAGGATGATCTTGGTTATTGTTTTGTTTTGTTTGTTGTCATTGTTGTTGTTGTTTTGGCTGCATCACGCGGCTTGTGGGATCTCAGTTCCCTGACCAGGGATTGAACCCAGCCCGGCAGTGAAAGCGCTGAGCCCTAACCACTGGACCATCATGGAATTCCCTAAATTCCAACTATTGAATGGTGTGAATAGGGTCCCAAGAGCAGAGGGCAGGCATGCGTTCAGTACTTTTCAGGGGGCTTCCCTTCCCAGGGGCCACTGGAGGGGAACTCTTCATGGGGATATTTGGTGTGTGAACAAGTCTAACTCGAGTAACCAGAAAATCTCCTCTAGCAGCTACACACCCATCCCAAGGAAGTTTGGATTTACAGGTTGCCTCATCCGTAGCTTTCTATTTCAGAGGCTATTATGTACCAAGGGCTAACTTCTGTTCCCTTGTGCTGGAGACAAGAATAAATGACACCTGGCCTGTATAGCTAGTGACCAGGGCGTGGAATAATATATAAGGGGCCTAAAAGTGAGGGAGAGGGGTCTATGATCTGAGAAGAAAGCAGCGCCATCCTCTTCATGCTACTGCAGCTGGTTCTCCCCATCACTCAAGGTGGTAACTTAAAATTCAGTGATAGGACACAGGTCAGGTGGAAGTCAGGTGTCTACCTTCTTCCCTTCTGCCAGCCTGAGAGATCTGGGATAATGCCTTTAACTTTTTTTTTTAAATGACTTTGTTGTTGTTGTTGTTGTTGTTTAAGATTTTATTTATTTGGTTGTGCCAGGTCTTAGTTGCGGCTCACGGGCTCCTTAGTTGTGGCATGCGAACTCTTAGTTGTGGCATGCATGTGGGATCTAGTTTCCTGACCAGGGATCGAACCCAGGCCCCCTGCATTAGGAACATGGAGTCTTACCCAATGTGCTACCAGGGAAGTCCCCAATGCCTTTAACTTCTTTCATGGGACTCTGATATTTGTGTGATGTCTGCTATACAGGGAGGAAAAGGAAGGGCAAGGATGATATAAAAAGGGAGAGGGCCAGGCATAAGGCACCCAGCTGGGCAGCCCAGAGGACTCAGGGACCATAAAAATAAGCATCTGGCCTTTATAAAGCAGCACATATACTTGGATCTGCCCAACTCCAGAGCCACCACTGAGTGAACATGGATCTGAGAGCAAGTGAGCGACAGCCCCAGAAGGAAAGGCAAGTAAGAAAAAAATTAACTCCTCAAGTCTTGACACCACACACTGAAACTAGAGACAAACAACATTATGACATTCTCATCTGTGACTTTTCTGTCTGATATTTTCCTTTCTTGCAATGCTTCCCTGGCCCATGTATAATGATTTTTTAGGGTAAAATGTTCTGCAGCTTATCACATATCTGGAAAACTTTGGTGGGTGTGGTAGGCTGAATAATGCTCTCCCCCCAAAATGTTCATGTCCTAATCCCCAGGAACTGTGAATACATTACCTTATATGGTAAAAGAGCTTTTGCCGATGCGATTAAGTTACGGATATGGAGATGGATAATTCCTCTTTAGCTTCTTGGTTAGCCACTTCCTTCTGTTTTCCCTTTGCTCTTCTCTTCCCTTTTGCTTACACTTTCTTGTCTAAAGATTTATCCTTTCCTGTTGCCTTTTTGGGGCTATGCTTCTGCTTTTGCAGGAACAGGTTTAGCTGACAACTTTGCTGATTTCCACTTGCGCTCCTCCTTCGCTGCCCCTTCAGTGGAGCTGACCTTCCTCTTGGGCATCTTGGTGGCAGGTCGGGCATGGGCTGGGTGCCTGTGGGCTGAGACACATGAGAGCCTGTGAGAAGCTGGGCTGCCTGGCTGGTCCTCTCACCACACAAGGGCCTTTATAAGAGGGAGGCAGGAGGGTGAGAGGAGGAGGAGCTGTGAAGACAGAAGCAAGAGGTCAGAGAGGTATGTTGAAGGGGCCTCTAGAAGCTGAAAAAGCCACGGAAACAATTTCTCCCTGAAGCCTTGAGACGAAACACAGCCGGGCTGACACTTTTATTTTAGACTACTGTGTCCAGAACTGTGAGAGAGTAAATTTGTGTTGCATTAAGCCACTAGCTTATGGTAATTTGTTACAGTAGCAATTGTTAACTAATACAGTGGGTAATAGGGTAACACCAGTCATTCTGATTTTTTTAAGTTGTGCCTAGAGGTAAGCAAGCAATGAACCTGCCTTGGGAATAATTTGGTGACAGATGTTCAAAGCTAGCAAGACATTTCTTTTCCTTTGCACTTGGAGGGCCTCAAAGCTTATTTGTGCTGAACATGGCATAGTGCATAAGCCTGACACTTTGACAGCACTCACGACAATGCTATATACAATTAGGCACTTAATACATGTTTTGTCAGTCTTAATAGGAATAACAACTGATTGTGAGTCAACTGGTCTTTGACAAATGAACACAGGGAATACATGGAACAAAGATAGTCTTTTAACAAGTGGTGCCTGAACAACTGGACAACCACTTGCAAAATAATAAATATACATACAGACTTTACACACTTTACAAAAATTAATTCAAAATGGAACTCAGACCTAAGTGTAAAACACAAAAATATAAAACTCCTGGAAGATAACGCAGGAGAAAATCTAATAACCTAGAGTTTGGTGATGACTTTTCAGATATAACACCAAAGGTTCAATCCATGAATGAAAGGATTGATAAGCTGGACTTCACTAAAATTAAAAACTTCTGCTCCGGGAACAACAATGTTTAGAGAACGAGTAGACAAGACACAGACTGGGAGAAAATATTTGTAGAAAACATATCTAATAAATGACTATTATCCAAAATATACAAAGAACTCTTAAAATCCAATAAGAAAACAAACAACCCAATTTAAAAAATGGACCAAAGACCCTAACAGACACCTTAACAAAGAATATATATAGATAGCAGATAAGCATAAGAAAAGGTACTCCACATCATATGTCATCAGAGAAATACAAATTAAAACAATGAGATACCACTACACACCAATTAGAATGGCCAAAATCCAGAACACTGGCAACACCGAAAGCTGGTGGGGACGTGGAGCAACAGGAGCTTTCATTCATTGCTGGGAATGCAAAATGGTACAGCTATTTTGGAAGATACAGCGACAGTTTCTTACAAAACTAAACATACCCTTATCATATGATCCAGCAATTGTCTCCTTGGTATTTACCCAAAGGAGTTGAAAACGTATGTCCACAAAAAAAAAAAAACCTGCATAAGAATGTTTATAGCAGCTTTATTCATAATTGCCAAAACTTGGAAGTGACCAAGATGTTCTTCAGTAGATTATTGGATAAACAAACTACAGTACATTCAGACAATGGATTATTATTGAGTGCTAAGAAGACATGAGCTGTCAAGCCATGAAAAGACATGGAGGAAAATTAAATTCATATTACGAAATGAAAGAAGCCAATCCGAAAAGGCAACATACTATATGGTTCCAACTGTATGACATTCTAGAAAAGGCCGAACTATGGAGTGAATAAGTTAAATGGTTGCCAGAGCTTGGCCAGTAGGAAGGATAAATAGGTAGAGCACAGAGAATTTTTAGGGTAGTGAAACTACTCTGCATGATACCATAATGATGGATACATGTCATTATATACTTGCCTAAACCCATTGAATACACACCACCATGAGATAACCCTAAAGTAAACAATGGACTTTGGGTAATTATAATGTGCCAATGTAGGTTCATGAGTTGTAATAACTATACCACTCTGGTGGAGGATGTTGATAATGGGGGAGATTGTTCATGTCTGGGAGAAGTGGGTATATGGAATAGCTCTGTACCTTCTGCTCCATTTTGCTCTGAATCTAAAATTGTCCTAAAAATATAAAATCTTTACTTTAAAAATTGGGGAGTAATTTTTAAAGTATAAGTAGTATAAGAAATATTCAAACATCAATTCAAATGAAATATCAAATTCAAATGAAATTTGAAATTCACATTTCAAGGTTAAATTTTAAATGAAATAATAGGTATAAAGTATGTAGTCTATGATATCCCCAGTAAATAGTAGCTCCTCGTACTAGTACAAGGGAAACTGACAGAGCCATGGCATCCTCCTAAGCAGTGTCTGGGACTGTATTACCTCTAAAAGGCCCAGCTTTCCACTGTAAATTTGTGCTAAAGATTAGCCTGTTGTTTGGCAGAACAGGCTAGTCCATTTCAATGATCTGTTAATCCCTCTTGCTGAGAGTTTAGTCTTCAGTCATCTTTGTGCTGAGAACAAAGCCAGGCAACTGGTTTGTAAGCTAGCCCTCATGAAGATGGAAACTCTGTCTTATACTTCTTTGAATGCCCTCTGCTGCATCTAACACTGTGCTTTGGACATATTTCTGAATTTTTATTTATTTAATTTCTTCAAATGGGGTCTTATTTCTGCTGTACTCACCATAATGAGAACAGGATGGTCCTTCCTCCAACTCCGAGGGTGTGAACTTCCATGACTGGGCAATATGTGCCTTTGTAGTATTTAAAGAATGCAGAAGTTAGACTGGTAACTTTTGTTTTATCAACAAAGCAGGATATAAGACTGTATATAAGGCATATTCTCTTATGTGAAAACAGGTTATAGAAAATAGCTGGAAGGAAATACTCCAAAATGTTAGCAGTAGGTTCTCCTGGGCGAGTCTGATTATGGCTGATACATACAGAACCTCCTTTAGACCTAAGTAAGAGGTATTTTAGAGTGGTCCACATACCACAATCACACACACATAAATTTATTAAAAACACATGGGTAAAATAGATGACTAATAAGAACCTACTGTATAGCACAGGGAACTCTACTCAAGACTCTATAATGGCCTACATGGGAAAAGATTCTTAAAAAAAGAGTGGATATATGTATATGTATAACTGATTCACTTTGCTGTACACCTGAAACTAACACAACATTGTAAATCAACTATACTCCAATAAAAATTAAAAAAACAAAAACATGAGTGCCTCTATCACTCAGGATCTGCGGTTCAGAGCTGGCACAGCACAGCTCATATCTCTTAACACCCACCTTCCTGACCACACTGTTCAGGCCCTAGGGAAATGCATTTTCACATCTCTTGCCCTATATCCTCAAAAGAAAAGGTGACAGGATTTGAAAGCTGTGAAAGATCGTGGGTTATGATGATGACATGGCTTTGGAATGCTTGGACGATGTGAGGGAAAAGAGCATTGGGTTAAGAGAAAAGTCAAACTTGTCAAATTCCTCCTTTAAGATAACATGAATGCAAGAGATTCTTTCATAACAAAGTATCATTTCTCAATAACCTCAAGAATCTTTTTTCTTTCTTCTCTTGTTCTAATCCCTGGTTCCCATGGTATTCAATTCAATTAGCACAATATTTCACAAAAGTTGCAAATGGTGGCTTATGAGCATTTTGTGATTTTAACATTTCATTTTACTTTTAAATTTGCATTCATGTATCATGGAAGCAATTCTTTTTTTTTTTTTTAAATCTGTATTTTAATCGCTACTCTTTTTTTTTTAATTAATTAATTAATTAATTAATTTATTTTTGGCTGTGTTGGGTCTTCGTTTCTGTGCGAGGGCTTTCTCTAGTTGCGGCGAGCGGGAGCCACTCTTCATCGCGGTGCGCGGGCCTCTCACTATCGCGGCCTCTCGTTGCGGAGCACAGGCTCCAGACGCGCAGGCTCAGCAGTTGTGGCTCACGGGCTCTGTCACTCTGCGGCATGTGGGATCTTCCCAGACCAGGGCTCGAGCCCGCGTCCCCTTCTTTGGCAGGCAGATTCTCAACCACTGCGCCACCAGGGAAGCCCCGAAGCAATTCTTTATATTGGCAACCTGATGAACATAGAATGTTTAAATTTTGAATGGTTTTATCTTTATAAAAATAAATAAGATTTAATTAAAATATAAATATACCTAATGAAATTTTGGCATTTATTAATTATAATTTGTATTTTAATCGTTTAAAGTTATTAGGTAATTTTGCATATTTTAAAAGAAAACTTTTGGAAACATATAAAATAACTTCTATACTTAATTTATATGTTCTCATAAATCTGTTTGATTTTTGTATACTTTGAAATAATTATAACTTTTGAAACCCTTCAGACGATTACTATGAGTTGAAAATAAATTATGTAAACATTTTGAATATAATGACAAAATCAGTGATTTTGCAGAAGTAAGGCAAGAAAAATTAATTTTATGAAACAAATACATAAGTTATATAAAATCTTTATCACTACTCAACTATCACCAGCCCATTAACAGATGAGTCAGATATGTGCAATAATAATGAAATTTAGTAGTCTGACATTTTGCCAGACCTCAGACACATTAAAACCATAGCTTTACACATATATTTGGTTTTTGTCATTATGAGAGTATATTTGTCAAGATAGGAGGATAAAATATATTTTATTTACCAGTTTGTAATAAAGAACTAAAATCCGATCAGAAGTGCTAGCTTCAATAATCCCCTTGGGCCTATGGTTGATGGACTGTCCATCTGCTCTCCCGTGCCAGATAAAATGTAGATTAAAGCCATGGTGGATTGTCCCCAAATGGCAGTATCCCTGACCTGTCGCAGAACAGAAGGAAGGTGGCCTGGAGGGAGTGACTGATTCACCGTGAAATGGTGGTTTCACAAAAGAGACTGCCCAGCAGCTCCAGACCAGAATTATAAAGTGCCTTAGGACCCAAATCCACAGGGAGAGGGTCGATTATGTCCCCAGACTGACGTGGTAAGAAGGAACAGCATAGAGATAGGGAAATGGGGGATATTGAACCCCACACATAATGTCTCTTGTGATGAGCTTCTTTAGTTGTTTCTCTAGCACCAACACTCAGATATGTTTAAGATAAAAAGTACTTGAACTTGACAGACAGCTGAGAGCACCGACTGTCTCAAGAGCAGAGATTCTTTGGAAATGATAAGGTGCAAACACTGTCAAATGGGTCCCTTTGCATTGCACTGCAATCTCCAGCCATAAAGGCTGCCAGGACCACCAGCAGGGGCAAAGCTCCCAGCCATCCCTCAAAACACCAGGCTTCAGCTGTCTGAGGGCTCCCTGGATTACATAATGACAGAGGCCTGAGCAGCTCGGGCTTGGGATGTGTCTATTCAGAGGAATCTCCAGCCCTGGGACTCAGAAGGAGAAGCGGCCTGTGGAGAATGCTGTATGGTCCTGGTGAGGAAAGCTACTAAGCAGGGAAACCCCAAGATGAAGCTAGCTCGGCTTCTCCAGCCTTTTACCCCTCCTTTCTTGGAGCTTATCCGAGTAGCACGCTCACTGCTGAAGCCAGATCTAGAGCCATGGATTTGTATCTTCTTCTGGTAGAATCTTTTTTTTTTTTGGCTGCACGGCATGCAGGATCTTCCCTGACCAGGGATCGAACCCATGCCCCCTGCAGTAGAAGTGTGGAGTCTTAACCACTGGACCGCCAGGGAAGTCCCTGTATCTTCTTCTGGGATCATGCTGCCAGGAAATGTCTCCCTTGAGAGGAAAGTTGGATTCTCTGGACTCCCCGGGGTTCCAGATTGTATAGCACAGTCTGTTCTCATTAGTTATCTATTTTATACATAGTAGTGTATATACATCCATCCTAATCTCTCAATCCATCCCACCTCCCCTTTCCCCCCTTGGTATCCATACGTTTGTTCTCTATGTCTGTGTCTCTATTTCTGCTTTGCAAATAAGTTCATCTATACCATTTTTCTAGATTCCACATATATGCATTAGTATATGATATTTGTTCTTCTCTTTCTGACTTACTTCACTCTGTATGACAGCCTCTAGGTCCATCCACATCTCTTCAAATGACCCAGTTTTGTTCCTTTTTATGGCTTAGTAATGTTCCATTGTATATATGTACCACATCTTCTTTAACCATTCCTCTGTTGATGGACATTTAGGTTGCTTCTATGTCCTGGCTATTGTAAATAGTGCTGCAATGAACATCAGGGTGCATGTATCTTTTCAAACCATGGTTTTCTCTGGATATATGCCCAGGAGTGAGATTGCTGGATCATATGGTAGCTCTATTTTTAGTTTTTTAAGGAACCTCTGTACTGTTCTCCATAATGGTTGTACCAATTTATATTCCCACCAAAAGTGTAGGAGGGTTCCCTTTTCTCCACACCCTTTCCAACATTTATTGTTTGTGTACTTTTTGATGGTGGCCATTCCGACTGGTGTGAGGTGATATCTCATTGTAGTTTTGATTTGCATTTCTCTAATAATTAGCAATGTTGAGCATCTTTTCATGTACCTCTTGGCCCTCTGTATGTCTTCTTTGGAGAAATGTCTATTTAGGTCTCCTTCCCACTTTTTGATTGGGTTGTTTGTTTTTTTGATAGTGAGCCACATGAGCTGTTTGTAAATTTTGGAGACTAATCTTTTTTTAAAATTTAATTTAATTTATTTTTTATACAGCAGGTTCTTATTAGTTATCTATTTTATACATATTAGTGGAGACTAATCTTTTATCGGTCACATTGTTTGCAAATATTTTCTCCCATTCTGTGGGTTGTCTTTTGCTTTTGTTTATGGTTTCCTTTGCTGGAACCACATTTCTTTAGAAGTGTGGTTCTCATCTAGATGGACTAGTTAAGGTGCAATTCAGTTTGAAGGGGGAGAAGGGGCTTTAACGATCTCTGTATGCCTCAGCCCATTGAGTCTATTAATTTAGTATTATAATTTTTTTTTTTTGCGCTCCCATGTGGCTTGCGGGATCTTAGTTCCCAGACCAGGGATCAAACCTGCACCCTTGGCAGTGAAAGTGCAGAGTCCTAACCACTGGACAGCCAGGGAATTCACAGGATTCTCTTCCTTGTGTTACTGTTTAAATCTAATCCTCCTGGAGCTGTTGTCCCCAGCTCAAGAAGCTTACACTAGTGAGTGTGCTTGGGGAGTGTACAGGGAAAAAAGTGACGGGTTATGGAGGTAAGGTGTAGACAAGCCCATTTTTGATGATATGTTTTCTCAGGCAGTGTTACCAAGAAATACAAATAGTTTTCTGTGAGCGTCCTGAGTTTCCAATGTTATAAAACGCATTTGACACTGTGATTTTTCCACATGTAAGGCTTACTCTGGCCCTGTGCATCCCTTTCTCTGCCTTTGCTCACATATTCATCCTGTTTCCACTTTGAAATGTCCTCCCTTGCCTGTGCAGCCCTACTTCTTTCTGTTGACACCCTATTTATACATCCAAACCAGTAAAGTTTCCCAGTGGTACTGCTCCAGGATTCCAATGATAAAAAGAAAAAAAACAATAAAATGTATAGCTAATTTTCACTGTGCTTTTATATGCCGAGTTTTAATACTTTTCTATTTTATTTATCTTCATAATCTATCATTCTGAGTCACTGGGCTCAGGAGATTGCCCCAAGATCATATTGCCAAATCTCTTTGATCCCTCAGCCTATTCTCTGAGTCAAAATGCTGTGTAGCCTCCTCTAAGTGCCTCTAACACTGTCTCCAGTTATGTCCCCTTTTTCATTCCTTATATTATTGATCTGTCTCTTATTTTGTTTCTTGATAAACCCAGCCACACTGTTGTTCAATTTCAAAGTTTCCTCATGGAACCAAACTTGACATTGTTGACTTTTTTCTATTTTCTTAATTTTCATCCTCTCTTTATTATTTCCTTCCATCTATTTTCTTTTTTATTTCACTATTCTACTTTTTAATCTCTCTAGTTTGATGATTAGTTCATTAATCTTTAGCTTTTGTCAATATGAGCACTTAGGAAATTCTTGTACTTAGGGAATTCCCTCTAAGTACAGCTTTTCTGCAAGTTTTGATATTTAGTATTTTTAAGTATTCAGTTCCAAGTATCTATTAGTTTCCATTATATTAATTTTATGATACATAAATTATTTGAGGTGCTTTTTAACTTTCAAGTACGCACTTTATCTTTTTGATATCGATTTCTAACTTAATTGTATTGTGATCAAAGAATGCGGCATGTGGGATACCAGTCCTCCCTGTCCTAGCATGTGGTCATTGCTTATTAATTTCTGTGAGCTTGGAAAGAACATGTATTTGCCAATTGTTGAGCAAAGTGTTCTATATAAGTTCATTCTATCAAGTTTGTTGTGTTGTTCAATTCTTCTATATACTTTGTAATTTTTTTGTCTTTTGATTTATCAGTTGGTGAAATGGGTACATCTATTAAATCTCTCACTATGGAAGTGAATTTAACAGTTTCCACTTTTAGTTTTATAAAAAGTTCCTTTCAACAAAACGAATGTATGTTTCTAGGTATATATATATATATAGAGAGAGAGAGAGCTTTTCTAGTGAATTAATCACTAATCGTTATGTAATTATCATTAATAATCGCTAATCAGTAGTCATTATCTATCTGGAAGGGGTAGAGCTTCCTAGTAGATTAAATCACTAATCATCATGTAGTTTATCTCTAGTAATACTTTTTACCTTCTCTTTAAAGTCTATCATGTCTGATATTAATATCATGACACCAGCTTTCTCTTAAATAGTATTTGCTTGGTATATATTTTTCTCTCCTTTAACTTTCAACATTTCTGATGAAATGTTTCTGTGTTTTAGCTGTGCCTTTTGGGAAAGCATCACTGAACTGGATTTCATTTTTAAATTCAGTATGATGATCATTACCTCTTAACTGGAGAGCCTAACCAGTTTACACTTATTTTGAACTGTGATATATTTAGACTATCTTCTCATTTTTTCCATCTTATCATTTGGGTTTATTTGTCCTTTTTCTGTTATTGTTTTCTCCTTTCCTGCCTGAATTCAATCTTCTTTTCATTTTATTTTTTCCATTAGTATGAAAATTATACATTCTATTCCTATTCTTTTAATGATTTTCCTGTAAATATTAACATGAATGTTTAAGTCAGAGTTACCTAATATCTTTATGTTCTTTTAGAATAGAAGATCTTTATAATGCTTCCCTTCCTGATTATCACCACCCCACAGACAAAAGCTATGCTATTGCTGTGTATTACCTTATTTCTTTAACTCTACATGTTAAACATTTATCATTATTTTATGCAGTTGATTTTTTAAAATTTATTGGCATGTTTGCATTTTCTTTATTTACAATTTCTTCTCACATTTCAGCCTTTCCTATGGGACCATATTCTTTCTTCCTGATGTAACTTTTCTAGAAGTTTCTTTACTAAGATGTTGGTGATGAACTCATTTTTTGGTTTAAAAGTGACTTTAATTCAAGATGATTTTACTGGGTATGCATTTATTTTCTTCTTGAAAGATAATTTTGACTTACTTCTTAAAAGGTAATTTTACTTTTTGAAAGTTAATTTTACTAGTTATAATTATTTTCTTTCAGAAATTTTTAGATAATATTTCATTCTCTTCTGGTCTCATTCTTGAGATGTCTCTTCTGTATAAGTAATTAATAAGAATTAAAAAAATAATAGCTAAAGCTTATAGTGTTACAATGTGCCAAGGACTATTTTCAGCTATATTTATGTACATTTAAATTCATCTACCACTTCCTCTACTGTGAGGAAGGTCCTAACACTTTACAGATGAGGAAACGAGGCAAACAGCTCATCATCTATAGAACCTAGCTTTGAACCCAGGCAGTCTGGCTCCAGAGTCTACATTCTTGACCATTACACTGTGTAGCCTTTCTGATTTATCTCCTCTCTCTGCTTTTAAGATCTTCTCTTGCCTTTGGTTTTTCTAAAGTGTGTCTAAAAGTAGAACTTTTTATTTTTACTGCTTGGGATTTATTTTAACTCATATTTTATGTGACCTGTTATCCCACAATTCTGGAAGATTCTCAGATGTTGTCACTTCAGATGTTGCTGCTTCTCCACCCTCTGCCTGAAGCATCCAGTAAATGTGTGTCCGCACTTCTTACTCAATGCATCAAAGTTTTCATATTTTTTATCTATGTCCAATATGTGTTCTGATAGTCTTTTCAGTTGGTGTTTCTGTTTAATAATTTTCCCTTCATTTTTTCCCAATCTAGTGGTTATTCCATTGTGTATCTAATTTAATTATTGTATTTTTAGTTTCTATAAATTGTATTTGTTCTTTTTAAAATCAGCTTGGTACTTTTAATAGTCTCTCGTGTTTTGGACCATAGTTTTAATAGGCTCTTTCATTTATTTACATGTATTTCATACAAATATTTTATACATTTATCCAGTAGTTTTAATATCTGTAGTCTTTGTTGTTTTTGCTAACTTTCTAATGGTGACTTATATCCTCATATATTTTTGAATCTTATATGTGAGCTCATGTTCCTTGGAATGGTAATTCTTTGAGGCCTAGGTTTAAGATGAGTTCCTTCAGAATACACATTGACTTCTGCTGTGTCCCTAGAGGCACCTTCACAAGTGAACCATTTTAAGCTAATTTCTCAACTTGAACAGTGCAAGTAACGTTTCCAAATCCACTTGAGGGCAACCTTCTGGTTATGAATTTTTAGAAAACATATTTTATCACCTCTACCTAGAACAGAGAGAAAGACGAGCAAGTTTACTCACTTTCTTTCTCTAAGGGGTGTTTTTTCCTCCTTTTCAACCAATATTAGGAGGTCCAGGCTTTATACAGTTGATATCTGATCATACCTCCCACCTTGGGTGTGCCCTTGACTTTGTCACTTGTCCCTCATTCCAGCCTTTGGAAACCTAAGTTCTGACCCCACCCCCCCAGGCAACTACCTACACCAATGTTCCCTCACTTCTCTGGACTTCTGCTTTTCTCTAAGGATTTTCTTTATGGTTTTGTGAGTTGAGCTATGCATTTAAAATTATTTTCTTTTTAATATTGTCTCCAGCATTTTTAGTCATTCTTATCATAACTTTTAAAGATACCTACATCTGCCATTTTATCAGAAACAGAAACCAAGAGTTATTATCTGTACTGTTCCTCTACTGTTTGTTTGCTGCTATGATCTGAATGTTTGTGTCTCCCCCAAATTCATATTTTGAAATCCTAATGCCCAGTGTAATGATACTAGGAGACAGGGCCTTTAGATGGTGCTTAGGTCATGAGGATGGGACCCCTTGTGAGTAGGATTAGTGCTCTTGTAAAAGAGACCCCCACAGAGCTCCCTAACCCCTTTCACTATGTGAGGACACAGCAAGAAGTCAATGGTCTTCATCCCTGGAGAGGACCTTCACTATAATCCAACCATACTGGCACCCTCATCTTGGTCTTCCAGACACTAAAACTGTAAGAAGTAAATTTCTGTTGTTTATAAGCCACCCCAGTCTGTGGTATTTTGTTATAGCAGCCTGAATGGACAAAGACATTTGCTATCTTATACTGAGTTATCTAGTTGTCTTTTGTCCCCATATCTTTTGAAGATCTTTATTTCATGCAAATAAAAATATTAAACTTCTGTTCATACAGATATTTTTAAATGATCTGTTTTCCCCTTAATTTTGGTTGCTTAAAAATACATGGACATTTTGTCGACAATGAATGGATAAAGAAGATATGGTACGTATATACAATGGACTATTACTCAGCCGTAAAAAAGAACAAAATAATGTCATTTGTAGCAACATGGATGGACCTAGAGACTGTCATACTGAGTGAAGTAAGTGAGACAGAGAAAGACAAATATCATATGATATCACTTATATGTGGAATCTAAAAAAATGGTATGAATGAACTTATTTACAAAACAGAAATAGAGGCACAGATGTAGAGAACAAACTTATGGTTACCAAGGGGGGGAGGATAAATTGGGAGATTGGGATTGACATATATACAATATATAAAAAATAGATAACTAATAAGAACCTACTGTATAGCACAGGGAACTCTACGCAATACTCTGTAATGACCTATATGGGAAAAGAATCTAAAAAAGAGTGGATATATGTATATGTATAACTGATTCAGTTTGCTATACAGCAGAAACTAACACAACATCATAAATCAACTATACTCCAATAAAAATTAACTTAAAAAAAGAGAAAAAAATACATGGACATTTTAGGCTTATTGTAGTGATCATTTCACGATATAGACAAATATTGAATCACTATGTTGTACACTTGAAACTAATATAATGTTGAATGTCATTTATATCTCAATTTTTTAAAATACATGAACATCTTGGAATTCTAACCCAACATCCAGAATCTGAATGGTAATCTAATCTTCATAGCTTTCTCTAATCCAAACAATATTACAGAAAATGTTGAGTTCAGTTTCTACCTCCCTAAACTGCATTCTACTTCAAGCCAAGTTTAATTTTTTTTATTATTATTAGTCTTTTTTAATTGAAGTTTAATTGATTTACAATATTGTAATAAGCTACAGGTGTACAATATAGTGATTCAAACTTTTTAAAGGTTATACTACAAATATTAAAAAAAACAAACAACCCAGTCCAAAAATGGGCAGAAGACCTAAATAGACATTTCTCCAAAGAAGATATACAGATTGCCAACAAACACATGAAAGGATGCTCAACATCACTAATCATTAAAGAAATGCAAATCAAAACTACAATGACGTATCACTTCACACCGGTCAGAATGGCCATCATCAAAAAATCTATAAACAGTAAATGCTGGTGAGGGTGTGGAGAAAAGGGAGCCCCCTTGTACTGTTGGTGGGAATGGAATGTAAACTGATACAGCCACTATGGAGAACAGTATGGAGGTTCCTTAAAAAACTAAAAATAGTACTACCATATGACCCAGCAATCGCACAACTGGGCATATACCCTGAGAAAACCATAATTCAAAAAGAGTCATGTACCACAATGTTCATTGCAGCTCTATTT
Organism: Balaenoptera borealis; assembly: GCF_965194805.1. NCBI lineage: Eukaryota > Metazoa > Chordata > Mammalia > Artiodactyla > Balaenopteridae > Balaenoptera > Balaenoptera borealis. The sequence continues at coordinate 70,027,722 of NC_138864.1, forward strand.
ACAATAGCCAGGACATGGAAGCAACCTAAGTGTCCATCATCGGATGAATGGATAAAGAAGATGTGGCACATATATACAATGGAATATTACTCAGCCATAAAAGGAAACGAAATTGAGTTATTTGTAGTGAGGTGAATGGACCTAGAGTCTGTCATACAGAGTGAAGTAAGTCAGAAAGAGAAAAACAAATACTATATGCTAACACATATATATGGAATCTAAAAAAAAAAATGTTTCTGAAGAACCTAGGGCCAGGACAGGAATAAAGACACAGACGTAGAGAATGGACTTGAGGACACAGGGCGGAGGAAGGGTAAGCTGGGGAGAAGTGAGAGAGTGGCATGGACATATATACACTACCAAATGTAAAATAGGTAACTAGTGGGAAGCAGCCACATAGCACAGGGAGATCAGCTCGGTGCTTTGTGACCACCTAGAGGGGTGGGATAGGGAGGGTGGGAGGGAGATGCAAGAGGGAGGAGATATGGGGATGTATGTATATGTATAGCTGATTCACTTTTTTATAAAGCAGAAACTAACACACCATTGTAAAGCAATTATACTCCAATAAAGATGTTAAAAAAAATGTTATACTCCATTTATAGTTATTATAAAATATTGGCTATGTTCCCTGTGCTGTACAGTATATCCTTATAATTTATTTTACACATAATAGTTTGTACCTTTTAATCCCCTACCTCTATGTTGCCCCTCCCCCCTTCTGTCTCCCCAAGGTAACCACTAGTTTGTTCTCTATACCTGTGAGTCTGTTTCTGTTTTGTTATATTCACTAGTTTGTTATATTTTTAGATTCCACATATAAGTGATAATCATACGGTATTTGTCTTTCTCTGTCTGACTTATTTCACTTAGTATAATACCCTCCAAGTCCATCTGTATTGTTGTAAATGGCAAAATTTCATTCTTTCTTATGGCTGAGTAGTATTCCATTGTATATATACACTACCTCTTCTTTGTCCATTCATCTGTTGATGGACGCTTATGTTGCTTCCATATATTGGTAATTGTAAATAATTTTGGTATGAACATTGAGGTGCATGAATCTTTTTGAATTAGTGTTTTTGGGTTTTTTGGATATATACCCAGTGTGGTGTCATATGGTAACTCTATTTTTAGTTTTTTGAGAAACCTTCATACTGTTTTCCACAGTGGATGCACCAATTTACATTCCCACCAACAGTGTACAAATGTTCTCTTTTCTCCACATCCTCACCAACATTTGTTATTTGTGTTCTTTTTGGTGATAGCCATTCTGACAGGTGTGAGGTGATATCTCTTTGTGGTTTTGATTTGCATTTCCCTGATGACTAGTGATGTTGGCCATCTGCATGTCCCTTTGGAGAAATGTCTTTATGAGCTGTTTATATATTTTGGATATTAGCCCCTTATCGGTCATAACATTTGCAAATATTTTCTCCCACTAAGTAGGATGTCTTTTCATTTTGTCAATAGCATCCTTTGCTGTGCAAAAGCTTTTAAGTTTAATTAGTCCCCATTTGTTTATTTTTGCTTTTATTTCCTTTGCTTTAGGAGACAGATCCAAAAAAATATTGCTATGATTTATGTCAAAGAGTGTTCTGCCTATGTTTTTTTTCTAGGAGCTTTATGGTTTCCAGTCTTACATTTAGGTCTTTAATCCATTTTGAGTTTATTTTTTGTATATAGTGTTAGAGAATGTTCTAATTTCATTCTTTTACATGTAGCTATCCAGTTTTCCTGGTATCACTTATGGAAAAGACTGTCTTTTCTTTATTGTATATTCTTGCCTCCTTTGTCATAGATGAATTGACCATAAGTGTATAGATTTATTTCTGGGCTGCCTGTTCTCTTCCATTGATCTATGTGTCTGTTTTTGTGCCAGTACCATACTGTTTTGATTACTATAAGCTAAGTCTATTTTTAAATCTTCCATATCTTCCTAAAGCAACAATATCCTATAAAAATCGACCAGTGCTCACATCAATTGAGAAAAAAAATCTAACCAGAAATCCCTAGTAAGACTTGGCAAAAATTATCTTGCCCTTCAGTCTAGGTGTCCCAAAGTTGAAAAATATTCCAGAAAAGTCTGCAATAGCAACTTGAACATATTTCTAGGGTGTCATCAGAAGTTAATACCCATACTGTCCTTTTTCCCATAGATGGGTAACAAGCAGTTTACAGATGGAGAAATTACAATACAAAAAGAGATCCAACTTGATTTAAGATCACAAACTATGATAGTGTCATGGGCTCCCATGATAGAGACTGTAGGAAGTCATCTTACGATTTACCCATGTTATGCTACCCCTGATGCATTTTAGCATTATCTGACTTGTACCTGTCAAATGTGAGATCATCTGATATTAGTCAAGTACTTTTCCTGTAGAAGCTGTATCGTGTATTATAAATCAATAAATTAGGGTCAAATAGTGTGTGTGTGTGTGTGTGTGTGTGTGTGCGCATGTGTGTGTGTGTGTGTGTGTGTGTGTGTGTGCGCATGTGTGTGTGTGTGTGTGTGTGTGTGTGTGTGTAAGCATTGTTGATAACATTTTAGAGATCCTAGACTTGGATCCTTTTCTTCTTAATATTTATAGTTAGTTCACTGACCAGTGTTTGACAGAATAGGCAAGCATAATTTTTAATTTACAAATAAAGCACTCATTCAGCAAACATTTTTTAAGCACCCAGGCTACAAAAGCAGCTAAAACATTTCTTCCCTTGAGACACTTACAGTGTACTGAAAGAGAACATGTTAACAATACATTGCAGTGCAATTAGTGTTATCACACAGAAATATTATCAAGTACCAGGAGAATAAAGTGAAAAAAGATTTAGAATAGAGTAAGAAGGGTACATAAAAGTCTTCACAGAGTCCTGAAGCCCAAGTGGGTCAAAATAAGGATAGGGAGGGAAATCTGGGCAGAAATTGTGAAAGAACCCAGCATATTCTGGAAATGCAAATAGTCCTAGATGGCTTAAGTGTAAAGGAAAACAGAAAGCATTCAGGTAAAGAGCAGTTCTTGTGAAAAGCAGTAGAGACAGAAAATCTTAAGTTTTGGTTAGGAGATGGTGATAAAAATCAGTTTATCGGGAGGAGATGGTTTGCAGATGGGAATAGAGAAAAAAGAGAAGATATGATGACACATGATTATTGCAAAAAGAGCAAAGATGCAACATTTTCTGTGCCACAGATTTTTTATTTAGACCAATGCTTCTAAACATTAATGTGCATACAAATTCACTTGGGGTCTTGTTAAAATGCAGATTCTGATTCAGTAGTTCTGGGGTGGGCCTGAGAATCTGCATTTCTAACAAGCTTTTAAGTGATGCTGATGCTGCTTATTCACAGACCACACTTTGAATAGCATGGGTTTAGAATATACCATGATTTATCCCAAGTTATTTATATGATTTTAAATGTAGACTTAGTGCCATCCTTCAAAACCCACCCCATATTACTAATGCTTTCAAAGAACCTAGTTTTTTAAACTTCATATAGGATGTTCCATATACATTTTATTACATTTAAACCCTAGAATTAAAGGAGGAAAAAAATAAATCCCATGTCTTTCTCTTCTTTCAGGATGTGTATGCTTCTAGGATCTTGTTTCCTCTTTTACCAAAGGCAGCATTTCTTCCAAAAGAACACTTAATAACTTAGTTCTCTCATTTTATGAATATTTATGCCTATACCATGTATTCCCTTTAACAGAGGTCTTAAAACTAAGTAGATTTTAAATTACTTGAAATCTGTAACTTGTGTAAAATCTGTAGATTTCAGAGAATTTTCTGTCTCCCATAGTACCTAGCACAGGACTTCGTACCCAGCAAATGCTCATATATGTCTGTTGAAGGACCCACGTGTAACCTAGATTGTTTTGAAAGAATTTCATGACTACATGGAAATAGATTGTACACGTAATCTTTTTTCCTCAAGTGAATGTAAATTTTACATTTCAAAATACTGGACTTCCTTCACTTCCAATGGGAGTTTTGCACACAGTCTATAAATCTTGCTGTTAAGACATTTTCCTTCATTATCCTAAATTTATCTTAATTTCAATCCAATTAAAAACTGTTTACTAGAGTTTTTCCCCCATATAATTGAGCACAGTGTAGTTGATTTTTTAACTGTAAACATACATCTGTGAATAATTCCTAAGTGCCACAGTATATAGGAGATCCTGCAGCATAATGGAAGTAATTTATTTCCAAATTGCTCCCATTTCTCTTACGGCTAGCTTGCAAAGCTTTATTAAAATCAAGACCAGCAGGTATGACAAGAGGCTGACCTTGTTTCCTAAGCATTATGCATGCTGCCCACACAAAAGACTCCTAAGGCTTTTGCACAGCCCATAAATTCATATATCCCCCAATCTATGTCCCTAGTTAGTTATCGAAGCAGAGAAGTGGCAATACAGCATAATATTTTAAAGCATGGAATCCAAAATAAGACTTCTGAGGTTCATATTCTGTCTCTACCACTCTCCAGCTGTGTGACTTTAAGATAGTTATTGAACTTTTTTCAGCCTCAGTTATTTCATCTGTAAAGTAGAATAATAACAGTTTCTACTTTACAGAATTATTGTGAGGAGTAATTGAGTTGATGCATGTAAAGGACATGGTAAATGCCTATTAGTAGGTATTATAATCAGGATTACGGTCATTTTTAATTCCTACCAATCCCTATAGTGGCCAATTTCTAGGCAATAGATGGAGTTGCAAAACAGACAGTAAAAATCAAACACCAATATCTGCCAGATGATTTCAGCAACCATATCATGGTCTGCTTATTCTGGTCATCAGAGTCCAATCCATTTTTCAGCAAATAACCTTTTAATAGTTCCTAAACCAGCTAATTGTGTTACTGTGTCTCAGCAACCTGCATTTTCTATCAGATAATTTGAGCAATGTGTCAATTTGATCTGATTCATCAAATTGCTATTGAGCATCCATTATGTACAAGGCACCGAGTCAAATTGTGTGGAAGGATAAAGGTTAATATTTCATTGAATGGTTATTAAATGCCTTTCTGTGTGCCAGGCACTGAGCTAGGTGGTGAAGATATAAGAGCAAAGTACATATACTTTCTGTGCTTGGGGAGCTTCTAGTCTAGAGGGGAAAAAATAAATAAATATAAAAAGAATAATAAAGTCTAAGTGCTGCGCTAGGGGAAGACAAAATGCTGTGTTAGAAAAGAACAAGATGAAATAGAGGTCAAGGATGGTGTCCAGGTAGAAGTTGTATCTAATGTGAGAACACAAGCATGAGTAGGAATTAGCCAGGTGAAGTGATAGGGAGAGTACTGGGGAACAGCATAGGCAAAGGCTCAGAGGCAAGAAAGGGCCCAACAGGCTTCAAAGGAGGAACTAATAGGAGTTAAGTATCTCTGGAGTGTATAGTACAAGAGTTAGAAGGGATGGTAAGGAGTTTAGATCTCATCCCCAGGGCAATGGGATGATACTAAAATTTTAAGCAAGGGAATGAGATGATCAGATAAATAGGCATTTTAGAAAAACATCTCTCTGGCTACAGAGCAAGAAATAAATGGGCAAGAGGAGGCAGACTGGGGGTAAGACTTGAGTCAGGAAAACGTTTTAGAGTGTTATGATGATAAAACAAGACCTGGAGGTAGCTCAGACTCAGGTAGGACAGTGGGACTGTAAAGAAGTGAATGTTTTCAGGAGATACTGAGAAAAGAGAATCAGGAAGCGCTAATGATTGATGAGATGGAGTCAGTGTGGGAGAAGAAAGAATCAAAGGTGACTCTGAGATGAGACAGAGGATATAAAGTAGAGGGCAAAGCCTCCTTTTCCCTGTTGTGAGGAATCGGGGGTAGGACAGAATATGATCACTGACACAATAGAAATGCAAAGATGCAAGAGAGGCATGAGAGCATAGTTCCTTAGGGATAAGAGGCTTGGAAACATCTTCAAGGTTAGGTGGCATTGGAGTTGGATTAAGATTAGCAGGGACTGTTTGTTTGGAAAAACCAAAAGGGTATTTTTATTCTTCGGTGATGTCAGTTCCATAGCTTGGATCTTTTTCAGTGGCCAGAGGCCCTGGAGCAGGCAGTGCTTTCAGGAAGCGGCACTGACAGTTCAAAGTCCAGAGGTACCTGTTCATCAGGACCTGGAATTCCTGACTGAAGTCATCTGTGGCTCCGTGTAACATTTCTCAAGCTGCAGATATTTGAGGTCACGTCCAGGTCTTTGTCAGCTAGGGAATTGCTGCTCTGAAAGTGTGCTTAGCGAAAGCCTTGCCAAAGTTGTCAGAAACAAATCATTCTCCCTATCCCCTTAAAATTTCTTAAAAAAAAAAAAAAAAGATAAAAGACACACTTTCATATAATTTTCCAAAGCTTTGCATACCAGATTTTGTTCTGGGGTAGATATTGATGTAACATCAGACCTCAAAGAAATAAGCATTGCTTTTAGCCTGGAATCTGAACACTGACCCTTTCTGCTTCAGCCCTGCTCACCTGAGCTTTGCGATCAGAATTTTTAGCAGCACTGTGAAGGCTCAGAGAAGACTTAACAGGCCTTTTAAATTGCCAGCCCAGCACATGTGGGATACATCTTTAACCACAAAATATGTTTTCTTTAAGGCTTTTCCTCAATTGTGAAAACTTAAATTTAATAAGGACTGAGGAAGCCTGTAAATCAAACACAATAAAATATTAAATTATGTACCTTACTCCAAGTGTGGTACATATATTTTATCATTGAAAAGTATGGGTCTGGGTATTCTGGAAATTCTGATTTCTTGAGCAGTTTGGGGGTGTGGAACAAAGCTGCATTAGTTTTCAATTTTCAGAACATGATGTTAGTGATTACATTAACTTAATCTAATATTATTTCCCATATTCAAAGACAGAATGAGAACCTTGTGTTTAGATTGTTGTTGGCTTTAAAAATATAAATGTGAATGTATGTGTGTGAGTGTGTGTATATGTGTGTACATACATAAAGAAATAAGGGTCTGGCTGGCTTTCCATATAATAGGCCGAGTTATTAGTACAGCTGCACATTCTGTGTCTCAGGGGATTAGAAGCTCAGCCTGAAATCTCATTTAATTACAGAGCATTGACTACCATGGACCTTTTGCATCTGGACCCAGAAATAATAGAGAGAATTTTGTTTGAATGGTTTGTAGTGTTCAGGCTAGAAACACATGTAGTTCAATTTCTAACATTTGGTTAAGAACAAAAAGCAAAAGTTCACAGATGGTTAGCTTAGCCTATTAAATTATTTTACTAAGGTTCCTTGGCTTTCTTCTTCTTTGAGGACTTAAAAAAATGCAACCTATTCTCTTTTAGATGTGTAGGTAAAAGGGCACCAAATTACTCAGTTCATCTGTAAATGAATTTAACAAAAATACCTACCTCACATTTTATCCTGAGGATGATGCCAGGTAATGAATGTGAAAGGACTCCACAAAATACCAAATGCGGTTCAATGTTAGTTAAACGCTATTATTACTCATTCATTCCTTTATTCATTCAGTAAAAACTTTTGAACACCTAGTAGGTACTGAGCACTATTCTAGGTGAGAGAAATAGAGTGGTGAATAAGAAAGATATGATTTCAGCTCTACAGCAATTTACACTGTAATGAGGGAGACAGATGACAAGATGATTTTAGAGCATAATGAGTGCTGTGAAAAATATGAAGCAGGATAAAGTGATAGACAGTGGCTATGGGGTTCCTTTGGAAAAGTCCCTTTGAAAAAGTAATCTTTGCACTGGAGACTGAATGGATTAAATGACGAGAAGTCAGCTATTGGAAGGACAATCCAGAAAGTGAGAAAAGCAAATGCAGTGGCCTAAGCTGTGCCCGTTTGAGGACAAGAGAAGGCCACAGTGGCTGGAGCGTGGTGAAGCGGGAGAGGGGTACGAGGTGAGTCGAGAGAAAGTCAGTGGCCCAGCCTTGTAGGCCTTGCTAGGGTTTGGAATTTTATCGCAAGAGCTACGGGAAAGCATTGGAGGATTTTAAGCAGGTAAGGGATATGTTCTGAATTGCATTTTTTTTTTTTCATCATTCTGGCTGCTGGGTAGAAAATGGAGAGAGGTGGTGTAGGGAGTGGCCAGAGTTGTAATGGAGACACTAATTAAGAGGCTATTATGATAGCGGAGGTAAGATGAATGACGGCTGCACTAGGGTGGTTACAGGAGAACAGAGAAAAATAGACATCCCAGCGGAGATGTCAAGCAGGAAGCTGCATATATGACCTGGAGTTCAGGGGCAAGATTTGGGTTAGAGGTGTGAATGTGAAGGTCATCAGCAAACCAATGGTAGATAAATCCTTGGGGGCTGAATTGTCACATAGGGAGATCAGAGAGGGAGGAAGAGAGGGCCAGGACTGAGCTTGGGAATATCCCCAAATTTAGAGGAAAATGGAGGAGGAAAAGCCAGCAAAGGTGCAATCAATGAACAAAGCAGGGGGAAATTCAAGAAAGGATGGTGTTCTGGTAGCCAAGAAAATAAAGTACTATGAAAAGGAAGGATTAGTCAATTGAGTCAAGTGCAACTGAAATGAAGAGGAAGATGACTACCTGAAGAATTCAGTGGATTTGATGACCTTGATAGGGAGACTAAAACCTGATTATAGTAGGCTGCAAATAGACTTGAACTTGAGGAAGTGAAGAACGATTTTAGGCAATACTTCTTCAAAGTTTTATAGGAAGGATCGAAGAAATGAGACTTGGGTCAAAAAACATTTCTTTAAGTAGCTAATACTAGCTACTAGCTACCATTCTTTGCCCATTCACTATGTGCCAGTCACTATGTAATTTTATCTCACTGACATTTTAATCCTTAAAATTCTATCAGATAGATATAGTATAATTTACTGTTTTCATGTGAGTCACCTGAAGCAAAGAGATAGGCTACCGGCCCAAGACCTTACAACAAGTAAATAGAGGAGCCAACATTGGAACTCAGGTCTGTCCCCTTTCAAGGCCCATGGTTTTCCCATGAAACTCCAATAGCTACATGCCTACACCCTCAATCATATTCTCCAGCCAAATGTCTATAAAGCTGTGCCATGGATATTGAGTCAATGTGTTAGTTAATATAATCTGTGTATGAAACATATCTGATTCCCACTCACCCTGGCTAATGATTTCATATAACTGGAAATTCAAAAGTGGGGCAGGCCCCAGGACAACATGAACAGCAGCTCATCAAGGACCCGTCTTCCTTCCTTCTCTGTGTTCTGCAATCCTCAGCCCTGGTCTCATCTTAGGCTGGTTCCCCTCATTCACACTGGATACCTTCTGGTGTAACATGCCATATGCTCCATTGTTTAAATCAAGAACAGATAGAAAACCTCTCTCCAAGCACAGAACACAGCCACAGTCTGTTTGAGCCAAGTGAAGCCATGTACCCCTTCGTCGGTCATTAGGGAACTGTCAAATATTGATTGGCTTAGACAAAACAGAACCTTTCTCTGGAGCTGAGGGTCAAAGGATAAACTTTCAAAATCGAGTTCTATCAGGAAGGGATAGGAGATAGATGTTGGATAGAGAATGCCTAGGCGCTGCCTGCAGCTACAATCCTATTTAAGTCCTCTATGAAGGGCCAATTTACATGTGCCCTCCCCACAATAACTTAGGGAACACAGCAACAAAGCCTGGAGAGTTATTAGAAATTTTGTCATATTCCTTTATAGCATTTCTGAATAAGGAACTCTGTCACATGTTCCCATGATTCCTTCTATTTGCTATTTTAACTGGGGGCCACTTCCAGGACCACTAATATTACTTTGTACTCAAGAAAAACGAATTGATCTACTGTTTCGATGGGGGTTTTGTTTAGCCTAAGGTTTAAGATGGTGAAATACTGAAGGGAATAACTTTGTCTTCTAACACTTACTTTGGTGTTCTTGACTTACACTGGGTGCTGAATAACAATGGCTGTCTGACTTTCCCTTGGAAAACACTGGAAGCTTTCAAATGCAATTACTGGTAAATGTTGGGTCATCTTTACACTTACATGTGTCACTAATGAGATACATATGGATATAGGCAAAATGAACAGAGTTTTTTTTTTTAAACACCTTTATTGGAGTATAATTTCTTTACAATGTTGTATTAGTTGCTTGTGTATAACAAAGTGAATCAGCTATATGTATACATATATCCCCACATCTCCTGTCTCTTGCGTCTCGCTCCCACCCTCCCTATCCCACCCCTCTAGGTGGACACAAAGCACCGAGCTGATCTCCCTGTGCTATGCTGCTGCTTCCCACTAGCTATCTATTTTACATTTGGTAGTGTATATATGTCCATGCCACTCTCTCACTTTGTCACAGCTTACCCTTCCCCCTCCCCGTGTCCTCAAGTCCATTCTCTACGTCTGTGTCTTTATTCCTGTCCGGCCCTTAGGTTCTTCAGAACCTTTTTTTGTTTTTGATTCCATATATATGTGTTAGCATACGGTATTTCTTTTTCTCTTTCTCACTTACTTCACTCTGTATGGCAGTCTCTAGGTCCATCCACCTCACTCAAATAACTCAGTTTCGTTTCTTTTTTTTTTTTTTTTTTCGTTTCTTTATATGGCTGAGTAACATTCCATTGCATATATGTGCCACATCTTCTTTATCCATTCATCTGTCGATGGACACTTAGGTAGCTTCCATGTCCTGGCTATTGTAAATAGAGCTGCAATGAACATTGTGGAACATGACTCTTTTTGAATTATGGTTTTCTCAGGGTATATGGCCAGTAGTGGAATTGCTGGGTCGTATGGTAGTTCTATTTTTAGTATTTTAAGGAACCTCCATACTGTTCTCCATAGTGGCTGCATCAATTTACATTCCCACCAACAGTGCAAGAGGGGTCCCTTTTCTTCACACCCTCTCCAGCATTTACTGTTTGTAGATTTTTTTTTTTAATTTTATTTATTTATTTTTGGCTGTGTTGGGTCTTCGTTTCTGTGCGAGGGGTTTCTCTAGTTGCAGAGAGTGGGAGCCACTCTTCATCGTGGTGCATGGGCCTCTCACTCTTCATCGCGGTGCGCGGACCTCTCACTCTTCATCTCACTCTTCATCGCGGTGCGCGGGCCTCTCACTATTGCGGCCTCTCTTGTTGCGGAGCACAGGCTCCAGACGCGCAGGCTCAGTAGTGGTGGCTCACGGGCCTAGTTGCTCCGCGGCATGTGGGATCTTCCCAGACCAGGGCTTGAACCCGTGTCCTCTGCATTGGCAGGCAGATTCTCAACCACTGCACCACCAGGGAAGCCCTGTTTGTAGATTTTTTGATAATGGCCATTCTGACTGGTGTGAGGTGATATCTCATTGTAGTTTTGACTTGCATTTCTCTAATGATTAGTGATGTTGAGCATCCTTTCATGTGTTTGTTGGCAATCTGTATATCTTCTTTGGAGAAATGTCTATTTAGGTCTTCTGCCATTTTTGGATTGGGTTGTTTGTTTGTTTGATTTTGAGCTGCATGAGCTGCTTGTATATTTTGGAGATTAATCCTGTGTCAGTTGTTTGTTTGCAAATATTTTCACCCATTCTGAGGGTTGTCTTTTCATCTTCTTTATGGTTTCCTTTGCTGTGCAAAAACTTTTAAGTTTCATTAGGTCCTATTTGTTTACTTTTGTTTTTATTTCCATTTCTCTAGGAAGTGGGTCAAAAAGAATCTTGCTGTGATTTATGTCATAGAGTGTGCTGCCTATGTTTTCCTCTAAGAGTTTGGTAGTGTCTGGCCTTACATTTAGGTCTTTAATCCATATTGAGTTTATTTTTGTGTATGGTGTTATTAGAGAGTGTTCTAATTTCATTCTTTTACATGTAGCTGTCCAGTTTCCCCAGTGCCACTTATTGAAGAGGCTGTCTTTTCTCCATTGGATGTTCTTGCCTCCTTTATCAAAAATAAGGTGACCATATGTGCATGGGTTTATCTCTGGGCTTTCTATCCTGTTCCATTGATCTATATTTCTGTTTTTGTGCCAGTACCATACTGTTTTGATTACTGTAGCTTTGTAGTATAATCTGAAGTCTGGGAGCCTGATTCCTCCTACTCCATTTTTCTTTCTCAAGATTGCTTTGGTTGTTCAGGGTCTTTTATGTCTCCATACAAATTGTGCAATTTTTTGTTCTAGTTCTGTGAAAAATGCCATTGGTAATTTGATAGGGCTTGCATTGATTCTGTAGATTGCTTTTGGGTAGTATAGTCATTTTCACAATGTTGGTTCTTCCAATCCAAGAACATGGTATGTCGCTCCATCTGTTTGTATCATCTTTAATTTCTTTCATCAGTGTCTTATAGTTTTCTGCATACAGGTCTTTTGTCTCCCTAGGTAGGTTTATTCCTAGGTATTTTATGCATTTTGTTGCAGTGGTAAATGGGAGTGTTTCCTGAATTTCTTTTTCAGATTTTTCATCATGAGTGTATAGGAATGCAAGATATTTCTGTGTATTAATTTTGTATCCTGCTACTTTACCAAATTCATTGATTACCACTAGTAGTTTTCTGGTACCATCTTTAGGATTCTCTATTTATAGTATCATGTCATCTGCAAACAGTGACAGTTTTACTTCTTCTTTTCCAATTTGCATTCCTTTCAGTTCTTTTCATTACTGATTGCTGTGGCTAAAACTTCCAAAACTATGTTGAATAATAGTGGTGAGAGTGGGCAACCTTGTCTTATTCCTGATCTGAGTGGAAATGGTTTCAGTTTTTCACCATTGAGAATGATATTGGCTGTGGGTTTGTCATATATGGCCTTTATTATGTTGAGGTAAGTTCCCTTTATGCCTACTTTCTGGAGGATTTTTATCATAAATTGGTGTTGAATTTTGTTGAAAGCTTTTTCTGCATCTATTGAGATGATCATATTGTTTTTCTCCTTCAGTTTGTTACTATGGTTTATCACATTGATTGATTTGCATATAATGAAGAATCATTGCATTCCTGGGATAAACCCCTCTTGATCATGGTGTATGATCCTTTTACTGTGCTGTTGGATTCTGTTTGCTAGTAGTTTTGTTGATGATTTTTGCATCTATGTCCATTAGTGATATTGGTCCCTATTTTTCTTTTTTTGTGACATTTTTGTCTGGTTTTGGTATCAGGGTGATAGTGGCCTCATAGAATGAGTTTGGGAGTGTTCCTCCCTCTGCTATATTTTGGAAGAGTTTGAGAAGGATAGGTGTTAGCTCTTCTCTAAATGTTTGATAGAATACAGCTGTGAAGCCATCTGGTCCTGGGCTTTTGTTTGTTGGAAGATTTTTAATCACAGTCTGAATTTCAGTGCTTGTGATTGGTCTGTTTATATTTTCTATTTGTTCCTGGTTCAGTCTCAGGAGGTTGTGCTTTTCTAAGAATTTGTCCATTTCTTCCAGGTTGTCCATTTTATTGGCATATAGTTGCTTGTAGTAATCTCTTGTGATGCTTTGTATTTCTGCAGTGTCAGGTGCTACTTCTCCTTTTTCATTTCTAATTCTACTGAATTGAGTCTTCCCCCTTTTTTTCTTGATGAGTCTGGCTAATGGTTTATCAATTTTGTTTATCTCTCAAAGAACCAGCTTTTAGTTCTATTGATCTTTGTTATCGTTTCCTTCATTTCTTTTTCATTTATTTCTGATCTGATTTTTATGATTTCTTTCCTTCTGCTAACTTTGGGGATTTTTTGTTTTTCTTTCTCTAATTGCTTTAGGTGTAAGGTTAGGTGGTTCATTTGAGAAGTTTCTTGTTTCTTGAGGTAGGATTGTATTGCTATAAACTGCTTTTGCTGCATCCCATAGGTTTTGGGTCATCGTGTTTTCATTGTCATTTGTTTCTAGGTATTTTTTGATTTCCTCAGTGATCTCTTGGTTATTAGATAGTGTATTGTTTAGCCTCCATGTGTTTGTATTTTTTACAGATTTATTCCTGTAATTGATATCTAGTCTCATAGCCTTGTTGTCAGAAAAGATACTTGATACGATTTGAATTTTCTTAAATTTACCAAGGCTTGATTTGTGACCCAAGACATGATCTATCCTGGATAATGTTCCTTGAGCACTTGAGAAGAAAGTGTATTCTGTTGTTTTTGGATGGAATGTCCTATAAATATCAGTTAAGTCCATCTTGTTTAATGTGTCATTTAAAGCTTGTGTTTCCTTATTTATTTTCATTTTGGATGATCTGTCCATTGGTGAAAGTGGTGTGTTAAAGTTCCCTACTATGATTGTGTTACTGTCGATTTCCCCTTTTATGGGAAAATGCTTCCCCTGTTAGCATTTGCCTTATGTATTGAGGTGCTCCTATGTTGGGTGTGTAAATATTTACAATTGTTATATCTTCTTCCTGGATTGATCTCTTGATCATTATGTAGTGTCCTTCTTTGTCTCTTGTAAGAGTCTTTATTTTAAAGTCTATTTTGTCTGATATGAGAATTGCTACTCCAGCTTTCTTTTGATATCCCTTTGCATGGAATATCTTTTTCCATCCCCTCACTTTCAATCAGTATGTGTCCCTAGGTCTGAAGTGGGTCTCTTGTAGACAGCATAGAGATGGCTCTTGTTTCTGTATCCATTCAGCCAGTCTATGTCTTTTGGTTGGAGCATTTAATCCACTTACATTTAAGGTACTTTTCGATATGAATATTCCTATTACCATTTTCTTAATTGTTTTGGGTTTGTTTTTGTAGGCCTTTTCCTTCTCTTGTGTTTCGTGCCTAGAGAAGTTCCTTTAGCATTTGTTGTAAAATTGGTTTGGTGGTGCTGAATTCTCTTAGCTTTGCTTGTCTGTAAATGTTTTAATTTCTCCATCAAATCTGAATGAGATCCTTGCTGGGTAGAGTAATCTTGGTTGTAGGTTTTTCCCTTTCTTCACTTTAAATATGTCCTGCCACTCCGTTCTGGCTTGCAGAGTTTCTGCTGAAAGATCAGCTGTTAACCTTATGGGGATTCCCTTGTATGTTAATAGTTGCTTTTCCCTTGCTGCTTTTAATATTTTTTCTTTGTATTTAATTTTTATAGTTTGGTTAATATGTGTCTTGGCGTGTTTCTCCTTGTATTTATCCTGTATTGGACTCTCTGCGCTTCCTGGACTTGATTGACTATTTCGTTTCCCATATTAGGGAAGTTTTCAACTATAATCTCTTCAAATATTTTCTCAGTCCCTTTTTTTCCCCTCTTCTTCTTCTGGGACCCCTATAATTTGAATGTTGATGCATTGAATGTTGATGCATTTGATATTGTCCCAGACGTCTCTGAGACTGTCCTCAATTCTTTTCATTCTTTTTTCTTTATTCTGCTGTGCAGTAGTTATTTCCACTATTTTATCCTCTAGGTCACTTATCTGTTCTTCTACCTCAGTTATTCTGCTATTGATTCCTTCTAGAGAATGTTTAATTTCATTTATTGTGTTGTTCATCATTGTTTGTTTGCTCTTTAGTTCTTCTAGGTTGTTGTTAAATGTTTCTTTTATTTTCTCCATTCTATTTTGAAGATTTTGGATAATCTTTACTATCATTACTCTGAATTCTTTTTCAGGTAGACTGCCTATTTCCCCTTTATTTGTTTGGTCTGGTGGGTTTTTACCTTGCTCCCTCATCTGCTGTGTATTTCTCTGTCTTCTCATTTTGCTTAACTTACTGTGTTTGGGGTCTTCTTTTCACAGGCTGTAGGTTCATAGTTCCCATTGTTTTTGGTGTCTGCCCCTAATCAGTAAGGTTGATTTAGTGGGTTGTGTAGACTTCCTGGTGGAGGGGACTGGTGCCTGTGTTCTGGTGGATGAGGCTGGATCTTGTCTTTCTGGTGGGCAGGACCACGTCCGGTGGTGTGTTTTGGGGTGTTTGTGACCTTATTATGATTTTAGGCAGCCTCTCTGCTAATGGGTGGGGTTGTGTTCCTGTCTTGCTAGTTGTTTGGCATAGGGTGTCCAGCACCATAGCTTGCTGGTTGTTGAGTGGAACTGGGTCTTAACATTGAGATGGTGATCTCTGGGAGAGCTTTTGCTGTTTGATATTACATGGGGCCAGGAGGTCTCTGGTGGACCAATGTCCTGATCTCGGCTCTCCCACCTCAGAGGCTCAGGCCTGACACCTGGCTGGAGCACCAAGACCCTGTCAGCCACACGGCTCAGAAGAAAAGGGAGAAAAACAAAATAAATAAATAAAGTTTTTAAAATAAAAAATAAATTATTAAAATTTAAAAAATGATAAAAAAAGAAAGAAAGAAGAGAGCAACCAAACCAAAAAACAAATCCACCAATGATAACAAGCGCTAAAAACTGTACTAAAAAAACCCCCGAAAAACAGACATACAGATCCGTAGGACAAATGGTAAAAGTAAAGATATACAGACAAAATCACACTAAGAGGTATACACATACACGCTCACAAAAAGAGAAAAAGGAAAAAAAAAAATATATATATATATATATAGAAAAAAAAGGAAGAGAGCAACCAAATCAATAAACAAATCTATCAATGATAATAAACTGTAAATGCTAAACTAAGATAAACATAAAACCAGAAACAAGTTAGATGCAGAAAGCAAACCCCAAGTGTACAGTTGCTCCCAAAGTCCACCACCTCAGTTTTGGGATGATTCATTGTCTATTCAGGTATTCCACAGATGCAGGGTATACCAAGTTGATTGTGGAGATTTAATCTGCTGCTCCTGAGGCTGCTGGGAGAAATTTCCCTTTCTCTTCTTTATTCGCACAGCTCCTGGTGTTCAGCCTTGGATTTGGCCCCACCTCTGCGAGTAGGTCGCCTGAGGGCATCTGTTCCCCGCCCAGACAGGATGGGGTTAAAGTAGCAGCTGATTAAGGGGCTCTGGCTCACTCATGCCGGAGGTGAGGGAGGGGCACGGAATGTGGGGCGAGCCTTCGACGGCAGAGGCCGGCGTGACATTGCAACAGCCTGAGGTGCACCGTGTGTCCTCCCGTGGAATTTGTCCCTGGATCACGGGACCCTGGCAGTGGCGGGCTGCACGGGCTTTCAGGAGGGGAGGTGTGGAGAGTGATCTGTACTTGAACACAGGTTTCTTGGTGGCTGCAGCAGCAGCGTTAGTGTTTCATGCCCGTCTCTGGTGTCCGTGCTGATATCCGTGGCTTGTGCCCATCTCTGGAGCTTGTTTAGGTGGTGCTCTGAATCCCCTCTCCTCGAGCGCCCACAAGCAATGGTCTCTTGCCTCTCAGGCAGTTCCAGACTTTTTCCTGGACTCCCTCTGGCTAGCTGTGGTGCACTAACCCCCTTCAGGCTGTGTTCACACAGCCAACCCCAGTCCTCTCCCTGGGATCCGACCTCTGAAACCCAAGCCTCAGCTCCCAGCCCCCACCCATCCCAGCGGGTGAGCAGACAAGCCTCTCAGGCTGGTGAGTGCTGGTCGGCTCCAATCCTCTGTGTGGGATTCTCTCCACTTTGCCCTCTGCACCCCTGTTGCTGCGCTCTTCTCCGTGGCTCTGAATCTTCCCCCCGCCACCCCCCGTCTCCACCAGTGAAGGGGCTTCCTAGCATGTGGAAATGTTTCCTCCTTCACAACTCCCTCTCAGAGGGGCAAGTCCTGTCCCTGTTCTTTTGTCTGTGATTTTTCTTTTTTCTTTTGCCCTACCCAGGTATGTGGGGAGTTTCTTGCCTTTTGGGATCTGAGGTCTTCTGCCAGCGTTCAGTAGGTGTTCTGTAGGAGTTGTTCCACATGTAGGTGTATTTTTGATGTATTTGTGGGGAAGAAGGTGATCTCCAAGTCTTACTCCTCCGCCATCTTAAAGGTCCCTCAAATCAACAGAGTTTAAGTGAAAAATAGAAACAAATCCCATGGCAATCCTAAACAAAGATTTTTTTTACTAAGATTTTCATATTATAAAGGAAAAACAGAGTAGCAGTCATACAAATTTTTTTTTAATTTCCCAGTCCAACTTCATCAGATAATGTTCCACCATATGCTTAATTTAGTTTAAAAATTCAGTCAACTAAATGGGTAAGATTATTTCCTAAGCTAAATATAATAATATCAAAGAGATAGTTTGAATAATAATAGGATACATTTCTTTATTTATAACTTTAGTAGTATTTGATGAAGTACCTATCGGAAGTTCTCTAGGAAAAGAGAGAACTAACCTTTAGATTATTTACCATGTGCTAACTACTATACCTATTGCTATATTTACATTAACTTGCTTAGCACTCACTGCTATGCTGCAAGATATAACCTATCTTCAATATAGAAATGAAAAGACTTTCCTCAGAGTTTAATAAAACCTATTCAGGTTTACATAGAAATAATCATGGAGTAATAAATTGGGCCTCAGGTCAGTCTGTCTAAAGAACAAATATTCTTCTTGCTTCTTTATACCACCTGTTTTACATAAGCTAGAGGAGACCATTCCCCATCCCACACAAGGCTGAGTACCATATGATACACTTCCATAATATGTATTGTAGGAAACTCCTATAGGATTTAACACATTTAGTGACAGATTCCCATGTAGAATATAGTCGATAGGCTCCATGAGGTCAGATCCTCAGTCTGATTATCACTTTATAAATTCCTGTATCTCACACTCAGAATTTGAGTCCTTAGTCAAAATCTGTTAACTGGCAGCCTTAAAAGGACATCTTTATAATTTAAAGAAAATACTAGGCAAGTATACAATGATTCAAGATCTACAAAACAAGCTACAGTCTGTCAGAGAAAAATTATCTTAAAAAGCAGACCATGTCAATCCCTCTTGCACTCTTGGTGGGAATGTAAATTGATACAGCCACTATGGAGAACAGTATGGAGGTTCCTTAAAAAACTAAAAATAGAATTACCATATGACCCAGCAATCCCACTACTGGGCATATACCCAGAGAAAACCATAATTCAGAAAGACACATGCACCCCACTGTTCATTGCAGCACTCTTTACAATAGCCAGGTCATGGAAACAACCTAAATGCCCATCGACAGACTAATGGATAAAGAAGATGTGGTACATATATACAATGGAATATTACTCAGCCATAAAAAGGAACGAAATTGGGTCATTTTTAGAGATGTGGATGGACCTAGAGACTGTCATACAGAGTGAAATAAATCAGAAAGAGAAAAACAAATATCGTATGTTAACACATATATATGGAATCTAGAAAATGGTACAGATGAACCAGTTTGCAAGGCAGAAATAGAGACAGAGATGTAGAGAACAAACGTGGACACCAAGAGGGTAAAGTGGTGGGGGAGGATGAATTGGGAGATTGGGATTGACATATATACACTAATATGTATAAAATAGATAACTAATAAGAACCTGCTGTATAAAAATTTTTTTTAATAAAATTAAAAAAAAAATACCCCCCCCCCAAAAAAAGCAACTCATGGCTGATACAACTCTAAAGCAGACTCTGTCAGGTCTGTGGAGGCCAAAATATTCTGTGCCTATTATTCCTACCATCCCAGGTCACCACCCCAAAATGTACACACATCCAGACAGCTATCCAGTCAGCTCACTCCTTCGTGCTCTGTGCTTCTTCTCTTCTGACCCAACCTCTATCCTCCTTTCCTTCCAAACCATCCCACTGCAAAACCCTATGTACCTTATTCCAGAGTAAACAGACTCCCTTCTACCCTCAGCTGCTACACAGAACACTTCCTATACTTCCTTGCCTTACTAAACTTTGGTGCATCTCCCAAGGCCACTACTTCTTTGGTGGCCCTTTCAAGGGCCATATTCCCATATGCCATATTCCATAGCTCTCTCCCAAATAC
The DNA here is from genome assembly GCF_965194805.1 of Balaenoptera borealis. Lineage (NCBI taxonomy): Eukaryota > Metazoa > Chordata > Mammalia > Artiodactyla > Balaenopteridae > Balaenoptera > Balaenoptera borealis. Next base: position 70,047,416 of record NC_138864.1, read on the forward strand.
CATATTACATAGCTCTAAGGCATGGGTTTTGCATTCTTTTCACTCACCAGTGCATTTTTCAAACCATTATTTCCCTGTCCTTAAGTTTAAAAGATATGTTTGTCATTTGAGATTCATGTTGTTTAACATATCATCAATTCCTCCTAAACCATCAACCACTAACCGCCCACCAGGTTATGGTCTTAATCAAAGCTTTTGGCCTCTGTATCCTAATGGTCCTCTCTACCCCAAGTCTCTTCCAGAGATCCCAATTAAAATCCATGTATAGTAGTTACTTTCAGCTCTTTAAAGTCCCTCATTCCTGCTATGCCTGTCCTTGGACTTCAATTCTCTCCTGTCTCTACTTTATTTTTTACTTAGTCTACACCTCATGATCTATCATGTCACCCCTCTCATAATACTCTTCTCAACAACCTTGCCCCACATCCTCCCATCACACTATCCTAGGAAACCCCACCTTTAACTTCTATGACCTACCAGGCAGCATTGGAAAATGTAAGTTGACAGTGCATATTGGTTTCCCTTCATATTCTAGATCTTTGATTTTCACTTGGTTTTTAGCACTGCCTGTAAACCATATATTCCTAGTCAGCAATCTCCTCTTATCAAATATTAGTAATAATTTTAAAACTTCATCATTCTTCTCAGGCAGCATGCCTCAAACCTCCTATCTCGCTCTTAAGACATGACCTCACCTCCTACTTTAGGAAGAATGAAGAGACAATCCTATGAGAATTTCTTTAGCTTCCCACTCTCAGATCTACAAGACTAACTAAATCTACCCTTGTCTTTTTCTTCTTTCTGTCTCAGTGGAAGAGTTTCCCCTCCTGAGGCTGATCCTTAAACTTATGCTTTGACTTCCAGCTAAGTTTTCTAACCAACCCACTGCAACTACTCTTACCAGTTACCAATGACCTCCTTGTTGCTATTCAGTGGATGGGGTTCTGTTCTTAACTTACTTGATTTCTGTGAACCTCTTTCTCCTTCTTGGAACACTTTCTTCTATTAATTTTTTTTTAATTTATTTATTTTTGGCTGCACTGGGTCTTGGTTGCTGTGCACGGGCTTTCTCTAGTTGCAGAGAGTGGGGGCTACTCTTCGTTGCGGTGCACGGGCTTCTCATCGTAGTGGCTTCTCTTGTTGCAGAGCACAGGCTCTAGAGTGCAGGCTCAGTAGTTGTGACACACGGGCTCAGTAGTTGTGGCTCACAGGCTCTAGAGCGCAGGCTCAGTAGTTATGGCGCACTGGCTTAGTTGCTCCACGGCATGTGGGATCTTCCCGGACCAGGGCTCGAACCCGTGTCTCCTGCATTGGCAGGTGGATTCTTAACCACTGCACCACCAGGGAAGTCCTCTATTAATTTTTATAACATCACACTCTCCTGGTTTTCCTAATACCTACCTGTCCATTCCTCAGTATCTTCCTCTACCTGCCCTACAAGTGTTGTTCTACTATAAGGCTTCATCCTTGGTTATGTTCTCACTCTACATATTTTTGCTGATTAATTTCACCCATTCCTATAACCTCAACCACCATCAATATCAGCAGTCTTTAAATTTGTTATCAGTCCATTTGAGAATCTGATGAAAATTCTGGGCCTTGTCCCTAAAAACATGTGCACAAGCAAAAATTTTTCCAAACCATTTTAGGAGGTTCATGGACACCCTGAAACCTATTGATGGACCTTTCCGGTTTTCCTGATCTACAGTGCTAACAACCCCCAAACCTTCATCTCCATCCATGTCTCTTAGACAAGACTCATATATCACACTGCCAACTTGATATCTCTAATATCAAGATATTAGATATCTGATATCTCTGATACCTCTGATATCTCAATATCTGATATCTCTTGATATCTCAAATATTCCACCAGCACCACACACTCAACATGTTTAAAACCTACTATTTTCTTCCTACTCTAAACCTGACACCTACAGATCTACTTTTTTTGTCATTCAATAAGGTTTTCTTTATTGGGTCTTGTGCAATTCTTGTTAAGTTTATTCCCAGATATTTTTAATTGTTTCCATTGAGAATGAGATATATTTCCCATTTCTATTTCTAGGTGCTTACTGCTAGCACAGAAAAAAAGCTATTTTTTTGTATTTATCAAATATTCAGGCATCTTGTTAAATTTTACTAGCATTTTTACTATAGTCTCTTGGATTTTCTAAACATAAATTCAAAGAATTGGCAAAAAAAGCTAGTTTATTTTCCTTTTCTAATATTTATACTGATTATTCAATGTTCTTGTCTTATTGCATTTGATAATCTGGCTACTGAAAGTGTGGAATCAACAGTATTGGCATCATCTAGGAGCTTATTAAAGATGAAGAATCTCAGCCCCATACCTAGACCTACTAAATCATAAGCTGCATTTTAAAGATCCCCAGGTGACTCATGTACACAGTAAAAATTGAGCAATACTGCTATAGAATATTCAAGACAATATTGAATAATAATGATAGTAGCTTGCATTATTTACTGGTTTTAATTGAAATGGGCTCTATGTTTCACCATCTAAGTGATTTTGGTAAATGTTTTTTATTACACAAAAATAATTTTTTCTCTTGCTATCTTAGAATTTTTTATTTAGAATGACTGCTTATTCAGAGTTCTTTATTATCAAATTTCTTTATATATGATAATATGTCAAATTTCTTTATATATATGATAATATAGTCTTTCTACCTTGATTAAGTTAATATAATTAATTACATCAAGAAATGGTTCAGTTACACCAACAAAGTTAATGTATCTTTTGATATATTACTGGATCCTATATCTTAATATTTTATTTTAATTTTTTCTTCTATATCCATAAACAACTAGTCTCTATCTTTCTTTATTGGTTTGAGGTATCAAATTGTAGCTGGTTTTATAAAATGATTTGGGAACTATATTTGTCATCTTTGTCAGTAGACAGGAACAGTGGTTGGCAAACCTACTCTGCACATTAGAATTACCTGGGGAGCTTTAGAGAAATATTAATGTTCAGGCCTGTCTCTTAGAGATTCTGATTCAAGTAGTCTGGGACTCACCAGAAAACAGTATTTTTAATTAAATTAAATTTTTAAAAAACAGCTCCACAGGTGATTCTAGTGAGTCTTTAGGACTGAGAAATACTGGTCTAAAATCCTTTAAATAGCTTGAGAAGATTAAGTGCAATTTAACCATTATCTTGTCAATGGGTGCTATTTAGTCACCTTCTCAGTTTCTTTTAATGTAATTGTTCCATTAAAATTTCCCATTTCTTTTTAAATGAATTTTAATAAACTTATATCTTGTTCTCTATGAGGTTAAGGACATTTCCTTCTATTCTCATTTTGCTGAGAGTTTTTCTTTTTTTAATCATGAATGGATGTTCAATTTTGTCAAAGGCCTTTTCTGCATCTCTTGAGACGATGATGCAGTTTTACTTCTTTAGTCTGTTAATATGGTGAATTACACTGATTGATTGTGAAATGTTGAACTAGCCTTTCCCTCCCAAGATGAATCCCACTTTATTGTGACATCCTTTTTATATGTTGCTGGATTCTATTTGTTAATATTTTGTTGAGGGGGGAGATATCAGGAAACTCACCCTTACTGGTCATTCTTCATTTTCCTCCCCGTAAGTCTGCTATTGTTACTTCTCAAATTTTTCAGATAGTTGCTTCATTGCTTTTTGTAGTCTATTCAGATTTTCAGTTGGAATCAGTGGAAGAGATAGACTGTGGTAGGCTTACTCCATCTTGACTAGGACCAGAAGTCTGTCACTTTCTTTGGATATTTTTTTGTAAACAGTACATCCAATTAGCCTGCTTTTAAATGGAGAATTCAGTCTATTTACATAAAGCTCATATTCTTGATTTTATTTGTTTCATTTTATTTTATTTATTTGTACTTTTTTTGGTCTTTGGATTTTTTCTATTGTTTAATTATTCCCTCCCTCCACAATCTCCTGTTATTTAAAAATGCCATTAGGGACTTCCCTGGTGGTCCAGTGGTTAAGAATCCACCTTCCAACATGGGTTTGATCCCTGGTCGAGGAACTAAGATCCCACATGCTGTGGAGCAACTAAGCCCGTGCACCACAACTACAGAGCCCACACGCTCTGGAGCCCATGAGCCACAGTTACAGAGCCCATGCGCTCTGGAGCCTGCATGCCACAACTAGAGAGAAGCTTGCATGCTGCAAGGAAAGATCCCGTGTGCCACAACTAAGACCGGACTAAGCCAAAAAATAAATAAATAGATAAATAAATAAATATTTTAAAAATAATATAAAAATAAATAAATAAAAATGCCATTGTAATTTTTCAATTCATAAATATTCACTTTCCCTTTCCTGGAGGTCATAAGCAAGCACCTTTTACTCAACTATTACACAAAAGTAGATACCAACTGTTTTCTCACCAACAAGGCATTGGTCTTTAATTTCTTTACTCCTTTCTTTAAAGAAATGCTCTTTAGAACACATTTTCTTTTGACACTATTTTCCCCCTCCCAAATGAGTCTTTTCCCATGTTTTTTTTTCTCTTCCTTTCCTCCTGTTTCTGCCTAGGTTGTACAGAGATTTAGTACTTTGTTTAGTTCCAGACTAGCATTATATTTTGCAGTACATGTCCTCTATTCCAGGATCGTTGTCTTAGCCCTTGCATTATGTATAATGATTATACAGTTAGATAGATGGGAAAATACTTTATCCTCCTTTGCCCCTCCCTATGTCCTCTTCATCTTTCCTTATCTTGAATCCTCTCTTCTGATTAATTCCATTTTGGTTACCGTCTCTACTCAACTATTTTCCTCAGATTTGATAGAAAGATAATATATTCAGTAACTCTTTATATATTTGCAAACAACTTTTTACATGCCCATAGATGAATCTCAGAAACCTAATGAGCAAAAGAAGCCAGACACAAATGAGCACATGCTGGATGATTCCATCTATAGAAGTTTGAGAACAAACAAAACAGATATATTGATATATGATAGTGATTAGAATAATGGTTACTTTGGGGAGAGGAATGAGGAAGCCTACTGGCGTGCTGGAAATACCTGTTTCTTATTCTCTGTGGTGCTTCCCTGTGTTTATACATATGTAAAAGTCATCAACCTGTATGCTTAAGATCTTTGCACTTTTCTTTCTTTTTTTTTTAAAGGAATTCCTTTATTTTTATTATTTATTTATTTATTTATTTATTTTTGGCTGTGTTGGGTCTTCGTTTCTGTGCAAGGGCTTTCTCTAGTTGCGGCAAGCGGGGGCCACTCTTCATCGCGGTGCGCGGGCCTCTCATTATCGCGGCCTCTCTTGTTGCGGAGCACAAGCTCCAGGTGCGCAGGCTCAGTAATTGTGGCTCACGGGCCCAGCTGCTCCGCGGCACGTGGGATCTTCCCAGACCAGGGCTCGAACCCGTGTCCCCTGCATTGGCAGGCAGACTCTCAACCACTGCGCCACCAGGGAAGCCCTGCACTTTTCTATATGTGACCTATACCTCAAGAAAAAGAAAAAGTTTAGAGGGGATGAAGAATATTAATAAATTAATAGCTTAACTATAGAAGGAAGTTGAAAAAGAGGGCCAAGAATAAGACTTTCTCCCATAAAAAGCACCATACCAAAAACTGTTAAAAGCAATTTCTAGCAAAACTCTCAGGAACGAGTATATTTAATGCTATTTAAAATGTTCTGATTTTTTAAAATAGAGAAATGAAAAGATTCCCAAATAATTTTGCAACATGAAAAGGTGACCTCATATTTTTGCCCTTAAATTGGCCAGAATAAAGAAGCATCAAGTATCCACATTCTAAAGAAAGAAATCTGCAAACAGTTGGAGACATCTGGGCTTGTTAGGAAGTGAACTCGCCCTCCTAAACCCACAGCTCCTTCCACTTCGGGGTGCTAGAATGAGGAAAAAGCTGAAGGCTGCTAGCCTTCTCACTCCCCACCCCCTCACCTCCCTAATCCCCACCCCAGGGCCCTTCAGCAACAGGTTAAGCTGATCTGGATAGAGGGAAGCATATTCAAGCAATTAAGAACGTATGTATACAGTCGACATCTATTCTGTGAGCTCAAGTTATTAGAATCCATAGTTACCTAATTATAAGTTCTACCAAAGAGTGGTCACCAAGCAAAGAAGTCAAGAATCCACGAAAAAAATTTTTTAATTAAAATCTATTCAAAAGCTAGAAATCAATCAGAAAGCATGACATAACCAAGTGCATGCTGCTCTCTGCCAGATGATAAATGTGAATTTTTAAAAAAAAGATCAGTGAGGACAAAATCTGCTTGTGTCAATCCAGGTTGTTCCTCCTATTATAGCAAAAGCATATTTTATAACACACTTATATTTCTTCACTGAGGGCCCACTTTCACTCTTTGTTTTTGACCTCTGTGCAAATGAAAGTTGTGAAGCAGTTATTTCGTCTGCTGGAGCTGAGGTGTGTTTGCATTTCCATTCATCTCCTAATTTCTGGGGCTCTGCATTCAGGCATATGGAGAGAAAACTCTAACAGAGCAGCAGGCCTTGGTCTGAAATCAGCACTTAGAGTATCTGCCCACATAGAAACAGATCTTTTTGTGAGGTTGAATGATGCTGATAAAATAATAGCTTGGCCTGCTGTGTGGAAGCTATGTAAAGGCAGCTAATGGGGCTCCCACAGGTCCTGGGAACCCAGCTAGCAGTTACAGCAAGAATCTGATGAAAAAGCAAGATCTAGCTAAGGTGCTATAAGTAAATTAACCCAATACATAAAGGGGTGTGTGTGTGTGTGTGTGTGTGTGTGTGTGTGTGTGTGTGTGTGCGCGTGCACACGCTGAGAGGCAAATTTACCATTAACACACACTAGTTTGATCTATCTAGCTTCTGTTGCAAGTTCTAGCACTGTCTAGCACTCCTTTTGGAAACATGCCCCATGTTTCAGCAATACTTTTGCTGAGAGAACAGGCTCCCAGGGACATGGGGGTGTGTATGCCATTAAAACCAATCAATTTCATTGTTAAATTTTACAAATATTTCCATGCAATTGTCAACAGAAATATAATTTTCTGAACAATGTCACACAAATAAAACATATCTTGGAAAACACTGCAGAAGTCAAAATGTCCATCTGGAGTTCCCAATCCTTAGACTTCTCTTTGTGATTTCCAGCTCATTCAGCATCTTAGGAACCAAGCAGACATATTCTGCAGCTGGAAAGTACGAAGGCAACTTCAACAAGTCTCACAGGCCAAGGTTATCCTGTGCTTTTTGGCTTTGTCCCTCCTGTCCTGACAGAAAGAATGCACAGGGAATGTCTCATTTGGATTCAGAAGGTGAAGGTGGTCGTGAGAAGAGTTGGTAACCATGCAATGAGTACCCCATCAGCCAAACTAAAGTGTGTGTGTGTGTGTGTGTGTGTGTGTGTGTACATGTGCGTGTGTGTGTATGAGAGAAAGGGTGGAAGGGAAACCTGCTCTAAGAGGAAAGAGTAAATAGTTCTTGCTAAGGTATGAATAACTGATAAATACAGTCTCACAGTAAAGCCAAGTCTTCACATGTTATTTCTTTTTGTAAGATTTGTAACCACTTCCTAAATCTTCTTCATTTTGACCAAGAGTAGAGTCTTAAGTTAAATGGAAAAAGCTCTAATGCTGGAACACACAATCTTGGGCTTACTGAGCTGATAAGGGAGATTGCCCTTCTGGGAGCCTGGGGAGGTTATACTGTATGGGTTTCCCTGAAAATGCAACTATTGACTCTGTCTTATTTCACGTCTTTCCAGGACAGAGGAAAGACTTGTGTGCCTCTCTGCTCTCTGTATAAAGAACAAGAATATTAGTGCAAAATTCAACTTCTCAGAGCACCTGTGTTAGGTCCCAAAAGGGTCAAACACTGGGTAGTTGATGAGGCAACCAGGGACAAACTAACAGGCTCTAACACATGCCCCTGGGGTGGCCATGCTGCAATCAGCTCACAAGCCAAAAGAACTTGAGTTTGTCCAAAGCTGAGAACAACAGGGCAGACTGCACAGGCTTGGCCATGCAGAGGCTTTGTGTCATACTCGACATTCCCTCCCTGTGAAAGTCTTGGAAACCTGGGGGACATGAAGAACACTAGCAGTCATCCTAGACCCTTGGAACTTGGTCCCTCTCCCACATGCATTTCTTGTCTGGTTGTATCAACAAATGTAGGGTTGAGGAAGGATGTGAATGATGGAAGGAACTTTCCAGATAGGAGCGAGGGAGCAGAGCCCAGCATGTAACTGCCTCTTCTATTACCTGCAGCTTGCTCTCTGAGGTACAACCACATCCTCACCATGTGACCAGCATGACCAAACTCAAATCCTGCCATGGGTGCCTCTAAGCCACATTGGTAGTACTACTTCTTACTTCCAAGCATATCATGCTGCCCCTAGGAGGCATTCAATAAATGTACTGAATGATAATACCCCACCTTGTGGTGTTTCTTATCTCTCCTATGTGGCTACATCTTGTTTCCCTAGTAGGATCATAAACAAGGACAGCATGTAACATTTCACCTGCCTTACAGTTCCTCACGGAGCACCATATACAGAGTGCTCTGAGAGATACCAAACCCTTAATACTTTCCCGTGCTTGCATAGATGGGCGTTTTCTATTTATGTCTGTTTCTTTATTTACATTATTCTGTGCAGTGTGGTCTTTTAAACTTTCACCTACAAACAATGACTGCTAGTATAACACTCCAGCCTCTAAATGGAATTAGTTTCCTCGGTTCTGTTGGAGAGCTGCAAGAGACAGAACATATGATCAATTTTATATGATATTTTGATAATTCATATCCTATTACTGAGAAGAATTACCACAAGAAAGGAAAAAAGAGAGACAGAGAGAGAGAGAAAGATATTGTCTTGTAGATAATAAAAAATTTTCACTCATTTCTTACATTTATCCATTTTCAAGGTCACTTTCCATTTTCTTAGTTCTCTTTTCTGAAGTGTTTCTGAGGAAAAATAAAAGACATATTCCCCTTTAGGTAGTCTGTTTGGAATGAACTATTCGAAGGGCAACCCAGCAATGCGTGGGCTTTCATAAGTAACATGACCATCCACCACTTTAAGGAAATACAATATAAATAGATAAAGCAGCTAGCAGGTAATTACATGCACTAAAGAAAGATTCTCCACTTTCCAGGGGAGAATTACTGCAAGCTCCTACTTTGCACTGAACATGAATTTCAACTTTTAAATTTTGATTTGCATAAAACTTTTTGTAACAGAGGTGCACTTATAACAAGAATTTCTCCGAATCCTATTACAATGAGGAGAGGGAGGATCTTCCAGTTCTAGGCACTAATCCAGTGAGATTGTATCTGCATTTGAAAGGGTGATGTCAAACCACGCTAAGGCTGTGACCCATGGGGTTGTCAGCCAATCAAAGACTCAGTGTTGCAGCTGGGCCAGGTCATTTGTTCTCCCAGATCTTATCAGGCTTGACTCCTTTTCCCATTAGAACTCCTATTTCTCATTTTCGGCCTCAAGTTTCCTCTACTCACAAATACCCACAATAGAAACCAGCTTAACGGTCTTCTAATCCACTGATTTTCAAACTTTTTTTAAATCAGAGAATCCTTTCCTCAAATGAAGGCTCACCCCGAAACCCAAGATGTAAAGCAGAGCCACTTGGATGTACTCTGGTCATGGCGCAAAGCCTCACCAGAAGCCCACCTGCTGCATTGACCTGCCTTTCTTAGTAAGGATTTCAAGATGGAAATGCCACTCCCTCCATGTACAAATGGAGAAACTGGAGGTTGGGCTCAGTGTTTCTCAGTGAAGATGTTATTGGCATTTGGGGACAAAAGCAATCTTTACTGTGTAGGATTGACCTCTGCATGGTAGTCCTTTAACTTCCTCAGCTAAGTGCCTGTTGCCCTCCCATACTTGTGTTGACTAAAATCAGCTACTGAGAGAGAGTCATCTGGTTCCACCTGGGCTGAGAATCACATGGCTCTGAAATGATTTCCCCAGGGTTAGTCAGAGGGGCAAGGCCAGGATGAACCCAGGTATCCTGATTCCCAGTCTATTGTTCTTTCCTCTCCAGCACATGGACTTTCCTGCCAGCAACAATTTTTTCTGTCCCTCACCCCTTTTAAGCTTTGCTCTAACAGTTGGGGCTCCATCTACTGAAATTCAGCTTCTACTTGTCTGTGAGGCTGCCTTGAACCACTGCCATTGCTGCTCTTAATGTAGAAGCCGGGCAGGCTCTTCCATCTGAGAATGGAGATTAGTGTAGACAAAGAAAAGATATCCCAAGCACTTCTCAGTTCCTAGTGAGCACAAATTTAAGCCCTGGGCCCATGACCAACATAGCTTCTCAGTGAGATGTGAATTGCAATGCACTAGCCCAGATGAACTGATTTTTTTTTAATTGAAATATAGTTGATTTTGTTTGTTGTATATATATAAACATATAAAATGTTTATAATGGAACAGGATAGAAAGCCCAGAGATAAACCCATGCACATATGGTCACCTTATCTTTGATAAAGGAGGCAAGAATATACAAATGGAGAAAAGACAGCCTCTTCAATAAGTGGTGCTGGGAAAACTGGACAGCTACATGTAAAAGTATGAAATTAGAACACTCCCTGACACCATACACAAAAATAAACTCAAAATGGATTAAAGACCTAAATGTAAGACCAGACACTATAAAACTCTTAGAGGAAAGCATAGGCAGAACACTCTATGACATAAATCACAGCAAGATCCTTTTTGACCCACCTCCTAGAGAAATGGAAATAAAAACAAAAATAAACACATGGGACCTAATGAAACTTAAAAGCTTTTGCACAGCAAAGGAAACCATAAACAAGTCGAAAAGACAGCCCTCAGAATGGTAGAAAATATTTGCAAACAAAGCAACTGACAAAGGATTAATCTCCAAAATTTACAAGCAGCTCATGCAGCTCAATATCAAAAAAACAAACAACCCAATCCAAAAATGGGCAGAAGACCTAAATAGACATTTCTCCAAAGAAGATATACAGATTGCCAACAAACACATGAAAGAATGCTCAACATCATTAATCATTAGAGAAATGCAAATCAAAACTACAATGAGATATCATCTCACACCAGTCAGAATGGCCATCATCAAAAACTCTACAAACAATAAATGCTGGAGAGGGTGTGGAGAAAAGGGAACCCTCTTGCACTGTTGGTGGGAATGTAAATTGATGCTGCCACTATGGAGAACAGTATGGAGGTCCCTTAAAAACTAAAAATAGAACTACCATACGACCCAGCAATCCCACTACTGGGCATATAGCCTGAGAAAACCATAATTCAAAAAGAGTCATGTACCACAATGTTCATTGCAGCTCTATTTACAATAGCCAGGACATGGAAGTAACCTACATGTCCATCAACAGATGAATGGATAAAGAATATGTGGCACATATATACAATGGAATATTACTCAGCCATAAAAAGAAACGAAATTGAGTTATTTGTAGTGAGGTGGATGGACCTAGAGTCTGTCATACAGAGTGAAGTAAGTCAGAAAGAGAAAAACAAATACCGTACGCTAACACATATATATGGAATCTAAGAGAAAAAAAAAAAAAGTCATGAAGAGCCTAGGGGCAAGACGGAAATAAAGACACAGACCTACTAGAGGATATACTTGAGCATATGGGGAGGGGGAAGGGTAAGCTGTGACAAAGTGAGAGAGTGGCATGGACATATATACACTACCAAATGTAAAATAGATAGCTAGTGGGAAGCAGCCGCATAGCACAGGGAGATCAGCTCGGTGCTTTGTGACCACCTAGAGGGGTGGGATAGGGAGGGTGGGAGGGAGGGAGACGCAAAAGGGAAGAGATATGGGAACATATGTATATGTATAACTGATTCACTTTGTTATACAGCAGAAACTAACACACAATTGTAAAGCAATTATACTCCAATAAAGATGTTAAAATAAAAAAAAAAGACACATGCACCCCAGTGTTCATTGCAGCACTATTTACAATAGCCAGGTCATGGAAGCCACCGAAATGCCCATTGACAGACAAATGGATAAAGAAGTTGTGGTACATATACACAATGGAATATTACTCAGCCATAAAAAGGAACGAAATTGGGTCATTTGTTGAGATGTGGTTGGATCTAGAGACTGTCATACAGAGTGAAGTAAGTCAGAAAGAGAAAAACAAATATCATATATTGACGCATATATGTGGAACCTAGAAAAATGGTACACTGGTTTGCAGGGCAGAAGTTGAGACACAGATGTAGAGAACAAACGTATGGACACCAAGGGGGGAAAGCCATGGGGGGGTGGGGATGGTGGTGTGCTGAATTGGGCGATTGGGATTGACGTGTATACACTGATGTGTATAAAATTGATGACTAATAAGAACCTGCTGTATAAAAAAATAAATAAAATTTAAAAATTAAAAAATAAATAAATTTTTAAAAATGTTTATAAAAAAACATTTTATATGTTGTGTTAGTTTCTGGTACACAGCAAAGTGATTCAGTTTTATATATATATTCTTTTTCATATTCTTTTCCATTATAGGTTACTACAAGATATTGAATATAGTTCCCTGTGCTATACAGTAGGACTTTGTTGTTCATCTATTTTATTTTATTTTATTTTATTTTATTTATTTTATTTATTTTTGGTTACTTGCGGGCTTTCTCTAGTTGCGGCGAGCCAGAGCTACTCTTCATTGCGGTGTGCTGGCTTCTCAATGCGGTGGCTTCTCTTGTTGCAAAACACGGGCTCTAGGCACGTGGGCTTCAGTAGCTGCAGCACACGGGCTCAGTAGTTGTGGCACGCGGGTCCTAGAGCGTGTGGGCTTCAGTAGTTGCAGCACGTGGGCTTAGTAATTGTGGTTCACAGGCTCTAGAACACAGGCTCAGTAGTTGTGGCACATGGGCTTAGTTGCTCCGCAGCATGTGGGATCTTCCCCGACCAGGGATCAAACTTGTGTCCCCTGCATTGGCAGGTGGATTCTTAACCACTGTGCCACCAGGGAAGTCCTGTGTTCATCTATTTTATATATAGTAGTTTGTATCTGCTAATCCCAAACTCCTTATTTATCCCTCCCTGCCCCCTTGATTTTTTTTCTTCTCCCCAAATCATACTGTTTGATTCTAGGTCATCTATATTCTATATAACCTTGATTCTCATAGATCGTCTTTTGGCTGACATTCTCACCAAACAATTCCTACTTCCTCCATTCAGCAGCTGTATGACTTTTTAAAGGATACCTGGCTTTTCTGACCTCAGTTTCCTCATTTACAAACTGGGGAGAAGAGAAAACTTGCAGGATTCTTGCATGGATTCAATGCAATAATGCATGTACAGTCCTTAGCACTACCAGTTGCTTATTAAATGGCTGCTGCCACTGTTCGGATTAACATTGTCACCATTTCCTTGCCTTAGTATAACTTGTTGGGATAAAGTAAATTCCCCTTAGGTAAGCTTCATAAAGTTGTCACTTGGAGGTGGATGAACACCCAATTCTAGATTCCCTGCTCAGAGCTTCCCCTCGGCTTTCAAGCTTGCCCAGTAGTGTCAGCCTATTTTGGAAGAAAGTGTTAGATTCCCTTCTTCCTCCTGTAGTAAGACAGGTAGACATCCCCGTAGTCATCCAGGAGATCTTATTTCCCACTGATACAGGGGTCGGCAAATTTCCAGACCTTTTAAAATGGGTTTTTACTAACAGTCTATCAAGTCTCCAGAGAGAACTATCCTGTCTGAGACAGCCAGGGCTCTTTTTTACCGACAGTTTGAGCTGTGTGCTTGAAATCATTTTTGACAAGAAAAAAACAGGCTCAAGTACAAAGAAATCACGGACCATCCACAGTCACCAATTTTCAGACTTTAAAATCCACACAAGTGCTTAATTATGCCACACAAAAAAAGAATTGTCATGGAAGTTTGTTGTAAATTTTTGTCTTTTGCACTCGGTACTCAAGAATCACTTGAACAATTTAAAAAATCACAGCTGTTAAGTCAAACTAAACCAAACACACTGTTCTGAAATATTTGCCAAAAGTTGTTTCAGCGTACAATTTGCTTCACTGCATCAATTAGTTTTTGCAAAGTTATATTTGTGTAGAGCATCTGTTAGATACCTGTTTAAAATCTATCCATATGGTTAGTGTTTTAAATGATATATACAGATGTTGAGTGTATATATGAAAAAGTACCCTTTATTGAAAAAATAGTTAAAACCCAATAAATCATAATAAATTCAATATTACATTCCATGTTGGGCTTCTTTGGGTAGATCAGATTCAGCAGCACTTCTTAATAGAAAGCTTTCATGTGTCTCCGAGGAAATTGTGCCCAAGGAAAGACTGGCGCAGTTTCCCTAGCTACATTTCCTTGCTCTTTTTCTCCTCAATGAAACAATAATTATTCAATTAATCTTGTCAACAAGTGGAGGCTGGTTTCATTTCAGTTGTTTACTAATTATTATTGGGTAGATCTTTATATCCTTGAAAATGTTGTCCAATTGCGACAAGCTACTAATGAAGCAAGACTTGGTTAATTAGGTAATAAGAGCAATTAGCTTGTCAGCAGTTAATTCCAACAGTCCCTAGAGAACTGCTACATTTAGGGATATGTATCACAGGAGCTATTGACCTCTAAACCTTCCTCCTTTGCTGTCACTGCAGTTTAATGGAAAGTCATTTATTTTGTCAGGCTAATAACTGAGGTAATGAAGTAGCCTATGGCTCTGGCTTGCTACTCTGTTTTTCTCTTGCTAATTTTAGAAAGTTTAAAAATAGATGAATGGGTCTATTTTGGACATCATTAAAAGAGGAAACCCAAGGTGGGACTTTACAGAATCCATGGAGCACCCGCTGACCACCCCCAAAGCTGTCTGGAGCTCATTAGTCCTTACAGAGCTTTCTCTGCCAAAGAAAAGTTGGTTGTGAAATTTTAAATTCAAAGACTTTTAAAAGCCAAATCAGTTTTGTTTGAAAATTTGATTTAATGGGATGAAGGAGGATAATTCTGGAATTTATTCTCATTTCCATGTTTACTGAAAGAGACTGTCTTTAAAAAGTGATGGAATTAGGTGATTCATTTGTAGCTTTTTGTGTTGCAGGGGAGATGAACGAGGCTAGAATGAGGATTACTTTTCATAATAGATCTTAGAAAATATCTTAGGACAACTTGACAAGCTTGACTTTGCCAAAGAGTAAATTTAATATAAGATAATATGATTGTTCTAATATCGGACCTTCCATTTTCAGTGTAAATTCTGTGTAGAACATTCCCTCCACCTCTAGACAGTGGCTGAATCTGACTGAGACTGAGACCAAGTCTGAGGCGGAGATATTTTACGGAACCAATTTGCTATTTCTGGTCTCCTCATTCCTACAAAAGGTTGGGACAGGAAAGTGCAAGCCTTTCCTCTCAGAAGTCCAGCCACAGGCCCTGGTCTGTCTACCCCATGGCATGTTTCAGAGCTTCACTTACTTCATCTTTATTTTTCTCCTTGGGAGCATTGTGCAAAACTCTTCTAAGCTTAAGCCATTATACCAACTACAAACATATAAAAGGATATAAAACGAACATGAAAGTGGAAACAAAAATGAAGGCAACTAATCCTATCTCATCTCGTAGTTTTCCTGAAGTTGTCACCAATATTAGAGGTAACAGTATGGACCTTGTTGGAATTCAAGGTGCCCAATAAATAGTACTCTCTCTTCCCCTCCTGAGTTCTGAACCAAATAAGAAATAAGTCAAAAGGGTAAGGTGGATTAGAACTAATATTACCTTTATTTTAAATTGATAGAATTCAATTCAGATTTTACTACACTTTCAAGGGAAATTACCTCAATATTTTAAAGAATTAACAAAATTTAATACTGTTTAAAACATCATATTAGAGAACGTGGTTGTTGTAGGAGTATGGCTTCTATCACAGACAGGCAGGCTTCCTAATAGAACTAAACCCCAGATTTAGAAAAACTTACCCACCCGGTGTCTGGACCACATCACCTGGGAAAACTGCTGGCATAAACCAAGAAGCTGAGCCAAAGATGTGCTTCTGCTGGTGGCTGCATGTTAGAGAGGAAAGAGTAGGCTTTACATGTCCAACTTCACTTTCCAAACTCAGGAATAAGATTAAGTCACTCCTCAAGGGAGCAGTAGGAGGGGGCAGGAATACAGGTGCGTTTCCCAAGTAGAATTCCCTCCACTGGAGTAGGGAAGGACTCTTCCTTCCAACAGATGTTATAGATGTAGGTTTTTTTATATGATTCCATTTTGGTGATTCATTAAGAAATTAAGAGTATAGTAAAATTGAAATTAAACCTCATTAATTTAAAAATAAGGTGATTTACAACTTCAAAATGTCAATAAACAAAGAATCTATAAAGCAAATTAACAGTGTCTTTAGAATTTGTGAAGGACCATTTTGATTCCATAAGAGAATATACTTATTTGAAGTCACTTCAAAGTAGTCACGAATTTAAAAGAGACCATCCTAATTATAAAATATTGTTAAATCTGTTAAAGTAACTCATATAGGCATAGGTATGTTGTTCTTACCAGAATAGTGAAAATCCTGAACGGAACTATCTCAATTATTTTATTTTACTTCTTGATATGCACATGTTCTACCGACATACTCTACCTTCAGCTTACTGATAAGACTGAAAGGAAAAGGAACTCTGGGTTGCCCCATCTTTCCCTTTCCTTCTGTGCCATCATGTTCAGCATAAGTCATTGACACAGAGGGGTAATATGGGGAAGAGAAGATATGATAGGCTTCCCAGGTTGTTTTTGTTTCTTAGAACAACACTGCTGCCTTCTTCTTGTGTATGACACAAGTTCTCTTTTAAACAGAAAGTGTGGTTTGGGGAGCTGTTAGCATACCACCCCGCCCACAAGCTCAGTCCTTGATGTAACACACTTACCTTATACTTGCTTTGAGTTTCGCTGAACTCCCATGCTGCATGAGTGCACCAGAGTTCCGTGCCCACAGGGCATTGTGAATGCTGCCTACAAATAGGACAGCTAGGAAGGGTGGGACTTACACTGCACATACCCCCTCTGCTCAAATGCATGCTTTATTGTCCCATCAGACTTCATGCATGAAACACAAGTTCAAAGATAAAATTAAGAATTTCAAAACAGAGACAGCAGAGAAATAAAACAAGTGTGGGGCACTTTTGGGCACAGGGCCATGTGCAGTGGCACAGGTCACATACCCATGAAGCCAGCCCTGGAGAGAAGGTTGGACCTAAGGGAATTCAGGCCACAGATTAGCAGCAAGGAAGGCTGAATTCCAGGATAGTGGTCTGAAAGGGGAGGGACAAGTGGTGGAACAACTCCTTATTCTTGTTTTAAGCAACTACTCTCACTTTTGCCAGGATGTTAGAGTACCAACAATAAATGGGCCTTGTACCAACACAACACCAGGCTGGCAAGAGTGTTAGAGGTGACTTACTCCTCAATAAATATGAAGTAATTCTTCTCAAGTTGTTATTCAGAGTTGTACGGACCCAATTTAGCCTTTGTGCTACATTACGTTACACTATGCACAAAAGTAAGTGAGTTTTTGCTATATTTTTGTGGGCATTTGGCAATAACCAGTCTGGTTAAATAAAAGTTTATTATAATTTCTCAACTGATTTAGTAAAATTGGTATAAATGTGTAGCTTTGGTAAATTAAACAGCTTTCAAAGTCCTTTAAATTCATTACCTTTAGAGTTTACAAAGTGCTTTTACCCACCGAATCCCCCATTTAACCCCCATAATAACCCTGTGAGGTAGAATAGGCAGACATTTTTATGACTGTGAATGGGTGTGTTTACCAGAACTATCAATTGGATTACATGAACCTGCATCCCTCCATGGCCTCACCTGTTTGGAAAGGTGGAAGCACTTAATGGAAGGAAATCAGACCATAAGCTAAACAATGAATGACCTAGTGTGACCAGACTCTAAAAGATGAACTGGGCCAATTGGATGTATCTCTCAACAGAGGTAAGGTAATTTGTCAAATACAGACCTCGTTATACAGCTCATACTGAGTCTCAACATTTCTAAAATAGATCTATTGAGACATTTTCTCAAATTGCCCCTTTCTCTGTCTTCTCCATCTCAGTAAAGAGCACTTCCATCCACTTGTGTGTTCAGCCAAAACCCTAGGAGTAATCCTTGAGTCCTAGTCTATCTGCTTCTTTTCAACTCTACTGCCCACCCTCTGGCCCAAGCTACCGTCATCTCTTGCCTAACTTTGCAATATCCTCAAAGGTGGTCTGCCTGCTTCCATTCTTGCCCCATTGTAATCCATTCTCCACATGACAGCCATTGTGAGCTTTATAAAATGTAAATAAATCATGTCATTTATATGCTTAAAATTTTTAAGAGGTTCTTCAGAGTCAAGAGCTCATTGTCCTCATACAGACTGAAAGTGAGGGGATGGAAAAAGATATTCCATGCAAATGGAAATCAAAAGAAAGCTGGAGTAGCAATTCTCATATCAGACAAAATAGACTTTAAAATAAAGACTATTGCAAGAGACAAAGAAGGGCACTACATAATGATCAAGGGATCAATCCAAGAAGAAGATATAACAATTGTAAATATTTATACACCCAACATAGGAGCACCTCAATACATAAGGCAAATGCTAAGAGCCATAAAAGGGGAAATCGACAGTAACACAGTAATACTAGGGGACTTTTAACACCCCACTTTCACCAATGGACAGATCATCCAAAATGAAAATAAATAAGGAAACACAGCTTTAAATGATGCGTTAAACAAGATGGACTTAATTGATATTTATAGGACATTCCATCCAAAAACAACAGAATACACTTTCTTCTCAAGTGCTCAAGGAACATTATCCAGGATAGATCATGTCTTGAGTCACAAATCAAGCCTTGGTAAATTTAAGAAAATTGAAATCGTATCAAGTATCTTTTCTGACAACAAGGCTATGAGACTAGATATCAATTACAGGAATAAATCTGTAAAAAACACAAACACATGGAGGCTAAACAATACACTACTTAATAACCAAGAGATCACTGAAGAAATCAAAGAGGAAATCAAAAAATACCTAGAAACAAATGACAATGAAAACACGACGACCCAAAACCTATGGGATGCAGCAAAAGCAGTTTATAGCAATACAATCCTACCTCAAGAAACAAGAAACATTTCAAATAAACAACCTAACCTTACACTTAAAGCAATTAGAGAAAGAAGAACAAAAAAACCCCAAAATTAGCAGAAGGAAAGAAATCATAAAGATCAGATCAGAAATGAAGGAAACGATAGCAAAGATCAAGAAAACTAAAAGCTGGTTCTTTGAGAGATAAACAAAATTGATAAACCATTAGCCAGACTCATCAAGAAAAAAAGGGAGAAGACTCAAATCAATAGAATTAGAAATGAAAAAGGAGAAATAACAACTGACAGTGCAGAAATACAAAGGATCATGAGAGATTACTACAAGCAACTATATGCCAATAAAATGGACAACCTTGCCCAGGAAGAAATGGGCAAATTCTTAGAAAAGCACAACTTTCCGAGACTGAACCAGGAACAAACAGAAAATATAAACAGACCAATCACAAGCACTGAAATTGAAACTGTGATTAAAAATCTTCCAACAAACAAAAGCCCAGGACCAGATGGCTTCACAGGTGAATTCTATCAAACATTTAGAGAAGACCTAACCCCTATGCTTCTCAAACTCTTCCAAAGTATAGCAGAGGGAGGAACACTCCCAAACTCATTCTATGAGGCCACCATCACCCTGATACCAAAACCAGACAAAGATGTCACAAAAAAAGAAAAGTGCAGGCCAATAACAGTAATGGACATAGATGCAAAAATCCTCAAAATACTAGCAAACAGAATCCAACAGCACATGAAAAGGATCATACACCATGATCAAGTGGGGTTTATCCCAGGAATGTAAGGATTCTTCAGTATACTCAAATCAATCAATGTGATAAACTATATTAACAAATTGAAGGAGAAAAACCATATGATCATCTCAATAGATGCAGAAAAACTTTTGACAAAATTCAATACCCATTTATGATAAAAACCCTCCAGAAATTAGGCATAGAAGGAACTTACCTCAACATAATAAAGGCCATATATGACAAACCCACAGCCAACATCGTTCTCAATGGGGAAAAACTGAAACCATTTCCACTAAGATCAGGAACAAGACATGGTTACCCACTCTCACCACTATTATTCAACATAGTTTTGGAAGTTTTAGCCACGGCAATCAGAGAAGAAAAAGAAATAAAAGGAATACAAATAGAAAAAGAAGAAGTAAAACTGTCACTGTTTGCAGATGACATGATACTATACATAGAGAATCCTAAGGATGCTACCAGAAAACTACTAGAGCTAATCAATGAATTTGGTAAAATTGTAGGATACAAAATTAATGCACAGAAATCTCTTGCATTCCTATACACTAATAATGAAAAATCTGAAAGAGAAATTCAGGAAACACTCCCATTTACCACTGCAACAAAAAGAATAAAATACCTAGGAATAAATCTACCTAAGGAGACAAAAGACCTGTATGCAGAAAACTATAAGACACTGATGAAAGAAATTAAAGACGATACCAACAGATGGAGAGATATACCATGTTCTTGGATTGGAAGAATCAACATTGTGAAAATGACTATACTACCCAAAGCAATCTACAGAGTCAATGCAATCCCTATCAAACTACCAATAGCATTTTTCACAGAACTAGAACAAAAAATTGCACAATTCGTATGGAAACATAAAAGACCCAGAATAGCCAAAGCAATCTTGAGAAAGAAAAACGAAGCTGGAGGAATTAGGCTCCCTGACTTCAGACTATACTACAAAGCTACAGTAATCAAGACAGTATGGTACTGAAACAAAAACAGAAATATAGATCAATGGAACAGGATAGAAAGCCCAGAGATAAACCTACACACATATGGTCACCTTATCTTTGATAAAGGAGGCAAGAATATCCAATGGAGAAAAGACAGCCTCCTCAATAAGTGGTGCTGAGAAAACTGGACAGCTACATGTAAAAGAATGAAATTAGAATACTCCCTAACACCATACACAAAAATAAACTCAAAATGGATTAACCACCTAAATGTAGGCCAGACAGTATAAAAGTCTTAGAGGAAAACAGGCAGAACACTCTATGACATAAATCACAGCAAGATCCTTTTTGACCCACCTCCTAGAGGAATGGAAATAAAAGCAAAAATAAACAAATGGGACCTAATGAAACTTAAAAGCTTTTGCACAGCAAAGGAAACCATAAACAAGATGAAAAGACAACCCTCAGAATGGGAGAAAAGGTTTGCAAATGAAGCAACTGACAAAGGATTAATCTCCAAAATTTACAAGCAGCTCATGCAGCTCAATATCAAACAAACAACCCAATCCAAAAATGGGCAGAAGACCTAAATAAACATTTCTCCAAAGAAGATATACAGATTGCCAGCAAACACATGAAAGGATGTTCAACATCACTAATCATTAGAGAAATGCAAATCAAAACCAACAATGAGATATCACCTCACGCTGGTCAGAATGGCCATCATCAAAAAATCTACAAACAATAAATGCTGGAGAGGGTGTGGAGAAAAGGGAACCCTCTTGCACTGTTGGTGGGAATGTAAATTGGTACAGCCACTATGGAGAACAGTATGGAGGTTCCGTAACAAACTAAAAATAGAACTACCATACGACCCAGCAGTCCCACTACTGGGCATATACCCTGAGAAAACCATAATTTAAAAAGAGTCATGTACCACAATGTTCATTGCAGCTCTATTTACAATAGCCAGGACATGGAAGCAACCTAAGTGTCCATCAACAGATGAATGGATAAAGAAGATGTGGCACATATATACAATGGAATATTACTCAGCCATAAAGAGAAACGAAATTGACTTACTTGTAGTGAGGTGGGTGGACCTAGAGTCTGTCATACAGAGTGAAGTAAGTCAGAAAGAGAAAAACAAATACCCTATGCTAACACATATATATGAAATTTTTTAAAAAATGGTTCTGAAGAACCTAGGGGCAGGACAGGAATAAAGATGCAGACATAAAGAATGGACTTGAGGACATGGGGAGGGGGAAAGTTAAGCTGGGGTTAAGTGAGAGAGTGGCATGGACATATATACACTACCAAATGTAAAATAGATAGCTAGTGGGAAGCAGCTGCATAGTACAGGGAGATCAGCTCGGTGCTTTGTGTCTACCTAGAGGGGTGGGATAGGGAGGGTGGGAGGGAGACGCAAGAGGGAGGGGATATGGGGATATATGTATATGTATAGCTGATTCACTTTGTTATACAGCAGAAACTAACACACCATTGTAAAGCAATTATACTCCACTAAAGATGTTAAAAAAAAAAACAGAGAGAAAGACATGGGACACAGTCATGAGCAGATCACTTTCACTGAATTTCCCCTCCAAAATTTACTTAGGAAGGCAGAGTTGTTATTTTGAGGGGCATTGAAGAAAATGGTAACTTTAACATTACCATGGAAGACTGTGTGTGTAAATACTACAAATAATAATTCTGTTTATTAAAGTAAAAAAAAAAAGAGCTCATTGTACTGATTTCCAAAGCTTTGCATTATCTCAAATTTGCATCCCTCTCCAACCTGACTCATACCAATCCCTTTAGCCACACTGACCTTCTGTTAGTACTTGGATCCCATCAAGCTCTCTCTGTCTCAGAGACTTTGCACTTGCTAGTCCCTCTGGCTGGAATATTCTGCCTTCAACTCTTTGCAATGCTTATTTTGAAATCATTTTTAATTTAAATGTCACCTTTTCAAGGAGGGCCTTCACTGATCATCCATCAGAAGTGATTTCCACCCCCATTTATTCTCTATTCAGTTCCTATTATTTCCCATCATAGGCCTTATCACAATCTATCTTATTTATTAGTGTCTTTGCTTGCTTATAGACTTTTTCTCTCATCAAAAAGTACATTTTGGGCTTCCCTGGTGGTGCAGTGGTTGAGAGTCTGCCTGTCAATGCAGGGGACACGGGTTCGAGCCCTGGTCTGGGAAGATCCCACATGCCGTGGAGCAACTAGGCCCGTGTGCCACAGTTACTGAGCCTGCGCGTCTGGAACCTGTGCTCCGCAACAGGAGAGGCCGCGATGGTGAGAGGCCCGCGCACCGCGATGAAGAGTGGCCCCCACTTGCCACAAATGGAGAAAGCCCTCGCACAGAAACGAAGACCCAACACAGCCATAAATTAATTAATTAATTAATTATTTTAAAAAAGTACATTTTATTAGGGCAAGGACCTTGCCTATATTGTTTATCACTGTATGCCTAGCACATGGAACAGTACCTGGCACATATGGGGGCTTGATAATGTTTTATTTAAATGAAGAGTAGAGAGGAAGTCAGATGGACATATTAAAGTTGCTGATGTACTTGTATTTGGGGCAACCTTACGTATACTGTAGACTATGTGCAAGCAGAGGAAATAAAAATTATGCATAAGCAAAGGAGAAAGGGGACATGGAAGGGATTGCAGAAATAAGCCAAAATCTGAAAAAGAATGAATATAGACCCCAGAGGTGTCTTCAATGAGAACAATGTCCCAGTTATTAACTCAGGACAGTGGTGTCCTGACAATAAACTGCTTTTGTCAGATACCAATCAATGTCCCAAGTTTTTTAAATTAGAAAACTGAAGGTAATTCTGTAGTCTTGTCTTCTACCACTGTGGTTTTCATCAAAAGTCTTTTAGCTACAAGTAACAGATATATAATTTAAGCTATCAAGAATAAAAAGGGGACTTTTATTGATTCATACAACTAGGAAACCTGCAGACATGGATGATTTCATCTTGGCTGGACCCAGAAGCTCAACTTATGTCATTTTCTCTCTCTCTCTGTCCTTTCTCTCTCTCTCTCTGGATGGATAGATAATAGATAAAACATACAGACACACGCACAGATAGACAGAGATATAAATATTCATCCCTATTTCTTAAACTTCCTTCCTTCAGTGCTATGGATTAATTCTCCAACAAGTTCTCACCTTTTGGACGAAAACACAACCATAGTCACACCCAAACTCACATTCTTACAACTCTTCATCAGAAGGAAGAGATACTCTCCCCCAGTGTCCTTAAGTGAATTTCACAGGACTATTACACCTGACAACAAATTTTCTGAAAAAAAAAAAAAAGAAAGAAAGAAATTTTGTTTACAATAGCATCAAAAACAATAAAATACTTAGGATACTTAATACTTAAATACTTAAATACTTAATACTTAAATACTTAAATACTTAATACTTAAATAAGAAGATGAAAGATCTCTACTCTGAAAACTACAAGACATTAATGAAAGAAATTAAAGAAGACACAAATAAATGGAAAGGTATTTCATGTTCATGGACTAGAAGAATGAATGTTGTTAAAATATCAATACTACCAGAAGCCATCAATGCAATCCCTATCAAGACTTCAGTTGGTATTGTTTATAGAAGTAGGAAAAAAAAAAAAAAAACACTCCAAAAATTTATATGGAGCCACAAAAGACTCCAAATAACCAAGAAATCCTGAGAAGGAAGAACAAAGCAGGAGGCACCACACTTCCTGATTTCAAACTGTACTATAAAGTTATAGTCATCAAAACAATATGGTACTGGAATAAAAAACAGGTCAATAGACCAATAGAACAGAATCAAGAGCCCAGAAATAAACCCAAGTTGACTGTATGGTCAACTAATATTTGACAAAGGAGCCAGGAATACGCAATGGAGAAAAGACAGTCTTTTCAATAATAGTGCCGGGATAATTGAATATCCATATGTGAAAGAATGAAACTTGACCCCTATCTTATACCACTCATAAAAATTAACCCAAAATGGATTAAAGACTTAAATGTAAGACCTACAACCATGAAAGACATAGAAGGAAACATGGAACTGAAGCTCCTTGACATGGGTCTTGGTAATAATTTTTTGGATCTGACACATAAAGCACAAGCAACAAAATAAAAAAATAAACAGATGGGACTACATCAGATTAAAAAGCTTCTGCCCAGCAAAAGAAGCCATCAACAAAGTGAAAAGACAACGTACAGATGGGAAAAAATATTTGCAAACCATATATCTGATAAGGGGTTAATATCAAAAATATATAAAGAACTCATTCAGGGACTTCCCTGGTGGTCCAGTCAGTGGTTAAGACTTTGCCTTCCAATGCAGGGGGTGTGGGTTCAATCCCTGATTGGGGAGCTAAGATCCCACATGCCTCGGGGCCAAAAAACCAAAACATAAAATGAAACAATATTGTAACAAATTCAATAAAGACTTTAAAAATGTTCCACATCAAAAAAATCTTAAAAAAAAAAAAGAACTCGTTCAGCTCAATAACAACAACAACAACAAAAAACCAAATAACCCAATTTTTAAAATGGACAAGGGACCTGAATAGACATTTCTCCAAAAAAGATATACAAAAGGCCCACAGATAATTGAAAAGATGCTTAACATCACTAGTCATTAGGGAAATGCAAATTAAAGCCATAATAAGATAACACCTCACTCCTGTTAGAATGGCCATCATCAAAAAGACAAGAGATAACAGATGCTGGCATGAATGTTGAGAAAAGGGAACTCTTGTGCACTGTTGGTGGGAATGTATCTTGGTGCAGCCACTATGGAAAACGGTACGAAGTATTCTAAAAAAATTAAAAATAGAACCACCGTGTGATCCGGCAACTCCAGTTCTGGGAATATAGCCGAAGGAAATGAAAACACTAACTTGAAAAGATATCTGCACCCCCATGTTCATAGCAGCATCGCTTGCAATAGCCAAGACATGGAAACAACCTAAGTGTCCATTGACGGATAAATGGGTAAAGAAGTTGGCGTATATACATACAATGGAATATTATTCAGCTATAAAAAAAAATGACAATATGGATGGATCTTGAAGGCATTATGCTAAGTGAAATAAGTCAGACAGAGAAAGATAAATACTATATGATCTCACTTATATGTGGAACCTAAAGAAGAAACTAAACAAAAAACCAAAGCAAACAAACAAACAAAAAAACCCACACCAAATTTATAGAAAAGAGATCAGATTTGTGGTTACAGAGGCAGAGGGTGGGAGCAGGGGAAATTGGAGGAAGGTGGTCAAAAAGTACAAATTTCCGGTTATAAGTTAAAGAAGTACTAGGGATGTCATGTACAACACGATGACAATAGCTAAGGCTGCTCTGTGATATACAGGAAAGTTGTTAGAGAGTAAATCCTACAAGTTCTTATCACAAGGAGAACATTTTTTTCCTTTTATCTTTTCTTCTTTTTATTGTATCTAAATGAGAAGATGGACGTAAGCTGACCCTATTGTGGTAATCATTTCACAATATATGTAAATCAAACCATCACGCTATATGCCCTAAATGTATACAGTGGTATAAGTCAATTATTTCTCAATAAAACTGAGGGGAAAATTGCCTGGGTCCAGGAGGCTAAGTCACTGTGAATGGTCATCCTAGATGACCTGTCCAATCCTGTGGCCAGCAAGCCTGGCGCAGTGACAACACATGAACCTGGCACAGTGACAAAAAAACACACAAAGCCCACTTGGAATGGGTAAGGTGTGACTTCCCCAAGAGATGCTGGCAGAGAAAAGTAACATATCCTCTGCTACTCTATTCCAGCCCCCTCCCAAATGCCTTTCAATTCCCTGCACACACCATGTTCTTCTATATGATCAGCAATTTGCACATGCCCCTGCTTTGGATTCCCTTCTCTCTTAGCTTCCTGGTGAACTTGAGATGAGATGGTGAATCTCAAAGCACTCCATGCATACCTCCACCACAGCCAGCTCACTGCCCTGGGTTCTTTATCTTTGTTTACATCTGTCTTGCTCAGACTGTGAGCGTCTTGACTTCAAGGACAGTGAGCGGGTGCTCAACAAATAGGTGCTTCACAAGCAAATGGATGTGTGACTATTTCACATTCAAAGGTCCCACAGCTAATGAATTACAGAGCCAAGATTAGACCCCAGTGTACTTCCCTTGGCCCAGAATTCAAAACTTGTGTAGCATTATAATTGTATAAGACTCTTATGAAGAAAAGCTGTAACTTTCTCAGCTCTTGCAGGAAAAGCATTAGTTTGGGCATTAACATTGAGAAAAAGAAAAACAACTCTCCACTGAATAAATAAATACAAAAGGCCTTAGAATGTTTTGCTGAAGTAAATTGTATTATTGGAGTTGTGATAACTCAGGAAACTTTTCTAAGTTCTATTCACAGCCCTTCCAACAGTCAGTATTTCTTGTAAACGTTATCCAGTGAGCACTTATTTAATGGATACTAAGTGGGACTCTGATTGTACTAGTGACTGGGGACAAAAAGATAAGCAAGGCATCCCCTGCCATTGAGGAGACACAGTCAATGAAGAAATCAGACACAGCAGCCTATATGATCCTTTAACATCAGGTAAATCATGTCACTCTTGTGTTCAAAACCGCCCCCTAGTTTTCCTGCTCATTTGTGGTTACCTCCAGACTCCTTACCATGACCTACAAGACCCTCACAGCATGGCCTCCCCCTACCTTTCTGACCTCATCTCCCACCACTCTAGCACAACCAGCTTTCTGCCTCAAGTCCTTGAACTCTTCCTCTGCCTGAAATGTCCTTCCCCAGGTATCCACAGCTAAGTCCCTTACTTCCTTTATAGTTCTCCTCAAACGTCTTCTTATCAAAAAGGGCTTTCCTGACCAGACTCCCCATCACCCAGTTCCCAACATCATTCTCTAACCCTGCACCTGGTTTTCTTTATATTCAAGCACTTACTACTAACTGACATATGTTTATTTTTTTATGTTAGCACTCTCTCTCTCTCTCTCTCTCACACACACACGATTGTAAGCTTCATTAAATAGGAATTTGCTGTTTTATTCATATTCAACAAATAGTTGAGTGACTGAATGAATGAATACCGAATATTTTTTATTTTATTGAAGTATAGTTGATTTACAATGTTGTGTTAATTTCTGTTGTACAGAAAAGTATTCAGTTATACATATATATATATTCTTTTTCATATTCTTTTCTATTATGATTTATTATAGGATACTGAATATAGGTCCCTGTGCTATACAGTAGGACCTTGTTGTTTATCCATTCTATATATAATAGTTTGCATCTGCTAATCCAAACTCCCAATCCATCCCTCTCCCAACCCCCTCCCCCTTGGCATCCACAAATCTGTTCTCTATGTCTGTGAGTCTGTTTCTGTTTCGTAGATAAGTTCACTTGTGTTGTATTTTAGATTTCACGTATAAGTGATATCATATGGTATTTGTCTTTCTCTTTCTGACTTACTTCACTCAGTCTGAGAATCTCTAGGTCCATCCATTAGCTGCAAATGGCATTTATTCTTTTTTATGGCTGAGTAATATTCCATTATATATATATATACACACACACACACACACACACACACACACACACACACACACACACACACACATACATATATCACATCTTCTTTATCCATTCATTTGTCAATGGACATGTAGGTTGCTTCCATGTCTTGGCTATTGTAAATAGTGCTGCTATGAACATAAGGGTACCTATATCTTTTTGAATTATAGTTTTTTCCAGATATATGCCCAGCAGTGGGATTGCTAGATCATATGGTAACTCTATTTTTAGTTTTTTGAGGAACCTCCATACTGTTTTCCATAGTGGCTATAGCAATTTCCATTCCTACCAACAGTGTAGGAGGGTTCCCTTTTCTTCACACCCTCTCCAGTGTTTGTTATTTGTAGACTTTTTGATGATGGCCATTCTGACTGGTGTGAGGTGATACCTCATTGTAGTTTTGATTTACATTTCTTTAATAATTAGCGGTGATGAGCATCTTGTCATGTGCCTATTGGCCATCTGTATGTCTTCTTTGGAGAAATGTCTATTTAGGTCTTCTGCTTATTTTTGATTGGGTTTTTCTGTTGTTGTTATTGAGTTGTATGAGCTGTTTGTACAATTTATTTTGGAAGTTAAGCCCTTGTTGGTCATATCATTTGCAAATATTTTTCTCCCAGTCTGTAGGTTGTCTTTTCGTTTTGTTTATGGTTTCCTTTACTGCACAAAAGTTTATAAATTTGATTAGATTGCATTTGTTTCTTTTTGCTTTTATTTCTATTGCCTTGGGAGACTGACCTAAGAAAACATTGGTACGATTTATGTCAGAGAATATTTTGCCTATGTTCTCTTCTAGTTTTATGGTGTCATGTCTTATATTTAAGTCTTTAAGCCATTTTTGAGTTTATTTTTGCATATGGTTTGAGGGTATGTTCTAACTTCATTGATTTACATGCAGCTGTCAAGCTTTCCCAACCCCACTTGCTGAAGAGATTATCTTTTCCCTATTGTATATTCTTGTCTCCTTTATTGAAGATTAACTGACTGTAGGTGTGCTCTCTATTGTGTTCCATTGATCCATATGTATGTTTTTGTGCCAATACCATGCTGTTTTAATTACTGTAGCTTTGTAGTATTGTCTGAAGTCTGGAATACCCAGTATTTTAATACAAACTCTTTCAAAATACACTGTACTCAATTATAACAATCATTCTCTTAAACTGCACTGATGATAGCTCTTACTAATGAGAACTGAATTCCAATGTTTAGGCTAGGACCAGGCTCCAGTTGATGAGGTATTTCTTATTTCTAGTGAACCATTAAAGGCAAGACACTGGATCAGATGTTGAGAACGGCACAAATGGGGTTAAAATAAGATTCAGAATTTAGGAGACTTTGGTCCAGTAGAAGAGAGAAAATCCATCTCTGATCATACAAATGCAGTCAGTAATAGGAGTCTAAAGACAGAGCATGTCATGAAGTCTCAGAAGAAAGAAAGAGAATTCTTGTTGGGAGCATCAGAGGAGACCTGAAGGAAGAACTGATGTTTCACTTAGGCATTGAAGAATAGGTAGACACATGAGAATGACAACTGCCCACAGAAGAGACACAGAAAACAAAGCCATGGGAGCATAAGAGAAAGTCTAGTCTTCCTTGACTCACACTAATGGGAGTAGAGGATATAAAGATACAATGATCCTTTGAGATCATAGAAACCTGTGACTATGCTGAATAGTTTGGAGAGATGGACCTCATGGACAAATCTAACATTTTAAAAACTGGTTCTTTAGCAAAATTGAAATATCAATACTTACTTATCAGAGTTCTAACAAAATAACATATTTGAAAGCACTGCCACATACTATATTTCATTAATCCTGGTTTTTGTTTGTTTATTATTCAGAAGACATTGTCTATTTATGGAAACAATTTGAACAAAGAAATGACATAATCAGAGCTTTTTCTTACTATCAAATTACCTGAGAGATCTGGTACAATTTGATCCTCCCTTGATCAGATGTTTTTGAAATGCCAAACTCAATTTCCTATTCCCCTACATGTCAACCAAAGACATAATGATAACATTAGCCTCTTCTTCATATGCAAATGGACATTCAAAAATTTTTTTGAAAAAGTTATGAGGTGGTAAAACCAGACTGCCTGGGTTCGATGCTGCCTCTTCCATGCAATAACTGTGTGACCTTGCCCAGGACACTTGACTTCTCCATGCCTAGTGGTTGGTGCTGTGAGAATTAAATAAGATAATGTGTATCAAGTACTTAGCACAGAGCCTGGCATATAGCAAATGGTCAATAAATATTAGTTATTGTGATGCCATTGATGTTCTCTTAGATACTAATTAGATAAGGATATAAAATTTAGTAATTTGGTTTTTATGATTTTTATTACTAATATAAGCTATAAAAATTGGAGGTTTGAACAGTAGGATGCACCTAAGTTTGAAAGATATGAAAAATTGGACTTCATCAAAATTAAAGACCTTTGTGTATCAAAGGACATTATCAAGAAAATGAAAAGACAACCTATAGAATGGGAGAAGATATTTGCAAACCATATATCTGATAAGGGTCTAATATCCAGAATATATAAAGAACTCTTACAGCTCAACAACAAAAAGATAAACAATTCAATTTTTAAATGGGCATTAAAAATTGACATTAACAGACATTACTCCAAAGAAGATATACAAATGGCCAATAAGCACATGAAAAGATGATCAACATCATTAATCATTAGAGAAATGCAAGTCAAAACTGTAATGAGATACTGCTTCACAGCCACTAGGATGGCTATAATTTAAAAAAAACAGAAATAACAAGTGTTAGTGAGGATGTACCTTGCTGGGGGTGATATAAGATGGTTCAACTGCTGTGGAAAACAATTTGATGATAAAGTTTAACTCATAAAGTTAAACATAGAATTACTGTATGATCAATCAATTCTACTCCTGGGTAAATACCCAAAAAATTGAAATTAGGTACTCAAACAAATACATGTACAAACTTGTTCATAGCAGCATTATTCAAACTAACTAAAATGTGGAAACAGCCCAAATATCCATCAACTGATGAATGGATAAACAAGTCATGATACATACAGGCAATGGAATATCATTCAGCCATAAAAAATGAAGTACTGATATATGCATGCTACAGTGTGGATAAACCTAGAAAGGCTAAGTAAAAGAAGCCAGACACAAAAGATCACATATTGTATGATTCCATGTATATGAAATATCCAGAACAGGTAAATCCATAGAGACAGAGAGGAGATTGGTGGTTGCCAGGGGCTGGGAGAAGAGAGGAATGAGGAGCAGCTGCTTAATGGGGACAGGGATTCCTTTTGGGGTGAAGAAATTTTGGAACTATATAAAGGTGACAGTTGCACAACACTGTGGATATTCTAAATGCCACTCAATTGTTAATTTCTAAGAAGTTAATTTTACCTTATGTAAATCTCATTTCAAAGAAATATGAAAGCAAAATGATTATTTCCATAAAAATGTTAGAATTACAGTCTTTTCTAATTAATGTGTCCCATTTTGTAGTCCCATAGCATATGTTTCCTCCATCATAGCACTCTAGTCCCTGTGTTCTATTTTATTTTGTATACACATCTACTACAGGGCTCAGTAAACTATGGCCCACAGGCAGAATTTGGCCCACTGCCTATTTTTGTGTGGCCCACAAACTAAGAATAGTTTTCACATTTGTAAATGGTTGAAAAAAATCAAAGCAAGAATAATATTTTGTAACACATGAAAATAAAATACGAAATTCAAATATGCGTCTATTTATAAAGTTTTATTAGAACATGGTGACTCTCATCTTTTGTGTATTGTCAATGGCTACCTTCATTCTACAGTAGTTGACAACAGAGATTATATGGCCTGCAAAGCCAAAAATATTTACCATCTGCCCCTTTACAGAAAATGTTTTCGACCCTTGATCTATATTAGATGATAAGCTTTTAAGGGGAAGAAGTAGCTCAAGTTCCTAGCCTAACGATTTGTATATCCCAGAGTTTTGATAAATGCCTCTTACTTTAACACCACTGTAAATTTTTTAGTATTCAAATGTGTGCCACAGGATTCCTGCTTCTATGTGCTAATAAAATTGAAAGCACTAATTTCCTTATATTTCTACAAAGTTTGACACTTACCTAGTTTGATATTTAGCATATGAATTCTACAAAAGATTTTTTAACAGAAATTCCATGCTGCAATAGAAATTTATCATACCCAAAAAGAGAAGTAATTTTGCAGTCTTTCTTAAAAAATATAAAATAGATGTTCATGTTGAAATCTTGAAAATTATGCTAATGTGCCATTCAAACTTTTGATGTCATTACATAAAACTATGTTAGTTTTGTAGCACAAAAATAAATTAAGGATTAAAAAGTTCTGATCCCTGGCATTCCACTCTTGAGGATAAATTCAAAACTGGTATAACATTAGTTTTAAAAAAAAAAACTTCTATATTTAACATTTAATTTATTAGGAGATATAGAATTCTGTTATTGGTTTTACAAAGTGAGACACCACATATGTTCAGGAGAATATAGGTAAAGACGTAAACACTAAACATTCCCACGGTAGGTTTGAAGGAAAAAAGAAGCAAAAATAACATAGAGACTAGATCTTTTTCCTTGATTGTAGGTGACAAATGAGCCAAAATCCTTGTAAGATAAAATGATACTAAGCAGAAATCACTTAAGTTTCTCAGACATTTTTCTAGCAAAATTTCTTCCTTCTCTGACTTTTAATATCTTTCACTATTTATGTGTCTCTATTTTGCTCAGAAGACTGTCTGAGTTGCATGGGACTGTTGGTATAATCAATTTAGTAATCAATTCAGTGACATTGATGTTGAGTAAAGAATAGCCTATTGGGAGTTCAGAGATCTCAACCAGAAGCCAAGTGACCTTGAGCCTGTTCTTTTGCTTTTCATCATCTATGGTAAAGAAGGTGACTCCGTGGTTTCTGAGCGTCTTCCATTCTAACATCCTGGGTGGCTAAATAATATGTTAAATTTATTTTTGACATTGTAATTGACAAGTTATTCAACAGATTTAGGTGCATCACATTTTTTATAGTAATATATAGATTTGGGCCTTTGTATTTCTTCTTTCTCAAATAATTTATGTGCACCTACTAGTGTAGTAGCCCTATATTTAATAGGACAATGTAAAAGAGTTTTCAAAGGGTGAAAAATCTATACATGTAAATTATTATTATTTTTTTCTTTTTTTAAGAAGGGAGTCATTATTTTTTAAAGTATTTGTTTATTTATTTATTTATTTATGGCTGTGTTGGGTGTTCGTTTCTGTGCGAGGGTTTTCTCTAGTTGTGGCAAGCGGGGGCCACTCTTCATCGCGGTGCGCGGGCCTCTCATTATCGCGGCCTCTCTTGTTGCGGAGCACAGGCTCCAGACACGCAGGTTCAGTAATTGTGGCTCACGGGCCCAGCTGCTCCGTGGCACGTGGGATCTTCCCAGACCAGGGCTCGAACCTGTGTCCCCTGCATTGGCAGGCAGATTCTCAACCACTGCGCCACCACGGAAGCCCCTGTAGATTATTATTATTAAATAAAATCACACGATATTAGGGTTAGGAAGTTATGAAGTTCACCTACATGACTTTTTCACTTCACAGATGAGAAAACTGGATAAGATTTGGGGTAAGTGCTAGAGATTTGAGCTTTTCCATTATTCTATGTTGCCGCACTTACAGCTAAAAAATATATTCCAAATCCTTGCTTTTCCTGCAGTATTTGCCTGTATTGGCTTCCTCAATCATAATGTTTTTCAGGCAATATTCTATTTTCTCACACTCTTACTTTTTTATTCCCATGGCTTGATTTCAACCTAGTCTCTGTGTCTGCAAAACATTGCATTCCCTGGTTGGGTTTATCAAACAGTTATATCTAAGTAGTGTATTTATATTTCATCCAAGCATAAGAAGTATATGGCTCATTAGAATTCAGGGATAATAACATAAGGTGAAGAAAAATAAACAAAGATGAAATAAGGGGGAAATTTTTGTCTTATCTCAACCATTTTGATGTCAGATTCTTCTTCAAAACTTTGGTTTTATAAAGGGGAATAAATTAATCTGGCAAATTATATCTAGTTAACCAGAAAGTCAGCAATAGTAGCAAGATACTTCTGGCAAGAGTCCATTCACTCAGTCATGTTCAGCAAACATTTATGGAGCCCTATAAATAGCAAGCCATTGTAGGAGATCCTGACTGAAATGAACAGATTAATGAGTCCCTTCCTTTCTAGGAAAAAAGTTAAGAAATAATCATTATAACTCAAATTTATTGACTCCTTACTATGTGCCAGGCTGTGTGCTAAGTATCTTACATGAATTATCCCTTTTGATAATTTACAGCAATATGTTATATATTATATTGATATCAAGATTAAATGAGATCCTTGATTAAACTTCTAGACCAAGCCTGGAGCATTTTTGACTCTCACAAAATATTAATTTCCTCTCTGTCCTCCTTTTATTTCACAGGAGACATCACTATCTTTCCTTCTAGAAAATATCTCCCAGATAGAAGTGGATTTCCAGAGCTAAATGAATAATGCAACCAAAAGTACCTGCTGACTTAACATAAGAAATATCCCTGAATCCAAAGGGCAGCTTAGATAGAGAAGTGAAATGAAGTTCAGCTGAAGGCGGAAATGGAACAAATGCTCATCTGAGGCGCCAGGGATGGATGAACACAAGAGATGCCTGGAGATGGGAGGTAAACAGAGAGATTCTACCATAAAGCACTGAGACAAGAAGAGGTCTGGGCTATGCTTAGTCATGAAAAGGCTCATACAGTTGGGGAGGCCTGGCTCCAGGGAACACACTGAAGGAAGCGTGGGCAGAGGCACAAATGACAGATTTTGGAGCCTGTCTCATGATGCCCCAGCCTAGAGCCTTCAGAGCATGGCTTCCAGAACCACAACGGACCAACACTTTCCACAGAGATGGGGAGGAAGTTGCTAGAACAAACACTGTCCTGAAACTTGCCCCAAATCTGAACCTAATCAAACCCCAATGTTTTCTTGAGGTTAGAAAAGGCCTGGCTTAGCATTTTTAAAACAATATCTATTTGCCTTTTGTCTCCCATTTGTAGCCAGAAGTGGAAGTTCTAAAAACCCATTAAAAACTTTGGGTTTTATTTTGTATTTATTTCTTTACTATATACTTTCCCAGCCAAAACCAGAAAATGCTGGGACGGCACAAGCTCTTTCTCCTGAGATATCCAGATCAAAGTTGTTTGGAACTGCCTTGGCTAAGCAACTGAATTTTTCCATTCTTATCCAAACCAATGCTTCAAACCCTTGCAATTTACTCATATGCATCCACCTTCTCAAGTGTTCTGAGGCATTTCTTTCAGCACACATGTTGGCCTTCAAAGGGTAATAAGCAATTGTGTGCTGGCAAAAGTTGCATTTTCAAGTTTGTACCCCCATGCCATCATCCAACAAAGTGAACAAGAACTTCTGGCAACTTTGTCCACTCTCTATATATTCCATACAGAGTCAAAGTATAGGAAAATATAGGAAAAGCAACATTAAAGACCCTCTTGCAGAGAAATGTATTATTTTCAGAGTATTTTGCACTGCTAAATTATCCTCTTCCTTAAGTATAGAACTCACTTTGGCCAAGTAAAATTGTAAGACAACTCATGTCATCCAACCTGCAAATTTACTGGAAAACTGGTCTCGTGCCTCTCTTAAGGCCTTAGAGAGATGTCCCTTGGCAGGGGGCAGCGCGGGGGGGGGGCGGGGGGGGGCAGTCACCCAAATTTGCCCTATCAGAAAATGTGCATGTTGTTAGATAACCCATAATTTACATTTATTACTCTATAAGTCATCTTTATTCTAAATGACTTTGATCCATAGGTACGTTACCTTTCAGGAAATTATTGAGTACAATGGGTCACATGCCACAATCTTAATTTTGTCTTCACAAAAAAATACAGTTTATCTATAGTGATTTTGCCATGGCAATTCTTACCTTGATTTTCTTTTTTCCATGGGATACAAGAGCAAACTAGAGTTTGTGTTACCAAACAATCAACTCTCAGGGAACTCCACATTTTCAGTAGGATGAAGAAAATGTATGATGCTGCCCTACTCAAAGCTGCTGAGAAAACATCACAGTAATGCCCGTCCTTGCCTGTGACCTGTTTTAGCCTCAGCTTCTCTTTGGATACAAAGGTATTTCTTCAAGGATTTTACACAGCCTTGGCTATTCCGGGCTGTGTATTTGAAGCCTTGTTCATTATCACAATCTTTTTTTAATGCCAAATGAAAACCATTTTTATGATCAGATAGATGAACTTCTAAGGTCAGCA
The DNA here is from genome assembly GCF_965194805.1 of Balaenoptera borealis. Lineage (NCBI taxonomy): Eukaryota > Metazoa > Chordata > Mammalia > Artiodactyla > Balaenopteridae > Balaenoptera > Balaenoptera borealis. The sequence goes on from NC_138864.1 coordinate 70,084,196, forward strand.
TCCCTGTCTCAATTACTGATGTTTCCAAAATATACAAGTGATTCTTTAGTTTTATAAACCTCCACCTGCTTCTTCCTTTCATGTAATTCACCTTTGTTCAGTTATTTTGCGCCACCCCTGCAGTGTTTTCAAATATATTTCAAATCCCCCAAGCAAGCCTATTTCAGTTGATTGGCTTCAGAGAACTCTAATGCTGGCCAGGCATTTTGCTGCAACCCCATTTAGACTCAGCAGGAAGAGCAGATTTAAAAGGCAGATTACGTTTTTAGCTTTTTAAAACCTGCTTTATTAGAGAGGCTAAAAGCCACAGTGGTGGTAAGCTGAATTCTTTTGAAATACAAGCAACTTCAAGACATCTAGGGAGCAGTTCCTTGCCTGTGGGGCTCCTCCCTTTGGGTTTCAATGATGGCAGGGACCAGCTGGCTCCAGGCATTGTTCTTAAGGGTCTTTGTGGGTCCAACAACAGAATCCATAAAAGCACCAGAGAGGTTTCATTTAAGGGTCAGAGGTCTTTTAAAAGCAGCTCACCAAGATTCCCACCCCTGGACTTCTAGTGGGCCATTTTGTGTGAAAGGGTTGGTTAGGTACTGGCTTCCATTAATTATAGAGGTTGGCCAAGGGACAGTAGATAGAGAGGCATGGTGAGGATGTGAAAAGCCACTTAGAGAAGAAGAGCGAATACCTGCAGGCCAGACTCCTATGGCAGGCAGCTAGGAGTCTAAATGGATGGATAGATAGATAGATAGATAGGCAGTTAGATAGGCAGTTAGATAAATAGAAGCCATAGCACATATCACCTTAAAACAAGTTATCAGTGCTTTCTCTTTCACTTATTTGGAGCTCTGTTTGAACTATACCAGGAGCTGCTTGTAAAGTGGCTGAGGGCCTATGAAAGGAGGTGGGAATAATGAGATTTCAAGAGAGTCAATGAGATTCCATAAGGTTTTGTTTAGAGGTTTTGAGATGAGATGAACACTACTGGGTTTCAAGAACGTTAACGGAGAGAGTGCACTGAGAAGCAGCCTGGGTCCTATTTAAAGGCAAGATACAGGCTTAAAGCAGAGATGTAGCTAATCAGAGAGGACAAATACATGGCATCTGTGCTGCCACCCACTCCCTCTGTGGCCAAAGAGAGTATCAACAACTAATCATAACGCCTGTGCCAAGCCCAGCCGGCCTTAGAATCCTTCTCAGCAGGCTGCTGCAGTCCTGGATTAGACTGCGGATACTCCTAAAAGTGTCTATGGATAAGTTTAGAACCCAGCACAAGTTTCCGTGGGTGGGGCAAACAGGTGACAGAACTGAGTAGAGCCAGCACAGTGGGGACTATCAGGATGTCCTGTGGAGGCTCCATGCGAGCAGGGGCAGCAGGTATTCAGCTCCAGATGTTACCCCACAGGAATCTGGGACCCGTGTCACCAGATTTTTCAAGAGTAAATAGAAATCCAGTTTTGACTCGGAATCTCTTGATTTTTGAATGTTGGATCCAGAAAGAGAGGGAAAAATGAGTGCTGTGTGGGCCAAACCGAATACATATGCAGAAAAAAATAAAATTAAAATACACCAGTGGGCTAGCGTAGCTTCCAGGCTTAGATGAACTCAAGGAAGATTCCAGTTTGCTCTTATCTTGCCTGAATTACCTTGCTACCATTCGCAGCTTAAAAACAAAAGAAAACCATCTCACCAGGGCTTGAAGAGGGCATGTGACAAATTGCAGAAAATTATAGCCAGCGCTTTGTGGTTGCTGAGCTCCCCCAGGTTACACACTAGCAGAGTCCTGAAAAAATAGGCAGACTTCAAAGATCAAACTTTCCACGGCTTCAGAAGGGACCTCTCAACGAGCTTGCTTTTGTCCGGATCCTCCCTTACCCCAACCCTTTTTTTTCAATCACAAAGCAGTTGTCTCAAAGCTCAGATTCTGATATTGTCAGAGGCTAATGACAATGTCAGAGGCATTTGCTCCTTGCTTATTTCAGTATTCCAGCCCTCTCAGTCTTGGTCTCCCTTTGGGCTGTTTACATACAATTTCCTTCTGGGTGGAACTTTGTTTTTCCTTTCCTTCTTTTGAGGCTGTTGTTTTTTCTTAAAATAGGAGGTCATTTCAGGCAGAAATGTGTTTTCGTCTCCTTGCTTCCTCTATGGCTGGGACTGGGGCCCTTTTGGAAAGAAGGAAATTTCCACTTTGTTTACAAGGAGGGATTGGTTTTCTTTGGATATCCCATTAATTTGCTGGGTAGGGAGTTTGGAGTTCCTAGGATTATCTAAGGAGATCAGGAAAGTTATTTTAAAGGCATTTCTTTGATTTTTTTTTTTAATATTATACACTCTGCTTTTCTTATTCTTTTTCTCAAACCAGTTCATGTTTTTCCAATGAATCTAAGCTTCCCATGTGTCTGTCCCTGGATTTCAGCCTCTACGTTGTCTTCCCAAGATCTTTAAGCTTTAGTTGTCAATCTGGATAATTTGACCAACATTCTGGAACAATTCCAGCATGAGTCATAGTTTTATACTCTGGGTTGGAAAAGTAATTTTCCCTTTCCCTTCAAAATGCAGCCATGACCCATTACTGTTACTGGAAAAGACAGGCTTGATCATGCATACCTTTCTTCACCCCATCCTCACATCTTCACAGGCTACATCTGTCAAGCAATCCATTGCCCATGTCAAATAATGTAAATATGCACCCAAGTGGGTGTTCTAGGCACCATTGAGAGTTTAACCTGGACCTCTGGAAGAATACATTCTAAGACAGAACATTAACTGAAAAAAATTTCCCAAGCATCCCAAAGCCAAACAGAATAAAATTGCTCTAGGTAAATCTTGTGATGACTTTAGTAGGTTTGATGCAAAAGAAATATTAATTTTAAAATAATTTATTCAAGGCCACTCCCAATATGTGATTTATTTAAAGGACCATGTTCACTAACAAACAATGCCCCAAAACCTCATTAAATGGAGTCAAACTATCAGATCTCAATTTTGATTTTTCAGTGCCATTCCATTTCATAAATGCTTTGTTTATTCTAACCCTGAGAACAAAGGTAAATAACGAAAAATAGGATAGGTGATAAGAAGGGTTGAGATCAGGAAATATGTGACCAAACTGGCTAAGGATGGAGGTTAGGACCATGGATTTGGAGCCAGACAGGTGTGGGATGGGTTCTCAGCCACAGTGGTGCTAGCTAAGTGGCCTTAGGCAAGTTACTCATTTTGTCTATTTAATTTTCTCATCTGTAAAATAAAAATAATAATAGTACCTGCTTCACAGAGTTGTTGTGGATTAGTATGTTAAAGACATAGTTAAGTGCTCATCACCACCAACACAGAAATAATTCTAACCTTTATAGGGCACTTACCATGCATCAGGTACTGCCTTTACTTGAATAACTCTGTGAAGTAGATATTATTATTATTATCCTAATTTTACAGATGAGAACATTAGGGACCCAGAGAAGTTAAGTAACTTATCCAGGGCCACAGAGCTACTAAGTAACCAAGCCAGGATTCCAACCCAAGTGGACTGGCATTGAGCCTAAGCCCTTAACCACTATGTAGATTTTATTATTAACGTCTTTTTAATTTGTAATGAGTCTTCATTATTCTAAGTGATGTTCTAAATGTTATTTCTTCATTAATTCAATTTCTTATGTTGCCTGTGACTGTATATATAGTGTTGTACACTGAACAGAGAAGTTCAAAGTGTCAATTCTGTTCTCCAAAATATAATAATAATCTCTCTCTCTCTCCCCCCACCCCCTGCCTTCACACGCACGCAAGCACACACACATATACACACAGAGATTTGGTTATCCTCATTGGGCTCTACTTCGTAAATCAGAGAAGTAAATGATGTATTTCAAAAATATTGTCTACAGTATAAAAAAAGAAAGGGGTTTCTAATGCATTTTTGCCTTTTAGTTAACCAAGAATAAGTTGTTTAAAACCTCTTAATCCTCTTAGCATTCTGGTTAACAGAGATTTTTCTGTGCAACAAAATAAATACACATGTTTGAAATTACAGTCAAATAGCTTCAATTCCAAAAGGTACAAACTGCTCTAATTTTTAGTTTTTAAAGAAGCGAACATTTTAAAGTAAATTGTTGGTGAAAGTCCAGTTTTCATTGTTCTGAGCAATGAAATTTGAAGAATTGGAAGGAGTAGTAAAGTATGACATCAGAAACAGAAATATGAAAAAAGGCCAGAAGTTTGTCCCAGTAACATATTCTAATAATCAAGAAATTAAACATCACAGGATGTGTTTGCATATGTATAACAATATGCTGTCCTTGAATAAAGCTTACATTTTATTTTACATTTTACTTTACCATGTGTGACCTCATTTGATTTCTACAGGAGAAATAATATTTAATATTAGGTGAGAAGAGAGTAGAAATAGTAGCAATTCATTTTATGTAGGAGGAAACTGAGGCTCAGAGATCCAATTGCTTGACCTAGGTCACACAGCTGGTTACTTGCAAAGCCAAGACTTATCATTTCCTGCTATTTCTGCTAAATCACAATTCCCACTGGCACTTTTGCTGAACTTAGTTTGACAGTTTACACTAAGACCAGGATGGCTGTTCCCCAAGGTGTGGGAACCAGGAATAATTTCTGTGTGGAAAAGTCCAGAAAAAGAGGTGGTAATGCATATGGGTACACCACTCCCAAACCAGTTCAGAAGGCCCAAGGCAGTGTTGGAAGAAAAGAGGTCACTGGCAGGAGAGAGAGACATTACAAAGGGCAAGTGTCCCAATTTTCCCACATCTGGCTACGCTCATCCCAAATTTTATTTTGTTTTAAAACTACTGTCTCTCCAGTCAAACTGCAGGGATTGAATCCTGGTTCCACTATTGTAACCTCTTTTTGCCTCATTTCTTTGTTGGTAGAATAGGATCCATAATAGTACTGACTTTGTGGGGTTGATGTGAGAATTCAACAGGAAAGCTTATGTAAAAGGTTTAGCATTGTAACTGATGTGTGGTGAGTACTTAAAGAACACCAACAATTGTCATCATAATTATTTCATGCAGAGATATAAGTGGAGGAGCCAGAATTTGAACCTAGTCAGCCAAACTCCAGAGACCATTTTCTTAACCACAGTCCTATACCACCTTTGTACTTGCTCTGTCCCTCTACCTGGAAAGCACTTTTCCTAGATACACATCGACATGGCTCCCTTCCTTTCTCCATTCAGGCCCCTGCTCAAATGTCACTTCCTCTGAATGACCTTTCCTGGCTGCCTGATCTAAAACCGTATTCCTGGTGACTCTCTATGCCTTTAATCTGCTTCATTTTTTTTTATCACACTCATAGCAACCTGATACAAGATTGAATATTAATTTGATTGTTCATGGAAGGCTTTCTCCACCATTAGAAAGCAAGCTCCATGAAGGTAGGGAGCTTGGTTTGGCTCACATCCGTAGCCTTATTGCCTAGAATACGTCCAATTATTTGTTGCATACATGTATACATTAATAAGGAAAACACTCATTAGCAGCAGCAGCTAACACATTGAAACACTATCAACAGATGAACCAAAATATGGGTAAGATCTGGTTTCTACGCTTAAGGGACTTGCACTTCAGCTGGGAAGGGGCTGTGGAAAGGTGGACAGAAACACGCCTAGCCACTATAATAGGGCATGCCAGGCTGGTGAGTGGTGCCAGACCTCTGGGCACTTACATCCTGAGTCTTATCTTCCTGCTAAGGTGCTGACTTCTCCACCAAGTCAGTCTGATAGTCTAACCTTCCCAAATGAAAAGTTCTGGAAGCAAATCTCATAAAATCAAATGAGATAATTTCGGAAAGCCATTTCAAAAGAGTTTAAGTGCTCAACCCCACTGTCTCTATGAAATCAGACATATCATTCTCTTGGGGGTGACATTCCCCAGAGAGCTGCAGATAAGGTACATTGAGGTCTACTCAAAATACATTTCTTCTCGGTCTAATCTACCCCCAAGAGTAAACTGGGGAAATAGATACTTTACAGTTGCTAAAGGTCCTGGGAGAGTGAAAAGCAAAATAGGCAGTCAGCCTCATTCAGCCCAAACTACTGGACCTTGTCTCCCGTGTGTGAGTCATTAATCAATCCCATTAAGTTCTAATCCTTTGCCAAGCTAAGAAAACACAACCCAAACAGTAGCGAACATTTCCTCCCCTTGCCACTTACCCCTAAATAGGAAGAGCAGCCTTCTAAAAACTTCAGTCTTCCTGAGATAAGCAGGTCTGCAAAATGTCCATAGGATTTTCCGGAGAAAGTATGTGCCACATTCGATGAAGTGAGAGAACACTGCTTGATTCTGACCACTCACACTCGAAACTATTTCCATAGCCCAGATAAAGCAATGCAGAGCTACACAGGATGACATGACTAAAATAAAACAAATCATTTAAAGCATGATTTCCCGCTGAGTGGTATTGTTAGCCGTCCAATGGTGGATAACTGTTAGCTAACACAGAACAGACCCCAGGCTCTTGAATAGCAAATCCTTTTATATGACAAATGACACTGTGTTGATGAATGGTGACCACAGGAAAACAGCATGATATAATGGAAGACTACACTGTATTTCATCAGAGAAGATCACCTTGATCAGGTGTGATGGACCAAAGGGATAAATAGCCACTGGGACAGTCAAATCCACACTCCCAAGCAAGGGCATAGCAGGGGCCTGATGTGGTTTATTTAAAGGGCAACACAACACAATGGAACATAATTGGTCAAGGGTCTGGTATATGCAACGTTAAGGGTTAGGGGTTAAAGAGATAAAGATGCACACGACACATGCCTGCTATTAAGGAAGACGAAAGTACTAACTTAAAACCTTATTTAATTTGGTTCTTATAAGAATCTAGTAAGGTAGACAGAGCAGTTCTATAAACCCCATTTACAGATAATGAAGCTAAGGCTCAAAGTGATAAGTGACGTGATCAAGTCTTACCCTGAGTGAGGTCTGGAGCTGGGACTTGGCTCTGAGTCCTGGGCTCTTACTACTAAATCACCCTGCATCTGGCTCCATCTTTAGACAACTGGAAAAAAGGAAGCCTTCCTTCAAACCTAATCCTGAGGTATGTTAGAATCTGACAACTCTAAACTTTTAACCACTTCAATACATCATTGCAAACATTAATAACTTTCTTTCATAAAACTGTAGTATGCTCACATGATCAAAATAGCCAGATGATCTCAAAACAGAAGCTCTGGGCTTCCCTGGTGGCACAGTGGTTAAGAATCTGCCTGCCAATGCCCGGGACACAGGTTCGAGCCCTGGCCCGGGAAGATCCCGCATGCCGCAGAGCAACTAAGCCCATGCACCACAACTACTGAGCCTGCGCTCTAGAGCCCGTAAGCCACAACTACTGAGCCCGAGTGCCACAACTACTGAAGCTCGCACGCCTAGATCCCGAGCTCTGTAACAAGAGAAGCCACCCAATGAGAAACCCGCACACCGCAAGGAAGAGTAGCCCCCGCTCGCTGCAACTAGAGAAAAGCCTGCACGCAGCAATAAAGACCCAAGACAGCCAAAAATAAAAATAAATTAATTTTAAAAAACAAAACAAAACAGCAAACAAACAGAAGCTCTGCTTCCATTCACAGTACAGTTCAGGATCCAAGGATGGCAGGCTGGATCCAAGGTGCCAGGGAGATCAGAGGGTTCCTGCCCTGGGTTGGATCCTAATCAGTTATAAGTGGCCCAGAATTAGTACATTTACTCTCTATGGTTTATAGTTGCATCTGTCTTTCACCTCCTTTACCTAGATTCCTTTCAGTGAGCTTTTATTGCACTTTTGGTTCAAATGCCATTTCCTGACATCTTTGATCATCAGAAGGTGTTGTGCCTTCATCATTGTGATCATAGTGGCACTTTTATCTTTACTTCTATTTCTAGTGAAACAATGTTTTCTACCCTGTATTACTGTTATTCATGTATATGTTTATGTCACCTCTGAACATAAAAGTCCTTGAAAACAGTATCTGTAATCGAATATTATGTCTTAACTAACCAGCACAGAGTCTTGAATTTGGTAAGTATCCAGTTTGTTGAATAAATGAATGAATACTTCTCTGGTTTCCACTCACCCCTATATCTTCTTCCAAGGACTTCTGCCTGACTTGAGTCCAGTCTTATCTACAGAAGGTCTCTTTTTACTAGTTGTTCTTTTTATTTCTCCAGCTCCATGATATTTGTTTATTTTAAGCATTTCTTGAGCCCATCTTGAGGAAAAGTTTATAAAATTTCCAATTCTCTCAAAATGTTACTGATCATCCAATCAAACCAGGATCATCATGAGTAAAGAAAAATTGCCTATCAGTATTTGAAACAGAGATGCTTTTCCCCAGAGTCTTGAAATGCCCCAGTGAGCAAAGGTTTTAGATTTCCCTCAGTCCTGAATCTTTGGATCTACTGGCCAATTAGGAATACCTGGCAAAATACAACATAAGGAGAGAGATGGGAGTTGGGAGAGATAGTAGATCATGTAATTCAATTTCATCATTTTACATATGAAAAATAGAAGTCCAAAAGGGTCATGTAATTTATCCAAACTTACCCACCTCCTTAGTGAAAGGCCCAGGACTAAAACCCAGTTGTCCTACCCACTGGTCCTCTGGGGTATATTTTTTTTTTATCTACCATCTCATACTAATATTTTACTTCCTGTTTTTACTGGATTGGTTTGGTTCCTTGAATCCTCCTCCTGTTCTCATGCCTGTCCAAAGCACTAGGCCACTGAACTAACAGCCCAGTCCTCATGGCTCCAAGAAGCCCCATCTAGCGAGAAGGCACTCATCTCACTCCTTTGCGCAGTACCATTTTCCCTACTTAGACAGGAGATCCCTATTTTAAATCTGTCAGCCTGGAGTCCTACAATAACTAGCAGAGCTAAGAAATCATGCCCAGACTTATGTTGGCCAGGTAGAAACTAATCTACAACCTGTGGGTCAGGTAACGTTACACTCACTCGGGCATACCTTGATTTAAGAATCAAATAGTTTTATCAGAGTCCTTTGTGATTATATTACCATCTTAGCTACCTCATTTTTCTAGTCCTACCTTCTATTTTTTAATAGAAATATGCCTTTCTCATATGTAGTTTTATATTTATTCACTTTGAGATGTGATTATTTTGTGGACTATTACTTGAATTTAAAAGAAAAACCAAAAAAAAAACCTATCTATGTAAAAAGGATGAATTTATCAAATTCAATATATTAGAGCAAGCTCTGGTCAAAAGAGCCCTAGATCTGAAATCAGAAGACTGGAGTTAAAATCCAGCCTCTCACCAGCTCTGTGACTTTTGTCGATGACTGAACCTCTCTGAACCTCAGTGTGCCCATTTGTAGAATGGAGCAAATAATCCGATGGCATAGAGTCTGGGAAGTTGAGTGAAAAGTCATTCAATGGGTCAAGTGTGGTGCCTGTTAAGGTACATAGGCTCTCACTACATTTTGACTGAATCTGAAACTGTAGGATTTTCAGGAACATAAGAGCAATTTATCAGTTTCTTTCACCGTTGCTCTGGTTTCTCTCTTCATCAGCACTTTCCATAGTGTTTTAGAAATGCCAATTAATTTTTAAAAATCAAATTTAAATGAAATGGAAAGATATCATGGTGCATATTACCAAAAAACTTATTACATATGTACCTCTTAAGAGCTTAGTAAAGAAAAGTATTTATTCAAGAGAAATAGATTAAATAGTTGTTAAAAAAAAATAGTTGTTAAATTCAGGCAGGACTTACCTGGTGGCAGAGTGGTTAAGAATCCGCCTGCCAATGCAGTGGACATGGGTTCGATCCCTGGTCCGGGAAGATCCCACATGCTGCAGAGCAACTAAGCCTGTGTGCCACAACTACTGAGCCTGCGTTCTAGAGCCCTTGAGCCACAACTACTGAAGTTCGCGTGCCCTAAAGCCCACATGTCACAACTACTGAGCCTGCGTGCTGCAACTACTGAAGCTGGCACGCCTAGAGCCCACACTCCGCAACAGGAGAAGCTACCGCATTGAGAAGACTGCGCAGCGAAACGAAGAGTAGCTCCTGCTCGCCGCAACTAGAGAAAGCCCGTGTGCAGCAACGAAGACCCAACGCAGCCAAAAAAAAATTCAGGCAATATTGCACTTGTGAGGGCAGAAATAGAAGTTTGGATATCATTCAGAGAAAAACATTAAACAGCGTGAATACAATATCTTTCAGAGTGTATTAGAAAATAAAAAATCTACACTAAATTGAATGTTGAAGAGGTCCTGGATTCTTCTTCTTTTTTATGGGGATCAAAATGGCAGCTGAACAACCATTTTTCAGACTGAAAAAGAAGCAACATTAATGTTTTTAAATGCAATTCCAAAATAGTATTAAAGGTAATGTTATCAGCAAGCACATGACCACAATCCCCATATGTTACTACAGTTCACCTTCTGCGTGTACATAGATTTCAGATAATGTGCAATCATATTTTGAATTATACTAACTCTCCCTTACATTATATTATAAATATTTTTCATTTATTTAAATGACTACATAATATAGTTCATCATGCTGCTGAGTCTAAATTTAAGTAACTCCTCCCCTAATCCTAGACATTTATTTGAACGTTCAATTAAATTGGCTGATTAAGAGGTGTATAAATAGTTCGTATAGATTTCATGTCAGAATTCCCCTGCATTCCCAGTCCCAGTGGCCATTTCAGTTATGCAGAGTATGACAGTGACGTGTAAAACAAAGAGAAGTAGAAGATAAGCCCCTAAAACTACTATTATGGTGGGGGGGGGGCAGTGAAGAGCAATAGAGGTACAATAACAAACCAAAAAAGCACCTTCTTTTAATGTTTGTCTTCAGTTATTGGACTAAATGATTATTTGGTTTCCTTGTGGAGATTTATTTCACCAGCCACTTTTTCTAATTCTGTATTCCTTTTGGCCAGGTAGAAATAGACTAAAAATATGTGCAGGGAAGAATTCTGGACATATTTTAATGTGTGTCTATCTGCATTGGTTTATGTCCTGTCTTGTTATAAAAAGGATTTAAGGCAGCTCTGAAGGACTTAAGGTCTTTAACAATGCAGTTTTCTCTGGTTTTTTTTCTATTCCTAGAGCATTTCCATCAGTAATAGAAGTTGAATTATACTTCTTAGAGTCTTACCTCATATTACTAGTACATAATATTTTGATTCCTTTTTATTTTACTCTCTATAGAAATCAGCTGGACGTGAACAGTTTCATATCAACATTCAGAGGTTATTACAAATGGTCCACATTTGTCTTTGTTATATCTCTTGTGTAATTACAACCTGGATGGAGTATTATTTGTTCAAACTTCTGAGGTCACAGAGCAGTCTTTTCTGGTTTATGTCTGTGCTAATCAGCTAAGAAGCAGTGGGTTAAGTTATAAAAAAATAAAATAAAATAAAGGTAAATGTTGAAGTTTTCTGAATGCAGGCCTTGACAATAACATGCAACTAGCTGGGCTTTGGAACTCCAACTGTATAGGACTAGGACTATCCCATTGGTTGTTGCAATGTGAGATCATTCCATCACAACATTTGCTCTATAGCTGCATGATTTTTTTTGTTTCTTTGTTTTAGTATTTACTGTGAGTCAACCTTTTGTATTCTGTGCAGTGGCAGAGTGGCGTTTAGGAAATGGGAGGAAAGGTATCTGATGTCTAGCAAATATAAATCTTTGCACTTGTATGGAACTTTAGAATTGAAAGAATGTTCTCCACCTATGGCCTTCACAACAACACTGTGAGAGACATAGGAAAGGAATGATTATCCTCATTTTATAGGAATGAAACTGAAACTCAGGTTTTGTGACTTACTCAAATCCATCACAACTAGAAAATGGAAGACAATGGGCTCCATCCCAGATATTCCTGTTCCTAATCCAACCTGCTGGATTCCACCATTCACAGCTGTAATTAAGACTTTACTAAGTAATTTCCCCCTTTGAGAGTTTTCTGTAATTTCTAGTTGCAAATTAGTTTTACAACAATCCAAGTCAAGGACAAATCTGTGTGCTTATGAAATGACTTCTTCCTTTGATGTACCTTGACTCTCCATGGAATGGACCCAACAATTAGTTCTCTCCCCCACTAAAGAGCTCATGTTGTTTGTTGAGATGGTACCCAATAGAGAGTGAGACTTCTCAAAGCAGCTAATAGATTGGGGCTCCCTAAACCACATCTTGAGGGTCAAGAAACATTACCCTCCCTGGCTGGTGGTAAATCTTCAACAAATTCAGGTGGCTCTTCTCCTAGGTTCCCATATTTCCTCTCTTCACTCAGCCAAAGTCCACATTCCTTTCCCTGTCACCACACACAGTTTGACCCCAGACCAGCGTGGCAGTTTCCTCCATCCCTTTGAGGTCACAGCCCGTGCTGCTCTGTGGACTCCCTGGCAGTGGGTATTTGGGGACAGCCACGGCCCAAGCCTTCTGCAGCAGCTCCTGAACCTTATTGATAATGATCTTGTGTTCTCCTTGGCTCCCTGGGAGGAAGACTCATCCTGCTCAGCCCAGGCCTCCCACCAAGTGTGTTACTTGAGGCCCTCAACCCAAACAGGATGGTGGTTGAGTGCTGGAAATTACTTAACCACCATTACCTCCTCCTCGCCCCCCAGCTGCTCAGTTCAGCCAAAGATGTCAGGAACCCACATCAGAAAGGTTTGAGTTTACTGTGAAAAACTGTGAATATCTTCTAAGTCCTTTTTTTCCCCCATGCTGCTTTGAAAAGACATATGAGATAGGCCCAGTGCAAAGAGGTATTTTTGCATCTCGTCTGGGAAAAAAAAGTCCTTGCCCAAATAGCTGAGAACATTTTTATTATGAAAACCTGGGAGGAACAACTATGAGGAAGATTGATGTCCCCATCAGCAAGGTACACTGGACAGAGGACTGAGTTCCTTGGTGGTGGTCTGTGCAATGGCCCTGAGGAAAATATGGCTGACACTGTGGGCTAGTATACAGAAAGAGAGGCCATAAAAGAGGACCCTGCCACTTCTACCCTCAGAAAATCCCACCAGAGGCAACTGCTATGGGGGACTGTTCCCAAAACAAATTCCAGATCTTGAGAGGCACCCTTAAAAAAATTAAATTTATTCCCTATATATCCATACCACCACCATCTAGGTACTCTCATTTTTATGAGGCCACCTCCACCATCAACACTTACTAAACACCCTCTCACCTTGACACCCACATATTCATTCCTTTATTTATTCATTCAGCACCAGACCCTTTGCTAGGCAGTAGGGCCAAGTAAGACCTAACATCAAGCCTTTCTGTGGGCATCCAGGATTGGGCCTGGGCAGGAACCTCTGTTCCCACACTTACACTATCAACTTCCTTTCAATTCTTGTCTTTGCCTTCATTTTCCCTCTGAGATCTGTTCTCTGCCTAGTGGAATATTGCGGTGACCATATAAATTAACCAGGCTGCTATATTAACCAAGTAGTATATTTCTTCTCCCACGTAAATTCAAACTCTTGGGTCCTTAAGGCCATTCAAGAATTATCCTAAGAATTATCCTAATGTTAAGATCTTCAGGCAATTTGACAAATACAGGGAGGATAAGGGTATAACGTGTTGGAGCTATGTCCCTCAACCAATCATTGTAGTCAGTGGCTGCCTTTTTAGTTCATGCAAATGGCCAGCTCTGGTCAACAGGTTAAAACACACAAAAAAGCTCAAATTTCCTTAGGCAGAATTACTTGGTATGAATGTATCTTTTTTTATTTTCCATTATTAATGAATGTGTGTGTAAAAATGTATAATCAAATCTTTAAAATCAAGTAGGCCACAATGATATCATCAGGAAGAGAAAATAAATAATGTTAATACTGAGGCAGAATACCTCTCTGTAGATGTTGGGAAAATGAAGGGAAATAAATATCTGAACCATATCCACTCATTATTAGAATAAACTTTCTCCCAAATAGAGATTACTTGCAGAATCATAGAGGTTAATTGCCCAGGACTTCCTAACACTCAGATGAGGCAGAGTCCAAAGTATGGTACAGACTCAAGGAACTAAAAAGTTTTCAGGATCCCCTCTTTTTATGTCTCTCTAAGAGTCAAATCAACCCAGACCAATAATAGCAACCTTATTATTACACATTTTCTAGGGAAATTGATTTTATATGTTGTTTTATAGTCCCATTGCAGTAGTTAAAATATAAGCATCATCAAAAAATATTTCTAACATCTAATTTAAAGCTCTAGATTAAACTTAAACCTGTATTCTGGGGGGGGAAGGGGACTGAGAAGAGGTAGAATAAAGATGGAGAGAAACAATCAGTTAGCCTCTTCTTTGTTATAGCACTTGTATTCTTGAAGCCTGTGTCTAATTCCATTTATAAAAATTTCTTTTCCATCATAAGTAATTCTAGATTAATAGGTTGGTTCAAATTAGCCATTGTCTGTTCAACTTTTCTTTAAATGTGTTAATAATAACTCACAGTAGTATGGCAAATTCTAGTCACAAAGCACCTTCTTAGGCTTTATCTGTTGTCCTTTCCATTTATTCAGAAGAGACTGATGGGTGCTTTGAATATTTGTGGACAGCTGTTAATTAATCCTTTCACTAACTTGTCTCATTAAGAGTCACAGGTTTCATAATTTGAAAAGATACATGCATCCCAATGTTCATTGCAACACTGTTTACCATAGCCAAGACATGGAAGCAACCTAAATGTCCATCGACAGATGAATGGATAAAGAAGATGTGGTACATATATACAATGGAATACTCAGCCATAAAAAAAGAATGAAATAATGCCATTTGCAGTGACATAGATGGACCTAGAGATTGTCATACTGAGTGAAGTAAGTCAGACAAAGACAAATATCATATATCACTTATATGTGGAATCTTAAAAAATGGTACAAATGAACTTATTTACAAAAGAGAGATATAGTCACAGATGTAGAAAACAAACTTATCGTTACCAAGGGGGAAAGGAGAGGGGGATAAGTTGGGAGGTTGGGATTGACATATACACACTATTATATATAAAATAGATAACTAATAAGGACCTGCTGTATAGCACAGGTAACTCTACTCAATACTCTGTAACGACCTATATGGGAAAAGAATCTAAAAAAGAGTGGCTATATGTATATGTATAACTGATTCACTTTGCTGTACAGCAGAAACTAACAAAACATTGTAAATCAACTATACTCCAATAAAAATTAATTTTAAAAAAGGAGTCACAGGTTTCAAATTAAGCCAGTTGATTTATATTTCTAATGTCTGAAAAAGATGTGGAATTTTGAGATGATGGCAGTAGTGTTGGTAGAAATAAGATTCTCCAGTTGTCTACATATTTTGAAAGGTGTTTATTACATAGAAGGGCAGTTTCTGTTGAAGGTAACTCTCCCATTTGTTATAGGATAGGTTTTCCTCCTGTCCTGGAGTTTCTGTGTTTGAGAGTCTGGAACAGGAAGTCTATCATCCACACTGATTCCTGCCTGCAGCTTTAACTTTCTAGAGATCAAAGTGGATCTCTTTTCTATGTTGTCAAGAGTGACAGGCCATCATTGTACAGCACAGTAGATGAATTCTTTTTTTTTTTAACTTTTTTTGGGGGGTTATTTATTTAGTTATTTAGTTATTATTTATGGCTGTGTTGGGTCTTCGTTTCTGTGCGAGGGCTTTCTCTAGTTGCGGCAAGTGGGGGCCACTCTTCATCGCGGTGCGCGGGCCTCTCATTATCGCGGCCTCTCTTGTTGCGGAGCACAGGCTCCAGACGCGCAGGCTCAGTACTTGTGGCTCACGGGCCCAGTTGCTCTGCGGCATGTGGGATCTTCCCAGACCAGGGCTCGAACCCGTGTGCCCTGCACTGGCAGGCAGATTCTCAACCACTGCGCCACCAGGGAAGCCCCTAGATGAATTCTTAACACAAAAATAATAGTACTTCTTCCTTAACTCATTCAATAATATCAAAGTGATGGTCTCAAACAATTTAGTTTCATCCTTCAGGGGCAAGTCATTGAGATTAGTAATCTCTAAGATTACTTAAGAGAGGGACATGTTGTGGTATAATTGCTTCTGGATTAAACATTTTCCCCGTTATCCATCAATTTAACCCTATTTTTGTCTGCATCTAATCATCATTTGAAAATATAGGTCATGTGAATATTTAAAAAATAAAAGAATGAAGGGAGGGAATTATTCTCAATGAACAAGGATAAGGTATTTGTATTCCTTAAGTTTCAAAATAGTTGTGAGCCTTAGAAATCCACTAAGTATTCCAGCTGGGGACCCAATCATATGGTTGTGTAACCATTTTTCTTAAGTGAACTTTTCTGGTCAGTTATTACCCCTTTCAGAGCATTCAGTTTGGTCCTTAATCAACAAAGACCAAGCATTTTAAAGTCAATGAAAAAGCATTTCCAAGAAGCAATGTCATTCTTTTTTCTAATAAAATCCAAACCTTTCAGTATTTCCATACCAGATGCCACATATTACTACTATACGTTGTACCAACTTTTCTCATAGCCAATACTAAAACTGCACATGTGTGTACAGTTTGAGTTCCACTTTAAGAAATACATTCAATAGAAATAATTGGGCACTACACAAAAATATATGTACAAAAATGTTCATCACACTGTTGTTTATAAAGGCAAATATTGGAAAAATTAAATGTCCTTCAGTGAAAAAAACTGATGATACATTCATTAATTGAAATACTGTATAACCACAGAAGATGATGAAATCTATCTCTATAGACAGTGAAATATGTATATGTGTGTGTCTGTCTATGTATTTTTTTTCAGGATATGTATGTATTCAGGATATCTATAGTTGCATAAATAAATGTATGAGGTTATTTTTTTGCTTTTCTCAAAACATGTTTTACACGATATGTAGCAGAGTGTGTGCATAGAAAAAGACTTCAAAGAAATATGTGGAAATGTTAACAGCAATTGTACCTGATGTCATACACCAGCAGTTGTACCTGGGATCACAGGTAAATTTATTCTTCTACTTTATATGCTGTATAATTTTTTTTTTAAATGTCTTTAAAAACTATGAAAGTAAGCATGTGTATCTTCAATAGTTTGTAAAGCTATTTTCACTTTGGAGGAAAAAGAAGCTCTTAACAGAAAATATTTTATGAGGGTTTTGTTTCTTTAAAGGAAACCACTC
Organism: Balaenoptera borealis; assembly: GCF_965194805.1. Classification (NCBI taxonomy): domain Eukaryota; kingdom Metazoa; phylum Chordata; class Mammalia; order Artiodactyla; family Balaenopteridae; genus Balaenoptera; species Balaenoptera borealis. The sequence continues at coordinate 70,101,347 of NC_138864.1, forward strand.
AAGTCAGGAAAAACTTCTATGCACAAAACACAGTGAATTTTATTCATCAGGAATAATTAAAGAATGGGGCATTATAGTTAAATGAGAGTAACTACATGTACTTTATGTGAGTATAGGTCATGGGCATATCAAAAAGGGCACTACAAAGTGGCTTTCATCCAAACTTTTAAAACCTTCTTTTTAAAATTTCAGCTTACTTTGTTTTATCTGAAATAGTTTCTTTTTTTTATTGAAGTATAGTTGATTTACAATACTGTGTTAGTTTCAGGTGTACAGCAAAGTGATTCAGTTATACATACATATTTTTTCAGATTATTTTCCATTATAGATTATTATAAGATACTGAATATAGTTCCCTGTACTATACAGTAGGATGTTGTTGTTTATTTTATATGTAGTAGTGTGTATCTATTAATCCCATACTCCTAATTTATCCCTCCCCCCTTTTCCCTTTGGTAACCATACATTTGTTTTCTATGTCTGTGAGTCTGTTTCTGTTTTGTAAATAAATTCATTGGTATTATTTTTTAGATTCCACATATAAGTGATATCATATAATATTTGTCTTTGTCTGACTTACTTCACTTAGTCTGATAACCTCTAGGTCCATCCATGTTGCTGCAAATGGCATTATTTCATTATTTTTTATGGCTGAGTAATATTCCATTGTATATATGTACCACATCTTCTTTATCCATTCATCTGTTGATGGACATTTATGTTGCTTCCATGTCCTGGCTATTGTAAATAGTGCCGCTATGAACATTGGGGTGCATGTATCTTTTTGAATTAGTTTTCTTCTTTTCCAGATATATGCCCAGGAGTGGGATTGCTGGATCATATGGTAACTCTATTTTTAGTTTTTTAAGGAATCTCCATACTGTTTTCTATAGCAGCTGCAGCAATTTATATTCCCACCAACAGTGTAAGAGGGTTCTCTTTTCTCCACACCCTCTCCAGCGTTCATTATTTGTAGGCTTTCTGATGATGGCCATTCTGACCAGTGTGAGGTGATACCGCATTGTGGTTTTGATTTGGATTTCTCTAATAATAAGCGATGCTGATCATCTTTCCATGTGCCTGTTGGCTATCTTTATGTCTTCTTTGGAGAAATGTCTATGTAGATCTTCTGCCCATTTTTGATTGGGTTGTTTGGCTTTATGACATTAAGTTGTATAAGCTATTTGTATATTTTGGAAATCAACCCCTTATCAGTTGCATCATTTACAAATACTTTCTCCCAGTCCATAGGTTTTCTTTTCATTTTGTTTGTGGTTTCCTCTGTTGTGCAAAAGCTTTTAAGTTTGATTAGGTCCCATTTGTTTATTTTTGCTTTTATTTCTTTTGCCTTGGGAGACGGATCTAAGAAAACACTGCTACGATTTATGTCAGAGAATGTTTTGCATATGTTCTCTTGTAGTTTTATGGTGTCATATTTTATATTTAGGCCTTTAAACCATTTTGAGTTTATTTTTGTGTGTGGTGTAAGTGAGTGTTCTAATTTCATGGATTTACATGAGGCTGTCCAGCTTTCCCAACAACACTTGCTAAAGAGACTGTCTTTTCTCCATTGTATATTCTTGCCTCCTTTTTCGAAGACTAATTGACTGTAGGTGTGTGGGTTTATTTCTGGGCTCTCTTTTCTGTTCCATTGATCTCTATGTCTATTTTTGTGCTAATACCATGCTACGTTGATTACTTTAGCTTTGTAGTATTGTCTGAAGTCTGGGAGGGTTATGCCTCCAGCTTTGTTCTGTTTTCCTTAGTATTGCTTTGGCAATTCTGGGTCTTTTGTGGTTCCATATAAATTTTAGGATTATTTGTTCTAGTTCTGTGAAAAATGTCATAGATAATTTGATAGTGATCACATTAAATCTGTAGAAAGCCTTCTATTTTTAATGACTGGACCAAAACCAAAAATAGGCATCTTTGGATTCAGCAGTTGTTACTAACGTGCATTGATTGGCTGTAAACATACCCAATTCCTCCTCTCTCTTCTCACCCACAGATTCTCATATATGAAAACGACTTGAAGGACTCTAGCCAGTGGTATTTATGCTGGGTTTCACAAAGTTGCTGACCTGGGCTTGTCAGCAGAGCAGAGAAGGGCTGAGGTCCCTCTTTTCCATCTTTTTAATCCTAGAATGATGCATAATGCTTCTTTTGAAAGAAGGGGTCTATGGCAACAGCAAAAACAGAAAGCTTTGAGACACACCCTCATACTACAAATACTACAAACAGGGAAACTGATGCCTAGATGGACTAAGTTACTTATTCACCAGAATAGAAATGCCAGGACAAGAATGCAGGATCCCTGACACTTGTTCTTTCAGTTACTATTTTCACAGCACCAATTAGGCTCCTCACAAGAAAGAATCTCTATAGGACAAGCAAAGAACAGAGCCAGTGAAAGAGGAGTGTCTTTGTCCCAAATCTGAGGTATTCATATTCTGGCTGAAAATAATTAGCAGTGTTTCAAACTATTAATATTCCTATGGAAGGCAGCAAACCAAAATATGAAAGTCTTTAAAATATCTAATGCAAGACCTCTGAACAGCCATTGTGTTAAATGTCACAAGAGATTTTCATCTTAGTATTTAGTGGCTGGCAGGAGATGACTCAGTGCCATGGAATTTAATTTTAAATCGTTTTCAAATAAATTCACAGAGTCCAATAGCATGAAACCTTGGAAGGTGACGGGGTGGCTTTAAAGATTTGAGAGTTTTTAAAGCCATATATCAAAGGTTACCTCTGACAGTTATGGGGATTTATCGTGTTCTCAACCCCAATTGTTTCTAAAAGCTCTCAACCATGATTCCCTGTGCAAGAAAATTAAGTTTGGATATCTTGCCATCTTCGCCTGCCTGGGACCTCAAAATATCTAACCCCATGTGCCTAGAAACTGCTCAAACATTCCTTTCTGGGGGCTGTCATTAAATCCCCATTTTCTGGATGGGGACACAGAGGGTGCAACCATTGGTCAAGGTTACCCAGTGAGTCAGCGGCAAAGCTGGGAATGCAACCCAGACTTTCTGACTCCCTTGCCCGTCCTCTGACCATCAAACCACATGCTCCTGACCAGGATGAAACAAGCTTGTCTGTCTCAGCGTTTGGAGGGAGCTGAGTGAAACTGCAGTTTATCCATTTCCCTTTCGAACATTCATATGCCATTTATTTCATCGGCTAATGGGCAAATGGCTCCAGATCATTTTTCACTCTAAAAAACTTATTCTTTATTAATTTTTCAAAGAAAGTCTATCTTAATTTGGAAAAGCAAGAAAGACCACTTTCCGCGCCCCCCCCCCCCCATCGTATCACATTGTGTAACACTGGCAGTGTGGCTGCTTCGAAAACCCACAGAAGCTGCTTCCTTTGCCCTGCCGATGGCCAGTTCCTTTGCCAGCTTCTCCATGTGGCCTTCCTTGTACTGGGGTCGGGCGTCCCGTGGTTCCTGGCAAAAGCAGGTCCCATGGACAAGCCAGGCCTTGACGTGGCTGTTCCTTCTCCTGCTCTTTTTTTTTAATCTTTGGCTGCATTGGGTCTTTGTTGCTGCGCGCGGGCTTTCTCTAGTTGCGGTTCGCGGGGGCTGCTCTTCGTTGCGATGCACAGGCTTCACATGGCGGTGGCTTCTCTCGTTGCAGAGCACGGGCTCTAGAGCGCGGGCTTCAGTAGTTGTGGCACACGGGCTTAGTTGCTTCGCGGCATGTGGGATCTTCCCGGACCAGGGCTCGAACGCTTGTCCCTTGCATTGTTAGGTGGATTCTTAACCACTGTGCCACCAGGGAAGCCCTCTCCTGCTCTTTTGAATGCTCCTTGACCACAAGAGAACCCAGTTCTCCCACCAGCTACACCCCACATGCCACTTGAAATGTAGTCAGTGGTGACGATCCAAAAGGGCGCCAGCCAGAGTCCAGAGCAACTTTACTAGGGACTAGGGAAAAGCAATACCAGGTCTCCTGCCAGTGAGTACCATCTGCTGCCAAAGACTACAGGGGGGAGAAAGGTTTTTAACACTCTGAGCAGGGGTAAACGCTCTCTCTTTTTCTTGCAGCCCGTAAAATTGTTTCTCCCAGCGTTTTATACCTGTCATGTTTAATCATAAATATTTCTTCCTCGAAATGAACTAAATTGTTTACTCCCAAAGACCTGTTGCCATTTGGGAGACAACTTTCCAAACTCTGGGTTAGGGTTTTTGACCAGCCTGCTCCATGCCCTCTCCTTCTGTTGGCAGCTAGTCATCATGCTCTGCCATGACTTTGCTCCAGAGGCTGTCAGCAGCAGAGAAATGCAATCGGGGAGGAGAGAGGTGTGTCGTTATGGTGCTGTCTAGGCTCCTCTTTCTCCTCCCTTGCCTTCGTTAAACCTGTCTAGTCCAGGCCAAGCAGGCCGTGGTCTGGTGACGTTCCCTGAAGTCTCCTCAAAATGCAGTGCTGTCCCCTAGTGAAGTGCCGCACCTTCCTCGGCGCCCAGCTGCCTGTCCTCTGACTGCGAGAGACTTGAGGGCTGAGGCTATCTCACTACATTTCAGAACAAAGTCCCCACAGACACACAGGGTGGCCCGAAGTCAGTCTCCCTAAAGGTCTTAAAATTGTAAACACTTAAAAAGCTCATCTGCTTGTCATTCCCTTCACACATGGCTCCAAATGCATCATATCTTCCTATTCTCTAGCTCTTTCTGCACAAGCCATCAGGCACTGTGGTCCCACGAGAAGAAATAAGTTCGCTTAATGTGACAGCACTGGGATGTACTCCAGGGAGAGTGACAACATAATTTTGTTTACTATTCACTCCAAGTTCTAAAGAAGTAAACTTCATTAACTTTTCTGATAAAGCACAAAGACTCTATTATTTGCCTTACCCACAAAATTAAAAAAGGAAAAAAAAAAACTTTGATGTCTCCAAGAAGGCAGGCTTTTTTTGAAGTTTCTATTGCTCTACCCAGGTGACCTAGAGGCTGATATTGCTTCAGTTGGCCTCTGACCTGTGATGGAAACGCCCAGGTCGGGGATTCTGTGCAGTGCTCAGCCGAAGCCTGTCTGCCTATCCATGTAGATTTAATGGTCCACCTGGCGGCTCGACTGCTGGAACAAAGAGGTTTTACATCTCTGGCTAATATTATGTATATATTTATATAAAGAGAGATATAGAGATATGCATTTAGATAGAGATTTTTCACTCACAGGGTAACAAAACTATGCAGATAGGTATTCAAAGCAGCCTCTCAATCAGAAAATAAGGGACTTAAAAATATACCATGGCCCATGGAAGCCTGACTTAAGTCATAGACGGGCCTAGAGAGACTGAAGCCCCACGAGGGGAGAGTGGGGAGGACAAATCAGCCTGGCCCTCCACCTTCCAAATGTGACAGAAGAACTTATGGGCCCTGTTTAGGCTTGTGTCTTCTTGATTCTCTGTCCACAGGGTGGAAATCTGCTCTTACGATAAAAGAGCATGAGAAAAACTATCTGGAAAAATGATAATTTTTAGAAACTGCTTTCAGTTAAAAAAAATTAGCTAGAAAATGAAACCAAACCCCCAAATTAGATATTGGAGCAGATTACTTTATTTTTTTATACCCCCTTTTTTTTCTGCTGTAAGGAAACGGTCGTGTGTATGAGTGTGTCAGCAAGCACAGGCCCCAGCCTCTGCTCAGAGAAATTAAACTGCTTTCAAAGGGAGTAGCAGGCAAGACGGCCCAAGAAAAGGAGTTTAAGGCCTTTTGCATTCATTAAAATTTATTTGGAGCACGATAGATCTCCCATATATGTCAAACAGTCATCTTTTCTCCTTTATTTTAAAAGCGGCATTTGAAGATGTGAGAGTAAAGAACAATGTGGAAGTTTCTTTCACAGAACTTGTTCTTTTTCTTCCCCCAGCCCCCCAATAAAATGGTGTTTATGGCTTAATATTACAGAGTTGGAAAGAAAGGCTGTGAGTGGGAAGGCATGGGATTTAAAAATCTACAAACTGTAGGAATAGAACTATATTTGGAGGTCGAACTTTTTTTAAAAAAGGCAAACTTTGTTTTTTGATTTTATTTTTTTACTGTGGTAAAAAAATATATATAACATAGTATTCATCATTTTAGCCATTCATAAGTGTACAATTCAGTGGCATTAAATTCATTCACAATGTTGTATAACCATCACCACTATCTATACCCAAAATTTTTTTTACCATCTCCAATAAAAAAAAATCTATGCTCCGGGAATTCCCTGGCGGTCCAGTTGTTAAGACTCGGTGCTTTCACTGCTGCAGGCCCAGATTTCATCCCTGGTCAGAAACTAAGATTCCCACAAGCCGCGTGGCACAGCCAGAAAAGACAAAAAAAAAATCTCTGCTCCTAGTTATTATTTAACTAGCCCAATGCCCCTGGTAACACCTCTATTCTTTCTTTCTCTATGAATCTGTGTATTGTAGGTATCTCATATAAGTTGGAATCATACAATATTTGTTCTGTGTCTGACTTATTTCACCAAGCATAATGTTTTCTAGGTCCATCCATATTGTAGCGTGTATCAAAATGTCATTTCTAAAAAAAGCAAACTTTCACCTGTAAAGAGTCAGAATTTTGATCTATTTTCTTCTTATTTGCAGCCCTTGTTCTCTGGAGCTTGTTAATGCTCCGTAAAGGAAAGCAGAGGTCTTCGATCTTATAGGGCTTTGCTTTACTTACAGTCTTCTGAGCACTTGCAAGTCTTTCCTTGTTGACTGAGAAGCCGAAGAGGTTCTGGATTTTGTTTTTATTTTGCTTTCAGATCTTCTGGTATTGTGAACTGACAAACTCCTCTCTTAAAACCAAACGACTGAAAAATCTGACACTGAGGCACTTACGGTCAACCCCAAAAGCACATTTTTTGACCCTCCTTGACCTGAATACTTGTAATTTTCCTTCAGTTAAACTGAGGAGGGGTACAATGTGTAGGCAATGGGCATTTTACACAACCCACATTCATGACTCCTCCCTTTTTTAATCACCTAGTGATAAAAATGTCTAGTGTTTCTCAATCCCAATGGGACAAATGCCACCTTTTACAAATATTTTGTTAATCCCCCTTTAAAATTGTAAAATGAAATTCATAGGCAATATAACCTATATACACCTATTACTTTTTTTTTTAAAATCAAGACAATGCCTTAAGCATGATATAAGTTAGAAATAAAAGAACAATAATTTCTAATAAAATGATATATATTCCAGTAATATATTTCCCAATTTGCTTGGGAATAACTACATTGAAAGACATAATAAAGTAGTCAGAACCTGGCAATTAGAGGCAGAGTCACTCTTGAATTCAACAACTACAGATACAAATGAAGACAAATGTGTTATATAGACAACTAAATCCCTTGAGTAATGTTGCAATTTTCCCAACAGTTATGCAAATTTCCAAATCAATGAACAACTTAGAAAAAACTTCTGGACAGAGTATAAAGTTTTATTCTTAGAAAGTTTAGGATATATTAAAGCTGTAATAAATATATTGTGCTTGTATGTAAAATGGAGTTAGATTTTCAGTTCAAATAATGCATAAGTTTGTCCACATTCATGACTGTCCAGCTGGACATACGAAAGTCATATATGGAATGCAGAACAATTCTTTGTGCAGGACTGCCCCAAACTTGCATAACATTGACATCCCTAACATTTGCCCAGTAAATATGAATGGCCCCCAATCAGTGTGACAATCAAAAAACCCACAATTTAAAAAAAATAACCTGGAGGTAGAAGTATAACTGGTCTAGTCTTTTTAGAGGTGGGAAGCCAGCAGATAATTTTAAGTGCCTCTAAGAATTCCCAAGTATGTTTACATGCCCCATTTCCAGAGTGGGGTCTGGAGAGAGAAATGCTCCAGGGACAAATTCGGCAGGGAGGCTATTTGGGTAGTTGCCGTTTTTGGAGTGATTTTCTCATGTCCTTGCCCATGCCATGGGCCTGAGAGCTTACCCTTTGCCTTTCTCTTTAGACGCTCTGTCCACCACCACCTTTGCCAAGCTTCATAAATGTAGGAAAGTACATAAACAATTTTACTGTGGCATGGTGGAAGCTCTGGGGTTGAACATGCAAATTATGTCGTTACAGCTTCAAAAAAGCTTCAGGCTCTTTCCTCCATTTCATTTTCCCTTCTAAGTTCACCCTTAATTGCAGACTCCAGACCGAAGCTGCAAGTCTTGGCATAGCTCCCATACTATTAAAAACTCTAAGAATTCCTTTCTATATGTGTCTCCAATCCTACCTCCAACTTGGTTCCGTGCCCACACTAGTAGTTTGTCTGAACCAAACTTGGTGGCTTCCTGCATTCTGTGCTACAGTCACCCTGGAAACTGTACTTTACACTCTCCAACAGGACAGCCCTGGGCATCTCTCAAACAATCTTGCCACATTTCAAAAATATGTTCTAAAAGAGCCAGATTCCTTCTATGCCTCCACAGAATCTAAAATTTTTCTCCATCCCCCATCACTTATGTTGTCTGCTCAGATCCTCAAGATAATCCTGTAAAGTAGATCAGGGAGATAGCATCTTATCACTGAGGTCACTGAGGTACAGATTAATTGATTTGCCAAAGTTACACAGCTAATAAGTAGCAGAACTGGGAAAATAACATAGATTTTGGGTTGCTTATTTGTTTTTGTCTTTAATTTTTTACATTTAATTCGGTAGGATTTTCAGGGATTATTTCACTAACTCCATTAAAATAAAAAACTCTTTGGTGAACTATGTCATATTTACCCTTTCCATACTCATTTGAAATTTTGCAAATCTCTCCAAAAGCTGTCGTGCTTTTCTTGCTGTCAGTACAGTCGGAAAACCCCTCATTTTCTAGTCTATCATCATATCCCCAGAAGTGCCTCTGCCCTTCAGATGGTTTAAGGTGCCCTTCCTTTGACCCTTTTCACCATTGTTATTTTTTCTGGATACACAGAAAACAGAATTGCCACACTGAAAGATATGTATGGCCTACATTTTGGTAACAGAGGAGTGATAATATTTTCTTTTTTATTTCTGAAGCAGACTGTAGGCAGAAGAATACTCTGGACTTGAAACGTCTCAGAACGGCCATTACTCTGTTCACCATTCACTGAGGCCCCAACTTCCCATGCATTTCACCCTGTTCCTAAAGCCCTGACTGCTCCTCAGCCCTCTCCTGTCCTAAAATCCCACAAGACTTCAAGGCCTAGTTTGCGTGCTGTAGCCTCTATGAAGCTTTCTTTAAACTTCCAAAACAATCCCCCTATTTCTCACATAGCACATCGTCTAAAACCTGTTTACCACTTATTTAATTCTACAGGATATTATAATTAAATGCTCACAAAGTTTGTTTTATATTCATTCTTATTTTTGCTTTGCATTAAATTTCACACATTTCCCTGCTCATCATTGCAATTGTATCTCATTGCTTCTTCCTGACTTCATGTTTCTTCTTCCTGGTATAAACTGTCTCTGAGAGGATCTGTAAATGGTAAATTTCTTGAATTCTATGTTTCAATTAGGAAATTTTTGGCTGCAAGTAACAAAAATCCCTACTCGAATTGTTTAAAAACATAAAAGAATTCAATTATCTCACTTACCACCAGGTCCTGAGATAAGTGCAGCTTCACAAGCAAAGACATCACATAAAGGAAAGTTTCTTCTCGCCATCCCACTCTGCCATCCTCCACCTTTCTATTCTGCTCTGGGGTTGACACCCTTCTTGGCAATGGCTGCCACAATCCCAGGAATCACTGGCAAACATGACAATGTCCAAGGGAAGGGCACTCTGCCTCTTTTCCCTATGATCTCTTGAAAGGAAAAGAGACCTTTCATATAAGGCCCCTGGCAGATTTATCCTCACATCTTATTGGCCAGGACTGAGTCACCCAGCCCTTTCTATATGTACTAACCACTGTCAAGGGGAATGGGATTACTATGATTGGTATAGACTAATTAAGATTTACCCTTTGTCAGGCCAGAAGGTAGGGTAAACAACACTACCAACTTGGGACATAGATAACACTTGGTTTTTGTACAACACTTACAGGAAGAACTTTCCAGAATGCACTTAGTCCCCATAAGAGAGTTCTTGAACCAGGCAAAGCAGGATGCACCATGGGTAGTGCCCTGGGGCAGAGAGCTGGTGCCTGTGCTGGTTTAGCATGTATAAAGAAGCGAGGGCAGGAATACTTAACCAATCCTATAGCAACAGTTTTCAGTCAGAGCACTGGTCTTGATGGTGAGAATATGTGGAAGCAGGACAGCAGCCGCCTGGAGGAGTTTTCTTTCCAGTTCTGGTGTCAGCTAGAGATCTCAGAGTTCTCCTCACTGAGCTAGCTTTTTGCTCGGTTACCTAAGGGAACAGGGTGAGAGAATTTGTCTTGCCTCATCCCTGAATCACATGGAGGAAGAATGTACACCTCAGTAAAAAAAAAAGGGCTCTACCAGCAAGAGAGAAAGCTCTTTTCAGTAGGCTATTGATGTGCCTTATACCTTGAATACTTGAAACCCTTACTGACTATGGTTAAATCTTAATTTTAGAGTCAAAAGTTCTTTTCCTTCAATTCTCTGATGATTTTGCTTCAGTGTCTTCTCTTACTCAGTACTGCAGATGAGAAATCTGTGGGTTATCTGTTTTTTTTGGTAGCGCCAGGTCTTTAGTTGAGGCAGGCAGGCTCCTTAGTTGCGGCTAGCCAGCTCCTTAGTTGTGGCATGTGAACTCTTAGTTGCAGCATGCATGTGGGATCTAGTTCCCTGGCCAGGGATTGAACCCGGGTCCCCTGCATTGGGAGCGTGAGTCTTAACCACTGTGCCACCAGGGAAGTCCTGGGTTATCTGTTTTGATTCTCTGGAGGAGCTTTTGCAACTTTTTTAAATCTTTTACGTAAGAAAATGTCATAATTTTGTGCGAATTTGTGAGGTTGTTCATCCTGTTTGGCACACAATGTTATCTTTCAATCTGAGAGCTCTTTTTTTTCAGGTGTTATTTATTTGTCATTTACTTGAAGATTTCCTTCATTAGCTCTATTTTATTCCTTCAGACTGGCCCAGGGGAACCATGCATCATTAAACAGGCTTTAGAATTTGCAGATATCTCATCCAAGTCTCCCAACTTCTCTTGCACATTTTAACCTATTTGTTGTTTATGCTCTCTTCTGTAAGGACAGTTGACCCAGTTTTTAGCTTATTATTTAGCTCTTTAGTTTTTCTTTTCTGCTGTTCAGTCCTCCATTTAGTTTTTCTAATAAACCTCGTTATTGAAATATAGCATGCATAAAGAAAAGTGAATAAATCCTAGGTGTACAGGTTGATGAAGAATCACTAAGTGAACACACATGTGTAACCCTCACAGGTGAAGAAAGAAGACAGCACCAAGAATGTTGTCTTTGCTTCTTTTTTCTTTTTTAAATTAATTAATTAATTAATTAATTTTTGGCTGCATTGGGTCTTCTTTGCTGCACGCAGGCTTTCTCTACTTGCAGTGAGCAGGGGCTATTCTTCGTTGTGGTGTGCGGGCTTCTCATTGCAGTGGCTTCTCTTGTTGCAGAGCACGGGCTCTAGGCACGCAGGCTTCAGTAGTTGTGGCACACAGGCTCTAGAGTACAGGCTCAGTAGTTGTGGCACACAGGCTTAGTTGCTCCGCGGCATGTGGAATCTTCCTGGACCAGGGCTCAAACCCATGTCCCCTTCATTGGCAGGCGGATTATTAACCACTGCACCACCAGGGAAGTCCTGTCTTTGGTTCTTTAATATATAGGGTATATATTTCTGATATGGAAACTTAGTAAAGTGAAAAAATAAAGAGACAGTGGAAAGTAGTGCTAGAATCATCTTTAACTTAGTTTGCAATTCGAGCCAAGTGTTCATTCTATAAGTACAGCCATTCTGGTTCTGAGGCAAAGAAGAGTTTTTGTTCAAATGAGATAAATGTGAGATCCTCCATCTCTATAAAGATCCAGTTCACAATGATATTGTTGACAAATTTTCTAATTATTCCATCTTGCTCATGTGATTATTTTCTCACTCATCTTCCCTCTCTGTAATATTAGTTCATGATTTTTTTATGGCCAAACCAAAAAAAGAAGAAGTTTTTCTGACCACACCCTCTCCTAAAAATCTAAGGATGGATTATTGTGCAAGGACCCTGCTGTGGCTAAGCTCCAGCCTGTAAAGGGGAGTTGGGAAGGTTAAAAGAAAATGACTATCTCCTCTCAGTAAGAGATACATGGAAGTGTCCACTCTCCCTAGACCATCAAGTAAACTAGCTCGCCCATGCCCTCAGGAGTAATCTGGGAGGAAATGGTAGAGAGGTATACTGTCTTCCTAGCCTAATGCTCTGCTTGCTGCCCCCAAAGTTATTGTCATTCATTCTTCTTGTTGAGGACTGACCATCTCAAGAGAAGAAAGATCTCAAGGAATTGATCACAACTTGCAGCTCTTATGTGGATTCAGTGAAGTCTCAACAAATATCCAGGTCATTCAGTGGCTGGAAATCTATGTGATTAGTTCAATTCAACAGATGCTTTCTGAACACCTGTCTTTTTTTTTTTATTCATTCAACAAATATTTGTCAGTCACCTACTCTGCACCAGGCTCTGTTTTAGGAGCCATATAATGGATACAATAAATAAGATGAGACCCTGCTTTGAAGGAAATTCCAATTTAGTTGGAAGGAAAAGGCACACAGAAATAAAGAAAACCAATAACAGGAATAGGCATGTACCCTGGAGCAGTATAAACAAATGACACAGGGGGCAGGAGGAGGGAGGTCAAGAAAGGGAGATCATACTCAGATCAGTAAACCAGGATGGCTTCATAGAAGATGGCACTTAACCTTGAAGCTAGGTAGGAATTTGGCAGAGATGCAGGAAAGAAGAGCATTCCAAGAGAGAAAACTGCATAAAGAAAGGCATGGAACTGAAGGTAGACAAAATAGTTGGGTGTGGCTGGAATGAGAATAGAGACAAATAAGCAGAGGTAGATTGTTTTTTAAAAAAGAGAAAAAGTTGGTCTATGTGCACCATACGTATAGGTCACAGTCCTAACCAATAGTCAGTGGAAGCTGTAACATCCAAAACAAACTATTTATTTTATAGAAGATATAGAGCTCCTGGTTAAAAGTAAATGATATTTTTGTTAATCCAATATAGCCTGGGTTAAATGCAAAGTGCTAAGACGAACGCTTTCCTTAAGGAATCCTCTTTTTATTAAATGAAGTAGAGGAACCAAAAACTTACCCAGTTTTCCTAGATAAAAATATGGATAAGTTAAAGTAAACATTAATGACTGAAGAGTTAGTTCTCACTGAAAGGAACATGGAAGGCTCTGTGGAAAATGCACATTTAAGCATGGTTTTGAATGATGGGCCAGGAGCTGGAGAAGATGGAAGTGAAATCAAGCTCCTGGTTCTATTTGTAATGTTCATGGAGAGCAAGCATGGAGCTTGTGAATCAGAATCACTTGCCCTCCATAGACATAGCTACAGAAGCACTCTGACCCAGCCAATTAACTGTGGGTATCTAATGAACGTTTCATTAGCATAAATTGCTATGATGGATAGAAATTTTATGAATCCTATGCAGCTCTCTAGGCATTTAAATAGGGGCTTTGTTTGTCTTCTGAAATCATTATTACAAACTAGAGGAATATTTACAATACAGTAGTAGAGGAAGGCTAAAGGGGGGTAGTGACCATAGATGAGGTATGAGCGACATGTTCTAAGGCCTTAAGTGCCATCTTAAAAAGTTTAGCTCTTATTCTAAAGACAATGGGAGTCATCAAAGCATTTTGAACCAGGAGCAGGCTTTCACTTTAGAAAAGTCACTCTGGCAGTTGGAAGAAAGAAATGAGTGGTAGGTGGGCTGAAGACCTAGCACCCAGTCAATATTCCACTATAGCTGGGCAGCCGGGGCAGGGTGGGCTCGTAACATGGCATAGTAACTAAGACTGGTTTCAGAGCTGGAGAAAGCACTTACTGTGAACCGTCTGGTTATGTCATTAAGGTCCCTCACCACCCCTCGTTTGTCAGAACACTGCTCAAGCCAATTTTTTAAACCAAAAGGCTTAGGAATAAGAATATCACATGCACTGAGGAAATTTTAATTTAACTTTCCTGAGAGTGGGAAACCAACCTCTTGCAAAGTTCAGCACATTCCTCAAAGCTGCTCTCACTTTCCTGCCTCGCTGAGTCAGGCAGCAAAAGGGTTTCGTTGCTAAGACAACTCCATACAAGGCCTCCATGCTGCGCTGTCCTCTGCAGCCATCGCTGGCAGAACCCTTTGGGGTTGCTTGGAAAATTACAAACCGAAACTAGCAAGCCTACTTCTTCACATATCTTTTACAGAAATCCCACTTAGATATCCCTTTCTATCAACCACTTTATTTCTGTTGTCAGTCTCTCCAGCCCCAAACTCTCTCTTCTTTGAAAGGAAACATGGGCTTTCCAGGCAAATAAGATTTTATTTCCTGATATCTTCAGACCTCATTTCCTATTCTTCTGTTTGTTTGTAACTTATCTAAGGAAGGAGTAGAAAGCGAGGGAGAGAAGCTGCATCTGATCTACTATACGTCACTCAGGGCTGGGTGCTCTGATGCATGAAAGTACCATATTTAAATGCATTTCCTTGTTGAAACATATGACATCATATATTGAATAAGAGCATTATAGAGCATCTGGCTTTCAAAAAGGTATCTGGCAAAGTTCCAGGTTAAGGAACAAGGTGAAGAAATGGGGACTGGATAAGGTTATGTGGTTAGAATGATTCAAATCTGACAATACCCAGAGGATGTTGATTAATGAACCACTGACATTTTGTAAGAAGGGCTCTATTCTTAAGCCCCTCCTGTTCATCAAATTCATAATCGCTTGGATAGTAACATACGCTGTTAATTTTGCAGATGACCAAATACATTTAGTGCAATGCTAAGCACTTAGTAACTGCTCAATAAATGTTTGTTGAATTTAATTGAGAGGAAACTGTTGATACTTTACATGACAGAATCACAATTCTAAATTAGTTCGTTAGGCTGAAAGAAAGTATAAATACAAATACAATAATATTGAAAAGGGATGGATGAATTTTGTGCTCTTGGGCTCAAATAATCAATGTTACAACGGTAGGACTGAGAAAGCCCAATTTAACATATGAAAAAAAAATTAGAATTTAGTTGACGATAAGCCAAATATGAATTAATAGGCTGCTTTCCTCTCCTTACAAAAGTAATACAGGCTACATAGCATCATGGACAAATCAAGGGAGATAACAGGGTTTGCCATTGCACTATTTAGACAACATCTGGAAACTGTGTTTCATATTAGGCACTGGGTTTTAAGAGGATCATTAATCAAGAAACTGTGTCCAGATGAGAATGGGCATAATGGAAAGGGGCTCCCATGAGAAAAATGTAAAGACATTTGGATTATTTGTCCAAATTATAAAACAAAATGTATGCAGGTGTAAGGGTAATGATAGGAGTCTTCATGATAGCTACTTTCACATGTTGAAAGGCTATCATATACAAGCAAGATTCACATTATTCTTGGTTGCTCCGGAGGGCTTAGCTTAACTAAACTAAGATTAACATAGCTTAACTAGGACCTTGAAAAGAGTGAAAACAAAGCAAAGTTTGGCTGTTGATAAGAAATAATCCTTTACCAAATAAAATAGTCAACAAATGAAGCAGTGAGTGCTACAAAGTAATATTGAAAATCAGGTTACTTTTAGAGAGAAGTATCACATAAAGTAGTTTGTTGGATTTTTAAAAGGACTCTATATTTTGAAGTCCCTTCTGTCTCTAAAACTGCCTGATTGTGATTATAATTATATTGTCTGAAAGCAAAAAACAAATAGTGGTAAACCACCATCAATCAACTAATCATCATGCAGATCAATATGACACATGAAATATTCATTCAGCTGAATTCCACAAGTAATTTTTGACTGCTTCTTTTGTACTAAGCACTTTGTAGGTACTAATTTTTTAATTGAATAAGCCTTAGTGATTTACCACAAGAAGCTTACAATCTTGTGGTGAAGAATGACCTAAATAGATAACTTCAACATGTTTCTTAGGCACTTGCACTAGTTTCCAATTGCTCCTGTAATACATTACCAAAACTTAGTAGCTTAAAACATCACAATTTTATTGTCTTACAGTTCTGAGAGTCAGAAGTCTGAAATGGGTGTCACTAAGTTAGAATCAAAATATCAGCAGGGCTGGTTCCTTCTGGAGGCTCTAGGGGAGAGTCTGTTTCCTTGCCTTTTCTAGATTCTAGAGGTCACCCATATTCCTTGGCTTGTGGCCCTATTCCTCCAAGTTCAAAGCCAGAAATGTCAGGCATAGTCATTCCCACATTGCTGGTTCTCTATATTCTGCCTCCCTCTTCAGAATTTAAGGGCACGTGATTATGTTGGGCCCACCCAGATAATCCAGGATAATCCCCGCATCACAAGGTCAGCTGAATAGCCATGTAGTATTTAACTCAGTATTGTCACATACTCTAGTTTTTCAAGGGAAGCTGTAGATTTGGATAGTTATATATAAAATACCAGAAAATTTTACACTGCAACTCTTATAAAATACATCCGTGGACCAGATATGGCCCATAGGCTACTAGTTTGCAACCTCTAGTCTAAGATGAAGAAAGTTTTTGACTGATTAACCAGCAGTTCTTAACCTGGAGTCCAGGATAGAATTCAGGAGGCCAGGAGCCTGAATGTGGAAAAAAATTTATCTCCATTTTTATTTATATAACACGAATTACATATCTTTTAAATATCTTTATATTAAATAATAGAATATAAATTATATGCTTTAGTTTTTACTAACCTCTAATAGAAATTTAGCAACTCCTTATTTATGAATATCAGCGACAAACCACAGTAGTATTAGGAATACCTGTAGCTATCACCCATGGAAATTACAAACACTTTTATGTTACATTACAGTGTTGCAACATTTCAAGATATCTTCTATGCTCACCACTACCTTGAAATTATGGCAATTTGTAGATCCATCCTAGATCTAGTTGTTTAATGTATTAATAAAGAAGCACATATAATACCATTTCACGAATTTGCTTTTATTTAAATATTTTGATAACTGTATTTCATAATATTTGGTTACCTTTACCATGCTGTTTTATTTTATATATTTAAAAAGATTATTCTGAGAAGAGTTCCATATGCTTCACTGGACTGCAAAGGAGTCCATGGCACGTGCAACACACACACACACACAGACACACACACACACACACCCTTGAGCCAAATGAGGGGAATGAAGGAAAAAGGCAAGGAGAAATACGACTCAAAGCCAACACTCACAACTGTCCAGCTTAGTTTACACTTTGATAAAATGTTAGTATGTGCCCAGGGGGCACTTGTCAATCCCTGTCACTGAGGCAGTGACATTAACTCTTTCAGGCTTCGCAGGTACTGCAGTTAAGTCTAATTTCAACTACCAGGAGTGACTTGAGTCTTGGTGGAAACTGAAGCCTGCTGTTGTTAAGCTCTATTATTAAAGTAATAGCATCTTGTTCAGTTAATAGGTCGCACAGGAACGTCATGTAGTTAGACATGAAGATTTTTTGTTTAGGGCTGGCTGGGCTGAGGAGCTACTGAGTGTTTGCTCGCATCCCGTTTAACCAAAGCCTCTCTCTGCTGGTGGATGATGGCTGGTTGCTTTGCAGGTCTGGGAAATGTGTTTGGCCTACTCCAATCTGGGCTGTCTGCTCTGCTTGCTTTGGTTTTGCAAATCTGAGCTCAGCTGTGGGTTTATTTAGTTCCAGGAGACTGGCGTTGGCTTTTCACATTCCTAGGTCTCGTGTGTCTGAAGACCTTCAGTTTGGCTTTACAAATGATCCTATGGTGTAACACTAGCTCCTGAATGGTAACATAAGTTTGGTAATAATAATAAAACAGAAATAGGGAGCTATCAGAGATTATTAGTACTGGCATATGAATTAAACCATATTGCAACAAATCTGTTTCAAGGGTAATAATCTTAGTTTGGACAGAATTGAATTCAAGACCTCAGCCTCGCTGGCATTTCCCACATCCACTTCCTCTAACTTTGAAGCTTTCCAGATCACTTAAATGGTGTACGCTCTCCGCTAGTCTCCCGATAGTCCTCTAAAAGGAAGTCATTCCTACCAAGCTCTGTTTGCAAATGTCTTGACATTTTTTGAGTTGCAGGTAGCTGAATGCTCCCAAAGTTATAAACAAGAGGGTCTCCATACCTGTCTGTGGTTCCTAAAGGCAGATATTTGTCTCTTTTGTTCATTGTGGCATCTCTGCCTGGCACACTGATAGGTGTTCAAAAAATATTAGTTTAGTAAATAAATGAATCAATGCAACACAAATACTTATAATTACAATGCTTCCTTCAGAGGTTATTGAAAGGATTATTTAAGATACCATGTTAAAACCTTCATAAACTCCTAAGTCCTACATCAGTGAGTAAATTGAATTCACTACTGCCATAAACCATGGTTAACCTCATCCCCTCCCTTCATGTTAAGTCCAACGAGAAATGCAGAAAATACATTTATACTAACTTTTGGTTGTATAAGAGTCTTTTGGTTATATAAAAGTCTGTCCCTAAGCAAAACTGTATAATTGGCATGCTGCCATTCCAGTCTCCTTTTATCAAGACTTTTGGGGAGCCCCCAACTTCCAGGGGTACAGGGCCTCCCAAAACCTTGTACATTTGACATAATTAGTTTTGAAGATACTTCCATCCTTATTCCAGACACAACACTTCTTAGCATTGCCGCGTCACCATCAAAACTTTTGTTTCCATGTACTATTCTTTCTCAGCATTACAAAGCTAACCTGAAATCCTTAATGTGTATCAGTGTGTCATCAGCAGGTTTCTGTTTAATGTGATATCTTGGGTGGTGCCCATGTCTTTCATTAGGATCAGATACTTCAGCTATCCTGGCAAAATGGTGGGAGAATATTGGCTCTTCAAGATCATTTAATGTTATACCACATTGGCCCACATTGTTATACCTATTTTATCTGTGCATAGATCCAACTGGGTAACACACGCTGAGGCTTATTTTGCCTCTGCTCTGCCCTCGGACACTGGGAGACTTGGGCAAATTGCCCCCCTCTCTTTCTGCCTGAGCTACTTTATCTAGAAATTGAAAAGGGAGGAGGGGAGTGCCCCAGATAATCTAGTCCTGTCTGCACCTAAAAGAGCAATAATTCTGGGGTTATCTGTACTATGCTTCAGATGAAATAAATCAGGTTAAAAGAGAAATTTATAAGAGATGCTGCTGTTTTTCTCACCTTCACTTGGCATCACACCCTTAATGAAATAGAGTAATTCAGGAGCCAAAGATACGATATATATACATACGCACACATACATATATCTTAAAGCGATCAGGAGCCAAAGATACGATATATATACATACGCACACATACATATATCTTAAAGCGATAAGACAAAAAATGATTTTTGATTTTTGAACAATGACCAAACTCACATTCTGCAAAGAGAACTATATAAATTTACTGAACTAGAAAGTATATACCTCACAATGTGTTCTCATAACTGTTTTTACTTCCCCCACTTTCAGAATCTTGTGACACGCAGAAGGGTTCTTCAGGCCAATTACTACCGGTCACACAGTTCTGCTGCAGGTTTCAGTATGTCTAGCCTGAGCTGTCTGAGTCTTCAGTCTCATCAGGATTATCACCTTCACTACCCATCAGTGGGACAGGATGGTCTAAACTCACATTTGTTGTGGAGGAATTACTTTCTACTTGAGATTCCTTCAATATGCAAAAGCATGGATAGCACCATACTTCCTATTTAATAACATTAAGTATGCCTGTCATATTTTATGCCTGAAGAGCTTGGAGTGCTATTATTCAGTTGCTTTGTGTCCTGCGTAGTGTAGGCACATATACACATTTATGTTAGTGAGAGTAAGGCTAAATTTCTGCATCAAAGAGACACCCCCCACACACACACAAAAAAAGAATTAGTGGCTTAAAGAAACAAATTGCCTTCTCGATCATGTACCAGCCTGAAGTAAGTATTGCCAGTTGGTGAATCTGCTTACATGATGATCATTCAGAAACCCAGGCTAACAGTGGCTCAGCTGTCTTCAGTATTTGCCTCCAAGTAACACCCTAAATTCCATTTATGACCTTAAAAATAGACCGCAAACTGATAATTTTATCACTTTGTAGTTTAAAATGTGACCCATAAATCTACCTATCTCCGCCTAAACTTTGCCTCTTTTTATTTTTAAATTTATTTATTTATTTATTTTTGGCTGCATTGGGTCTTCGTTGCTGCGCACGGGCTTTCTCTAGTTGCGGTGAGCGGGGGCTACTCTTCGTTGTGGTGCGTGGGCTTCTCATTGCGGTGGCTTCTCTTGTTGCAGAGCTCGGGCTCTAGGCACACGGGCTTCAGTAGTTGTGGCACACGGGCTCAGTAGTTGTGGCTCACAGGCTCTAGAGCGCGGGCTCAGTAGTTGTGGCGCACGGGCTTAGTTGTTCCACAGCATGTGGGATCTTCCCGGACCAGGGCTCGAACCTGTGTCCCCTGCATTGGCAGGCGGATTCTCAACCACTGCGCCACCAGAGAAGTCCCTAAAATTTGCCTCTTTTAAAAAAAAAAATCATGGCATAGTGACTAATTTAACGCTTCAGGTGTAGTGGGCAAACTGTTGATAAAACAGAGAATTTCCGTTTTTATTAGCTCCATTGACAACCTAATAAATGAATCTGGAGGCTTATTTATTATATATACGATTCTTCTTTATTATATGTATGATTCTTCTTCTGTTCAATAAAAAAGTCAAAATTGGTAATAAAGTCTGTGTTTTTTAACATCTTTTTTTGCAATCATGTTAATATGCCAATGTCAGGCTGTCCTTTCTATAGAAGGAACTAAACGTCAAAATATAAACAAAGGAGTGAGTTCCTTTGTGTTTCATTTTTGTTGACACTGAATTTTCCTTCTGAACAAAAATAAAGTCCTTTTTTTCTCATAAGTAGTGACTTTAAATTGACCAGAAAGGAAAAATAAAAAGACAGCGATGTGTTGGCAAATGCCAGGAGACAGTGGTGACTGTTTGTATTTTTATAGTGCATTGTGAAAGACATTTAACGAAAAAAATTTGAAAGAATACTAAGAATAAATACTTCTAATGGTCTCTGGCTCCCTTTTAAAGAATGACTTGAAAGATGATCAGCATTCATCTTTGATAAATAGATAGTCAAGATAAATAGGGATAAATAGAAAGTCAAGAAAATAAATCAGCTTATAAATGAGCATATTTACCAAAACCCAGAAAATTTAAAAAGTTATGCTAGTCACATTGATAGAATACAAGTTTGTTTACTGCCATGGAGAGCCAAGATATTTTATTGGATACAACTGCCGTATGGTTTCCCTGCTGGCCTAGATCTCTTAGGCAAGTAGACCCACAGCAGCTGAGCAAACACTCTGGAGCTTTATGTAGCTCAAGACCACCGCAAGGTCTGCTGGAGGAGCGGAAGGCAGCCACCCTGTGGAATCTGAGGGAGAGGCTTCTGAGAATGAGGTGGTCTTGGGGCGTCAGAAGCCTGCTATGGACTGAGTGCCAAGGTGTTGAGATTCCCAGATGAGCAAGGTCCCATTCTCACAGACCCCTGAGATCAGATAAAGTCTGGGGACCCCTGCTTGCCTGTGTCAGACAGCCAACGGCACTTGGTGCTAAGTCCCAGCGAACTGCTTCTCCGCCCTCCCACGGCCCTCCCACAGTAGTTTTGGCCCAGATTGGTTCCTGCTACATTTTCTTTCTCCATTGCCATGTAGAGAAGTGTGATGGGGCATGAAAAATAGTATTGCAAGCCAAATAATACACTCTGTTTGAAATGACTGGCCTGGTATCTTTAAATAAAAAATAATTTTGCTTCTAATCTCAAATGCCAGTCTACAAACTTGCAAGAAACCCAAAAGACCACAGGATGGGGTGGTATAGACTACAGTGAGGTAGAGAACAGAAAAGGGAGATATCATAAGAGCCTGGGGAAAATGTGGATAATTAGAAAATGTAGCTGCTGTGTTGGGCTTTGAAGGCGTTCAGCTGTAACCAAGGCCTTCCCATGACACAAAAGTGCGAGACAAGGTTAGTTACACATGTAATCCCTGCTTCTATTAAGTTCGTGAAAGTTAATTATACCAGTGTAGCTTTTAATCTTTCTTAAAATGTGTATTTATTTATTTATTTATTTATTTATTTTGGCTGTGCTGGGTCTTAGTTGCAGCACATAGGATGTTTGTTGCAGCATGCATGATCTTTAGTTGCGGCATGCGGACTCTTAGTTGCGGCACACATGGGGGATCTAATTCCCTGACCACGGATAGAACCCGGGCCCCCTGCATTGGGAGCGCGGAGTCTTACCCACTGGACCACCAGGGAAGTCCCCTAGTTTGTATTATTAAAGACAGTGATGATGCAGCCTGAAATCTTGTAGTGTATCCAATATTAACAGAAATAGTTGCAAACTAAGGTTATCAAATATATGAATACATAATCAATGCAAAATATTCTTTTTTTTTAAATTTATTTATTTCATTTATTTTTGGCTGGGTTGGGTCTTCGTTGCTGCGTGCAGGCTTTCTCTAGTTGTGGAGAGCAGGGGCTACTCTTCGTTGCGGTGCGCAGGCTTCTCATTGCTGTGGCTTCTCTTGTTGCAGAGCACAGGCCCTAGGCACCCAGGCTTCAGTAGTTGCAGCATGCAGTCTCAGTAGTTGTGGCTCACGGGCTTAGTTGCTCCGTGGCATGTGGGATCTTCCCAGACAAGGGCTCAAACCCAGGTCCCCTGCATTGGCAGGCGGATTCTTAACCACTGCGCCACCAGGGAAGCCCAATGCAAGATATTCTTGTCAGGTAATTCAGTTGGAAAGCAGTCACTCTCTTCTTCTGTAGCCTGTGCCCACATGTGCACTAGCGTGTGTACACACATGCAGAATGCTCAAGGAAGGACTGAAAAGAGAAAGATGAGTATAGAAAAATAACTAAGGAAAATGTGAGGCAGAATTGGAAATCAAAACAAACTTACATCTGAAATGATGTGATTAATTAAATGATGTGGCCCTCAAACATCAAAGTAATGCAAGAACAGGGATGTTTTCCAAAGCTCCTTTGTTGAATAAGGGAATCATTTCACTGTATGAATTACAATATACACGACACTAGTCCTCCTTACTAGTCATAACAAAAATTACCTGAAACATATACAGAGTGAAGGAAAGAATTTTGGTTTTGAATACTGAGAATTCAAGAAGAGAGAAGTTATTTCCTCTAAAGGCTGAAAATTTACCATATATATATATATATATATATATTCTGTGACTGTAAGTAAAATTTTTTTCTCCTTTCCCTTGAGAGTCTGAAATAATTTAATCTTTTTGTAATTATTTTTTAGAAAACAGACTGTAAACATTCACATTATTAAATATATATTTAGTGGATAGAAAAGAACAAGAACAAAAATTTCAGCTGAGGAATTTCTGCCAAGAAAAGATCTGATTGAATTTTCATGATGCTTAGAAAAATAGAGTAGGCTGTATTCTGTACATTAATGCTCTTTGGAAAGTTATAGGCTAGATTTTAAATCCATTTTATGATAATAATGTCACTTTAAGTATTGTCATTATATGCTATTAATTAAGTTAAATATAATTATTTAAATTAAATCATAAACCGAAGTTTCCTTCTTTTAAAATAGAAAAATCTAGCAGTTACCCCTTAACAAAGTGGTCAAATGTAGCATCCCTAGTAATGGGACAAATCGTCATGATGTTACTATTGATGGGATGCTATTGGAAGTACATAATACAACCTACATAGTATTCTCACCAAAATGTTTACCCTGAACATATTCACAAGAAAAAAACCAAATCTAGATTACAGGACATTCTCTAAAAGAATTGGCTCTGACCCTTAAAAAAAAGTTAATGCCATAAAAGACAAACAGGAGACGGGACTATTCTAGATTAAAGAAAACTAAAGTGATATGGCAACCATATGTAAATGCATAATCATTGACTGGATCCTGGATCAAAAATAACTACAATAAAGATTATTTTGTAAACAACTGGAGAAATTTGAATATGGACTCTATATTAGATAGATCGTTATTAAATATCTTGGGTGGTTTTGTAGAAGAAATAAGAAATACATTCTTAAGAAATACATGTTGAAGTGTTTAGGGGTAAAGGGTCATGTCTGCAAGTTGCTTTCAAGTGTATATACAGACGTGTGTGTGTGTGTGTGTGTGGAGAGAGAGAGAGGTAAAAGCAAATGTTGTAAAATATTAAGAATTAGTGAATCCAGGTAAAGAGTATATTGTACTATTCTTTCAGCTCTTTCAAATTCAGTGGATTTGAAATTGTTTAAAGACACTGGGTTACTAAATCATAGATGAACGCTATTTCTCTTTAGAAAGCTTTCAGGTAATAAATGAAGGAAGGATAGAATTAGACTGTCTCCATTTTGTAATCTTTAATATACTCATATATCTAAGCATTGAGCATCAATGGTCATAAAAGGAAAAACAATCAGATATTATACGCTTTTTAAAAGAACACACCACAATTATAAAGTGGCTTTGACAAAAAATACCAAACCTGAAACTAACCCTCTAGTTCAGCTGGTCTAAAACATCAGCAGAATCAGAATCACCTGAAACGCTTGTTAACCACTGATTGTGGGATTGAAAGCCCAGGGTTTCTGATTCTGTAGGCCTGGGGTAAAGTTCAATAATTTGCAGTTCTAACAGGTCACTGGGTAAAGCTGAGGCTGTGGTCCAAGACCACCCTTTGAGAAGAACCTCTCTAGATCAACATACTAATTTACAGGAGCTACAAATGACAGAGGAACATGTCAAATAATATCATGGAGATGCTATCAACAAAACCAGACTGTGGGTAAGTAAAGGAAAAAACACTTTCTTAAATAAATCAATTGCAAATTAAATAAAGATGAAGGGGAACGTACAGGTTAAAAGATATACCAATCAATTGCAATTGTAAATTTTTACTTGGATTCTTATTTAACTGCATTTTTAAGTATTTATTACATTTATGATGTTTAGAAATTTGACTATTGACTGGATGAATTATGGTTAATGTTTTAGGTGTATTATTGGTATTTTTTTAAAAGAGTTCTTATTTCTCAGATATACATATTAAAATATTCACGAATGAAAAAGTTAGAGGGGAAAAAAGTTTAAAAACATAAATAAAGGCAACAAATCTATAATTCTCAGTAACTTCACTGATTTTTATTCTCCGGCAAGAGTATTGTTATCCTGCTTGTTTCATCTTTAATATTCCTATTTAGCTTTTTTCTATCTTCCTTTCCCCTGCTGGTGACTCAGCTCTTGGAAATCTGAGATAGCCATCACAATTATTTTCACAGCTAAATTCTCTTTGCTAATCTATGGTACACATGTATTGATTTCCTCATAATTTTGACATTCTTAAATGTCAAAATACTAAAACAAGAAGTACACCCATAATCAATATAAGTTCTATTTTAATTACAAGCAAAAATATCAAAAATTAAGTTTAGTTTTATTGTGAATATCAAATATAAAGCGTGTATGATGAACATAGAGCTTAAAGGATAACAAATGAAAACCTGTGCATCAACCACCCAGCTTAAGAAATAGGATATTATCAGTACCCCTAGAAGATCCCTGTGTGCCCCCATCTAAATCACCTCCCCTGAAAGTAACCACTATGCTGAATTTTGTGCTAATTATTCCTTTGCTGTATTATATAATTTTGCTGCCTAACACTATAGTTTTGTCTATTTTGATATTTATATAAGCAGACTCATACCATAGTCATTCTTCTGTGTATTTGTTGTTGCTGCTTACAACTTTATGTTTTTGAGATTCAGCCATAAAGATAGGTACAGCAGTAATCCATTCATTTTCACTGCTGGATTAGTATTCATTTGTACAGATACGCCAAGATTTATTTATCACTTCTTGTGTTGATGGATATTTTATCTCTCTTTCCAAATTTTGCACCTCCTTATTTGATTGTACTATTACCTCCATTACAAGGTTACCCTAAAATGGTGATGCAGAGCTGACTTTTTAAAGTCAGTTCTTCCTAACTTGAGTAGCATGGCTGCAGTTTTTCCCCTTAATTGTGGTGCTGGCTTTTGGGCTCAAATATATATTTATATCATGTTAAGGAAATATTCATCTATTCTTATTTAGTTGAATGTTTTTGTCAAAAATCATTGCTGGATTCTGTCAGGTACCTGTTGAACATTTATGGAGATGATCATGTGATATTTCTAATTAGTTCTTTCAATTTAATAGTTTTTTAAAATATAAATGTTATTGATTCATGAAGTAAACTCCCCTTGTTAATGATGTTTTAATCTTAAATTTTGTTGCTAGAGTTTATTTTAGAGTTTAGTACAATATTTATAAGTGAAATTGGTCAATAGGCCTTTTTTTATATAATCTGTCAGATTTTGGAATCAGTATCACTTCGTAAAAATAATTTGGAATAGAGCTTTTTTTTTTCTTAATGTTGTGGCTATCTAAATAGCACTGTTATTGTATTTCCTTTAAAGTTTTGGTATAACTTGCCATAGAGTCAAATGGCCCTGGAGTTTTTCTTTGTTGATTTTCTCTATTTCTTCTAAGGACATCATTTTTTTTTTTAAGTTTTTCTATATCTTCTGATCAGTTTTGCTATTATATTTTCCTAAATGAAAGTTATTCTGTTCATCCAAATTTGCAAATATATTTTCACAGAGCTGAGTGTTCTCTTATTTTTCTTTTAATTTCCTCTGTTTCTGCCATGATTTCTCTATTACCATTTCTTTTTTATTATACAATACTCTGTTAGTTCCTGGTATACAACATAGTGATTTGATATGTCTGTACATTTCAAAATGATCACCATGGTAAGTCTAGTTATAATATGTCACCATACAAACATATTACATAGTTATTGACTATATTTCCCACAATGTACATTTCATCCCTATGACTCATTTATTTTGTAACTGGAAGTTTGTACATCTTAATCTCCCTCACCTATTTCTCTCCTCTTCCTACTCCCCTCCCCTCTGGCAACTGCCTGTTTGTTCTCTGTATCTATGACTCTGTTTCTGTTCAGTTATATTTGTTCACTTGTTTTGTCTTTTAGACTCCACATATAAGTGAAATCATACAGTATTTGTCTTTCTCTGTCTGACTTATTTCATTTAGCAGAATACCCTCTAGGTCCATCCATGAGGTCACAAGTGGCAAGATTCCATTATTTTTTATGGCTGACTAATAGTCCATTGTGTATATATATATATACCACATCTTCTTTATCCGTTCATTTATTGGTGGGCACTTATGTTGTTTCCATATCTTGTCTATTGTAAATAATGCTGCTAAAAACATTGGGGTGCATGTATCTTTCTTATATAGTGTTTTCATTTTGTTTGGATAAATGCCTAGGAGTGTAATTCCTGGGACATATGGTAGTTCTATTTTTAATTTTTTGAGGAATTTCCATACAGTTTTCCAGAGTGGCTGCACCAATTTACATTGCCACCAACAGTGTACAAGTGTACGCTTTCCTCCACATCCTTGCCAAAACTTGTTATTTGTTGTCTTTTGGGTAATAGACATTCTGACAGATGTGAGGTGATATCTCATTGTGGTTTTAATTTGTATTTCCCTGATGATTAATGATGTTGAACATCCTTTCATGTGCCTGTTGACCATCTGCATGTCTTCTTTGGAAAAATGTCTATTCAGGTCTTCTGCCCATTTTTTAATTGGGCTGTTTGGGGTTTTTTTGTTTGTTTTTTGATGTTAAGTTGTATGAGTTCTTTGTATATTTTGGATATTAACCCCTTATTGGATATATCATTTTGCATTTCTATACACTAACAGTGAGCTATCAAAAAGATTAAAAAAGAAAACAATCTCATTCACAATCTCATCAAAAAGAATAAAATACCTAGGAATAAATAATATAAATAAATAAATAAATAAATCTAACTGAGAAGGTAAAAGACATGTACTCAGAAAACTGTAAGACACTGGTGAAAGAAACTGAAGATGACACAAACAGATGGAAAGATATACCATGTTCCTGGATTGGAAGAATTAATATTGTTAAAATGATTATACTACCCAAAGCAATCTACAGATTCAGTACAATCCCTATCAAAATATCAGTGGCATTCTTCACAGAAGTAGAACAAATAATTCTAAAATTTATATGGAAACACAAAGGACCTTGAATAGCCAAAACAATTTTGAGAAAGAAGAAAAAAGCTGGAGGTATCATGCTCCTTGATTTCAAACTATATTACAAAGCTGCAATTATCAAAACAGTATAGTACTGGCATAAAAACAGATACATAGATCCATGGAACAGAATAGACAGCCCAGAAATGAACCCATACTTACATGGGCAATTAATCTATGACAAAGGAGGCAAGAATATACAATGGAGAAAAGACAGACTCTTCAATAAATGGTGTTGGGAAAACTGGGCAGCTATATGCAAAAGAATGAAACTAGACTACTTTTTCACACCATGCACAAAAATAAATTCAAAATGGCATAAAGACTTAAATGTAAAACTTGAAACCATAAAACTCCTAGAAGAAAACATAGGCAGTAAGCTCTTTGACATCAGTCTTAGTAATATTTTTTTTGGATATGTCTCCTCAGGTAAGGGAAACAAAAGCAAAACTAAAACAAATGAGACTACATCAAACTAAAAAGCTTTTGCACAGCAAAGGAAACTATCAACAAAATGAAAAGGGTACCAACTGAATGGGACAAAATACATTCTTAGGCCTTTTATTTATAAAAATGTCCACTTACATGTTCTCAGTAGAAACAGAGAAAAGGTAAAAATATGTAAAATTTTAACCTAGGGTAAGCAATGATCTGAGTGTAATTGTATATTGCCTAAGAAAGGCAACAAATATTACTTTAACCAAGTTTCCCATGCTTTTTGACAACTCAGCTAATTTTGGTTCTTTTGTTTTACTTGGCTAAAATATTTATTCTTGTCCAGACATTAATCATTTACTATGTATGTTACCTCCTTGTCAGATATTGCTCCTGCTCAATTTATTTATTTGTAACATTAGGTAGATAATATAATGATACTGAGTAGTTTTCATAAGTTAACAATCCTAGATTTCAATTTGCTTTAAAAATAATTAGTTAAAAATTATTTAAATTTTTAAACAAATTAGTTAAAAATATTTGTTCTGTTATCTAAAGTGTAGTGTAGTTTTAAAGCCACAGTATCTGGTCTTCTGACTAAGGCTCAAGAAATACTTGTTGATAATATGATGTAATGAGAAATAATCCAAAGTGATTTCCTTAATTTTGCGGGGTTACAGATATTTCATAGACTTTCAAATAAGAGAATAAATGACCACTGAAAATAACAGAATAAATACCACCAGCAGGAATTTGTGAGGAAAAAAGAGAGTCGTTTGAAAAAATGATGTTTTCCAAATGTTCCCCATATTTCGTTCAAGGCTCATCTCTCATTCACATTACCTTATTGTTTTTAAAAATGTTTTGTGCTTTTTTGTGTGTGAAATACTGAAGGTTACTTGGTTGATGAATTGTTTTTGCAAATCAAATGTTTCTTTAAAATTCAACAAATTTTCAATGAGGGTTAATTAGGCAGAGAAATGGTTCTGAACTCATTTTAAAACATGCATGATAATTAGGGAATATCAAAAAGTATTGTTAAATTCTAAACAGTAAACAACCTACTGTTAATGATTTAACAAATTCTAAACACTAATCCACAGAACAGAGAACTGACCTTGTTTTTTTAAGGCAAGTATAGATTAAGCTAATGATTTACTCAATTCCTCTTCTCAAAAAGTAGTTTCACCAAAGACTACATTTATCATTGCAAGGGTCAAAGTTCATGGAATTTTGGAGCTGAGAGAGACATTAGGTATCTTCCCATCCACCAGCAGATCCACCAGCGGCTGAGGAAACTGACATGGCCAATTCATATTTGGTTACCAACAGGCTGAACTAGGACACAGTTTTCCTGGCTCTCAACCTAGGTTACTTTCTATTATATTTTGCTGTGTCTGTATTAATATATGTAAAAGCACTCACAACACTATCTAATAAGTTTACTGTGGTGTATTATTTTCTTAATTGACATTTTAAAAATCTTTTATGTTGAGAATCACTGTGATAAATAACAGGGATACACCAATGAATGAGAGGGAAAGTTTCTCTCTTTCAGGAGTCCATGTTCTGGTGGGAAAAGAACATACGCTTGATTAGAAAAGCATTAGAGCAAGAATGGGAAATCTTGCTAGGACTGATTAGTTTTCTCCCCTGGGCTTGTTAGGAGTGGTGGAATCTCTGGCTCATTATGTCGTTTTTGCCCCAAGATCTACCACATTTTAATTACAATTATAATCCCTTAAACTTCTGTGGCCCTTTTCAGATTTAAAAATATGTCTCCATTACTGTATCTGATTCTTACAGTAAAATGTGACACAGATATTATTATCTCCATTTTCTAATTTAAAATCTGTAGCTAAGAGTGGGTGACTTACCCAAAGCCTCACAGCCAGAAAGTTGTAGAACCGGTTCTAGAATCCCAGGCTTCTGGCCTTTAGTCCAATGAGTTGGTCATAATATTAATCAACCTGAATTTCCAAAATTCCAAACATTTAGTTTTCTGGGAATTCTGAGGTTACTTTAGAAGGAAGATCCTTCAGTGGAAGTTTGGGTAACCTAAATATCCAAATAATAGCATGCTTTCTTGGAAAAGGAAAATAGTAGCACCCAAAAATTCCATGGAAGTGCTTGTGGCTCTTAATGAACTGTGAGGATGGCGTTTTGCTAGAAGCATGAAACCACAGTCAGCTTTGAGTTCCTCGGTTTGTTTGTTCCATTTCTTGTCATGGGGATAAGGAAACTTGAAAATAAAATATCACTGAAATTAAATGTGTCTGGAAAGAAGTTTACCAAAATGTTACCAGTCTCTGGGTGGTTGGATTACAAGTTAATTTCATTTTCTTTTTCTGCACTTTGCACATTTCCTACAATAATTGTTATTTTTATAATCAGAAATTATATAATTCATCTATAGCTATATATGATTCCCAACCTATTCAAAAAAGGAAAGAAATTTAAACTTTCTTAAGCTGGATACTTGGATGGACAGATATTTGGAAACTCTCCCAACAAATGAACACCCTTTAAAAAAAAAAAAATCAATCTGTGAGTAAGCTAAAGAATTCATTCATACTCCAATAAAGATGTTAAAAAAAAAAAAAAAAAGAGTCTTTTCGACTCTGATGTCAGATGCATGTTTACTATATTTACTTACATTTCTTTTGTGGATTTTGAAAAACATGTTAATTCTTTAATGCGTCTGAAATCTATTTTGGCATAGGGATATGAAATAGGGAAATACCTTTTGTTCTAAGTTATTAAGCAATTGTCCTAGTATCATTTAGTGAATAATTCAAACTTTTGCCATTGATTGGAAATCAGAACTTTATAAAAACTCAAGTTTTATATGTAACAGGGGCTGTGTTTGGGGTTTCTGTTCTTCTTCATTGACTGTTTATTCTTGCGCCATCATTGCTTTGGTAATTGTAGCTTCACAATACATTTTAGTGACTGGTGGTGCCCATTACCCTTCATTAATATACATTTTCAATTGTCCATGTCACAAGTATTTCATTCTTTCATGTGGACCTAACAATCATTTTTTTTAATTTCAAAAATAAATTCGTTGTTTTTTGTTAAAAAAAAAAAAAAGAATTCATTCAGGCATTCATTCATTCTTATCTAACAGATATTTATTGAGCACTACAGTGTGCCTAGCATGTGGCACATTGTAGTGGGACTGGGAATATAGCACTGAACAAAACGGATAAAAATTCTTGCCTTCAAGGACCTTCCATTTTAGAGGGAGAGACAGACACCCCCCAAAAAGATGAGTTTAATAGAATATGTTAAATGGTGCTAAATGATTAGAAGAAAAATTAAGCAGGAAAGGAGAATGGAGTACTTGGGGTAAGGGCATTTTGGATAAGGGTATTCATGGAAGGTGTGACTGAGAAGGCGACCTGAAAGAGATGAGGTAGTGAGCCAATGGGTTTCTGGAGGGAGAGAAATCCAGGTCGAGAGAGCAGCAAGTACAAAGGCACAGCGCAGGACTGTGCTTAGCATGTTCTAGAAACAGCAAGGTAGCCAGAGTGTCTGGAAGACCATGAGCAACAGGGAGAAGAGTAGGAGATGCCATCAGCAGGAAAGGAATGTGATCTGACCTATGTTTTCGGATCACTTTGGCTGTTGCGGTAAGGATAGATTAAAGGCAAGCAAAAAGAGGCAGGGGGAGACAGACTGAGGACCGCTGCAAGACCTCCGCAAGTGATGTTGGTGGCTTGAACCAGGATGGCAGGAATGAAGGTAGTGAGAAGCAGATAACCTCTGGATATATTTTGAAGGTGGGGCAAACAGGATTTGCTTATGGATTGAATGAGGGTTTTAAGAGAGAGTCGACAGTGACTCAAAGTTTCCAGTTGAGCAACTAGAAAATTGGAGTTGTCATTTCCTAAAATAAGGAACACTATGGGAAAAGAAGATTTGAGGTAGACAGAATTGAGAGCTCATTTTTCGCCATGCTAAGTCTGAGGTGCCTACCCTCTACCAAAGTAGAAATGTTGATTTGACACTTCAATATACTCGTTGGGAGTTTAAGGGAGTAGTATGAGCTAGAGATAAAAAGTTGGGGAGTTGGGAGCACAGAGATGACATGTAAATCCAAGAGGCCAGGTAGGAGCAACAAGGAGCAAGTGACACTAGGTAAGAGCAGAGACCCAGGGAGAGCCCTGGGTCCCATCTACATACAGGGAAATGGGGGAAACCAAGGGACAGCACATTCCTGGAAACCAAGTGAACAACAAGTTTCAAGAAAGAGGACATGATCAGTTGGTGGTAAGTCAAATGCAGCTGAGAATGATTGTGCTTGAGGCCAGTTATTTCTCAGAAAAAAATGGATAGTGTCTGTTCCAGGGATTAACGATCCATAACAGTTATGCCAGAAGAAAAGCATTTTAGAGACTATGGTATCACTTCTGACTAAGATCAAGTGTAGAGGCCATGGTATAATGGAAGAATGAAAGATGGAAATATGGATTTGAGGACCAGCTTCGCCACTTATTGGCCGTGTGATCTGGAAAAGTCATCTAAACGTTTCAATCCCAGGTTCCTGCGACTATAAGGTAGAAGCAATATTAGCTATCTCATTCTGTTGCTATGACGAATAATGGAAATAAAACTCCTATCACTGTTCCTAACAAACAGTAGGCACTCAATAAATGTTAGCTTCCTCTTTGTTATTAAATGGCATAGTTGTTGAGGTCAATGTAATGAGTAGGTATATGGACAGAGCCTATAATATATTTTGGACTCCATGAAATTCATCCTTGGTGATCCAACTCCCCATTTCTCCCTCTTTCTAATTATTCAGGTCCCAAATATGTGTCCCTTGCTAAACTTTTAACTTGGCTTCTAAAACTAAAAATCCTAAACTGAGGAATATTCATAAAATAATTGCCTAATGTTCTCCATATTCATGAAAACAAAGAAAGGTTTAGAAACTGTTCTAGATTAAAGGAGAATAAACAGACATGACAAATAAATATGATATGTGACCCTGGACTGCTATTGGAGAAAAGGGGGCTGCTCTGAAGGACATAATAGGGACAAAAATGAAATATGGACTATATATTTGAATATGTATTTTTAATATGTTATTAATACTAAATGCCCTGAATTTGATAATTGTGCATGGATGTCTATGAGAATATCCTTGATTTAGGAAATAGCACTAAGGCACATCAGAGTAACAATCATTAAAAGTAATTATATATAGAATGGAGAGAGAGAAAATGGAAAACAAAAGTGACAAAATGTTAAAAATTGGTTAATCTGGGTAAGGGGTATTTCTGTATTATTCTTGCAACTTTTTAAGTTTGAAATGTTTTCAAAATAGAAAGTTAAAAATATCCCTGGAATATGCTTTTAATCACTTCATGCAAAAAGCTTCTTTCCCAGATCAGTTTTGGGACAATTTTTCTTTCACATACACTTTATATATTCTTTTATATATGTGGCAAATTTCACAACAACAACAAAATAAAAAATAATGAGGAATGTGTAAATGTCTGAATTTACATGGAAATGTTGTTAGGTGACACAGGAAATTGTAGATCCTTGACTTGAACCCCTTTGGTTAAAGAAACATCACACAGATACACACACACACACACACACACACACACACACACACACACACGCTAGTTATGCTCAGTTAATGTCTGAAAAGATACAAAAGTAATTTAAACAGTGATTACCTCTGAAGAGTCCAATTGTAATTTTCTCTCCAAAACTTTCTTTCCCCTTTGAATTTTTAAAATGATGATTGCTTTTCTAATTTAATATTTAATTTAAGGTGGTTAATAAATGATACTATTAAAATTTGAAAGCCAAATATCACTGTTAGAATTTGTGACCCAATAAGAAGGGAGTGGTTTTGAAAGACAGAAGCAGAGCATTTCTCCTGCTGCAAATCTAAAAATAAGAAAAACTAGAATTTGTCAGTTTTTGCCTTTTGCCTAGGATCTCACTGTGGCAGGAAGCAGAATTATCACCAATCATTGACAAAGCAACTGTTATTTAGGACTTCAAATGTTTAGGTAAATTATTCTGTACCCACAATTTTCTGGCTTCTGAAAATCCAAGCTTCCCCATGACTTCTGCTAATTCCCGACCTTCAGATCCTGTTTTTCTCTGCTCCTCCATCAAGAGCCACCTTGTTGCTGCCTAGAGTTGCTCTGCTGCCTTTTATGAGGAATCCCGGCACATTCATGGTTTAGAATTGAGTAACTTGAGTAAAGGCTTGAAGAGTGGTGGAAGCACCTTCACTGGGCATTGCCAAGCCTTCCACTGTCCTCCTCTTTCACATTTCACTGACTTCCAAAAATGTGTGTCCCCACCCTGTGACACTGCAGATGTGTGCCTACACTCAGAAGTGCAGTCAAATTCTAGGCTTCAATTGTATCTCTCTAGTGGACCAGCCTGGCCCAGCCAACCTCCCAGTCCCAACTCCCCTTGGAATTCTGGTGAATAAAGTGCTTGTCAATGAAAGTTTATGATTATGGTTTGTAAATGAAGCATTTGATCAGGCACAATTGTAGCAGGAAGGGAACTAATTCATGGAAGCCAACAGGTCTTTGAGTCATCTAAACACTCTTCCTGAAATGCCCTGTATCTCCTCTTCCCTGACCTCATCCCTCCTCATTCTTTAGGACATGAGTCTGGGCTCACTTTTTGCTGGAAGCTTTTTGTAACTGTCTCCCCCTTCTTCAGGCCCATCATCTTTAGACACACATATTAGTTGAAATCATGCAATTAAATGGGATGGTCCAAATGGTGCATGAAATACAGAACAACAACAACAATAATAAAAATAAATAACTTGGTGAGTAGAGATGCAGGCTATAGAGCCGAGCTGCCAGAATTCAATTCTGGATCCCCTACTGAATAGTTTCATCACTCAGACTTTTGCTAGACTAAGAAGAGGTGAAAGAGTACTATACATATTCCTTTAAAGATTGTGGGGAATTCATTTTATTTATTTTCATGAAAATGAGGATATGTAGGGAGTTGGCAGAAGTTTATAAGGATATGTACTGACAAGGTTTAATAAGTCTTCCAATGAATTGCTGGCCTTGTTTCTCGTCCTTAAGTATTCCATACCTATTCTTCATCCTTTTCACAGTTACGGTCATTGACCAAAAACATCTGTGTTTGTCTCTCACCAGACCAGGAAAAAAAAAGTCATGAAAGGTCTTCAAAGATCTGTCTTAGTGGGAGTCTTGTAGCTAATTAAAATCCGAAATAGAGGGGCTTCCCTGGTGGCGCAGTGGTTGAGAATCTGCCTGCCAATGCAGGAGACACAGGTTCGAGCCCTGGTCTGGGAAGATCCCACATGCCGCGGAGCAACTAGGCCCGTGAGCCACAACTACTGAGCCTGTGCGTCTGGAGCCTGTGCTCCGCAACAAGAGAGGTCGTGATAGTGAGAGGCCCGCGCACCGCGATGAAGAGCGGCCCCCGCTTGCCGCAACTAGAGAAAGCCCTCGCACAGAAACAAAGACCCAACACAGCCAAAAATAAATTAATTAATTAATTAATTAAGAATCTGTGCCTTTACAGTGGTTGAGAGTCTGCCTGCCAATGCAGGGCACATGGGTTCGAGCCCTGGTCTGGGAAGATCCCACATGCCGCGGAGCAACTAGGCCCGTGAGCCACAATTACTGAGCCTGCGCGTCTGGAGCCTGTGCTCTGCAACGAGAGGCCGCGACAGTGAGAGGCCCGCGCACCGCGATGAAGAGCGGCCCCCGCTTGCCGCAACTAGAGAAAGCCCTTGCACAGAAAACGAAGACCCAACACAGCCAAAAGTAAATAAATAAAAAATAAATAAAATAAAAAGAATCTGTGCCTTTAAAAAAAAATCCAAAATAGAAGAGTTAATATTTGCCTCCAAGTTGACATCTGTCCTGTCCATCTCAACTATGAAACTCCTCACCAAGTATGGTAGGCAGAATAATGGCTCCCCAAACATGTCCTCATCCAAATCCCTGAAACCCATGAATATGTTACCTTACATGGCAAAAAGGAATTTGCAGATGTGATTAAATTAAGGAGATGGAGCGATTATCCTGGATTATCCAGGATAATCATAAAGTCCTTATAAGTGGAGGTAGGAGAGTGAGAGTCAGGGAAGAGATCTGAAGCTGCTGTGCTGCTGATTTTAAAAATATTAGAAAAAGGAACTATGAGCCAAGGAACACAGATGGCCTCTAGAAGCTGGAAAAGGCGAAGAAACAGATTCTCTGCTGGAGCCTCCAGAAGGAACACAGTCCTGCCAACACCTTTATTTTAGCCCAGCAAGATCCAGTTTGGGCTCTTCTGAACTCCAGAACTGAGTGATGATAACTTTGTGTTGTTTTATGTTACTAAATGTGTGGTAATTTGTTATAGCAGCAGTAAGAAACTAATACACCAAGTCACGTTATTTCCTTCTCATACTTCTCTCTAGCTGAAACTTTGTTGTTCAGTTGATTGGTTTGTTAGTTGTTTCCACACCACTCCACTCCCTCAGGAATATAAACTCCACAAGGTGAGGAGGGGTAGCCCTCAGACTGAGCCCACTGCCTGTCCCACTGAGTCAAAGAATTACTAATGATGTTGTCAAAATTGTTTGACATTACTTACTAACACCAGAGAGCAGGAACATGGTATTCATTCTGATGTGTTCTTAGGAATCTACTGTGTCCAGGGACATGGGAAGCATCTGGATGAAGAGAGGTATAAACAGCTCCTGATACCCAGGAGATATCAATCCAATCACATGAAGTAACAAGGTAATAGTGATGTAGGATTTGTTTGAGCAATTAAAATGCAAATAGAATAGCAATGTTTTAGAAGTCTGTGGTTTAAAAGAAAGGCATGATGGGGCATAGTGGTGAAGAGCAGTGCCTTTAGACTCAAGGCATTTAGTTGAGAATCCTGTCACTTCTTTCCCCAGGGTGACCTGGGGTACTTAATTCCTCCAGCCTGATATCCTTGTTAGTAAAATGGGGATGATGAGATCCATGCCACGGGTTGTTGCGATAATTATTATAAATGAGA
This sequence comes from Balaenoptera borealis, assembly GCF_965194805.1. Taxonomy (NCBI): domain Eukaryota; kingdom Metazoa; phylum Chordata; class Mammalia; order Artiodactyla; family Balaenopteridae; genus Balaenoptera; species Balaenoptera borealis. Next base: position 70,139,091 of record NC_138864.1, read on the forward strand.
AAATGTATACAAGAGTCTTTAGTGTAATGCCTGGCATAAAATAATAGCTCAATAAATCATAACTTAAAAGTCTGATTCATTTCTCAATATTCAAGAGCAATTTTTACGGAACTAGATGGTTTCTCAACATTTCCTCATCAGGATCCTCTAGAGCTGAGTTATCTTATTTTGAAGAGCTCTCCTTCCTTCCCACATCTCCCCACTCCTTTCCCCACTCCCAAATCCATAATTTCTGCTCGGTGCTGAAATGATTTGCCAAACCAGATTCTGTCAGTTAGAGTTTCCCTTTGCCTATTTTCCTTCAAGAGATGGACTCCAGCCAGAAAAAGGGTTTTGGAGGTTAGTTAGGAGACTCTCCAACTAAAAACACAAATGTGGTTTGGGGAGGGTACCATAAGAAGGCAGAAATATAAGACACAATGATTCTTTCTTTGTGGTCAAGATGGATGAGCTATATTTGTTAGGGCAATTTTGTTTGCCTATGTTCTTTTTTTTATGCTGTATATCAGTATAAAATCCCTCATTGTTCATTTTCTACTGGACCTTTCTCAATATAACTTTCACTGTTTTCTTTCCAACACCTCACTGCCAAGCTGATTAGAAAGGCAGCTGATTCTACCTCTCAAAGGTTAAACTGTGCAGTTAAACATATATGCAAAATTTTCTCTTTAACACATAAAAATGCTTTGTTTTATTTCTCTTCCATCTAACCCAACACACAAAAATACTCAATCTCATATTCTGAATTCTCACCAGCTAATGAAAGGAATAATTAGGAATGATCAACAGACAAACAGACCTATGGAACAGAATCAAGAGCCCAGAAATAAACCCAAGCATATTTGGTCAACTAATATTTGACAAGGAAGCCAAAATACTGAATGGAAGAAAGACAGTCTCTTCAAAACATGATGCTGGGGAAATTGGATATTCACATGTAAAAGAATGAAACTTGACCCCTATCTTACGCCACTCACAAAAATTAACTCAAGTGGATTAAAGACATAGATGTAAGACCTGAGACCATGAAACTCCTAGAAGAAAACATAGGAAAAATCTCCTTGACATGGGTCTTGGTAATGATTTTTTTGGAAATCACACATAAAGCACAAGCAACAAAATAAAAAATAAATAGATGGAACTACATGAAACTAAAAAGTTTCTGCACAGCAAAAGAAACCATCAACAAAATGAAAAAACAACCTATGAAATGGGAAAAAATATTTGCAAACCATGTGTCTGATAAGGGGTCAATATCCAAAATATATAAAGAATTCACATCTCAATGGCAAAAAATCAAATAATCCAATTAAAAAATGGGCAACGGACTTGAATAGACATTTCTCCAAAGAAGATATAAAAATGACCAACAGATACATCAAAAGATGCTCAACATCATTTGTCATTAGGGAAATGCAAATTAAAACCACAATGAGATATCACCTCATGCCTGTTAGAATGGCCATCATCAAAAAGATGAGATAACAAATGCTGGTGTGGATGTGGAGAATAGGGAACCATTGTGCACTTTTGTTGGGATTGTAATTTATACAGCCACTAGGGAAGCAGTATGGAGTTTCCTCAAAAAATTAAATATAGATCTACCCTATGATCAAGCAATTCCAGCTCTGGGAATATATTCAAAGGAAATGAAAACACTAACATGAAGAGATATCTGCATCCCCATATTCATAGCAGCATTATTTACAATAGCCAAGATGTGGAAACAACCTAAGTGTCCATTGATGGATGAACGGATAAAGAAATTGTAGTGTGTGTACATACACACACACACACACACAATGGAATATTATTCAACCATAAAGAGAGAGGCAGTCCTGCCATTTGTGACAACATGGATCGACCTTGAGGGCATTATGCTAAGTGGAATAAGTCAGACAGAGAAAGACAAATACTGTATGATCTTACCTACATGTGGACTCTAAATAAAACAAAATAAACAAGCAAAAATGAACACACAAGAAAAACTCACACCAAACTCAGGGAAAAAGAAATCAGATTTGTCGTTATCAGAGGTGAGGGTCAGGGAGGGGAAATTGAAGGAAGGTGGTCAAGAGGTACAAACTTCCAGTTATAATATAAATAAGTACTAGGAATGTGATGTACAACATGATAAATATAATTAACACTGCTGTATGAACATAGGAAAGTTGTTAAGAGAGTAGATCTTGAGTTCTCATCACAAGAAGAAAAATTTTTTCTTTTCTTTTTATTGTATCTATATGAGATGATAGATGTTAACTAAACCTACTATAATCATTTCACAATATATGTAAATCAAAATGATCATGCTGTATGCCTTAAAGTTATACAATGATTGTATGTCAGTTATTTCTTAATAAAACTGAGGGGAAAAAGAATGATCAAATCCTTTGATTCTTAGAGGGTTTAAATGCTGTTATTACACGTGGGGGCAGAAGTATCTCCTTTCGTTTGTTTCCCAAATATGAAGAAATCAGGTAGCAGTCCCAGTCCTAAAGCCAGAGCTGTGCAATGGGAGTTATCATCTGTAATCTCCTCATATGCTGGAGTCTTTCAGAAAATCCAACCTTCCCACTGAGTGAAGGGTCTCAGTAAATATGGCATCTCTCCCCCATTTATTTTGGCAGCTACCCAGAAATCTATAATAGGGTCATTTTCCTTTTGGAGAGGTGGGAAATTTGAGGAGAGTAGTCTGTGGATTCATGCTTGGAAGGATAGACCCCTTGAAGAGCTCTCGTAATTTATGATGGGCAGTGGCCGGGGGCTACTGTTAACCGTGGCACAGCCGCCCCCGGAGAACACAGTGACTCTCCAGTCGGCCTTTCTGGCTCGCCTGCTAAGACCCACGTGGAACCTCAGTAGGCGCAGTAGGTGGTATGTAATTCCTGGTCTCTCAGAAGGCAATGGAAACCAACTTCAAACGCTTGCAAAAGAATTCAGGCTGTTTAACAGTGGGGATCTTCCAGTGGAGGCGGGTGAATGAATGTCAGCCTCTCTCATTTAGAAATATAAACCGTGGTATATATTTCGCCAAGTGTGTAAGTGTGTGTGAAGACTGGAATCTGTTCCTATCTCAGGCAACTAAATTCAATTCAATTCATCATAACCATGTATTGAAAGCTTTTTGTGTGTATAGCTCTGTACATTATTTTGTGGCAAATACAGAAATGAGTAATGAAGACAGAAGGAAAGGAAAGTCATATTTATAGAGTTCATTCTATGTATCTGCTTTAATTAAAAAGAATTTTTCTCACAACAACAGTGAGATGCTGGGCAGTTTAGATGAAAGGTCCAGACTCATGTAATAGAGGGTCAAAATTACAGGGAGTTAAATAAAGTAGATATTTCTCTTTTTTCAATGTCAGAGTCCAGAAGTAGGTGCTCCAGCACTGGTATGATGGTTCTGTTCCAGGGACCCAGACACTTTCTACTTGTTGCTCAGCCATCTCTAGGGTGTTACTTTCATCCATGGTCCAAAATGGCTGTCCACCCCATCTACATTCCCACCCCTTGCATACATCGGTTCTGCTCACAGCCTGTTTGCCAAAGATTAGCCTCATGGCTAAATATACCTGTGTAATATAGACTTCATTATGGGCAGTCTCAGGCCAGGCTAAAAAGCAGAAATTCATTTACATGAGAGAAAAGGCAAAAGATATTGTGGAACATAGGTAGTTACGATGATTCTCATTTTACAGTTATGAAGCTGAGATTCATACGGGTCAAATAACCTTCCTAAGATCCACGACTTCACTATACTATACTGCCTCTCTGCAGTGCTGCGCCATAGTCGCTTTAGGCTTTTGGTTAAGCTATTCCTGCAAGAATAGAGCCCTGAAATGCCAGAATTATGCCTTTCCACAATAAGTTCTGTATCCTTTATGTAAAGGGAAATAATGCTGCAATGGAAATCATTTAAGGTAGAGATTTAAGATGCTCAAGATCTCTCACTTAGCAAAGGAAAATAAGGTTTTAAGTAAATGGAAATTCCACTGAACTATGGGAAGAAGTCCAACAAACCAAGCAGCCAGGGCAGCAAGGTGGGTGAGACTTGCCTGGGAGAAGTCAAGGCAGGGCCCTCCCTCTCTATGGTTTTATACCCTCATCGTGACAGTGGTCACTGTCACCACTACTCAACTCTGCCATTGTAACATGAAACCAGCCATAAATTAGACAATACAAAAGCGAATGGGTGTGGCTGTGTTCCAATAAAATATTATTTGTGAACACTGTTATTTTGCCTTTCATATGATTTTCACGTCACGAAATATTATTCATCTTTTGATTTTTTTAAAAACCATTTTAAAATGTAAAAATTATTTTGAGCTTGTCAGCCGTTTAAAAACAGATAATGGGTGCATCCCTATAGTGGACTATAGCTCAGCAATAAAAAAAACAAACTCTTGATACACGCGACAACTTGGATGGATCTCAAGGGCATTATGCTGAGTGAAACAGTCAATCTCAAAGGTCACAGACCGTATGATTCCATTTATATAACATTCTCAAAATGACAAAATTATAGAGATAGAGACACATTAGTGGTTAGGGGTTAAACGTTGTTTGGAGATAGGGACATGGTTGTGACTACAAAGGGGTGGCATGAGGGAGATTTCTGTGATAATGAAATAGTTCTGTCTTTCTTGAAGTGGTAACTACATGAATCTAGGTAGGCATGTGATAAAATGGTGTAGACATACACACACACACACATTGTGCCAATATTAATTTCCTGGCTTTGATATTAGACTATAATTATGTAAAATGTAACCATTGGGGGAAACTGGGTGAAGGGTACATGACATCTTTCTGTACTATCTTTGCAATTTCACATTTATAATGAACCTATTATTATTTCAAAATAAAAGGTTAAACATAAAAAATTCAAAACAAAGAGTGGTTTGGATTTGGCATGTGGGCTATAGTTTGTCAACCACTGGACTAGAAAAATATTTTCAGAATATAATAGGAAAAAATTAATATGCATAAACATAGAATATATAAGTCAATGAGGGGACTTCCCTGGTGGCACAGTGGTTAGGAATCCGCCTGCCAACGCAGGGGACACGGGTCCTGGTCCGGGAAGATCCCACGTGTCACGGAGCAACTAAGCCTGTGCACCACAACTACTGACCCTGCGCTCTAGAGTCTGCAAGCCACGACTACGAAGCCCGCGCGCCTAAACCCCCTGCCCCGCAACAAGAGAAGCCACCGCAATGAGAAGCCTGGGTACTGCAACGAAGGGTAGCCCCCGCTCGCCGCAACTAGAGAAAGCCCGTGCACAGCAGCGAAGACCCAACACAGCCATAAATAAATAAATAAAAAATTTTTTCTTTTTCTTTCTTTTTTTTTTTTAAAACATAAATTTATTTATTTATTTTTGGCTGTGTTGGGTCTTCGTTGCTGCGCTCGGGCTTTCTCTAGTTGTGGCGAGCGGGGGCTACTCTTGGTTGCGGTGCCCGGGCTTCTCATTGCAGGGGCTTCTCTTGTTGCGGAGCACGGGCTCTAGGTGCACAGGCTTCAGTAGCTGTGGCACACGGGCTCAGTAGTTGTGGCGCATGGGCTTAGTTGCTCCGCAGCACGTGGGATCTTCCTGGACCAGGGCTTGAACCCACGTCCCCTGAGTTGGCAGGCAGATTCCCAACCACTGTGCCACCAGAGAAGCCCATAAATTTTTAAAAAACGACAATTTGATAGTTTCTATGAAAAATTTAAATAAGCATCCCTTTGGTCCACCAATTACACATCTCCAAATTAGTTCTATGAAAATACTTACACGGGACCACAAAGATATGAGTATAAGGATGTTCACTATAGTATAGTTGGTTTTTTAAAAAGGAAGCTTTATTGAGCTATAATTTATGTACCATAAAATTAGCTCATTTAAAATATACAAGTCAGTGATTTTTAGTAATTTACAGAGTCATACAACCATTACTAAAATCCAATTTTAGAACATTTCCATTACCCCCAAAAGATACATCCTGCCCATTTTTAGTAGCTCCCTGTTTCCACCCCTAGCCCTAGGCAACCACTAATGTACTTTTGTCTCTATAGATTTGTCTTTCCTGGATATTTCATTTAAGTAACAAATTTTAGTTTTAATTGGGACATGCTCAATACCCAACAATATAACATTTCTTTCACTAGTGCTCTAGTACCAGCTATGGATATGATATTAAATCAAGCTTAAATTTAGCTTAAAGGCATCAAGAATACAGTTTCAATAGGGAGGAGATTAAAGGATATTAACACCATGTAAGAGAAATTGGTATTAACCCATTTGCATGTATACTGTCTTCCTTTAGAATTTGATAAGCAAAATCAGTTAAACTTTGTCCTAGAGAAATATCATGCAGCTGTTATACTGTTCCCCATTCATAAGGGTTGCAAAATTGATCTCTGTATTTTCAATGTGGGAGGCATTAGTACTTTGACAGAGTTCTGTTACAGTGACAGTATTCTGATTATGCCAAATGTCTAATGTACACCTAATGATTGTATTATACACAGAAAGCTGCTATGCACTGATTACCAACTGCTGTTTATAATTTTTTGAATACATTTTTCTGATGCTGAAAAAAGGATGGAAAAAGTCACAAGAGGGAGAAAATGGAAAAGAAAAGTGATCCATAAACAATGGGGCTTCATATAGCTCCATGTGGCTACATCAAGACTCATGATGTCTGAGAGTCTCTGACAAGTTTTAAGAGCATGATAAATGTCTAGGTTTAATAGCAATAAGCAAATAGTAGCCTCAGATTTAATATGTACATGGGTGTCAAGGTTATTGTAATACTTGATATCATGAATCCTTGGCGACTTAGGCCTGCTGGCAACTGCTGAGCCTACTACGCCCCAACCATAAATCATCAGTCAACATAATCAATCAGAGATCAATTATTTTCCTGTGGGGAAACTGCTTATTTAAATGTTCAGTGCTACTTTATATGTTTGTTATGATCCAATTATATTTTCAAATATTTGAGATGTTCAGTAGAGAAGGAAAATAAAGGACTTGGTTCCTTTGAGCAGGGTAGGTGTTATCAATACTGCAAATTAAGCCATCATGTGAGGAAAGCAAGAAGCAAAGGGTAGTCCCAAATGGGACTAGATTCTGAAACTCTACTATCTCCTTTCCATATGGCATTAGAAGGCAATCATTTTAGAAGAAAGTGAAAGAGTAGTAAGAATAGAGGAACATCTTCCCCGTGGTGTGAAGAACATCTTCCCTGTGGTAGGAACCAAGGCAAGAGAGTGGGGGAAGAGTTTAAGAAACTGAAATTAGTTCAGCTTGACTAAAGCAGAGGTTGCAGTAAGGAAAGTGGCAAAAGATGAGGCTGAAGTGGTAGACAGGAGCCAGTAAGCCGCGTTAAGGTCCTAGGAATTTATTTGAGGACACTGGGGAACTATTAAAATTTTCTGAGTAAAGGAGTGGCCTGATGAGGTTTGGACTTTTAGGTTTCCCTTTGGGCACAGGGTGGAGAACAGTGTGGAGGAGACTGAAGTTGGAGGCAGGGAGCCCAGGTAACAGATTCTGTAGAAATTCCCTGGAAGAGGTGGCCTTGCTCTCACTACCACAGTGGTGGTGTAGAGAGCAGAGGTAATTACATGAAGGAATCTACAGCACTTGAACCTACAGTGGCTGAACAGGTGCAGAGGGTGAGGGAAGGAGAGGAGTCACGGATGACCTCCATTTTTCTGGCTTGGGGAGTAAGGTGGCTGATGGTGCCATTCATTGAGGCAGAGATCAGAGGGGAGGAATTGGTTGGGATAGTGTCCAATTTGGACATATTACAGTATTAATGACCAGAGGGCAAAATACATAAGTAATTATTATGAGTCTGAGGCTCAGGAAGAGAGATAAAGAAAGAGGTAAAGATTTGAGAATCAGACGTCGAAGCTACAGAGGTAAATGAGATGAGACAAGATTGTAGGGAATCTGGGACCTAAAGAGGGTAAAAATGTCACAAAGATAACATTATTGGACCTGGGATCACAGCCCAGGCCTTCGGACTCCCAGTAGAGTGGTCTTGCCTAAGAACCAGGTGGGAGAACAGCCCGACATGGTAGTTAAGAGCCCCAAGTCAGGAAGCAGAGAGAGAGCAGTTTGAATCCCAGCCTGGCTACACATAAACCAAATGATATTAGACAAGTGACCTAGTCTCTTTAAACCTTACTTTCTTCAGTTATGGTAAGGAGATAATAATAATATCAGCCACAAGGGTGCTGGAGATTAAAGGAAAAAACATTTCTAAAGCATCTATCTCAGTGTTTGACATATAGCAGGGAATCAACAAATAATCTTACTATCATGTCCAATAAATAGAAGGAAAAAGTTGGTATTATATATAAAAACAATAAATTTCTCCAGAAAGAATAGGGTCTATATCTGAAGGGCAAAGTGCCAACAGCATGGCAGTACTGTTTGATATATTTTGGGGAGGAATAGGCCCATCCAGAAAGAAAATGATAAATATGCTAAGTTTATACAATATGTGCTCAGTGATAAATATTCTAAGCATGTACTTCAATAATTCTCTCATCAGAGCAGCCTTGTTACCCCCACCAGATACTGATAATTAATCAACTGAAATGAATCTTTCCAGAATAAACAAATCTGCTATACATGAATGATGATTATGTCTCTCTCAGTTGTGAAGGCTTTTCATAACTTATTCATGCCAATGTTACGAAGAGTTTTCCCTTAGGGAACAAAATCTTCTTTTTGGTGAGACCTCCTTTTAGACTGTTTCTGGTGATCATTTCAGCCATATCCACAGGATGTAGGTAATTGTAAGGATCCTAAGGGGGTTCTGGGGTGCTAGACCACTCTGTTCTCCAGGAGGCAGAGAGTGGGCCCCTTAATATGTTTCACAAACTCTTGAAGTCCTGCTGGCAGAGCTGGGATGGTTTGCCCTAACTGCACTCATGGATGTGGACACCACAACTATTGTGTCCAGATGCAAGCAGATGGCCCTACTGAGAAATCTCTGCATAAGCTGCAAAGGCATTCACTTCTGTGGCTAAGGAATATGGAAAGAAAGTAGATTTGTGCCAGACAAAAAGAGACCTCAGCTTGGTCCTGAAGAAAATAACAACAGCCCCATGAATTAAATGTACACATACACTCTAACTAGTTCCTAATACCATCTTCATGCTCATATTAAAGAAAATTCTCCACAGGTCTCTTGCATTTTTGCACATCTTATGAGCAGAGGCTCTGATGGCCTTGGTCCAAATTATCTTATCAGGACATTTGTATAACAAAGGGCCTTGGAAGCTCCTGGACACAGAACAGCATACTTACTGTCCCTTATAAAAAGAGTCAGTCTCCCTAACTAGGGTTCCCCTCCTGTAATGCAACCCTCTGCTTGTGCAGGTATCATGTGGCCTCTTTGCATTGCCCTGTGGGAGTTTGGGTTTAGGGAAACCAAAGCTGATATTCCGGCTGTTGCTTTACTGTGAGTAATAATCTGTTCTTTGTCTCTGACCCAGGAGTCTCATGTCTTCTGCCAGCATCCACGAAACTTGCTACCTTGCAAGCAGACTAAAATCTCAGACATTTAACAGTTCTTAACACTAGATTTCGCCATGTCTAATATTTAACATGAGTCATTTTCAGTTTTAATGTACTTTAAAATTTTGCCTTTGTGTGTTCCAGTCCTTCTAAAATGAAATTTAGGACACCAAGAATTGATCTGCAGGCAATAGAAAGGAAAGATATTTCTGAAAGAGACGTGGAAAGCCAAATAGTCAAAGTACGTTCTAAATCATCCACAGTATAGAAAATAAGAAATACTTGTCTATATTGTCTTTGACAAAAAAAAAGCCCAAAGAATGAAAAAAATAGAGGAATATTTTTCTAAAGAGTCAGCCATAAAAGTTCAGAGTAGGAAAAGAACTTACAAAGTTGATTCACTGACGCCCTCCATTAAAAAAAAAAAAGACTAACTCTCATTTTCTTCCTTTGCATGCTCCATAATGGCTTTTATAAACTTCTTCAATTTTCCTTAGAAACTTAAAAATTTGATGTACAAATGTATTTATCGCATTCTACTTATGCTAGATAAAAGTGATGAATGACGTAAAACACCCACCCATTAGAGAGTGGTTGAGATGCTGGTAAATTCTTATGATATAATATTAGGGAGCCATTCATAATTATGTTTTTCGAGAATACTTCATAGCATGATAAAGTTTTTATGACATATTGTTAAGTGAGACAGTAAGATACACAAATTATGTTACCCCAGTAACATTAACACATCGTTATAACACACACTCATGCATACAAAGAAAATGATGGGAAGAAAATTACTTTAAAATATTAAATTAGTTAAAACTGGGTTAGGGGAATATGGATGATTTTTTTTCTTTGTTGTCTTCTATGTTGTCAAAAATCCCTTATAGTCTAATCAAATACTTTTTTTTAATTTCCCTTATACAATAGAATCAAACTCAAAATCTTATTCTGGGATAAATAACTTACACTAAAGTTCAATCTTTGTTTAGTCCACGATGGGGCTCATTTTAGCCTTTCTCCTTTCCATTTGTAACCCTCCTCACAGTGTGAAGTGCCCTGGGCAGTGCAGTTTTTATGGGTGGGGTGGAGTAACACCATCTAACTGATTCCTTGGCCTCCTACTCCGTCCTGCCCCTCCTACCCAACTCATCATACCCTATCCTCATGTGAAGTCATATATATGGAAAATCCCTAGAATTCCTACCCCTGGGAACTCCAGCCTGCGCCCTGGCATTGCCAGATTTTTCTAAGCTGGCTGCCTAATGGTGCAAATGAGTGCACATTGGGGATATACTAGGCAAAATGTCTTTGTGACTCACTCCCATCTCCTCCATCAATCTTTGCTGCATCAACTCCTCCACTTTCTCTCTCTCTCTCTCCACACACACACACACACATACACACACACACACACATACACACACGTAACTCTAGCTCTAGAACAGCACGATTCAAGAGCAATATAATGCAAGCCCCTAACTAATTAAAATTTTTCTATTAGCCACATTAAAGATATTAAAAGAAACATATGAATCTTAAGAATATATTTTATTTAACCCAACATGTCTAAATTATTACTATTTCAACACATCATACATTTAAAAATTATTTAATGAGACATTTTTTATCTGCTTTTCCATACTAAAATCTCTGCAATACATTGTGTATTTTATATTTTCAGTACATCTCAATTCACACCAGCCATGTCTCAAATGCTCAGTAGCCACATATGGCTTGTGGTTATACTATTGGACAGCAAAGATCTGGAGAGATCTTTTCCCTCTACAACTTCTGTCCCATGTTCCTTAGCCTGGGGCTTCCGAAAGTGCAATGCCTCATGGTAGCTTTTGGGACCGGCTCCACTAGGACAGCTATCTACAATTAACCTGGGGCTTTAGAGGAAATTTCCTGTCACAGATTGTGACACACACCCCGAGGGAAATTGGGGCCTTTTGTGGTTCTGCCACCCAGAGTAGGCGGTCACCTATCTGACCTATGAATCTTGCCAGGGTGGGGACTGGATCAAGTGGAGGTCTGTTCCCTTATTAAAGGACACTTTGGAACTTAAGTACAGAGGCCATCACTGTCCTTAATCGATACCACCCATCCCACCCTCTCCAGAGTAAGAGGATTCCTCTTCTTCTACCTCATGTCTGAGATTGGATGGCTGGCTGACTGGCTGGCTGTCTAAGCAAATCAGGACAAGGAGAATGTTAATTGATTGAGCCTCTTCAAAATCAAGTGCGCTCATTTCATTGGTGAAGCAACTGAGTCCTGGAGAGGAGAAGTGATTTGCCCACGGTGGCACGGCTGCTAAGTGGCAGAATTGGATTGGAACTACAGATCTCCTGACCCTCAGTCCATTACATCAGGCCTCAGGTCACTTGTTTGCACAATGTTGATAGAGCTAATGAATAAGGTCACTTACTAGCAGAAATTCCAGGATCTACCCCAGAACTATAGGCCATTTACCTGCCCCATCTAGGTCAGTTTCCCTTTCCCAAGTCATCTTTTCACACCAAAGTTAAGAAAACAAACAAACAAATAATTACTCATCATGATAAGTGCCAAAAGGGCCAGAAACAGGATGCAGAGATAGAGAATAACAAGGAGTTTCCTGCTTCAGAAGGGAGGTCAGGGCAGGTCCCTGAGGACCTGAGGGATGAGAAAGAGGGTCTGGAAGAAGGGCTGGCAGAGCTCCAGACAGAGGGAACAGCAAGTGCAGAGGCCCTGGGGCAAGAAAACAGCCTGTAGAGGAACCAATGGCAGTCAGGAAGTGAGGGGTGGGAGGACCTAAGAGGAAGGGGGGCCATGTTACATGGAGTCTTACACAGAAAAGCTAGACATTGAGTTAGAATTGGATTCTCCTGCCTCTTTTGATACATGGTGAGTTTCATTTTAATTTTAAATGTTGATGTTTAAAGATCTTCTTTGCTGCATTATGACCTTAAGAGAATTATCTCTGCCACCTGAAAGAGTCCTTGGGGGCTGAATGTGAGGGCCTCTATTTCTAGCAGTGGATCCCTAATGGATTCAGGCGGTAGTGGCAGGAAAGAGGATAAAGCACCACAAAGGCTAGTGGCCCTGAAGCTGGACTTGTGATTGTGTCCAACTGACAAACAAGTTCAGACATGAACGATTTGATCCAATCTCTTCAAATTGGAAACTGAGAACTAACACTAATAGTTTGTTCTTAAATACTCAAGTGCTTTCATGTTCTCTGCCTCATTGGAGTTTCAATCTCCAACTTCGAAAGTAGATTTTCCTATCTTTGTAAATTGATTTACCTCCCTCTCTTCCCCCACCTCTATACTTCCCTACCTTTAAAAGGTTCTGAGACAGTGAGCCTAGGCATAAATAGTCTTCATTTGTGTGATAGAAGGCTCTTAGAAGGAGTAACATACAATAGAATTATAGAATACCGGAGCTAGAAGGAATCTCAGAGGACAGCTGCTCTGACCCTCTCATTCTATTATTATTATTATTTGTAACATATTCCTATGTGCCATATGATTTATATACATTCAATTCAATATCTTAGCAACCTTGCAAAATGGGCGTTTTTATTTCTCTTTTACAGATCAGGAGACTGAGGCTCAGAGAGGTTGATAACTGACCAAGTGTTGCACAGCCATAAGTGGCAGAGCTGGGACTCAAATAGTCTGATTTCTTTTTTTTTTTTTTAATAAATTTACTTATTTATTTATTTTTGGCTGCGTTGGGTCTTCGTTGCTGCACGTGGGCTTTCTCTAGTTGTGGCGAGCGGGGACTACTCTTTGTTGCAGTGCGCGGGCTCTCATTATGGTGGCTTCTCTTGTTGCGGAACACAGGCTTCAGTAGTTGTGGCACGCGGGCTCAGTAGTTGTGGCTCGCGGGCTCTAGAGTGCAGGCACAGTAGTTGTGGTGCACGGGCTTAGTTGCTCCGTGGCATGTGGGATCTTCCCAGACTAGGGCTCAAACCCATGTCCCCTGCACTGACAGGCGGATTCTTATCCACTGCGCCACCAGGGAAGCCCCATCTGTCTGATTTCTAACTCACCATGCTAGCTGAAGCTAGTTAGACAAACAGATAGAGAGATAGATTGATAAGGAAATAATAATAAGAGCCAGAGGTAGAATCTACATACTCCAACTTTTTTACATTGTGATTAGCTGTAAAGAAGAATACAAAAGACAAATAACGTCTGTATAGAGTTTTACTGTTACTGCTGTTGCTTTATTTTTTTAAATAAAAACATAGGTCTCATTAAACCAGTTTTGTTAAGATTGTCTTACTGAGCATCTGATTTCTTCAAAGATTATAGAGCTCTTGATAGTTTCAGGAATTCTTGCAAAAGAAACTGCTTCACTGGAAGCAATGCTGCAGGTGGCCAGGCCCGAAGAACTCATTGTATGAATCGCTGGCTGTTGCTCCTTCCTGCTGGTCAGACACTGGCGGACTGAAGCACCTGCCTCTTTTGATATGTCCCTCCTGAGTACACTGAGGGGCCAAGGCGGCCTAAGCTTGATTCGCCACTACTTTGAGTGGATTGCTGGGCCCAGAGAACCTCAGCCAGATTCACAAACACAGACTTGGACTTGGTGCAAGACCCTGAGGTTTTCTGCTTCTGGGCCATAGAAACTGGGCTCATCCTCTTTAAAGACTTTTGATGTAATTCCCCCCGAGTAGTCAGTTTTGCTTTACTGGGATTGTGTGGGACTATGGTAAAAGGTACCAAATATTCTACTCTAAGAACTCTCATTTCTCTAGATTTGCTACACCAGTGAGAGCATTATCAGAACAAGGTGTGTTAGGCAGAATCATGGCTCCCCAAAGATGTTCACGTCTCTATCCCCAGAACCTGTGAATATGTTACATTACATGGCAAAAGAGACTTAAGGTAGCAGACGGAATTAAAGTTGCTAATTGCTATGGGCTAAATTGTCTCCCCCCTCAAAAGTCATATGTTGAAATACTAACCTCTAGTGCCTCAAAATGTGGCTATATTTGGAAATAGCCACATTCTGAGACTAAATGTGGCATTTAAATTGGTAATTAAGGTTAAGTGAGGTCATTAGGGTGGGCCCTAATCCAATATGACTGGTGTCCTTATAAGAAGAGAAGATTAGGACACGGATATGCACACAGGGAAGACCATATGAACACATAGGCAGAAGATGGCCATCTACAGCCAAGGAAAGATGCCTCAGAAGAAATGAACCCTGCTGATACCTTGATCTCAGACTTCTAGCCTCCAGAACTGTGAGAAAATAAGTTTCTGTTGTTTAAGCCACCCAGTCTGTGGTATTTTGTTATGGCAGCCTCAACAAACTAATTAATTGACCTTAACATTGGAAGGTTATCCTGGATTATCTGGGTAAACCTGATGTAATTACAAGGGCCCTTAAATGTAAAAGAGCCAAGCAGAAGAGGAAATCAGGGTGATGTGATATGAGAATGAAACAGGAGGGAAGGGAGCAGGGCACAACTTTTAAAAGAATGACATAGGGACTTCCATCGTGGTGCAATGGTTAAGAATCTGCCTGCCAATGCAGGGGACATGGGTTCGATCCCTGGGCCGGGAAGATCCCACATGCTGCACAGCAACTAAGCCCATGTGCCAGAACTACTGAGCCCGCACACCACAACTACTGAAGCCCGTGTGCCTAGAGCCCGTGCTCCGCAACAAGAGAAGCCACCGCAATGAGAAGCCCATGCACCACAACAAAGAGTAGCCCTTGCTCGCTGCAACTAGAGAAAGCCTGCGCAGAGCAATGAAGACCCAATGCAGCCAAAAAAAAAAAAAAAGAATGACATAGCCATAAGACATGACTAAAACTGGTTAAAACTAACTAGATCCAAAATGGCAGAAAATTTGAATTCCAAATTTGAATTCCTCCAAACCTTGAGCCTCATTATACACTCATTGTAATACATTAGCATCTAAATGACACACCCACCAGTGCCATGACAGTTTTGAGGCTGACCATCAAAGATCAAAAAGTGGGCGGTGGCCCAATTTCTGGAAATCTCTGCCCCTTCCCCAAAATAACTGGAATAATCCTCTCATTCATTAGCCTATGAAATTACCCACCCCTATAAAAACTGACAGCCCCGTACCCTGGGGCCGCTCTCGCCTTCTGAGATGGCCCACACTCTGTCTGCGGAGTGTGTTTCTCTCTAAATAAATCCACTTCTTACCTATCAATTTGTCCCTCACTGAATTCCTTCTATGATGAGACATCAAGAAGCTGAGCTTCATGGACTTCCCTGGTGGTCCAGTGGTTAAGAATCTGCCTGCCAATGCAAGGGACATGGGTTCGATCCTTGGTCTGGGAAGATCCCACATGCCACAGAGCAACTAAGCCCGTGAGCCACAACTACTGAGCCTGCACTCTAGGGCCCATGTGCCACAACTACTGAGCCCATGTGCTGCAACTACTGAAGCCCACACGCTCTAGGGCCCACATGCCACAACTACTGAGCCTGCATGCTGCAACTACTGAAGTCCACATGCCTAGAGCCCGTGTTCCACGACAAGAGAAACCACCACGAGAAGCCCATGCACCTCAACGAAGAGTAGCCCCTGCTGCCTACAACTAGAGAAAGCCCGCGTGCAGCAATGAAGACCCAATGCAGCCAAGAATAAATAAATAAATAAATATGTGCATATATACATACATAAATAAAAATTTAAAAAAACAAAAAGAAAGAAACTGAGCTTCATTAAGTCCTGAGACCAGGTGTGTGATCTCAGTTAAAAGACTGTGGTTCAAGTCCCAGTCTGGGTTCTGGCTGGGTTCAAGTCCTGGCCCATGGGTTCAAGTCCCAATCTGGGTTTTGGCTGGATTCGAGTCCCAGCCCTGGGTTCAGGTCTCAATCTGAGTTGCACAGTTTCAAGAAGAGTTGGACCTGCTGTTGCCGGTTTTGCAGATGGTGAAGGAAGGTCATCAGCCAAGGAACGTAGGTGGCTTCTAGAAGCTGAAGCAGCAAGGAAATGGATTCTCTCCTATAGTCTCCAGAAAACAGCACAGCCCTGCTGATACCTTTATTTTACCCTTTTTGACCTTCTGAAATATAGAACTGTAAGGTAATAAATTTATGTTGTTGTGGTTTTTTTTAAATTGAGTTTTGTTTATTTACAATGTTGTGTTAATTACTCCTGTACAGCAAAGTGATTCAGTTATACAATATATATATATATATACATTCTTTTTTTAAAATATTCTTTTCCATTATGGTTTATCATAGAATACTGAATATAGTTCTCTGTGCTATACAGTAAGACCTTGTTGTTTAAACACTAAATTTGTGGTAACTTATTATAGCAGCAATAGGAGACTAATACTGTTACTGACTACAAGTTCATGTGCCTGATGCACAGTGAGGCCAAACAAACCAAAACATTGTTGTTTGGAGCAGAGAAAGGTTTATTGCAGGGCCAAGCAAGGAGAATGGGTGGCTCACGCTCAAAAACCCCTAACTCCCTGATGGTTTTGTGGGAGAAGTTTTAAAGGCAAATTTGGGGTGAGGGCTGCAGGGTGTGTGACTTTCTTCTGACTGGTTGGTGGTGAGGTAACAGGGAGGTGCTCCAGGAATCTTGTGCTGAGCCTGAAGTTACCATCTTCCACCTGGGTGGGGGCCTTAGTTCCTACAGGAGAACTCGAAGATATTATGTATATTATTTCAGAGGGAACTAGGACTGTGTTCCAAAGCTGTACTATTGTTTCTTGACTGCTTCTCCCTTGTTTCTGCATTCCCTCCCTTCTCTGATTAACAACTGTTTATTTTTTTATAAATAAATAAATATATTTATTTATTTTTGGCTGTGTTGGGTCTTCATTGCTCTGCACGGACTTTCTCTAGTTGTGGGGAGTTGGGGCTACTCTTTGTTGTGGTGCGCAGGCTTCTCATTGCAGTGGCTTTTCTTTTTGCGGAGCATGGGCTCTAGGCACACGGGCTTCAGTAGTTGTGGCTCGCGGGCTCTAGAGCGCAGGCTCAGTAGCTGTGGCACCCAGGCCTAGCTGCGCCACGGTATGTGGGATCTTCCCAGACCAGGGTTCAAACTGGTGTCCCTTGCATTGGCAGGCGTATTCTTAACCACTGCGCCACCAGGGAAGCCCATTAAATTTCTTTTGTTTTTTGGCTGCATTGGGTCTTTGTTGCTGTGCACGAGCTTTCTCTCTAGTTGCGGTGAGTGGGGGCTACTCTTTGTTGCGGTGTGTGGGCTTCTCATTGCGGTGGCTTCTCTTGTTGGGACTTCCATGGTGGCGCAGTGGTTAAGAATCCTTCTTAGCTTCTGGTGGTAGCTGTTGACCCTTGGTGTCCTTTGGTTTGCAGCTGTGTTACTCTAATCACTGCCTTTATCGCGTGGCGTCTCCTGGTGTGTTTCTGTGTCTTCTTATAGGGACACCAGTCAGTGGATTAAGGGCCCATTCTACTCCAGTATGACCTCATCTTAACTAGTTACATCTTCAATCTCCAAATAAATCACATTCTGAGGTCATGGGGATGTGTTTGAGGGGGACACAACCCATAACATGGCCCCTTCAGTCAAAATTCAGTGCCAGCTACTTTTAAATGGTAGGGAAGAGGGTGGTCTGGGGACAGACAGGAGGGACAAGTATGACACAAGTCACTTATCAGGAGGGCACCTAAGCCTGTCAGGGCAAGACAAAGTAGCAGGTGACCAGCCAACTTATACTTTATCCTTTCAGATGATGTTTCACATTGTTTATAGGTCATGTGGAAGTCAAGGAGCATCCTTCCTATTTCAGGGCTTGTGACAGTTTAACTTTTCAAAAATTTCACATTTTGAGGAATTCTAGAAGGAAGAAGAAAGCTTAATTAACTGAGTCTGACTCCAAATGTAAGTTGAAATACACTTTTATTCATATGTGGTTACATTTGCATCCATAGTGTGGTAGGTTTGTTGGGTGGACTAATGGTTCCCCCCAGATGTCCACGTCCTAATCCCTAGAGCCTATGAATGTTACCTTATATGGCAGAAACTTTTTTGCAGATGTGAATATGTTAAGGATATGGAGGTGGAGAGATTATCCTGGCTTATCTGGGTGGACCCTAAATGCCATGATAAGTGTCCTTATGAGAAGGAGGCAGAGGGCTATCACAGACAGAAGAGGCAATGTGAGGGAAGCAGAGTCAGAGAGAGAAGATGTTATGTATGCTGGCCTTGAAGATGGAGGAGGGGGCCATGAGCCCCTGGAAAAGGCAAAGAAACAGATACTCCCCTAAACCTTCTGGAGAGAGCACAGCCCTGCTGACACCTTGGTTTTAGCCTCTTAAGACTCACTCTGAAATTCTGACCTCCATAATTGGAAGAGAATAAATTTCTGTTTTTGTAAGCCACCAAGTATGTGGTCACTTTGTTGAAGCAGCCATAAAAAACTTACATACAGAATGTGATTCCTTGTATTTAAATTCAAATATGACTCTCTCTACATACACACATAAAGACATCAAGACTTGAAGAAAACAACAGTAAAATGTTAACAGTAGCTAACTGGTGGAAGAAATGTGAGTGATTTTCTGTCATTGCTATGATTTCCTGAATTTTCCAAGATTTCTAGAAAACATCTACAGATTCTTGATTCTTTTTCTATTTTTTTCTTTACAAGTTAAGGGAATATTTTTCAGTCTTTAAGAGTCTTGCAATTCTGACACATGCTAAAAAACAGATGAACCTTGAGGACACTATGCTAAATGAAATAAGCCAGTCACAAAAAGACAAATACTATATGATTCCATTTTTATGAGGTACCCGGAGTAGTCAAATTTATAGAGACAGAAACTAAAATGGTGGCTGCCAGGGGCTGGGGCGAGGGAGAGGGAGGAATGACAGTGGTTGTTTAATAGGCTTAAAGTGTTAGTTTTGCAAGATGAAAAGAGTTTTCGAGATTGGCTGTGCTACAATGTGAATGTGCTTAACACTACTGAACTGTACACTTAAAACTGGTTAAGATAGTAGATTTTATGTCATGTATATGTTATCAACATTAAAATTTTTTTAAGTTCATTTATATTGTAAAAGGAGAGCTTCAGTGATACCCTGAATAGATATGCAGTATTCGATGTGATCTTGGTTACATGAGGTTGTATTTTCTCTGCACCTTTTAAAATCCTTTACAGCAGCCAGGGCTACCCTGTAAGTGACCTTTAGACTTGTCCCGCGCTATCCTTTTCTTTATCAGTTCTCCTGTTTTTGCTTTTGTCTTTATTCTTTCACTCCTTTCATGGTCTTTCTCTGCTGCCTATGAACACATTCCAGGCTTTTGGGTCTTTGTTAGACTTCTTGAGAGTATGTTAATAAATCACTCTTTTTTGAAATGCTTCTTTCTTTGGCTTTTACAACGTCATTTGTATATTTCACATACACTCTCCTTACAGAGAAGAGGCACACACTTCAAAACACTCCTCCTGTATTACTGATGGCTGGAGTCTTTCTAACATCTACACTGGAGGCCACTGTGCAAGACTGGGTGAGTTCCTTTCTCTCTCCCACCCCCACATAAAATCAGGCACCACGCTGACTAATTTTACCTCCTATGTGTTCCTCTAGCCCTATCCCATCTCTGGTTTCAGGCCCTCAGCCTGTCTTACCTGAATATTCCAATAGTTTGGTCTTACCCCATCGTCTACACTGGAAGCAGAGGGATCCATCTATACTGTAACCCTGGCCACACAACCTCCCTTAAAGCCCTTCAGTTAAGGTGCACACCCTTCAACATGGCACCCAACATCCTCCAAGACATGGTCCCAACCTGCCTGCTCGGACTCTACTTCCACCAGTTCCACAGCCTGTTACCTTTCATGACCAATCACTTTCATAACTTGTTGTGTTTCCTCAGCAGTTTCTGGACCTCCTGCTTCTCCTTGTTTTCTCTGGCTGGAAAGCCGTTCCCCTCCACTTCGCTGGACTGATGCACGTCCACAGCTTCGGCATCATGTACTCTACGAGGCTTCCCCAGTCCTCAGCGTGCCCATAGTGCCTTGGGAAAAGGTTGTCGCCTTAACAGTTTATATGGACATTAACTGTTTGTGTGCTTGCTTTCCCACTAGCTCTTTAAGGGCTGGGACCATCTCTCAAGTCATTCTGGGGTTCCAACTCCTAACGCAGTGCCTGGCATGTACTAGGCACTCAGTCAGTGTTAATTAATTAAAATGATTAGTAATAAACACTTTTGTTGATAGGTTATATCCATAATCCACAAAACATTTAAAGCCCTTTTCACTGACCACCATTGCCTTAATTATAAATTTTGGTAGCAGGGACAAATGAATGAAATTCTTATAAAGAGGAAGAAGACCTCTGGGGATTATACATTCGATTTTTCCATT
The DNA here is from genome assembly GCF_965194805.1 of Balaenoptera borealis. NCBI lineage: Eukaryota > Metazoa > Chordata > Mammalia > Artiodactyla > Balaenopteridae > Balaenoptera > Balaenoptera borealis. Next base: position 70,159,958 of record NC_138864.1, read on the forward strand.
AAAATTGTGACCTGTTTATTTTAGTAGGGCCTATTTTGGGGCGTGTGTCTTTGACTTCTACCGCCCTACTATGCAGGCCTGAAATGAAGTAGCTCCATGTTCTGCACTACATACAGCTGTTTGGTACTTCGAGTTTGCCAGATCTGACCTAAAAGTAGACTTGCCAGAGGCATTTATTTTGCTATTTCCGATCGACTAGTCAATGCTTCGGGACTCCTTATAACAGAGAGGAGCCCCTCTGAAAGGGAACACCTGGCTACACAGGGCACCAAGTGTAGTTCTCAACTTCCCCAGGCTGTGTGACCCGCCGGTGGGTCTCGAGGGCCCTGGAGCAGCCCCGAAAAGGAGCCGAAGCCAACAGCTTCCCTCGTGAGGCCACCTGATCCCAAGAGACAGGCTTGCACCCCGCCACCGGCCCTCGGCCCCGCTGCAGAGGTCGCCGTTGCTGGACAGCGGTGCCGGGGTCACGTGCGCCGGTCCGGTCCACCGCCCCCAGACCCGGGCCCGCCCCGGCAGAAGGGCAGAGGCCATCGGGATCACGCGCGCCCCGGCGGCCCTAGCCGGGCCCAGCCAATGGGCTGGCGGCGCCCGCATGACCCGCGCCGGCGGGAGGGCGTGGGGAGGCAGGCCGGGCGCGCACGCTGCCAGGCTGTATCGCCGCTCCCGCCGCCGTCGGGACGGGAAGTGAGCGGCCCAGACCCGCAGCGCCAGCGAGCCGGTGAGAGCGTCCCGCAGCCGCCCGCGCCCGGTGCAAAGCATGGCGGCCGCCAAGGTAAGCGTCGGCCCGTTGGCCGGTTGCCCCGGGGGGCGCGAGGGGCCCGGGCGTTCACGCGCCGGGCTGGTGCAACCGGGAAAGCAGATAGAAAGGGGCGCGGGGCAGCTGTTCCACCTTGCAGCAGAGGCAGGAGGGAGGAGCCCGCCCCTCCCGGGCAGCACAGACGGCCGGTGAGAAGAACGGGGACCGGGGCCCGACCTTGCAGCAGAAACTTTGCTGGCTAGACCCTCCCACTTGGCCCGGGCGGGGAGTCAGTGCCTGGCCTGCGCCCGGCGGGCTGAGCCAAAGCCGGTGAGGAGGAGCAGGCACGATTGCGTCCCGGGGCGGGGAGGGCTCGGGGTCTGCACGTCCGCTCTGCCACCCAGCGCACAACTGCTCCTGACCCTGGTAGTTGCTGACCCGAGCTGCTTCCCGGGGGCACACACCGCGCAGAAGCCTAATCCAGTAGGTTTCAGAGGCTCCGCCCTCCCACGGGTGGGGAAGTCACCTTGACTTCCGTTTTGGAGACTGCTTGAGAGAGTTGGCCTGCGCGTGTGTGCGTAAAAACTCCAAAGCACCCCCATCCCCCCAGGCCCCCCGCTTCTCGTCCTTCTCTCCGCAGCTGACAACACTTACATACCGGCCTCGAAGCGTTTGAGAGGCTTCTTTTTAGAAATGACAAAACAGATTGTCTTGGGAGCCTGTAATTCCTGTGAAGTTCTACTTAAAAGGAATTCTGCGTAAGGTGACTCATTCACTAACCCAGAGGAAAGGCAGCTCCGACAGCTTGACCTTTACCCTTTTAACATTTCTTGAAACCTGGACACCATTTCAGTTTCTTTGGACTCCATTTCAACTTTTCTGGCGGAATACCATATTTAGTCCCAATCACTTGAATCATTGGAATTTATTGCTTTTAATTTTAAGTTCACGAAGGCAGCCCTTTAATCAAGCCTATACAACTTCTTAGCTCATTTTAAGTGCAGTGAACTTAAATATACCCAACATTTCAAACATTTGTCCTTAATCAAAACTCTGTGATAACCCTCAAGAGGAAAACATGGCCAACACATCATATTCCTATTTATTCCAGCAAACTAATCACATTTGCAATGGAAATTGTAAGCAGACAGATATATTTAAATGCTGTTCTATGACTTAAGTTTCTCTAAGCTTCCCGGAATCTGCAGGCTTTTCGGTGTTCCTAGACTATGTGGCCTAAGTGGCCTTTCTCTTTTCCTTAATGACTCTGAGTTACATCCTAAGGAGTGTGCTCTGGGTATGCATGTGCAGACACATGGGTATGTATATAACTGTTTTAGTTAGAGTCTCTGAGGATCACTGGGATTCATTTTTGGAATCTACATTAGCCCTTTCAAACCCAATAGCCCTTGACCTTTTCTTTGCATTAAATTTGCATGCAATCAGAGTACAAGGCATGAATTATGTTCCCTCAAGGTGACTTCTTCCAGGAGAGTAGGTGGGAGTAGATACCCATACTTTACTGTCATTTTTATGTCTGTAGATGAGTTAAATAATTTTACTTAATTTGGAGATAAAGTGAGGAACTTACATTGAGGAGTATGCATGTAAATGGAGTATAAGACTGATTAACTAGTTTGAAATAAAATAAATGACATGGAGGGAGGTTTAACTTTTGGGTTGTATTTTTATTAAACTGTCACTTCATATCAATAAGTGCAGTTGAATTTTAGCCAAGTAGTGAGAGTCAGGGAAAATGAAACATTTCATTTTTACTCTTTGAGAACTTGTGTTTTTGTTTATTTATTCATTTAAACTTGCCTCTTCTCAGGATTTCTGATGGCTCATGTCATATATACATATGTTTATAAACCAACGAGACATATCAAAATCAAGTCAAAGTAGATGAGAAAAACAGGATAAACGGAAAATAAGATGAAGCCAGGACTAAGGTTACTGGAAAATAAAGATGTATGTACTTGCTAGAGGTGACTGAATTTTCTAGCAGCCAAAGCAAAGAGGAAGTGATCCGTGAGGTCAGTTACATGGGAGAGAGGTCTCCTTTTTCTGCTATCTGAGGGCAGTTTCTCCCCATCTCTTTTTATATGCAGTGAGCAAACTGCATTCAAAACTACGTCATGACCACAAATGTATGTTTGTGGATTCCATAAGGCCATTTCTTATAGTGTTTCTCATTTTAGCTCGAGGGCAGTAAATGTAGGTCCCCAGATGAGCTGTGCTGGTCCACCTTAGTCCAAGAATGCCCCTTATTTAGTTGCCTTTGGACTCTTATTAGGGTGAGGTGATTCTGTCCTCTATTAGGCAGCGCTGGGCAGCCCCAATTAAAGGCCATGCTCTTTGCTTTTTCCTGGAGCACAGATATTCCATATTGAACACAGAGCCATAGGCTTAGCAATCTTATCTGGGGGTAGGATTGACATCCCCTCGTAAAACTTGAGGAGCCTGACTAGAAGAGAATCCCATCTCAGTGGAGTGTCTAAGATTCTGGAGTGCCCAGAATCAGAAACTGGTCTTTTATTTATTCTTTTTTTTTGGCCACACTGTGTGGCTTGCGGAATCTTTAGTTCCCTGATCAGGGATTGAACCCAGGCCCTCGGCAGTGAAAGCGCAGAGTCCTAACCACTGGACCTCCAGGGAATTCCCTTTTATTTATTCAAACGTAACTAATTTTTCATGTCCCTCTTCCTTTAAATAGTATAAATAGGAAGGCTGAGAATCTGTTCTTTGGTCTGCTTTTATTTTGATTTCTGCATGATGGTTACTACTGAATGCAAGCGGTATTTGTTTTTTCATGAAGTAACATTGATCTGAAACTTGGTATTTTGAGATGAACTTAGAAAACTTCCATTCTCTTGCTGCCGCCTTTTGTAGGAATAATCTTTATGGGTTCCCTTGATAGATGGTAGATGAGTATTTCTTTAAAAAACTTCCAAGCACTGCTCTACATGTATTGAAATGAAAATGAGTTTTTAAAATTCTATTTTATATATTTCCATAAAAAATTCATTTTTAAAAAGTAGTATTAGAGAGGTTATCCTTTTCGTGTAGTTGTAGTCAACATTTCCTTTTTGTCACTGGTTGAGTTTATCCATTAAGAATGACGAAATTAAACTAGGAGAAACTGTTAAAAGTTAGAGATTGCTCACTGGAGTTCAGGTGTGAGAGATGTTCAGGTATAAAACTGGACTCCAATAATTTGGGTGAAATTAGCCTAGAACTAAAAGAAGAACATTTGGAGACAAGCTAAAGCGTTCATAATCATGAAAATTTGGTCTGTAGTGCTAGTACACTTAGTATTGCTATTCCATTGTTGGCCGAGTTGTTGCCATGATCGTCGACTCATTTAGAATTGTGTGTATTGTGTTCTTTCTAATGTTGCAAACGGGACTAAACTAAGGATATGAAAATGAACCGGACTCCGTTTGGACCCTCAAGAAAACCACAACCATACCACAGGCTAAATCCTCTCATGGAAGTGCCCCAAGTAGGGTTAGTGCCATAACAAGGGCTTATGGGAGCATCAGGGAAGGAGCCCGTTTCTGTCAGGGGAGGGGAGGGAACGTCTGAAAGGTAGTGGTATTTCAAAAGGAATAGTCAGAGGAACAGGAAAAGACCATTCCAGTGACAGGAAACAGCAGATGAAAGAAAGAGAGGTGAGAGCACCTGCTGCTTTTAGGGGATAGCAGGTAATAAAATAAATAGGAGAGCAGCCAACACTTATTGTTTACTAGATGTGAGATTCAGTTCTAGATGCTTTTCATATTAACTCGCTTAATGCCCCTAACAGTCCTATGAGTTACATACTGTCATTTCTGGTTTATAGATGAAGACTGAGACACCAAGGGGTGATGTAAGTGGCCTAAGATCTGATAATTAAAAAGTGAAGAAGCTGGGTTTCAAATCAGCCAGTGTGGCTCCAGGGTCTGTGCTCTTACCCTGTCCACCATATTGTTTGCCTGGTAGTTTAGCATAATGGAGAGTAGAGTTTATGGGAGAAGGGGGAGATGGCTTGGGAGGGGAAATTAGATGCCTCTTATTTAAGACTTTTATTTAGGTCTTGTAACTGTAAACCAGACTTTTATTTTTGAGAACCACTTACACAGTGCTTACTGTTTGCCAGGCACTTTCCCAAGTGCTTTACAAATAATAACTCCTTTATTTTTCATAATACCAAAAGTAGGTGTGGTCTATTTTTGTCCTCATTTTACAGGTGAGAAAACTGAGGTCTGGAGAGGTTAAGTAACTTCCTCACGGTTATACAGAGAATAAGCAATACAGCTTGGATTTGAACCCTGCCAGTCTGTGCTCAGAGTCTCTGCCTCACCTGCCCAGGCCTTAAAAAAGAAGTTCCATTTGCAGAGGTGCATGTGAGAGTTCACATGTTATCAGTTATGGGCATGTGTATTTCCTGACCATTCCAGTCCAGTAGTTTGTATCTGTAGAATGCTTTGGCACTCAGTATATGCTTCATTGTTAAGTGGTTTTTGAACCAGATTGCACAGGCCAGAAATTGTCATATACTTTTTTTTTAAACAACTTTATTGAGATATAGGTCATATGCCATACAAGTCACCCATTGAAAGTGTACACGTCAGTGGTTTTTTGTATATTCACAGAGTTGTGCAACTATCATCACTGTCATTTACCTTTGTAAAAATTTTAACCCCGTGTTCACTAATTAGGACTTGGGCTATATATTTAACCTCCATGTTTTTCATGCTTCTCATCAATAATAATACCCTCTTCAGAGGTTTGTTACTGAGGATAAAATGTGATTGAGTTTATTAAGGATATTCTTCAGGTTGAAGGTTTTCTCTACCATATGGTAAAAACTGCTAGGTATTTAGTGGTATAATAATAGTATAATAAAACAGATCAGTTTTTTTGTACTGGACAGGAAGGAAAGAATGTTTGAGTTGTTTTTATGCAGCCACGATGCTGGTAAGTTTCTGTGCTTCCACTGATGTTTGGATTTCAGGTTTCTTCAATTGATGGTGCTGGATAGGCCTTGGGGTTTACATAACACAATGTTCCTCACTCCTCCCCTCGTTAATCCTGTTCCCTTTTACCAGGTGAAGAAATGGAGTCCCGGAAAAGTTTGTAATTGGTCCAAGTTCCCTTGAAACCCGTTTGCTCTTTGCACTATTGTAATCCAGGGGTTCTCAGCACATTATAGTCCTCTGGACTGGTATAAAAGTGCTGATGCCTGGGTCTCACCCAGAGGTTCTGATTCAGTTGGACTTAGGTGTGGCCTGAGCCTCAAGGTTTCTGAAAGCTCCCCAAGTGAATCAAATCTGCTTCTGAGGCTGCCAGCCGCTGCTCTAGGCGGTTTTCGTGCTCTTTGCTTCAGCTCATCCTCTGATGATTCCTTCTTGGAATAAGGAAGGAATGCAGTGAGATAAATGCAAGTCCCTGGTGTGTCAATTCAAAGAAGGATACACAGGGGTCCCTACAAGTTCTCTTCTTTCTTGACAATTTCTTTTCAGTCCTTCTGCCCCGTTTCACCTTTGTGCTTAGGCATCAAGTTTATATAGTTTTGTAGTTATCCTAGAATATGGGTTTTATCACCAAATTGATTGAAAGCTCCTTTTGTCTCCTGTAAGTCTCAGTGGTTTTCTGTATCAGTGTAGGTGCTTGAGGGGGGAAGTGTTGCAAAGAGCAAGGTTACCCTGGTCTTGCAGCCTTTTCCCTGGCTAACCTAGTTGGGTGCCCATGTGTTGTCAGTGTTCCCCAGTTGGGTCACAGGGCTTTACAAGTGTTTAGCAAATAGAGAACTGGGAGTGGAGAGAGGGATGGGAAGGGTTGAAAGCCCTGTAGGGTAAGAAAATCAGGGAGCAGGTCTTCTTGGATATGGAGTTCTTTTATAATTGCTGGAGGAACTCTGACTCCTTCCGCCTCTTTTATCTTTTGTCCTATGACTGGCCTCTGCTTTTTTTTTTTTAAATGGAAACATTAAAAATGTTTTTAATGGAAATATTAAAAATGTTTTTAATGGAAACATTAAAAATGTTTTTAATGGAAACATTAAAAATGAAAAAAAATTTTCTTTTTAAAAAAAATTTTATTTATTTATTTTTGGCTGCGTTTGGGTCTTCGTTGCTGCATGCGGGCTTTCTCTAGTTGCGGCGAGCAGGGGCTATTCTTCGTTGCGGTGCATGGGCTTCTCATTGCAGTGGCTTCTCTTTTTGCGGAGCATGGGCTCTAGGCGCGCGGGCTTCAGTAGTTGTGGCACGTGGGCTCAGTAGTTGTGGCTCACAGGCTCCAGAGCGCAGGCTCAGTAGTTGTGGCGCACGGGCTTAGTTGCTCCGCGGCATGTGGGATCTTCCCGGACCAGGGCTCGAACCCATGTCTCCTGCATTGGCAGGTGGATTCTTTTTTTTTTTTTTTTTAATTAATTAATTAATTAATTTATGGCTGTGTTGTGTCTTCGTTTCTGTGCGAGGGCTTTCTTTTAGTTGTGGCAAGCGGGGGCCACTCTTCATCGCGGTGCGCGGACCTCTCACTATCGCGGCCTCTCTTGTTGCGGAGCACAGGCTCCAGACGCGCAGGCTCAGTAATTGTGGCTCACGGGCCCAGCCGTTCCGCGGCATGTGGGATCCTCCCAGACCAGGGCTCGAACCCGTGTCCCCTGCATTGGTAGGCAGATTCTCAACCACTGTGCCACCAGGGAAGCCCCAGCCTCTGCTTCTGTTGAGTTCTTAGATGGAGGCATTCCTTCCTGTGTTCTCCACTCTCTGTGAGGATTAGCTCTGCTGAGCATGGTCCTTTCCTACTCACCCTGCTCATCATTTGCTGCTTCATAAGCACTTATCTTTCCCACCATGTTTTCTTGGATCCCTTTGTGTGAATCTGCTGATGTGGTTCTTCTGCTTGGGCTGTGCCCTTGTCACAGTGATGTAATTCTCTTGGCAAAGTACTTAATAGCAACTGAGCAAACCCTTTTTTTCATGGCCTATTTAACCAGACCCTCTTGTTAGGTCAAGTCAGCCCCATCAATGGTGGCTCTGGTCTCTTAGCTCAGAATTATTCCCAGTGGCTGATTTGTAGAGTGGTGGTCTGGTTTGTTGGTTGGAAACGTTTAAAAGATAGAGTACTCATACTCACCATTTCCTTTGGAAATTTGCTGTGTAGTTGCATGAGTGAATATAGGCCTGGTGATTTCTTTTGACTTTAGGTGCTGACAACATAGCAAAATTGGCAGTGTTGAAATTCTTAGCAATTCAACGTAAATAAACCACTCTATTTAATGGCTGTTATTAGGTTGGTAGCTTTGTCTTGATTTCCACATGTAGTCCCAGTTTCCACATGTTTTCCATGAAAACTGTTGACTTGATATGAAAGTCAGATATTTCAATATACACTTACTGTTTTATGGTAAAATGTCTTTTGCATAAGACATAAGGCAGTAAAATTTGTAAGAAAATTGTCTAAGTAAGTGTAGGGGAGGAAAAAGTTTCCCTCAAGCTCTCGTAGGGTCCCTGGCTGGGTCTGAAAATTAAAATGACAAAGACAGATTAACAAAAGAAAAGTATACAAATTTTGCTGAATTTTTATGTGTTCATGAGAACCATCACAAGACAATGAAAGTGACCAGAGCAGAAAGCTTTAAAACCTTTTGGACAATGAAAAATAAATTTGTAAAGAATTGACAAGGGCTTCCCTGGTGGCGCAGTGGTTGGGGGTCCGCCTGCCAATGCAGGGGACACGGGTTTGAGCCCTGGTCCGGGAGGATCCCACATGCTGTGGAGCGGCTGGGCCCACGCGCCACAACTACTGAGGCCGCATGCCACAACTACTGAAGCCTGCACACCTGGAGCCCGTGCTCCACAACGGGAGAAGCCACCGCAGTGGGAGGCCCATGCACTGCAATGAAGGGTGGTCCCTGCTCGCCGCAACTAGAGAGAGCCACACACAGCAACAAAGAACCAAAGCAGCCAAAAATAAATAAATAAATAAAGAAAATAAAAAAAAAAAAAAAAAAAAAAAGAGTTGACAAGACAAAGGGGTTTGGGCTAGGGTAGTAAATGGTGAAGAAGTAACTAGGAAGATAAGGGTGGGTTTAACAAGGTTTGTGTGTGCAGGTTTTTCGGCCCCAACTTCCCCATCTTTGGTGATGAGATTGTCTCCCCTCCTCCTGGAACAGGGACGGTACCCTTTGTAGGGGAGTTTATGACCTGTTTCAGGAAAGAAGGTTGGGGTTGTGTGTGGGGATGGTCAGAGTGACCTTCCTGTTTCTGCTGTTTTCTTAAACTCCTTCAGCTTAAGATACTGAATATGCCAAGGTGCTGCATTTTGGGGGTAGCATGTCCTGAACCTCGTCATAAGCCTGATTTGAACAGGTTTTTAGACCTGGGTGCATATTTACTGGTTTTTCTGAGTTGGACATGACTTGTGTCTGTCTGATCCCAGCCACAGTTGGACTCTGAGATGTAGACGACACCCAGCTGCTCAGTCAGCGCCACTTCCTCATGTGGGAAAACGCTTCAAGAACTTTTTTGTTTTTTTAAATTTTAAATTAGTAGCTCTGGTTTAGTGAAAGAGCCCCGGACTAGAAGGCAGGAGAACCTAGATTACAGGTCCAGTGCCTCCACTGATGGTGAGGACGTGGACAAGTCTACCTTCTCTGGGTGCTCAGTATCCCCCTGCAGCACACAGGGCCCATCTGTGATGAGCAAATGAAGTATAACCTGGGAAAGCACTTTGGGGATTATGAAGTGCTCTAGGGACTGTCAAGTGATGTCTGTTGGAGACTGTGGGACATTTCTACCTAACTGAAAACTAGGGACGTAGGTATTATTTGACCTACCTGAACAAAAGATGGTGTGCTTTTCTTAAGCTCGTGATCTACTAAATAGTCACCATAATGGCTAGCCAGTCTGGCTGCTTCAGTAATCAGATTCTCTGAGTGGTCCCTTCCTGGAGCCTTGCTATTAGAAGTTTATGGTCCAAGGACCAGGAGCATTGGCTTTACTCGGGAGCTTGTTAGAATTGCAGCATCTGTGGACTCATCCCAAATATTCTGTTGCATCAGAATCTGCATTTTAAATGGATCCCCAGGGGATTGTGTACACATTAAAGTTTAAAGAATATTGGTCTGGAACTCTCATTACTGTGTAATTAAATGTAGCTGCCTTTCTAAACTATGGGTACAGTACTTTTTGATTTGGATGTAAGTCAGTCCAACTTTTTGCAGAATTAAATACATAGTGATAAAACCCAGTATAAATTTTAGGATTCTTTGGGTTAATTTTGATTCCATTGGGGCCAGGGTATTATTTTGGATGGCGTCTCTGAATTATTATTTAAAAATGAACTTATGCCTATTCTGTTTTTTGACATTCTCTCCTTTGGGTCACCAGTGACCTCTGTTCTAAAACTGTTGGCCTGTCCTCCTTATCTCTGGCCTCACAGGACCCCGTGTCCCACTCCTTCCTTCCTGGAGCGCCTTCTGTCAGCTTTCATGATGTGCCCTCTCCTGCTTGGTCCCTTAACTCATACTTATTCTCCTTGGCCGGCTTCTTTTTGTCCGTCTGGTCTCCCCTGAAATGTTGGTGTTCCCCAGGCCTCTGCCTGAGATCCTTTTCCTTCTGACAGGTGATACTCCATGGTACTCCCCATGGGGCAGCTCTCTCAAGCACTGGCCTTGCGTTTTTGACTTTTTGTTGGAAATCTCAACTGGTTTGTCTCAAAGATATTCCAAACTCTATTTACTAGAATTGAATTCACCTTCTTGGTCATTCCTTACTTTTAGCTGCAGTTTAACTTTCCTACTAGTTAAAGTTTCTGGTTAGTTCGCTAAGTACTTGTGTGGGCAACCAGGAGAGGCACCATTGGCAGGAACTTGGATATGGGCACAGAGATGGGTCAGTCAAACCCTTCCCATTCCCTGGAGCAGGTGTGTCCCATCTCCTCCATTTATGTTCAGGTCCTCATTCCTTTTTAGGTCCAGCATTGCCATAGCTCCAAGCTGGTTTTGCCTTTGGTCTCTTCTCTGCACTTTCCTCTCCATTCTGCCCAGAACTGTCAAAGGAAGCTTGTAAGATTGGCCCTTGTGTCCCTGTTAAGAGCAGTCCTTTGTTCATGAGCACAGCACTTAACAGTTTTTAAAAAGTGCATTCAAGTGTGTTATTGATTCCAACTATATGCCAGCTCCTATACTGAGTGCTGGGCTTCCCCAAACGAGTAAGCTATTGGACTTGTTTTCAGGAACTCACAGTCTACAGAGATTAAAATGACCAGATAATGTGAAGACCAAAGCTTCATTATTTGATCTTTATAATCATCTACAAGATAGCAGGGAAGGTGTCATAACCTCATTTGACAGAGAAACTTAAGGTTCAGAAAGGTTATGCAAGTAACAGTGACAACAGCAGCTGACACAAGCCAGATACTGTTCTAGGCACTCTGTATGTAAAGTAATTTAATCTTCACAACAATCCCACGGCATGTAAGCGCTATTATTGTCTCCATTATACAGATGGGGAAACTCATCTGTACAGAGTGGTTAAGTCTCTTGAGGCACAGAGAGATTACATGACTTGCCCAAGGTCACACAGCCTTCAGGTGGCAGAGCTATGACTGGAACACAGGCAGCCTGACTGCAAAGTCCATGAACATAACCACTGTACTACATTGCCCTCTTTAATTTACCTTGCTGCACAGTGTGGCGTCATTATGCCTAATATTATTAAGAATAATATTTAATCTCATTAGTCAGTTTATGCCTCCTTGGTCTTGGCTGTTGTCTAACTTTTCCAGTATTACCTCATGCCCATTCCCTTCTCATATCCTTCACAGGGGTTTGTAAATGTGACATGTCCAACCCCTGTTCAGATTCTGTGCCATAAAGCTATGGCAACAGTGTAGCAGGAAAAAAGGGAGCCTGTTTGTTTGTTTAACTTAGAGCTCAGTCAGAGACAAGAATGTTTCTTGTCATTCCTCTATATTGGTGGGCAGATTTTGTTTGTTTTTTTAGTTCTTTCCTTCAGTTTTAGGGAAAGCGGTCTTAGTTTTATACCCTCATCCCTTGAAGTATCTGTAAGGATGTTAAATCCCATGTCCTAGTTTTTATAGTTGGTTTGTTCTAATCAAGATTCAGACACAGTCTGCGCATGGCATTTGGTCGATACGTCTTTTAACTCTTGTTAATGTCTAGGTTTGACTACCCATCTTTTTTTGCGTTTCCTTGCAGTTTATTTGATGAGTGAATTGGGTCATCTTTCCTGTAGTTTCCCACAATTTGGGATTTGCTGATTGCACCCCCCTGATGTTCGTCTGTCCCTAGTGTTTCCTGACAATTGATAGTTAGGTCTGGATGCTTGATCAAGTTTAAGGTTTTATTTATTTTTATTTTTTGTTTTTGGCTAGAATACTTCCTAGGTGGTTGCTGGCTGCCTCTCTCAGGTTACTGGATCCTTGGTACTGGATACGCCCATCAGGAGGCACGTAATTCCTGGTTGTTTCCTACGTTGTTATGTTTGGTGAGTGGGTTTGGATGTTGCCTTCCTGCTCCACCAGCATTTTGCGTAACGGTTTATTTTAGTTGGCTAAGTTTTCATATTCACAGTTGTTCTTTGTGGTGCATTGTGATGTTCATCCTTTAAAAACACACACGTGTGCCTGTGTGTATACACACACATTTGGCAACCTGCAGGTAATTGATTCAGGCACGTGTCCTCAGTGGATGCTAAAACCTTCAGTAAAAGATTGTTGGAATTCTCCCTGTCTCAAAGTATCTCCCTATAAATTACTAACTACAAAGGGGAAAAAGTACCGTTATAAGGGAGGGCTCGGCCTCAATCTGTGATCCAATTTAACATCATCAGAAAGAGGGAAAAGCTAGCATGGCGCGCCCACTGGTGTGATGCGATGAGAAGTATACAGCGTGACCTTTAGAGATTTCTTGCCAAAAATGTTGAATCTGAATCTAATCATGAGGAAACAATTAGACAAATCCAGAAAATAAGACGTTCTGTAAGACCTCTGGTCTGACTTTAAAAATGCCAATGTTATGAATGAAAAGGCTAGATTAAAGGAGGCTCCCGAAGAGACATGACAACCAAATGCAGTGCTTGAACGTGGATCCAAAATAAATAAAACAATGGCCCTGTTGGAGCAACTTGAATAAGGAGTTTATATTAAATTATGCTGTAATAGTTGGCTAGGGCTGCCATAACAAAGTACCACAGAATGAGTGGCCTAAACAACAGAAATTTATTTTCACACAAATCTAGAGGCTAAAAGTCCAAGATCAAGGTGTTGAGAAGGTTGGTTTCTTCTGAGGCCTCTCTCTTTGGCTCATAGATGGCCTTTGTCTCCTTGGGTCTTTACGTGGTCTTCCCTCTGTGTCTGTGTCCTAATTTCCTCCTCTTATAAGGACACCAGTCTTAATGGATTAAGGCCCACCTTAATGAACTCATTTTACCTTAATTACTACTTTATATATCCTATCTCTAAATACAGATTCATTCTGAGGTACTGGGGGGGTTAGGGCTTCAACATATGAATTTTGTGGGGACACAGTTCAGCGCATAACAGATATTAAATCATTTTTAAATTGTCTTGGGTGAGATAGTGATATTGATGTTCTGAAGGAAAATGGTCCTTGCTGTTTCTTGTATTTTATGTTTTCCACTAGATTTTAAACTGATGACAGGGACCTCAAAGTACCTGTTACGTAACATTCAGACACTGTTTGTTGAATTGTTCTTTTACTTGGGGGAGCCACCCATGGCAAAGTGAAAGGGAGAAGGAGATTTTCTGCTGCATGCGTGTGGTTTGTTGGAAACTTCTCTTTTTCTAGTAAACCATTTTCTCAAGCCCCTCCATCCCTCACTAAACTAAAAAAAATAATAATTTGGAATCCTTGAGGAGTTGTGCATGGGTAACCTCCAGGAGAGCGCATGATGGAGAATCATAGCTGCGGAGTAAACCTCGGCAGGGATTGGGCTGTTCAAGGTAGATGAATCTCCATGACTACAGAGAAGCTGCTTCAGAAGGAGGCTCCTGGAGAAATGTGCTTCTTTTTGACTAAGAAGGTCCAGCTGCGTTATAGCGCGACATTCCCAGCAGGTGCAAACAGTATGTCTGCTGTTTCAGACCAGCTGGTCCCAATAGCATACTGGGCCCTCCAGGTGGCTTGACAGGAAAGGCTGGTGATATATCCGGTCTCTTATCTGACTCTGCCAGGCCCACTGGCAAGGACTTTCATTCCTTGTGAGTCTTCACGAACTTATTTTATTGCAGGTTGATGTTGACTCTGCGTTTCAAGATTCCACTTTCTTTCCATTGTGAACTGAGATGGGAATCTCAGTTCCAAAGTAAAAGCTCAGCTCCTGGTTTCCTTATGGTGCTTCTTGGAGGTTTTTGTTAGCCCATTTTGGTGTCCACCAGCGGTTTAAGAAGAGCCTGGTCTTGACCTTTGCCCAGCTTTCCATTGGGTTATTTGCCTTCTCATATTGACTTGTTCTAAGAGCGCTTTTAAATTAAGAACCTTGGCCTTTTGTCCTGTTACACATTATTTATATGTTTATTTTTTGCAGTTGTTTGATGTTTAATGGGTTCATACACACTTTTGATTTTTAAAACTTTTTATGTTACATATTTATTAATCTTTTCCTGTATGGTTTCTGCATTCTGGGTTGCCTATCATGTTTAAACACAGCTTTCCCACTTAGTATTACATAAGAAACCACTCATGTTTGATGTCAGATGAAAGGTAGGAAACCAGTTTAATTTTTGTTGTTGTTGTTCAATCCCAGGAGGTCATGAACCTTCACTAGTGCCATTTCATCAGCCAGCATGACCTGCTGCCAGACCCTCAGCCCAGACCCTCTGCTGGCTCAGATTCTTAAGAGGAACTCTGATTAGTTCAGAAAGCCAAGAGAGCCTTCCCGTAGGGCTCAGCTGTCCACTGATGACTCAGTCAGCTGGGCCGCTATGAATATGGAAAGGATACAACAAACTGGCAAGCAAGGCACTGCTAGATCCTGTCCCAGCGTATGCTACTTTCATTCAATCCTGATTCTCACTCACTCTCTCTCTGTAACAGGTGAGAAGGTAGGAAGTCATATTGCTGGTTAGCAATAGAGTCAGAATTCAGACGTCCATTTGCAAAGTCCATAGAAGTAGGTGTAAATAGCATTCTATGAGGGAAATCTGGTTAGAGAATCTGGAAAATCTTCCAGGAGGAATTGGCATTTGACTTAAGCCTCAAAAACATAGTAGCATTTTTTAAACTTCTCATTATGGAAATTTTCCATAAAAAATTAGAACAGTGTAACAAACTCCCATGTCCCTTTCTAGCCAGTTTCAGTAATTATCAGTTTATGGCAGATGTTGTTTAATTTATACTACACCTTCTCTTGTCCTCTCATCTCTCTGAGTTTTTCATAGCAGATCCCCAACATCATATCTGTAAATATCACTGTGTATATCTTAAAAAGATTTTTAAAATGCACAACCAAAATATCATTGTCACATCTAAAAAACTTTTAGTGCTTCCTCAATATGATCAAATATCTATTCTGTACACATTTTACTTATTTCCCCTATTGTCTTACCATTTTTTAAAATTGTTTTTTGAATTGTCATCTAAATAAGGCCCAGGCATTGCAATTGGTTGATGTGACCTAATTTTCTTTAATCTCCAGGTTCTCTGCTTTCTTAATCTCCTGTTCTCTCTTTTTTTCCTTCTGAAAGTCATTATCACATATGATTAAAATCATGGACTCTGTTCAAATTATGGCTCTGGGCAAGTTACTCTACCTCTCTGTACCTCAGTTTCCTCATCTGTAAACAGGGCATGGTTGTTTTTACTTCCTGGGTTATTGGGAGGGTCAATGTGCTCATGTGTCTAAAGCTCAGAGCCGGACCTGGACATAGTAAGCTTTACAGAAGTGTGGGCTTCCAGAGGGGTTTGGAACCAGAGCACTTGCTCAGAGTCATGTTGAAAATCGTGGGAGAGGAAAGAGGAGGGGTTGCTCCAGTGAAGTTGTCCCCAGTCTTTGGGACGAGGATCCCGGCTGTGCAGAGGGCTACTGTTCATTTTCTTTTAACTTCCTCCTGGGTTCTTGACTATTCTTCAATTATATGATGTTGATGCACAGCAGAATTTTGAACAGGTAAGGTATTATTTAGTGAAAGCAACTTTCTGTTGTCCTTTGATTTGCTGCTCTCTCTTCTCTGCGTTTATTAAGTTAGCTATTCTCTCTCAGCCATTTTACCTTTCTGTGGCATTATCTGGGCTCTAGCAACTTGTGATCTCCTAAGTAGAACCTTTCAGCACTTTATAAATATGTCATATACTTTTTATATTCCTTTGTTCCCCATCAGGAACATACACCCCAGTCTTCAGAACAGCACAATCAGTTTTTATTCATTTAAGGAGCAGTAGTAATTTGACACTTGCTAATATGTAACAAATTATATTGGGAGTGGTAATTACAATTGCAGCTGGTTGCTAATTACACTGTAACCTTGATGCTTTAAAAAAAATTGAGACTGAGTTCAGCATATAATACTGAGAATAATATTCTCCATTAGGTAAATCTGGCTTCCACTGAACCACGGGTATTTATGTATGATAATGCCAAATCAGAAAGACTTCTTTAAGTGGCTTTCACCTGTAATGTTGTCCAGTAGCACCATTCATAAGGATAGCTTAAAGTCCACATCTTTGATTGCCAAATTCCTGGCACATCCTCCAGGTAGTATAATTAGAATGAAGATGACCTGGGCTCTAGGGTCATTTTTCGCTCTATGATTTACTACTACTCATTGAAGACTAAGTGTCTTACATGCCGCAACTTCCTCATCTGGAGACTGGGATGTTAATGACTTTTCACCTTGAATAGTTTTAGTAACGTTTAAGTGAGATCAGGCATAAAGCCTTTAGCACATGCCTAGCATAGAGTTAAGGGCCCAGTAAAAGTTAACTGGTCAGTGTGAACTGCTGTAATCGGTAATAAATAACCCAGTTCCAAGACCTTACCTCTGCCACCCCTGACTCCAAGAGTTACCAGAGTTACCACTTTGATTTGTGATAGCATATAGCATCACACACTTTGTACCAACCACTCGTTGATAAGTCTGTCATTCCCCCTCAGGGGGCAGGGTCTCTGGTTATTTGGCGTTGTCCCCTCAATGCCTGGTACATGGTAGGCTTCCCATAGGCGATCGTGTTGCATGAATGAGCAAGTAGAGCAGCGCTGTCTCAGGCAGTGGTTCCCCACTGGGGGCAGGGTAGTTTTGCCCCCCAGGGGAGATTTGGTAATGTCTGGAGACACTGTTGGTTGTCACATCTGGGAGAAGGGGTTGCTACTGGCATCTAGTGATTACAGACCAGGGATGTTGCTAAACATCCTGCGATGCACCCGACAGCCCTCTATAACAAAGAATGATCTGACCCCAAACAGTACGGCCAAGGTTGAGAAGCCCTGGTCTAAGGCAACTTGACTGTATTAGGTTGTGGCCCTGGGGGAAAGGCATGGGGCCTGGGGCCTATCAGCTCTTTGACCTGCAGTTTTCTTAACTACAAAGGAAAAGAATCCAACCTACTTCAAGGATTCAAAGAAAGGGAGATTATACAGATCTGTGCCTAGTGACTCTGCCTGCTTAGTTTCATCTTGATGGTCCTGGCTACCCATGATCTTTCTTAAAAATAGACTTTATTATTATTGTTTTGGAGTGGTTTTAGGTTCATAGCAAAATTTAAAGAAAGGTTCAGAGATTTCCTGTACTCCTCCTGGCCGCCCCCCGCACATGCATAACCTCTCCCACATTATCATCATCCCCCCCATCAGAATGGTGCATTTGTTACAATTGATGAACCTACAGTGACATATCATTATCACCCAAAGTCCGTGGCTTACATTAAAGTTGACTCTTGATGTTGAACAGTCTGTGAACACATTTTATAATGATATGTATCCATCATTATGGTTTCATACAGAGTCTTTTCACTGCTCCAGAAGTCTGTGCTCTGCCTGTTTTTCTTCCCTATTTGCCAACCCCTGGCAACTACTGATCTTTTTACTGTCTCCATAGTTTTTCCTGTTGCAGAATGTCATATAGTTGGAATCATACAGTATGTAGCCTTTTCAGATTGGCTTCTTTCACTTAGTAATATGCATTTAAGTTTCCTTCATGTCTTGTCATGGGTTGATAGCTCATTTTTTAGTGCTTAATAATATTCCATTGTCTGGGTATACCACAGTTTATCTACTCACTGACTGAAAGACATCTTGGTTGCTTCCAGCTTTTGACAGTTACGAATAGAGCTGCTGTAAACATCCATCCATCCAGGTTTTTGTGTGGAGATAGTTTTCAACACCTTTGGGTGAATACTAAGCAGCATGAATGCTGGATCATATGGTAAGAATATGTTTAGTTTTGTAAGAAACCTCCAATTTGTCTTCCAAAATGGCTGTGCCATTTTGCATTCTCAGTGATATTGTCAGTGTTCTGGATTTTGGCCATTCTAGTGGGTATGTAGTGGTATTTCATTGTTGTTTTAATTTGTATTTTCCTGATGACTGAAGATGTGGAGCATCTTTTCATATGCTTATTTGCTATCTGTATAACTTCTTTGGTGAGGTGTCTGTTAAGGTCTTTGGCCCATATTTTAATCTTAATTGGGTTGTTTGTTTTCTTTTTTTTTTTTAAAGATTGATTGATTGATTGATTGATTGATTGCTATGTTGGGTCTTCGTTTCTGTGCTAGGGCTTTCTCTAGTTGCGGCGAGCGGGGGCCACTCTTCATCGCGGTGCGCGGGCCTCTCACTATCGCGGCCTCTCTTGTTGCGGAGCGCAGGCTCCAGATGCGCAGGCTCAGTAATTGTGGCTCACGGGCCTAGTCGCTCCGCGGCATGTGGGATCCTCCCAAACCAGGGCTCGAACCCGTGTCCCCCGCATTAGCAGGCAGACTCTCAACCACTGTGCCACCAGGGACACTGGTTCTTTGTATATCTTGGGTAACAGTCATTTATTGGCTATTCTTGTGCAAATACTTTATCCAAGTGTTGGCTTATCTTTACATTCTCTTGACAGTGTCTTTCACAGAGTGGAAATGTCTATTTTAATGAAGTCCAGCCTATCATGGATCATGCCTTTGGTGTTATATCCAAAAAATCATCATCAAACCCCAAGGCCATCTAAGTTTTCTCCTTTGTTGTCTTCTAAGAGTTTTACATTTAGGTCTGTGATCCATTTTGAGTTAATTTTTGTTAACGGTGTAAGGTCTGTGTCTAGAATCATTTTTTGCATATCGATGTACAGTACCATTTGTTGAAGAGACTATCTTTGATCCTTTGTCAGAGATCAGTTGACTATATTTATGAAGGTCTATTTCTAGGCTTTCTATTCTGTTAGATTGAGGATAATTATGTCTTTTTGGAGAATTGACCCCTTTATCATTATATAATGTCCCTGTTTATCCCTGTTAACTTTCCTTGCTTTAAAATGGGCTCTGTCTGAAAGTAATATAACTCCTCTGCTCTCTTTTGATTAGTGTGTGCATGGTGTATCTTTCTCTGTTATTTATTTTGATCTATATGTGTCTTTATTTAAAAAAAATTTTTTTGTAGGTGGCATATAGTTGGGTCTTATTTTTTGATGCATTCTAACAATCTCTGTCTTTTAATTAATTGGTACGTTGATGTTTAAAGTGATTTTGATTATCTTCATTGGTGTATCTGATCTTTGTGTATCTGTGGTTTGGTATCTGACATTGATTGGGTGGAAATTCTGAATCATTATTATTTCAGATATTCCTTCTGGTCCTTTCTTCTCCTTCTGGTATTCCCATTACATGTATATTACACTTTTTGTAGTTGTCCCACGGTCTTGGATATTGTTCTGTTTTTTGTTTTTTGTTTATTTGTTTACTTTCAGTTTTTTTTCTCTTTGCTTTTCAGTTTTGGAGATTTCTATTGAAATATCATCAGACTCAGAGATTTTCTCCTTGTTGTATCCAGTCTACTAATAAGCCCAGCAAAGGCATTCTTCATCACTGTTACAGTATTTTTGATCTCTAGCATTCTTTTTTAGTTCTTCCTTAGAATTTCCATTTTTCTGCTTACATTGCTGATCTCTTCTTGCATGTTGTCTACCTTATCCATCAGAGCCCTTAGCATATTAATCATAGTTGTTTTAAATTCCTAGTCTGATAATCTCAATATTCCAGACATATTTGAGTCTGGTTTTGATGCTTGCTCTGTCTCTTCAAATTGTGTGTTTTTGCCTTTTGGTATGCTTTGTAATTTTTTCTTGGTAGCCACACATGATGCACTGGATAAAAGGAACTGCTATAACTAGTCCTTTGGTAATGTGGGCGTAGGGTGTAGAGGGAAAGGAAGTGTTTCTAGTCCTATGACTAGGTCTCAGTCCATTAGAGAGCCTGTGCCCCTGGACAGTGTACTTCACAAGTGTTTCTCAATTTTTTCTTCCCCTCGGGTGGGAGAGGATGGCTGGAGGTGGCTGGAGTTGGGTATTTGCCTTCCCTCTGGTCAGCTGGCTCTGGTATTAACCCCAGCAGGTTAGACTCCTCTGAAATAATTTCTTCTGAGGCAGACCTTCTTATAAAGAACAGAATGCTCTGATGCATTTCAACTTGGTTCCTTTTCCTTTCCTCCTACTGGAAATGCCAGGTGATTTTTCTCTGATATTCACTGAGAACCAGGTTGAGTTCCAAGAGGTAACATTCACAAAAGTGTGGGGAATCCACTATGTCTAGGTCCACCTAGAGTTTTTTACGTCTTTTCTGGTCCACACTGAGCCTCCAGCAATTGGTCATTGTGATCCTCTGGTTCTGCCTTTCTGTTTCTCCATTTTGGGGGACAGTGGTTTGCTTGGTGACATCACTCCTCTGATGGATCTGGGGAGAGTAGTTGATTTTTCAATTTTTAAGCTTTTTACTTATTTTTAGGACAGACTGGCAACTTCTAAGCCCCTTACGTGCTGGACTGGAAACCAGAAGTCTCCCCATCATCTTTTGACTACCTTTCCTGTACTGGAGAAAATCCCCACATTACAAGGCCTGCCTGCTAGAACATCTGAGTCAGAACTCAGTTCCCATCTTTCCCTGCAGCGAGGGCACAAGCATGTGATCTAGCTTTGCCAATTGGATGCTCATGTGTGACTTTGATTTGGAAGACAGCAACACAAGGAAGCAGCTTGTGTGTGAAGTTTCCATTTTGGCTGACATGATAGGCAGCCTAGGCAACCTGCTTTTGTTGTGGGATCTGAGGTGCATTTCTCACCAGGTGATTCTGGGATAGTTTTGGGCATCACTGGTGGTGCCTTAGCCTTAAGCTGATTCTCCAGGCTTCCCAACATGACTGTGATCATCTAATAGAATTTTAATATACTGTTTTTCTCCTTAGCCTGTTACCTTTTATTGCTTATTTCTAAGTTGGATACATGTTGGACCTACCTCCTCATCTTCCTTTCGTATTTGGGATTAGAAATATATAACTTGTGTTTACAGCTTACATTTTTTTTTTTTTAAAAATCTTTATTGAAGTATAATTGCCTTACAATGGTGTGTTAGCTTCTGCTTTATAACAAAGTTAATCAGTTATACATATACAATATGTTCCCATATCTCTTCCCTCTTGCATCTCCCTCCCTCCCACCCTCCCCATCCCACCCCTCTAGGTGGTCACAAAGCACCGAGCTGATCTCCCTGTGCTATGTGGCTGCTTCCCACTAGCTATCTATTTTACATTTGGTAGTGTATATATGTCCATGACACTCTCTCACCCTGTCACATCTCACCTCACCCCCTCCCCATATCCTCAAGTCCATTCTCTAGTAGGTCTGTGTCTTTATTTCCGTCTTGCCACTAGGTTCTTCATGGCCTTTTTTTTTTTTTTCCTTATATTCCGTATATATGTGTTAGCATACTGTATTTGTTTTTCTCTTTCTGACTTACTTCACTCTGTATGACAGACTCTAACTCCATCCACCTCATTACAAATACCTCCATTTCATTTCTTTTTATGGCTGAGTAATATTCCATTGTATATATGTGCCACATCTTCTTTATCCATTCATCTGTCGATGGACATTTAGGTTGCTTCCATGTCCTGGCTATTGTAAATAGAGCTGAAATGAACATTTTGGTACATGACTCTTTTTGAACTATGGTTTTCTCAGGGTATATGCCCAGTAGTGGGATTGCTGGGTCGTATGGTAGTTCTATTTGTAGTTTTTTAAGGAACCTCCATACTGTTCTCCATAGTGGTTGTATCAATTTACATTCCCACCAACAGTGCAAGAGAGTTCCCTTTCCTCCACACCCTCTCCAGCATTTATTGTTTCTAGATTTTTTGATGATGGCCATTCTGACCGGTGTGAGATGATATCTCATTGTAGTTTTGATTTGCATTTCTCTAATGATTAATGATGTTGAGCATTCTTTCATGTGTCTGTAGGCCATCTGTATATCTTCTTTGGAGAAATGTCTATTTAGGTCTTCTGCCCATTTTTGGATTGGGTTGTTCGTTTTTTTGTTATTGAGCTGCATGAGCTGCTTGTAAATCTTGGAGATTAATCCTTTGTCACTTGCTTCATTTGCAAATATTTTCTCCCATTCTGATGGTTGTCTTTTGGTCTTGTTTATGGTTTCCTTTGCTGTGCAAAAGCTTTTAAGTTTCATTAGGTCCCATTTGTTTATTTGTGTTCTTATTTCCATTTCTCTGGGAGCTGGGTCAAAAAGAATCTTGCTGTGATGTATGTCATAGAGTGTTCTGCCTATGTTTTCCTCTAAGAGTTTGATAGTGTCTGGTCTTACACTTAGGTCTTTAATCCATTTTGAGTTTATTTTTGTGCATGGTGTCAGGGAGTGTTCTAATTTCATACTTTTACATGTATCTGTCCAATTTTCCCAGCACCACTTATTGAAGAGCCTGTCTTTTCTCCACTGTATATGCTTGCCTCCTTTATCAAAGATAAGGTGACCATATGTGCGTGGGTTTATCTCTGGGCTTTCTATCCTGTTCCATTGATCTATATTTCTGTTTTTGTGCCAGTACCAAACTGTCTTGATTACTGTAGCTTTGTAATATAGTCTGAAGTCAGGGAGCCTGATTCCCCCAGCTCCATTTTTCGTTCTCAAGATTGCTTTGGCTATTCGGGGTCTTTTGTGTTTCCATACAAATTGTGAAATTTTTTGTTCTAGTTCTGTGAAAAATGCCAGTGGTAGTTTGATAGAGATTGCATTGAATCTGTAGATTGCTTTGGGTAGTAGAGTCATTTTCACAATGTTGATTCTTCCAATCCAGGAACATGGTATATCTTTCCATCTATTTGTATCATCTTTAATTTCTTTCATCAGTGTCTTATAATTTTCTGCATACAGGTCTTTTGTCTCCTTAGGTAGGTTTATTCCTAGATATTTTATTCTTTTTGTTGCAATGGTAAACGGGAGTGTTTTCTTAATTTCACTTTCAGATTTTTTGTCATTAGTGTATAGAAATGCAAGAGATTTCTGTGCATTAATTTTGTATCCTGCTACTTTACCAAATTCATTGATTAGCTCTAGGAGTTTTCTGGTAGCATCTTTAGGATTCTCTATGTATAGTATCATGTCATCTGCAAACAGTGACAGCTTTACTTCTTCTTTTCCGATTTGGATTCCTTTTATTTCTTTGTCTTCTCTGATTGCTGTGGCTAACACTTCCAAAACTATGTTGAATAATAGTGGTGAGAGTGGGCAACCTTGTCTTGTTCCTGATCTTAGTGGAAATGGTTTCAGTTTTTCACCATTGAGGACAATGTTGGCTGTGGGTTTGTCATATATGGCCTTTATTATGTTGAGGAAAGTTCCCTCTATGCCTACTTTCTGCAGGGCTTTTATCATAAATGGGTGTTGAATTTTGTCGAAAGCTTTCTCTGCATCTATTGAGATGATCATATGGTTTTTCTCCTTCAATTTGTTAATATGGTGTATCACATTGATTGATTTGCGTATATTGAAGAATCCTTGCATTCCTGGGATAAACCCCACTTGATCATGGTGTATGATCCTTTTAATGTGCTGTTGGATTCTGTTTGCGAGTATTTTGTTGAGGATTTTTGCATCTATGTTCATCAGTGATATTGGCCTGTAGTTTTCTTTCTTTGTGACATCTTTGTCTGGTTTTGGTATCAGGGTGATGGTGGCCTCATAGAATGAGTTTGGGAATGTTCCTCCCTCTGCAATATTTTGGAAGAGTTTGAGAAGGATAGGTGTTAGCTCTTCTCTAAATGTTTGATAGAATTCACCTGTGAAGCCATCTGGTCCTGGGCTTTTGTTTGTTGGAAGGTTTTTAATCACAGTTTCAATTTCAGTGCTTGTGATTGGTCTGTTCATATTTTCTATTTCTTCCTGGTTCAGTTTCGGCAATTTGTGCATTTCTAAGAATCTATCCATTTCTTCCAGGTTGTCCATTTTATTGGCATAGAGTTGCTTGTAGTAATCTCTCATGATCTTTTGTTACAGCTTACATTTTTTAAGAGTAGCTATTAATCACTACCAACCTTATGTATCATTTTAGGATTCACAGAGCACTTTTTCTTCATTCTAATGAATCCTTAAGATAACTTTATGAAACAGATAAGTAGATTTTGTCATTTTGCCCTTTTTATAGATGAGGAAACTAAAACTTGGAGATGTTAACTGACTTGTCCAAGATCACCAAGTTAGCAATACATTGGAACCCAAATTGTTAAACGTGGTGATGTTTGCTTATGACAGGGTGAGCAAGCATCTCTTTCACCATAAGGAGTTGAAAATGTAAACAGACAAATGTCTATTTCAGAAAAGACTTATACTGTCTCTTGTCAAATTTTAGTCTTGGGAACATTTACTGGAATGTTAGCTTTAGCTTAATAACAATAATAATAAAATCTAAAATTAGAGCATTTAAAGTTATTTTGGCCTAACAGAACCCACAGCTAAAACACCACTGTTCATTTAACTGCTGTACTCTTCTTCATACAGAATTTTAATGGTGATGGCTTTATTACTGTTTAATGTTTGTCTACAACACATTTCACAAGCTACTGAATCCTTCTGATAAATATCGCCAACATCCCTGAAATTACCCACTTACATAATTACTCAGCAGGTTAACATTTGTGGTGTGTCTGGTGCTTTATAAGTCAACTGTTGAGTGATATGAACATTAGAGAGTTGATTACACAGTAAGGTTGTGGTTTGAAGAATGCTTAACATGGCATCTTGTCTGTATATTAATTTATATTTCAGTAACTTTTTTATAATGACTGCTCTTCATTTATTTATTTTTTAACATCTTTATTGGAGTATAATTGCTTTACAATGGTGTGTTAGTTTCTGCTTTATAACAAAGCGAATCAGCTATACATATACATATATCCCCACATCTCTTCTCTCTTGCATCTCCCTCCCTATCCCACCCTTCTAGGTGGTCACAAAGCACCGAGCTGATCTCCCTGTGCTATGCGGCTGCTTCCCACTAGCTATCGGTTTTACATTAGGTAGTGTATATATGTACATGCCACTCTCTCACTTTGTCCCAGCTTACCTTTCCCCCTCCCCGGGTCCTCAAGTCCATTCTCTAGTAGGACTGCGTCTTTATTCCCATCCTGCCCTTAGGTTCTTCATGAACATTTCTTTTTTTTTTTTAGATTCCATATATATGTGTTAGCCTGCTGTATTTGTTTTTCTCTTTCTGACTTACTTCACTCTGTATGACAGACTCTAGCTCCATCCACCTGACTAAAAATAAGTCAATTTCGTTTCTTTTTATGGCTGAGTAATATTCCATTGTATATATGTGCCACATCTTCTTTATCCATTTATCTGTCGATGGACACTTAGCTTGCTTCCACGTCCTGGCTATTGTAAATATAGCTGAAATGAACATTGTGGTACATGACTCTTTTTGAATTATGGTTTACTCAGGGTATATGCCCAGTAGTGGGATTGCTGGGTCGTATGGTAGTTCTATTTTTAGTTTTTTAAGGATCCTCCATACTGTTCTCCATAGTGACTGTATCAATTTACATTCCCACCAAAAGTGCAAGAGGGTTCCCTTTTCTCTACACCCTCTCCAGCATTTGTTGTTTGTAGATTTTTTTGATGATGGCCATTCTGACTGGTGTGAGAGGATACCTCATTGTAGTTTTGATTTGCATTTCTCTAATGATTAATGATGCTGGGCATTCTTTCATGTGTTTATTGGCAACCTGTATGTCTTCTTTGGAGAAATGTCTATTTAGGTCTTCTGCCCATTTTTGGATTGGGTTGTTTGTTTTTTTAATATTGAGCTGTATGAGCTGCTTGTAAATTTTGGAGATTAATCCTTTGTCAGTTGCTTCGTTCGCAAATATTTTCTACCATTCTAAGGGTTGTCTTTTTGTCTTGTTTATGGTTTCCTTTGCTGTGCAAAAGCTTTTAAGTTTCATTAGGCCCCATTTGTTTACTTTGTTTTTATTTCTATTTCTCTAGGAGGTGGGTGAGAAAGGATCTTGCTGTGATTTATGTCAGAGAGTGTTCTGCCTATGTTTTCCTCTAAGAGTTTGATAGTGTCTGGCCTTACATTTAGGTCTTTAATCCATTTTGAGTTTATTTTTGTGTATGGTGTTAGGAAGTGTTCTAATTTCATTCTTTTACATGTAGCTGTCCAGTTTTCCCAGCACCACTTATTGAAGAGTCTGTATTTTCTCCATTGTATATTCTTGTCTCCTTTATCAAAAATAAGGTGATCATATGTGCATGGGTTTATCTCTGGGCTTTCTGTCATCCTGTTCCATTGATCTATATTTCTGTTTTTGTGCCAGTACCATACTGTCTTGATTACTGTAGCTTTGTAGTATAGTCGGAAGTCAGGGAGCCTCATTCCTCCAGCTCCATTTTTCTTTCTCAAGATTGCTTTGGCTATTCGGGGTCTTTTGTGTTTCCATACAAATTGTGAAATTTTTTGTTCTAGTTCTGTGAAAAATGCCAGTGGTAGTTTGATAGGGATTGCATTGAATCTGTAGATTGCTTTGGGTAGTAGAGTCATTTTCACAATGTTGATTCTTCCAATCCAGGAACATGGTATATCTCTCCATTTGTTGGTATCATCTTTAATTTCTTTCATCAGTGTCTTATAGTTTTCTGCATACAGGTCTTTTGTCTCCTTAGGTAGGTTTATTCCTAGGTATTTTATTCCTTTTGTTGCAATGGTAAATGGGAGTGTTTCCTTAATTTCACTTTTAGATTTTTCATCATTAGTGTATAGGAATGCAAGAGATTTCTGTGCATTAATTTTGTATCCTGCTACTTTACCAAATTCATTGAGTAGCTCTAGTAGTTTTCTGGTAGCATCTTTAGGATTCTCTGTGTATAATATCATGTCATCTGCAAACAGTGACAGCTTTACTTCTTCTTTTCCGACTTGGATTCCTTTTATTTCTTTTTCTTCTCTGATTGCTGTGGCTAAAACTTCCAAAACAGTATTGAATAATAGTGGTGAGAATGGGCAACCTTGTCTTGCTCCTGATCTTAGTGGAAATGGTTTCAGTTTTTCACCACTGAGGACAATGTTGGCTGTGGGTTTGTCATATATGGCCTTTATTTGTTGAGGTAAGTTCCCTCTATGCCTACTTTCTGGAGGGTTTTTATCATAAATGTGTGTTGAATTTTGTCAAAAGCTTTCTCTGCATCTATTGAGATGATCATATTGTTTTTATTCTTCAGTTTGTTAATATGGTGTATCACATTGATTGATTTGCATATAATGAAGAATCGTTGCATTCCTGGGATAAACCCCACTTGATCATGGTGTATGATCCTTTTAATGTGCTGTTGGATTCTGTTTGCGAGTATTTTGTTGAGGATTTTTGCATCTATGTTCATCAGTGATATTGGCCTGTAGTTTTCTTTCTTTGTGACATCTTTGTCTGGTTTTGGTATCAGGGTGATGGTGGCCTCGTAGAATGAGTTTGGGAGTGTTCCTCCCTCTGCTATATTTTGGAAGAGTTTGAGAAGGATAGGTGTTAGCTCTTCTCTAAATGTTTGATAGAATTCGGCTGTGAAGCCATCTGGTCCTGGGCTTTTGTTTGTTGGATGATTTTTATTTTCAATTTCAGTGCTTGTGATTGGTCTGTTTATATTTTTTTTTTTCTTCCTGGTTCAGTCTTGGAAGGTTGTGCTTTTCTAAGAACTTGTCCATTGGGCTTCCCTGGTGGCGCAGTGGTTGAGAATCTGCCTGCCAATGCAGGGGACACGGGTTCGAGCCCTGGTCTGGGAGGATCCCACATGCCGCGGAGCGGCTGGGCCCGTGGGCCACGATTGCTGAGCCTGCGCGTCTGGAGCCTGTGCTCCACAGTAAGGGGGGCCGCGACAGTGGGAGGCCCGCGCACCGCGATGAAGGGTGGCCCCCGCTCGCCGCAACTGGGGAAAGCCCTCGCACGGAAACGAAGACCCAACACAGCCAATAAATAAATAAATTAAATTAAAAAAAAAAAAAAAAAAAAAAAAAAAAAAAAGAATTTGTCCATTTCTTCCAGGTTGTCCATTTTATTGTCATAGAGTTGCTTGTAGTAATCTCTCATGATCCTTTGTATTTCTGTAGTGTCAGTTGTTACTTCTTTTTCATTTCTAATTCTATTGATTTGAGTCTTCTCCCTTTTTTTCTTGATGAGTCTGCCTAATGGTTTATCAATTTTGTTTATCTTCTCAAAAGAGCCAGCTTTTAGTTTTATTGATCTTTGCTATCGTTTCCTTCATTTCTTTTTCATTTATTTCTGATGTGATCTTTATGATTCTTTCCTACTGCTAACTTTGGGGTTTTTTTGTTCTTCTTTCTCTAATTGCTTTAAGTATAAGGTTAGGTTGTTTATTTGAGGTGTTTCTTGTGTCTTAAGGTAGGATTGTATTGCTATAAACTTCCCTCTTAGAACTGCTTTTGCTGCATCCCATAGGTTTTGGGTCGTCATGTTTTCATTGTCACTTGTTTCTAGGTATTTTTTGATTTCCTCTTTGATTTCTTCAGTGATGTCTTGGTTATTAAGTAGTGTGTTGTTTAGCCTACATGTGTTTGTATTTTTTACAGAATTTTTCTTGTAATTTATATCTAGTCTCATAGCGTTGTGGTTGAAAAAGATACCTGATATGATTTCAGTTTTCTTAAATTTACCAAGGCTTGATTTGTGACCCAAGATATGATCTATCCTGGAGAATGTTCCATGAGCACTTGAGAAGAAAGTGTATTCTGTTGTTTTTGGATGTAATGTCCTATAAATATCAATTAAGTCCATCTTCTTTAATGTATCATTTAGAGCTTGTGTTTCCTTATTTATTTTCTTTTTGGATGTTCTGTCCATTGGTGAAAGTGGGGTGTTAAAATCCCCTACTATGGGTTGAGAATCTGCCTGCCAATGCAGGGGACACAGGTTCGAGCCCTGGTCTGGGAAGATCCCACATGCCATGGAGCAACTAGGCCCGGAGTGACAACTACTGAGCCTGCGCGTTTGGAGCCTGTGCTGCGCAACAAGAGAGGCCGCGACAGTGAGAGGCCCGCACACTGCGATGAAGAGTGGCCCCCGCTCGCCGCAACTAGAGAAATCCCTCACACAGAAACGAAGACCCAACACAGCCAAAAATAAATTAATTAATTAATTTTAAAAAAATCCCCTACTATGATTGTGTTACTGTCGATTTCCCCTTTTATGGCTGTTAGCATTTGCCTTATGTATTGAGGTGCTCCTATGTTGGGTGCCTAAATATTTACAATTGTTATATCTTCTTCTTGCATTGATCCCTTGATCATTATGTAGTATCCTTCTGTGTCTCTTGTAACAGTCTTTATTTTAAAGTCTGTCTTGTCTGATATGAGAATTGCTACTCCAGCTTTCTTTTGATTTCCATTTGCATGGAATATCTTTTTCCATCCCCTCACTTTCAGTCTGTATGTGTCCCTAGGTCTGAAGTGGGTCTCTGGTAGACAGCATAGAGATGGGTCTTGTTTTTGTATCCATTCAGCCAATCTGTGTCTTTTGGTTGGAGCATTTAATCCATTTACATTTAAGGTAATTATCGATATGTATGTTCCTATTACCATTTTCTTAATTGTTTTGGCTTTTATTTTGTAGGTCTTTTCCTTCTCTTGTGTTTCCTGCCTAGAGAAGTTCCTTTAGCATTTGTTGTAAAGCTCGTTTGGTGGTGGTGTGTTCTCTTAGCTTTTGCTTGTCTGTAAAGGTTTTAATTTCTCTGTCGAATCTGAATTAGATCCTTGCTGGGTAGAGTAATCTTGGTTGTAGGTTTTTCCCTTTCATCACTTTAAATATGTCCTGCCACTCCTTTCTGGCTTGCAGAGTTTCTGCTGAAAGATCAGCTGCTAACCTTATGGGGATTCCCTTATATGTTATTTGTTGTTTTTCCCTTGCTGCTTTTAATATTTTTTCTTTGTATTTAATTTTTGATAATTTGATTAATATGTGTCTTGGCATGTTTCTCCTTGGATTTATCCTGTGTGGGACTCTCTGCACTTCCTGGAGTTAACTATTTCCTTTCCCATATTAGGGAAGTTTTCAACTATAATCTCTTCAAATATTTTCTCAGTCCCTTTCTTTCTCTCTTCTTCTTCTGGGACTCCTATAATTCGAATGTTGGTACGTTTAATGTTGTCCCAGAGCTCTCTGAGACTGTCCTCAATTCTTTTCATTCTTTTTTCTTTATTCTGCTCTGCAGTAGTTATTTCTAGTATTTTATCTTCCAGGTCACTTATCTGTTCTTCTGCCTCAGTTATTCTGCTATTGATTCCTTCTAAAGAATTTTTAATTTCATTTATTGTGTTGTTCATCATTTTTTGTCTGCTCTTTAGTTCTTCTAGTTCCTTGTTAAACGTTTCTTGTATTTTCTCCATTCTGTTTCCAAGATTTTAGATCATCTTTACTATAATTATTCTGAATTCTTTTTCAGGTAGACTGCCTATTTCCTCTTCATTTGTTAGGTCTGGTGGGTTTTTACCTTGCTCCTTCATCTGCTGTGTGTTTCTCTGTCTTCTCATTTTGCTTAGCTTACTGTCTTTGGGGGTCTTCTTTTCACAGGCTGTAGGTTCGTAGTTCCCATTGTTTTTGGTGTCTGCCCCCAGTGGCTAAGGTTGGTTCAATGGGTTGTGTAGGCTTTCTGGTGGAGGGGACTAGTGCCTGTGTTCTGGTCGCTGAGGCTGGATCTTGTGTTTCTGGTGGGTAGGTCCGTGTCTGGTGGTGTGTTTTGGGGTGTCTGTGGCCTTATTATGATTTTAGGCAGCCTCTCTGCTAATGGGTGGGGCTGTGTTTCTGTCTTGCTGGTTGTTTGGCATAGGGTATCCTGCACTGTAGCTTGCTGGTCGTTGAGTGGAGCTGGGTGTTGGCGTTGAGATGGAGATCTCTGGGAGATTTTTGCCATTTGATATTACATGGAGCTGGGTGGTCTGTGGTGGACCAATGTCCTGAACTAGGTTCTCCCACCTCAGACGCACAGGCCTGATGCCCGGCTGGAGCACCAAGACCCTGTCATCTACACGGCTCAGAATAAAAGGGAGAAAAAAGAAAAGAAAGAAAAAATAAAGTTATTAAAATAAAAAATAAAAGATAATTATTAAAAATAAAAAAACAATTTTAAAGTAATAAAAGAAAAGAATGAAAGAAGGGAGCAAGCAAACCAAAATACAAATCCACCAATGATAACAAGCGCTAAAAGCTATACTAAAAATACCAAGAAAAACCAGAAAGATGGACAGACAGAACCCTAGGAAAAATGGTAAAAGCAAAGCTATACAGACAGAATCACACACAGAAGCATACACATGCACACTCACAAAAAGAGAAAAAAGGAAAAATACATATATCGTTGCTCCCAAAGTCTACCTCCTCAATTAGGGATGATTCGTTGCCTATTTAGGTATTCCACAGATGGAGGTACATCAAGTTGATTGTGGAGATTTAAGCCGCTGTTCCTGAGGCTGCTGGGAGAGATTTCCCTTTCTCTTCTTTGTTCGCACAGCTCCTGGGGTTCAGCTTTGGATTTGGCCCTGCCTCTGCCTGTAAGTCGCCTGAGGGCGTCTGTTCTTCGCTCAGACAGGATGGGGTTAAAGGAGCAGCTGATTCAGGGGCTCTGGCTCACTCAGGCCGGGGGGAGGGAGGGGTACGGATTCAGGGTGAGCCTGCGGCGGCAGAGGCCGGTGTGACGTTGCACCACCCTTAGGCGCACCCTGTGTTCTCCAGGGGAAGTTGTCCCTGGATCACAGGACCCTGGCCGTGGCAGGCTGCACAGGCTCCCGAGAGGGGCGGTGTAGATAGTGACCTGTGCTCGCACACAGGCTTCTTGGTGGCGGCAGCAGCAGCCTTAGCGTCTCATGCCAGTCTCTGGGGTCCGCGCTAATAGCTGCAGCTCGCGCCCGACTCTGGAGCTCGTTTAGGCGGCACTCTTAATCCCCTCTCCATGCTCACTGCAAAACAAAGAGGCAAGAAAAAGTCTCTTGCCTCTTCGGCAGTTCCAGACCTTTTCCCGGACTCCCTCCCGGCTAGCTGTGGTGCACTAACCCCTTCAGGCTGTGTTCACGCCGCCAGCCCCAGTCTTCTCCCTGCGATCTGACCGAAGCCCGAGCCTCAGCTCCCAGCCCCGCCCGCCCCGGAGGGTGAGCAGACAAGCCTCTCGGGCTGGTGAGCGCTGCTCGGCGCCGAGCCTCTGTGCGGGAGTCTCTCCGCTTTGCCTTCCGCACCCCTGTGGCTGCGCTCTCCTCCGTGGC